>NC_086154.1:53500911-54102956 GCF_035149785.1 Candoia aspera
TAGGTGCTCTAATAGAATACCACAAACTAAAACACAATAATTACACAATTAAGTAGCAAGATCCAAAAAGTAAACAGTAAAATGAAGGGATAGAAAAGTGAACTAAAGACAGTATATTTTATTGGTTATCCCATGCCCATCCTTCTTCTTGCTTAAAAATAAATAGAATGAGTAAACAAAAACACAACAAAATAGACTATAATAATTTCAATAGAGAATCTCTAATTTTTGAAAAATGATATATGTCTCTTCAGACAAATTAGCAAAAATTATGTGTCTCTCAAAAATATCAGGTATCAGGTCTACTTAGAAAAGTTGCACTATCTGGACATTATTATGAACGTGTATGGAGAAGTTCCCTGAAAGAGAGAGAGAGAGAGAGAAAAAAGAAAGAAAGTACTGTCTATTTAGGGCCCTTAGGAGAACAAGCACCTCAGCTGTGGAGAGTAATTGGCAGCTTCAAGATAAGTTACATTATGGCAGTTTTTTTCTACTAGCAGAAAAATCTGAATTATTCTCAAAGGTAGCCTCACACAGAGCACTATTATGACAGTGACCATGCCGTCTTCCCCCCTTAGTGGATATAACCAGTATTTATCAGTTTGATAACTATATCACAGAAATCCAGGAGCAAAGAGATTTTCTAGCTCAGACTTTCCTAAGTCCAACTCCTGAAATTTAATATCCAGGGGGGTGTCATTCAGGAGTCCCAAACTTGGGATGATTTTAGAAGATGACACTTTGTAGGATGCCAACTTTCTCATTTCTTTTTAATTGTTTGCACTGTGAACAGTTAGGATGTCTGGTGGGCCTTGAAAACTGCCTGTGGACACATTGGCACCAAGTTAAGACCCTAAGTGTTATGCCACCAATTTCCATCCTCAAGATATTCCACATCCTTGTGTATCCAGTCCATGGAATGCTCTAGAAGAATCAAAACAGACATATTCCCATTCCCCTCTTTTTCTCTCAACAAAGATAACAAATCAGGATGGCTGTAGTAGTCTCTGTTCCAAATCCAGCTAAAAATGACACTGATTTGAATTGAGATAATCAGTGCCATCCAAAAGCTTGAATGAAGTTTCTAAAAAGTTTATTTAAGGGATTTTATATGGCCACCTAACTCACAAACTGTAACTCTGTGACATAGGATTAAAAACAGAATAAAATAACCAGTACAGGTAGTCCTTGCTTACCAACTGCCTCGTTCAGCGACCATTTGAAGTTACGACAGTGCCGAAAAAATAACTTTATGACCAATGCCCACATTTATGATCTTCACAGCATCCCTCAGTCATGCGACTGCCATTACAGTCAGTGTCAGATCCCCCCGATCAAACGTTTTACAAAATCCCTTATTGGAGCATCTACCATTATTTCCTTCTCCAAGGAATGGAATCCGTGTCGCCAGATAGGGGGTGTGAAGTTGGAGTGTGAAGTGGTTTATTATGGCTATGGCGGACATCAAGGACATGGGGTTGAGATATGAAAGGAATACCATCTGGATGGGAGGGGGAGTGACATGTTCTCATGGGAAAGGGGACTAACTAAGGGAATGTAGTTTTTAAAGTTAGGTTTGAGCGGGAACTCCTTATTCGCAGCTTGCCTTCTGTACTGTTCATTATGCTTCATTAAAACAGTTAAAGGAATCCCAGCCTCCTGACTGTGATTGTGTGAATGCTCGAATGATCAGGTGCTGACAGACAGTATGCCTGACCTGTGGTTTTTCTTTTCTTCCCCCCTTGCAGAGCAGAGAGATTGGACGGAAGGGGATTAAAAGACAGTAAGCAGGTGCACAATAGGAAATACGCATCAAAAGCAGTGTGCTGGCGCCAGTAGCCACAAATGTACTATGCAAACAGCCCAGTGTATTAGTGACTGCTTCGCTTAGCGATGGAGTTGCCGGTCCCAATTGTCGCTAAAAGAGGACTACCTGTAACATGAAAAATACAATATAATAAACCAAGGCTGAACCACAACCACATTCAAATTTTCAATGTAATTTCAAGACAGGCTCCAATGTCCCGGCTCAATGCCCAGGGGAAAAAACACCAGGTTTTCAAGGTCAACAGAGTCAGAGCCATCCAAATCTTGGAGGGCATGCTGTTCTAAAAGGTGGGCACTACAACAGAGAAAGTATGCCTCCTGGGTCCCTCTAGCTGAAATTGTATTGTAGAAAGGACCCCAAGCATGACCCCAAGCATGCCCACTCTGTCAGACCTTGTGAGGTGGGCAGTTGGAGATAGGCAGTCTGGCAAATATCCTGGCTGTATGCCATGAAGGGCTTTACAGATAGTAACAAACACCTTGAATTGCAACCAGATGCCTCTAGGAAGCCAGTGTAGCTTGGAGATGGCATGAGTAGTTACGGGCACACCACAGTACACTAATTTAACACCGCTACTTTGCAAGCTGTACTGGCTTCCTAGAGGTGTCTGGTGCAGTTCATGGTGCTAGTTATCACCTCTAAAGTTCTAAAAAAGCTTGAAGCATTTTTGACCTTCCAGTACATTTTTCCCCATTTCTGTACTTTTTGGAAGTGTATCACATACAATCTTTTTTTTTTTTTTAAATTAGAGATTATTGTTGTCAAACTGCAATCACATAAACTTAGCCAATGTGGAAATCATCAACATTGCTTTTCATTAGCACACAATCTAATAGGTTACTAGAGAATTATGGGCAGGCAAATCAGGGAGTGATAACCAGTGAGATAACAGCAAAGACAACTGATTCTGCAGGTACAGGCTTCAAGCCTCTAGCCCTAAGAAAGTCTGTAGCCACAGGGCTGGGGGGCCCCTCCTTTCTTTGCACTAACCTCTTATCAAGAAAGCTAACTGTGTGTGTTGCAACTGGTAATGCACAGCAAAAATGGACTGGTTAACTTACACAGTATGTTAAGCTATAAATACTGTTCCTTTATAAAGGAATAAATAAATAAATAAATAAATAAGAAAAAGAGAAAGCCAGATTCAGTTTAGAGGTGCTGCAAAGAAACCATCTCACCCATGCCCAGTGGACTTTGTTTTACACATATTACATCCTTGGAATAAGATCAACCTATCCTTCAGCCTAGACTCTGAAAAGCTAAACTCCCCTAGATGTGCTAACACTCATGGCGAATAGGAATGGCCTTTTAAAAGAAATCCATAAATTGTTTCATTGTCAAAACAAAAGAAAAGCCTGAGGTATTTTGAATGGAAATAGAACGGCTGTTTCTTGTGCAGATGTGCTAAAATAAATGGACGAGGGATTGTTTTTTTCTTACAGCAACATGAATTAACTAATGAAATAGTTCTACTTTGAAATAGGTAAGGAATGGATATGACTGAAAGTCGTAAAGGAATGACTGCCCTACGCTTGGCTGGGCAAAAGGCAGTGGATTGGTTACCAGATGCTTCTAGGGGAGCCTGCTGAATTCACTGGGAACTGTTCACAGGCGCCTCTGGCCACCAGCGTGATGCAAGGGACTCTGGAAAATCACAGAACTGTGTGACTGCCCAGCGCCCCGCTTTTAACAACATACCATGTTTTCACAACAATGAGCTTTGTGTATAATATTTCCAGTAGCATAGCCATGGTTAGTTCATCCTAAGAAGAACAACAAAGACTTAGAGGAGGACTTTTTGGAAGAATATAATCCACCTTCACAGCAATTAGAGAAAAAAGGTAGAATTATGAAATTATTATGCCCTGGACAAAAATAAGTCTGATGGTGGCTTTCGGAAGGACTGGAGTGCAATGTATGCACATCTATTTAATTATTTTATGTTATCTCTGTCCCACTCCTGCACAAACCCTCACCTGCGTAGTGGGGAAGCTGCAGTCCACACTGGAAGGGGCATTTTTGGTCTCCTCACTTCTTGCTGCAGAAGCCAAGCAGTTTAGCCCCAATGCTGAGTTGCCTTAAGCTCTTTGCTTTGGAGCCCAGCCGAGGGGGCAGGAGGAGGGTCATGTCAGAGCCAAGCCTGCCTCTGACTCGGAAAGGGAGACTCAGAATCAGAGGAGGAATTGGAATCTTATCACCCGGAAATTGGGAAAACGAAACTCCAGGCTGAACCAGCAGCGCAGAAAGAATCCACGGCGCTGATTGGGCAAGATTCGGAGGAGGATTTGAATTCACCAATCAGCGTGTGCCAACAACGAGCCGAAAAGTGCATGCAGGAGAAAGCAGCCCGATTGGCTACAGGAGACTCCAAACACGCCAAAGAATGGAACAAAAGGCAGCCTCGTGGAAAGCGGGCTGCCGGAGACACCTGATCCTCTAAGCCTGCAGCTTCGGAAGAAGAGTCCTTACCGGCATTGGAGGCAGCATTTGTTGCTGAAGAGGAATATGCGCTCGAGCTCCACTCCGAAGAGGAATTGAATCTTGCGTCTGCTGCAACCGAGGAACCAGCGTCAGCTGTGCCCAGCAGCCTTCACCTTGCATCCAGCCTTGAAACTCTGCTATCTCCTCAGCAGCGTAGTCAAGCCGAGAGGTTCCTGCACCTCCGTTTGTCTGCAGTCCTGTGCAACCGTGCTTTGCAGACTCAGCCATGTTTTGGACTTTCACAACTATCTTCTTCAGGATCTGGGTTCCTGGTCAGTCTGGGTCTTCCAGGCAAGTCCAGCCTTGCTCCAAGTTCCCAGCCTTGCTCCAAGTTCCCAGTTCAGAGAATTCAGCCTAGTCTGAGGCTTCCAGCTGAGTCCAGCCTTGCGTCCAGTTCCCAGCCTTGCTCCAAGTACTAAGTCCTGCTCCAAGATTCCAGTCCTGAGAAATTTGCCTAGTCCAAGTCTTTTAGCTGAGCTTAGCCTTGTTCCAAGTTTGAGTCCTGCTCCAAACTCCAGTTGCTGTGTCTAGTTCCAGTCCAGTCCCAGATTGCCAGTGATTCAGTGCCCAAATAGCTCCAGCACTCTGTTCCAGTTTGAGATCTCTTGTTTCCAGAGCACTGTGTTCCAGTCGTATCCAACCTTCCTGTCCAGTGAGAGAGTCCTGTTTCGCTGCCTGTTGTGCCCAGTTGGGCTTTTTGATTTGAGTCTTCGCATTCCAGGACTTAATTATTGTAAATAGTTATTTAATAAAGTGTGTTTTTAAGAAATTGCTTGGCTGCATAGTCTGAAGAGGACAGGTCAGAGGGGGATGTGATCTGCAAACAGGAGCTCACCGAATTCCTGCCTCTGTCCCGAGGAGGAGGAAGTGATGGGTGAAACTCCCTACTGAAAAGGACCGAAACAGCAGCCTGTCAGCTAGGCCTGCTCTCAAGAGAAGCACACTGCATACTTGGAACTGATGTAATAGCTCCTGAAAAACATCCCTTTCTACTAATCCACATGGGAACAAATAGTACAGTCAGACACAGCCTTGAAGACACTGCTGCAAGGGATTAAGGAGGGGGAAAGAGCTGGGTTGCACAGGTGTGTTCTGCACTCCTTGTTGAAGGACATGGCCCAGGAAGAGAGAAAAGAATATTGGAAGCTAACAATTGCCTACGCAGAAGGTGTCCCTGGGAATGGCTTGGATTCTTCATTAATGGGACCTGATGTTGAGACGAGAGATTTCTAGTAAGAGATGGCGTGCACCTCACAAGAATGGAAAACAATGTGTTTGGAAGGTGACTTGCAAACCTGATCTAGAGGGCCTTAAATCAAAACGTGTGGGTGAGGAAGAAGATAGCCCAGAAAATAGTGGAAAACCAAGTACTGGGAAATGGAGGGGTATGCAGGATGTTGGAGCACCCAGTGATGAGCACATATCACAAAGGAGGGGGTTATGTTACATGATCCAAGGATTCTAGTATCTAAATGCATAGACTATAGGGAACAAATGAGAAGAACTGACGACTTAATGGAGGGAGGCAGACATAATTTCAGAGGCATTACTAAACTTTGGTGGAATGAACCTCATGAGTGGAGTGCAAATACCAAAGGATATAACTTATTCCCTAGGAACAGACCAGACAAAAGGCAATGAGGAATTGAGTCATATATGAAGGAAGAATATACATGTTTTGAGATTCAAGAATTTGAGCACAAGGGTCCAACTAAGATATTATTCTGAAGGTGTCCTATATAGCCAGATATAAGATCTGGATAATGCCCTTTGGCACCAAATTGGTATCTTTCAAGGAGGAGAAACATAATAATAATTGGAGACTTCAAGCACTTGGACATCTGTTGGAAAAACAATTTGATCCAGGCTTCAAGGTTTCAAAAATTCATTCAACAGATCTTGTTGACTGTTTTATTTCCAGAAGACTAAAAAAGAGACAAGGGGATCAGCTCTTCTAGACCTGATCCTAAGCAATAGGAAAGAGCTGGTTGAAGAGGTAAAAGTGATGGAAACTTTGGAAGGAAGTGTCCATGTCATCTTCAGAGATGTTTGAGGTACTATGGAAAGAGAAATTGAAGTATAGTTACACACGTTCAGCAGAGCCAGTTTCAACAAGCTTGGAAAAACACCGGATAGGATCTTATGGATGGAATCCTTTGGAGAAAGAAATGCAGGTGAGTTGGAACATTTCAAAATAACTACAATTGCACACCATTCCAAAAAATGGGTAGCTTAGGGAGCATAGGGAGCTCTTGAATGAGTTAAAAATGTAAGCACAACAATCAACAAAAGGAGGGAGCAGCAACCCAAGACAAAAGATGTTTAAGGAGCACCTGGTTCCTGGGCCAAGAATCCTGGTCTGAATTACATCTGAGTGTTTTAAAGAAACTTGTGGATGTTTCAGGATCCTTTCCTGAATCTTTCAGAAAATCATGGAGGCTGGATATAGTACCAGAGGACTGGAGAAGAGCAAATGTTGTTCTTATCTTCTAAAAGGGAGAAAAGGAGGACCTGGGTCTACTCTGAATAACACTTGCAATGGTTTATTAAGCAATCTGAGTATTTAGAAAATAATGTATTGTTTGATATGAATCAGCATAGGTTTATCAGTAATGAATCATGCCAAATCAACTTGATCACTTTTTTTTGATAGAGTGACCAATTTAATTGACCTCAGGAATATGGCAAACCTTAACCTCAGGAAAGCATCTGACAAAATCTTCCATGAAATTCTAGAAGAGAAGATGGTAAAATATGGGCTACACTATGCTACCATTTGGTGTTGGAGAAAACTCTTGAGAATACCATAGACAGCCAAGAAAACAAACAAATGGATCATCAAATAAATCAACTCAGAGTTCTCATTTTAACAACAAATGATCAGGCTCAAATTATCCTATTTCAGGCATATTATGCCAAGACCTAACTCTTTGGAGAAGGCTCTAATGCTGGGAAAAGTAGAAGGAAAGAGAAGACGAGGATGACTCTTCTTCTCTTTCCTTCTACTGGTGGATGGTGGAGGGACTCAGTCACAGTGGCAATGGGTGCACTGTTGGAAAACGTGAAATTTAGGGGCAGATCATCATGAAGAAAAGCTATGTGGTTGTTAAGAGTTAACACCAACTTAATGGCACATAATCAATCAATCAATCAATCAATTAAAGAGTACAGCCTGGATGATTTGTGAAGATACCCTAGCAGTGTCAATACAGAGAGTAAAAGCAACAGCCATTTGTTCAATGTTTAAAGTAAACCATCTCACTCTTCTTAAGAACAGCACGTATTCCACAGCGGGAATGATTTTATTTGATTTACTGTTCGCCTACTAGACCGTAAGATTGTCCTCTAGGTGCTTAACAGCCTCCAAAGTACCTACAAGTTTAGCTTCTTTAAAAGATGCTGCACTTGAACAAAAACTGATAATTCAGTTAATGAGATATTAAAATGAAATTAAAGTTAGCATTACCTATATATTTGATCTGTGGGAGGAAGAACTGGAATATCCAATTCCCGAAAATCAGCAGGTCCAGGTACTGTATTAAAAAAATGTAAACTATGGTTTTTATTATTTAAAAATGGGACAAATTCATCAAAAATATTATTTCAGGTCTATTGGACCCCTCAAAGAATGTTTAAAAAGGTGTGGACTTTAGATGTTTTTTTTTAATGTAGGTGATATAAGAAGTTTGAAGATTCTTTAGCTCATATGATTTGGTCTTGTTCTGTTACAACTGTGTTTTGGTTTTAAATTAATATTACGCTGATATTGTTTTTGTTTTTTCCCCCCTTGCAAAGCGGAGAGATTGGAGAGGAAGAGATTACAAGAAAGTAAGCAGGCACACAATGGGGAATACACATTGAAAGGAATGTGGTGATGCTGGCAGTCATGAGTGTGCTATGCAAACAGCCCAGCGTATTCCCTGGGAGGGAGAAAAAAACAGGTCAGGCACAGGAGAGATTGCCTACAGAGATTGCTTGGTTTTTTTCTCCCCCACCCTTGCTTGTTTAAGTAATATGTCCCCTTTGCAAGGGGTGGGGGGAGGAAAAAAAAACAAGCAATCTCTAGGCAATCTATCCTCTAAAGGACAGAACAAGAATCAGTGAGCTTAAATGGTATAGAATCAGTTTTCAATTGCACATCAAGAAAATTTTCTGAATGATAAAAGATGATCAACAATGGAGGAGGGAGGAGGTGGATTCTCCTTCACTGGAGGTGTTTAAACAAAGGATGGCTAGCAAACTGTAGTAATAGATTCCTGGACTTGGCAGGGAGTTGGACTAGATGATATGGATATAGTTTTATTATTCTAAATGGGGCTAAATCTGAATAGGATTGCTGAAGTCAGTTGCTGTGGGAAGATCAAATTTAATGTACAACAGCAAAGTTTGTCCATTACAATATATTATGCCATATTCATCCTAGTTGCACAAACAGCATCTTTTATAACTTTAGATTAGATAAGGAGATACTTTACAGATTTTGAGCAAAAGTTCATGATAATTCTGGATGTCTAATGATAATTATTTCTAAATTTGGATTAGTTACATATAGAAAACAGAGGTAAAAGACTGATATTGTCCTCTCCTTCTTAAATATCCCACTTCCATTTTCTAATTAATCATTCTGATATTTCCCATTGTGTCTTCCTATAAATTTTCTTTGTACAGCCTGCAAATTTAATAGGCATAAATCACTGAGCGTCTCATTCTCTCTGTTTTGGAAAGAATAGGAAATGATCTAGCCAAAATCCTAGCACCTAGAGGACAATCTTATGTTCTAGTAGGCGAACAGTAAATCAAATAAAATCATTCCGGCTGTGGAATACGTGCTGTTCTTAAGGAGAGTGAGATGGTTTGCTTTAAACATCGAACAAATGGCTGTTGCTTTTACTCTCTGTATTGACACTGCTAGGGTATCTTCACAGTTCCTTTCCTTGGAAGCAGATCTGTTAGTGTACTTTTCACACACCAAAAATTGGCACAAGATAAGGGCTCACTGAGTCTATTTTGTTACTTATAAAAGGACATAAATGAGGCAAATAAAGTGTTGCTTTATTTCCTGATAAAGCAAGAGTTCAGAAAAAGCAATAAGTCACTTTGACATCTCATGCAGCAGGTTTAGCTCTGCCAAGCAGGTGATTTTGACAATCTGCTGCTTCTCTTTTTTTTTTCTTTTTTTCTTTAACAAGATAAAGGTGTTACACAGGCTGCAATCCACAGCTGAATTGATGGCATGTGGAGCAACATTATTAGCAAACTGTGAGCTATTTTTCCAGAGAAAATATTGCAGTAATTTGCAGGAAGTAACCTTTTTGTTCCAAAACAGCTGTTGTCACTGAACACCATTATATCTACAACAATTCTAATTATCTTTGGTAACTTTCATGCATTTGGCATTGCTCCATTATTGTTCATTTAACTGCTTTTAAAACGTATTAGAACATTGGGCCATGATGTATTTGCAACCCCTGCCTTTGACCTTGGTATTCAGATTAGCGATATTATACAAATTCTGTATTCATGGAGCTGTGGTTTGTGAATGTTACTGATAACAAGATAATTTGGTCAGTTTTGCTTTAATCTGTGGCTTTGAAAATCAAAATGGAGTCTTTGAAAGAAACACTGTTACCTGCTTTTACTATAAACCTGATGCCTTTTAATAATCAGGCAAGGGGAGTGAAGGATTAATACAAGTTAAAATAAAATACACCCTTAAAATATTTTTTTACTTATGGACACACCTCTGAAAATTCCAATTTTGTCATCAGAAACAATTGCTCACTTTTTTACAAAACCATGTTGTGGTGTTTTGTCCAAGAGTAGATTTAACATAATTAATGAGCATACTTAATAGATGTCATGCCACCAGATGGATTTTTCAAAGAAATCTCTAACAACTCTGAATACATTGAGAATGCTATATGATGGAAATAAACATGCATGAGAACAAACGTTTAGCAAACAGTTCAACCTAGAGCAAGGAGTAGGGCAAGAATATGAAATGTTTCCTTGGTTGTTTAATGTATTTATGGATAAATGTATAAAGAATGCTTTTGGAGGGACACTACTTTTGATTGAGGATGTCAACTTGTATTTTTGTATGCAGATGATACTGTGTTGTTGGCTAAGACCTCAAATGATTTGCAGCAAATGCTAGATAGACTGCATGATGCAACAAAAAGTATTACCTGAAAATTAATGTACTAAAACCCAAGATAGTTGTTTTTCACAATGAAAATGGAGTGAATGATTATGAAGGTGCAAAACTAGAGCAAGTATCTTGTTTGTGTATCTTGATAGGATGTTTACTAGATATGGGAAAATGGATAGAGAAATACTGGTACATAGATAGTGGGTGGTACTGTGGTCTATATTTAGGAATTGTCTATATTTAGGAATGAATTTTTGTTGAAATAAGCAAATACAGCTGTATATAAGAGTAAGTTCCTACCCACTTTGCTATATTGATTGTTGGACATTATAGGAAAAAACTAAACATTAAATGAACACAGTGGGAATGATGTGGTGGGAAGTGTATGCTGTAAAATAAAAGGAGATAAGAATTGATGGGTAATGAATTAATGTGGACTGAAAACAAAAATGAATGACCAGTACAGAAGAAATACATTCAGTGGTTTGTTTTTTAAAAAAACATTTTATGTAGTATATGTTTATTATCTTTTATTTACAAAAATATGGTTCCAAGGCTCATAAGGAACATAGGAGTGATAGCCAATGGTTTGTGCCCATCCCTCCATCTCGGGAAGTGTTTCTCAACCTTAGCAACTTTAAGCTGTGTGGACATCAACTTCCAGAATGCTGGCTGGGGAATTCTTGGAGCTGACGTCCACTCAGCTTAAAGTTGCCAAGGTTGAGAAACACTGATCTAGAGGGACCCAGGAATCCTCCCTTCTCTGTGATGGCACCTGCCCTTTGGAACAGCCTCCCTGAAATCCAGACCCCATTGCCTTCTGAAAGGCCAGTGGAGCCCAGTATGTGTGCTGGTTTTGTGCTGGGAGACTGTGAGGAGCCTTAATAATTTTTAATTGCGTGTTGCCTTGTGGCTTTTACCTTGTGTTATTTTATGCACTGGTCTTGTTAGCCACCCAGAGTTATTTGGTTGAGATGCGGCCATATAAATTCTTTAAATAGATAAATACGTACATAAGCACATAAATAAAGTCACTGGAGGGTAGAAAACAGGAATTCTGAGTCTTTCTTTGTGCTTGAGTGGGAGTTGGATTTTCTTAACAAAATAAATACCATAAGGCTTCCTGGGACTTAATGCATGTAATTAAAGTGCTTAAAAAATTGTATTCTCAGAATCAATGAATTGCCACTGAATTTAAATGGTGCAATCAGCAGGTAGAAGATCCAGGAACCATCCAAATAAATCTGAGGTGCAGGTAGTCTATGGGGCAGATGTTGCCTCCTGTTGGGTAAGAGCTTCTTATTTCAGTGCAGAAAGTTCCATTATGAGGCACGGACCAGGAATTTGCGCAAGTCACAAGAACCTCCGTTTGCCTAAAATGGAGCAAGATGCTTCAGTTCCTCTTCCCAAGCTTTTAACAACCAACATGAAAAGAAGGATATGATTCCTAACTAATTAACTGGGATAATGCTGCTGTTTCTTGTCATATTTTTATACTTATGATCAAACTGTGATGCAAAGGTTAGTCTTGTCTTTTTGTGAATGGGTTGCATCCAGAGCTAAATTTGATAGAATTAAGCTGTTAGCTGAATTTTTATCTATCTTAATTTCGAAACCAAAATATAACTATCTAAATATAAGTAATATAAGTAAAGCAGTATATGAAAAAGAGAACAATTGTCTTTAGAAAGTTCCTTCAAAACATTGGGTTTAAATTTAAAAGACTTTTTTTTTATAAATGTCCTTTTAACACTTCTAAGATTGTTTGTGTGTATGTGTGATGAGCGGTATTGGACATGTGGAGGAATTGAGGATAGTTGTGCTGCATATTCCTTTACTGTTGTCCGGTAATTAGTGAATTTTGGGAAAGATAGAAATCTGTAAAAGTATAGAGTATAATCTGATTTATCATCCATTCATTTTTTTGTTTGTTTGATATTCAAACAGTGAGGTATCTCAAGAAGATAAATAATTATCAATTTATTAATTGGTTAACTGCTAAAACATTCAACAGTATATCCCATTGCATCTTTATTCATCAATCTTTCCCCTCTATAGCTATTGTGCAGAATCTACATTATTGGTAATCTGACATTATATTTTGTAATCCACCCTCACCCACTAGCCTGTTTTTCAGCTACGTTAGTTTCCTCTTACGAATTTCACTGAACCACAGACTGCAAAGTAGGACATGTCCTACAGACTTTCGTTCACCTGATCACAGCACAGAGGCACTTTAAAACTGGAATACTGCAAAATCTGCTCTCCAGTAACCAGAGGTGGAGGGAAAAAACATAAATGTTCTTCTGTAGTGCTTAGATATTTTTCTACATAAACAGTGGGCTACCAATGCTTCAGGCCCATTAGTGTTGAAAATAAGGGCACCAAGCTCAATTCTTTTGGGGTCTCCATGCCTGCCACTCTTTCCTTTTAAGAACACTTTAAACCTTAAAGAATCATCCTTCATTCACAGAATGGACAAGAAGGGCCTGAGAATTCACTAATACTGTTAGCATAACAGATATCTGACAGGCAAATACACGCTTTAGTGAAAACTGACAATGTGCATAATAGTTTAGAACTTTATAATCTGTATTATAATATTAATTTTTAAAACTGCAGAAATACTGTAAAAGGCAAATGATAAACACATGAATGTTTAAGTATATGCTGGTTATCTTGGCCCTGTACACAGATGTGGTCTTCCAAATGTGCCTTATAGACAAAATAACATTTGGTTTCTCCCCCTGGAGGCAAGGCCTCTCTGATTAGATAACCATGGACAGAGTCTTGCTAAAAATGTATAAACAATGAATATTGAACATGAATAATGTGGATCACTATATCACTATCACTGAGAAACAGGAATTCCAAACCCATTTAAGCATTTCCTATGAGAACAGGCCCAGACTTCCCCACTATCAGAATGGTTTGAAGGTTTTTTCTGCTAAAAGGAGGCCTGGATTGGTATTGTTTCAGGACTTCTGGGACAGAAGTCTATAGAATCTCATCTGGATAATTTGAAAAAATCTATAGAAATGGAAATTTTTGGTAATGTAATTGAACTAAAGCTAACCTTACTCATACTTGGTGCAAATGCAGTGAGATTGTAAATACTGGTGGAATTCCATCCTCAAGAGAAATACTAGCTAACGCTTAATTTACTTAGTAAAAAGGTGAAGTCTGATTTTGATCAAGCTGAGCTCTGGAATATTTCATGGTTGTGTCCATGTAGTTTCCTTAGCAGCAATAGGGAAATGGCTTTCCATTGTCTTCACTCAGGACTATGTTCTTCAACTTCCCAGCCCAGCTTAGAGCCCTAGAATTTCCTGATAATCTTCCATCTAAGAACTAGCCAAATCTGACCCTGCTCAACTTTTGGAGAACAGCCACAGTCAGCTGGATAAGGCACTTAACTGGGCTTAATAACTAAATATATGCTTAATAATGTTACCTGGCTAAATGAACAATGTTTCAATACCTTTTTTTAAAAACTTGGATTTTATTTGTCCTATTCATGGTTAATAGTTTTAGCTTTGATAGTATTTTCACCATTATAAATTATTGCCATAATTTATTTGTTAATTCTTTCATTTTTAATTTCCTATCTTGCCCTTCAGGATAGGTCTTCCCAGAGCATCTTACGATACTGTAATGCACAGTGATTAATTTATTCATTTAGTCAGCTTTGAACTCAAGTGAATTTCATGAAGTTTACAGGAAGTCTTCTTGGCTCTCACCTGACACAGATCTGCTGAACTTCAATTTGCCGATTACAACATGCACATTTATGTGTGTGTGTGCTTTCCTAAAATAAAGAAATCCTCCTTTATTCTCATCTCTAGATAACGTGCACCAGTTTTCTGACCATAATATGCATGTTGGAACTTTTTAAGTAGAATTGAAAGAACCCATTTCATTATATGAAACTAATGTCATTAGTGTAATTATACTTTTTTGCTTGATGACTGTCAAAAAGGCAACCTATTTTATTTAAAGGAGGCATATCTCCCATTAATCCGAATCTCAAAAACTGCAACAAGTGGACAACGCTTCTCTGCCATTTCAGATAAAAGATGGTGTTCATGTTTCAAGAGGAAAATGCTTTGACAAAGTATTTCCAGCTGGTACATTAACTTGTTACACAATCTGGGTGGAACAAGTCACCCATTTCACAATATGGAAGAATGGAATTATCTACTTTAAACAAACACCCCAATCACATGCTGAAACTTCTAAGAGAAATGTATTACATGGAAGAACATGGTTTTTTTTCATGGACTGAAGAGAAAGTTTGTCAATTACTGAATTAAAAAGTGTTATAATGCTAAGTGGCTTCATTCCATGAAAGTTTTCCTTTCGTGGCCATTTTTATTTAAAAGCTTCAAAACATGCTAATTCATTTATGGAATAGCCAAAAGTTATAGTAGTGACAGCTAGCTTTGATAGTGTTTTTAAAATCTGCTAACTTTGAGAGTCTCTCCCTTCCTGTTTTAAATGCATATCGGTTAGATATGGTAACTAACAAACATAGTTGCTAGAACCACCGCTGCACTTCTTATTTCTCTTTGGGTCTACAAGAGTTGTCTGGATGGTCATTATTAAATACCAAATTAGATGGAGTTTTGGTCTAGTTGAGCATAACTCTTGTTTTTATCTCAAATGAATTATGATATGTGCACAAGTAGATTGCTGACATTTTCTTGCATCATTCTTAGTCTTAGCAATAGTGATGAAACAGCAACACCCTGCCATTCATTTCTTCATACAGTATATCAACTTTGTGACATATGTCTCTTGCATGTTTTATGTTTTATGGTTTAAGGTTCCTTTTATGATCACTGGCAGAAAAAAAATAATGGATAGGATTTTACAGATTTGTTAAATGTTATAATGCCATGAATTTATTTTATTTATTTTTATGTGCTTGGTCACTGGCATGCTTATTCTCATTATGTGATGCAACAGAGCATTGACTGAATAACACCACAGTTATCTATGTAGTAAAAGTAGCAGTAGTCTTAACTGAGTTCAGTGAGCTTTCATTACAGAATAATGAAAAGGCAGGCACAATTGTAAATTATTGCAAATTCTCAATGCAGGTAAGATATTAGAATCCTTGGATTCCTTCCTTCTCTCCTTCCTCCTAAATGTTATGGGATCATTCTAAAAGAGGCATAATGGACTGATCATAGGAGAGAGGAGGGAAGGTTCTCTTGAAATGGTAAGTGAAAAGAGCATATACTGCTTTTGAAATGGTAGGAAGCGAAGACTGCAGTCCTGGGAAATGTCATTTGATACAGTAGATGTTGCCTTCTGAATTCAGAGGCAGATATGGAGCACTCTAACAATTCAATATGGCTGCGAGAGCTGGACCATAAGGAAGGCTGAGAGAAGGACGATAGATGCTTTGGAACTGTGGTGCTGGAGGAAAATTCTGAGAGTGACTTGGACTGCAAGAAGATCCAACCAGTCCATACTCTGGGAAATCAAGCCAGACTGCTCACTTGAGGGAATGATATTAAAGGCAAAACTGAAATACTTTGGCCACATAATAAGAAGACAGGACACCCTGGAGAAGATGCTGATGCTAGGGAGAGTGGAGGGCAAAAGGAAGAGGGGCCGACCAAGGGCAAGATGGATGGATGATTTTCTAGAGGTGACGGACTTGTCCCTGGGGGAGCTGGGGGTGTTGACGACCAACAGGAAGCTCTGGAGTGGGCTGGTCCATGAAGTCACGAAGAGTCGGAAGCGACTAAACGAATAAACAACAAACAATTCAACCACATGCTGAACCTCATTAAAAATTTAGACTAGCAATGTTAAAGCAATTCACTCCCACTGCTTTCAAAAAGAGGTAAGCTCTTTTTAAAGAAAATAGTAAGAAGAAGGATTGCAAAACCAACTCCTCTTTGATTTCTTTCCTCTTGATCTGCTGCTGGTAGGACACTTGGAGTACTCCAAGAAGTGTGACAGGATTGCCTTGCTAAAAGTTTAAATTTGTAAGATGAGAGCAATTATGGGATTATTTCTCCAAATGCTGGAATGGAAATAAGACATTTGAATCAAATTTTAGTTTCAAACAATCTTATGTTTCAAGAACATCTGATATTTGCAAAGAATACCACAAACTAATTAAAATGAACTGGCTTTTCTCAAAACTGCCATGATGTGCAAAAGTACAAAGTATTGGAACAGAATTAGCCAACAAAACTTCAGAACTGTAGGCAGAGAGTCCAAATTATATACCACAGTCAGAAGAGAATAACAAATGCAATATGGATGAATAAAATATAATCAGCGCTACACAAGCTCCTCATAATTCTTCCTTCTGGTCTGACCAGCAAACCTGTAAGTCACCAGGCCAAACAATATCCACCAGTAATCTTTTCTTCCCTGCTTGTGGCATTTAACACCCCTGCTTGTAGCCTTCAGGAAATGTATACATGGACTGCATGGGAGGCCACTGTATTGGCTGATGAGCTTTATTCAAATTGAATGATCACATGGTGTAAAATCACAGGCCTAGTTCAAAGAGCGTTATGGGAGTCATAATGAAATAGGCAACATATAAATTAGATAAATAAACTAGCATAACAACTCATAATATTATGCAAGCTAGTCCTTTCCAGTCATCCTCCAGATTGTTGAAATTGCAACTCCCAATTTCCCAACTATAATGGTTAGGAATTCTGGCAGTTGTAGTCCTAAGATACCTGAAGAACATCAGGCTGGGGAAGGCTTGGATAAGCTTTTGTAGACTGCATTTCTTTGGTTCAGGTGCTTAGTTGTTCTAAGATAAATCTTCTTTCATCCCACGTTTTTTATTGCTTACCATATACTACTTGCACCTTCATAGATTCTTAAAGAACACTAGGCTCTTGTTCCTTTTTTGCTCACCATTAGTGTTAAAATGTCACTTCCAATTTTTTTTTTGCCCATCATGGATGTAATCAATTGGTGCAATATCCCTGCTGTGTTTATAATGGGGGTACATAGATTGGCAGAGGTAACTGATAACCCTAACCCATTTGGTGGGAAAAAAGTACAAGACACCTGAAATACAGAGGTACAATGGATTGGTGTGCAAAACTTTCTGGTGGGCAAAAGGTTTGGGTGGGCAAAAAAGGACCAAGAGCCAAATATTACATTTAACAAAAAAAAAAATCCATGACAGGAAAACATGTTATCAGAGCATGTTACCATCTTATGCTACCAGCTGAGTCACAAAGGCAGTCTATAACTCTCCATTGACAGAATATTTGTTTGATCTTACTGTTTTATGTTCTATTTTTTGATTGTATGTTTGTTGCCTTGTTTTTAGGCTGCGAGTTGCCCAGAGTTGATTTTACTTGGGCGACATCTAAGTTGAATAAAACAAACAAATAAATAAATAGATTTGGGACAGAGAGAAAATTTAGCCTCATAAAGCAGCAACACTGCAAAGTGATCCAGGCAACCATTAATTGATTGCAAACTCACAAACATCCTACAATTGTCTTAGCAGTCACTTTTTTAAAAAAGAGCATCTTCTATATGACATTTCCCCTCTCATCTTGTGATCCCTTAACCTTGATGCACTAACTACTGAACTAGCCTGGGAGTTGAACCACATGTCCCTTGACCAAGTCAAGAAAAGAACAACAACAACAACAAAATACAGAATGCTTTCCCCATAATTAATTTCCCAAAGAAATATGTCCCTTGGCCCATATTTAAAGCAGAGTCACACTGGATAAATTCCAGCCCTCAGGAATCTATTACCATTAAGCTCAAACTCTTTACTGTGTTAATTTTCTTTCAGTCATGTTATTTGAGGGTGCGATTTAACTATGTGTCTTCCTTCCCTTCCACTTACCCCCCACCACCTCCAGGAATTGGGTTCTTCTAGCTATTCATCAACGAACATTACTTTATATTTGTGTCATAAAGTATTTATTACATTTTTATCCTGTCATTCCAAGGATTTCAGGGTTCCTCTTTTATTTCCCCAAACTGGGAGGCAGATTAAGTTGATAGAAAGCATGGTATGACCAAAGGTCAACCAGGCAGGAATTTGAATCAAAGGGTCTCCATCTGCTCAGGCCAAGTACAATATGCTAGGGCAGTGTTTCATGAAGTGTGGTCCAAAGACCCCTGCAAGTCCCCCAAGACCCTCTCAGTGGTCTACAAAATCAAAATTATTTGCCAGATATTGAAGATATTTCCAAAAATTTTAAAAAATATCACTCTTCTTATTAGTTTTTGTTAAAAAATAGGGTTTTGTTCATGAAAAATATTGTATTTATGTTAATATCTAATGGATTTAATATTGTTATTTTTACATGATTCAATAAATAAATCTTCAGCAAAGGATCGTTACCTTGTCGTGGTGCTGGAGCTTGAGCACCTCAATGATGCCATGAGCTAAACCGTGAAGGGCCACCCAAGACGGGAAGGTCATGACAGAGAGGTCAGACTAAATGCGATCCCTGGGGAAGGTAATGGCAACCCACCTCAGTATTCTTGCCGTGAAAACTAAATGGATCAGTACAACCAGAGATATGTCGGTATACCATCGGAAGATGAGACCCCCAGGTCGGAAGATGGTCAAAATGCTACTGGGGAGGAACAGAGGATGAGCTCAACTAGCCCCAGACGTGATGACGCAGCTAGCTCAAAGCCGAAAGGACGGCTAGCGGCCGACGGTGCTGGTGGTGAACGGCGAATCCGATGTTCTAAGGATCAACACACCATCGGAACCTGGAATGTAAGATCTATGAGCCAGGGCAAATTGGATGTGGTTATTGGTGAGATGTCAAGATTAAAGATAGACATTCTGGGCATCAGTGAACTGAAATGGACTGGAATGGGCCACTTCACATCAAATGACCACCAGATCTACTACTGCGGACAAGAGGACCACAGAAGAAATGGAGTAGCCTTCATAATTAATAGTAAAGTGGCTAAAGCAGTGCTTGGATACAACCCAAAAAACGACAGAATGATCTCAATTCGAATTCAGGGCAAGCCATCTAACATCACAGTGATCCAAATATACGCCCCAACCACAAATGCTGAAGAAGCTGAAGTAGAGCAGTTCTGTGAGGATCTGCAGCACCTACTGGACAACACGCCTAAAAGAGATGTTATTTTCATCACAGGAGACTGGAATGCTAAGGTGGGCAGTCAAATGACACCTCGAATTACAGGTAAGTATGGCCTGGGAGAACAAAACGAAGCAGGACACAGGCTGATAGAATTTTGCCAAGACAATTCACTCTGCATAACAAACACTCTCTTCCAACAACCTAAGAGACGGCTTTATACATGGACTTCACCAGATGGACAACACCGAAATCAGATTGATTACATCCTTTGCAGCCAAAGGTGGCGGACATCTGTACAGTCGGTAAAAACAAGGCCTGGAGCTGACTGTAGTTCAGATCACGAACGTCTTCTTGCACAATTTAGGATCAGACTCAAGAGATTAGGGAAGACCCACAGATCAGCTAGATATGAGCTCACTAATATTCCTAAGGAATATGCAGTGGAGGTGAAGAATAGATTTAAGGGACTGGACTTAGTAGATAGGGTCCCGGAAGAACTCTGGACAGAAGTTGGCAGCATTGTTCAGGAGGCGGCAACAAAATACATCCCAAAGAAAGAGAAAACCAAGAAGGCAAAATGGCTGTCTGCTGAGACACTAGAAGTAGCCCAAGAAAGAAGGAAAGCAAAAGGCAACAGTGATAGGGGCAGATATGCCCAATTAAATGCAAAATTCCAGAGGTTAGCCAGAAGAGATAAGGAATTATTTTTAAACAAGCAATGCGCGGAAGTGGAAGAAGACAATAGAATAGGAAGGACAAGAGACCTCTTCCAGAAAATTAGAAACATTGGAGGTAAATTCCAGGCAAAAATGGGTATGATCAAAAACAAAGATGGCAAGGACCTAACAGAAGAAGAAGAGATCAAGAAAAGGTGGCAAGAATATACAGAAAACCTGTATAGGAAGGATAACAATATCGGGGATAACTTTGACGGTGTGGTCGGTGAGCTAGAGCCAGACATCCTGAAGAGTGAGGTTGAGTGGGCCTTAAGAAGCATTGCTAATAACAAGGCAACAGGAGACGACGGCATCCCAGCTGAACTGTTCAAAATCTTGCAAGATGATGCTGTCAAGGTAATGCATGCTATATGCTAGCAAATTTGGAAAACACAAGAATGGCCATCAGACTGGAAAAAATCCACTTATATCCCCATACCAAAAAAGGGAAACACTAAAGAATGTTCAAACTATCGAACAGTGGCACTCATTTCACATGCCAGTAAGGTAATGCTCAAGATCCTGCAAGGTAGACTTCAGCAGTTCATGGAGCGAGAATTGCCAGATGTACAAGCTGGGTTTAGAAAAGGCAGAGGAACTAGAGACCAAATTGCCAATATCCGCTGGATAATGGAAAAAGCCAGGGAGTTTCAGAAAAACATCTATTTCTGTTTTATTGACTATTCTAAAGCCTTTGACTGTGTGGAGCATAACAAATTGTGGCAAGTTCTTAGTGGTATGGGGATACCAAGTCATCTTGTATGCCTCCTGAAGAATCTGTATAACGACCAAGTAGCAACAGTAAGAACAGACCACAGAACAACGGACTGGTTTAAGATTGGGAAAGGAGTACGGCAGGGCTGTATACTCTCACCCTACCTATTCAACTTGTATGCAGAACACATCATGCGACAAGATGGGCTTGAGGAATCCAAGGCTGGAGTTAAAATCTCTGGAAGAAACATTAACAATCTCAGATATGCAGATGATACCACCTTGATGGCTGAAAGTGAAGAGGAACTGAGGAGCCTTATGATGAAGGTGAAAGAAGAAAGTGCAAAAGCTGGTTTGCAGCTAAACCTCAAAAAAACCAAGATTATGGCAACCAGCTTGATTGATAACTGGCAAATAGAGGGAGAAAATGTAGAAGCAGTGAAAGACTTTGTATTCCTAGGTGCAAAGATTACTGCAGATGCTGACTGCAGTCAGGAAATCAGAAGACGCTTAATCCTTGGGAGAAGAGCAATGACAAATCTCAATAAAATAGGTAAGAGCAGAGACATCACACTGACAATAAAGGTCCGCATAGTTAAAGCAATGGTATTCCCAGTAGTAACATATGGCTGCGGGAGCTGGACCATAAGGAAGGCTGAGAGAAGGAAGACAGATGCTTTTGAACTGTGGTGTTGGAGGAAAATTCTGGGAGTGCCTTGGACTGCAAGAAGATCAAACCAGTCCATCCTCCAGGAAATAAAGCCAGACTGCTCACTTGAGGGAATGGTATTCAAGGCAAAACTGAAATACTTTGGCCACATAATGAGAAGACAGGACACCCTGGAGAAGGTGCTGATGCTGGGGAGAGTGGAGGGCAAAAGGAAGAGGGGCCGACCAAGGGCAAGGTGGATGGATGATATTCTAGAAGTGATGGACTCATCCCTGGGGGAGCTGGGGGTGTTGACGACCGACAGGAAGCTCTGGCGTGGGCTGGTCCATGAAGTCACGAAGAGTCGGAAGCGACTAAACGAATAAACAACAAAATAAATAAATATTCTACAAATGCATCAATTTTAATTTTGAATACAGCAAATATTGATAAATATAACCCACACAAACAAAAGCTCTTTTGGGGTCCTCCATAATTTTTAAAAGTGCGAAGGGGTCCTGAGAGCAAAAAGTTTAAGAAATACTGTGCTATAGCAAACTGGCTGCTATAGCACACTGTTTCTTAAAACTTTTGCTCTCTTTTTGCTTTGGCTAACAGACTGTGGGCACGTTTATGATTAGCTATAGTACTCAAGATTTGATGCTATCACAGCAAAGGTCTCCTTTTTTCTCTTAGAATAGTTTTCAGTAATCCTGTTCTGGCTATGCTAGCTGAGGATTGTTGTTTATTTGTTTAGTCGCTTCCGACTCTTCGTGACTTCATGGACCAGCCCACGCCAGAGCTTCCTGTCGGTCGTCAACACCCCCAGCTCCCCCAGGGATGAGTCCATCACTTCTAGAATATCATCCATCCACCTTGCCCTTGGTCGGCCCCTCTTCCTTTTGCCCTCCACTCTCCCCAGCATCAGCACCTTCTCCAGGGTGTCCTGTCTTCTCATTATGTGGCCAAAGTATTTCAGTTTTGCCTTTAATATCATTCCCTCAAGTGAGCAGTCTGGCTTGATTTCCTGGAGGATGGACTGATTTGATCTTCTGGCAGTCCAAGTCACTCTCAGAATTTTCCTCCAGCACCACAGTTCCAAAGCATCTATCTTCCTTCTCTCAGCCTTCCTTATGGTCCAGCTCTCGCAGCCATATGTTACTACGGGGAGCACCATTGCTTCAACTATGCGGACCTTTGTTGTCAGTGTGATGTCTCTGCTCGTAACTATTTTATCGAGATTTATCATTGCTCTTCTCCCAAGGATTAAGCGTCTTCTGATTTCCTGACTGCAGTCAGCATCTGCAGTAATCTTCGCACCTAGAAATACAAAGTCTTTCACTGCCTCTGCGTTTTCTCCCTCTATTTGCCAGTTATCCATCAAGCTGGTTGCCATAATCTTGTTTTTTTTGAGGTTTAGCTGCAAGCCAGCTTTTGCACTTTCTTCTTTCACCTTCATCATAAGGCTCCTCAGTTCCTCTTCGCTTTCAGCCATCGATGTGGTATCATCTGCATATCTGAGATTGTTAATGTTTCTTCCAGTGATTTTAACTCCAGCCTTGGATTCCTCAAGCCCAGCATGTCACATGATGTGTTCTGCGTACAAGTTGAATAGGTAGGGTGAGAGTATACAGCCCTGCCGTACTCCTTTCCCAATCTTAAACCAGTCCGTTGTTCCGTGGTCTGTTCGTACTGTTGCTACTTGGTCGTTATACAGATTCCTCAGGAGGCAGACAAGATGACTTGGTATCCCCATACCACTAAGAACTTGCCACAATTTGTTATGGTCCACAAAGTCAAAGGCTTTAGAATAGTCAATAAAACAGAAATAGATGTTTTTCTGAAACTCCCTGGCTTTTTCCATTATCCAGCCGATATTGGCAATTTGGTCCCGAGTTCCTCTGCCTTTTCTAAACCCAGCTTGTACATCTGGCAATTCTTGCTCCATGAGTTGCTGAAGTCTACCTTGCAGGATCTTGAGCATTACCTTACTGGCATGTGAAATGAGTGCCACTGTTTGATAGTTTGAACATTTTTAGTGTTTCCCTTTTTTGGTATGGGGATATAAGTTGATTTTTTCCAGTCTGATGGCCATTCTTGTGTTTTCCAAATTTGCTGGCATATAGCATGCGTTACCTTGACAGCATCATCTTGCAAGATTTTGAACAGTTCAGCTGGGATGCCGTCGTCTCCTGCTGCCTTGTTATTAGCAATGCTTCTTAAGGCCCATTCAACCTCACTCTTCAGGATGTCTGGCTCTAGCTCACTGACCACACTGTCAGAGGTATCCCTGATATTATTTTCCTTCCTATACAGGTCTTCTGTATATTCTTGCCACCTTTTCTTGATCTCTTCTTCTTCTGTTAGGTCCTTGCCATCTTTGTTTTTGATCATACCCATTTTGGCCTGGAATTTACCTCCGATGTTTCTAATTTTCTGGAAGAGGTCTCTTGTCCTTCCTATTCTATTGTCTTCTTCCACTTCCACGCATTGCTTGTTTAAAAATAATTCCTTATCTCTTCTGGCTAACCTCTGGAATTTTGCTTTTAATTGGGCATATCTCCCCCTATCACTGTTGCCTCTTGCTTTCCTTCTTTCTTGGGCTACTTCTAGTGTCTCAGCAGACAGCCATTTTGCCTTCTTGGTTTTCTCTTTCTTTGAGATGTATTTTGTTGCCGCCTCCTAAACAATGTTGCGAACCTCTGTCCATAGTTCTTCCGGGACCCTATCTACTAAGTCCAGTCCCTTAAATCTATTCTTCACCTCCACTGCATGTTCCTTAGGTATATTAGTGAGCTCATATCTAGCTGATTTGTGGGTCTTCCGTAATCTCTTTAGACTGATCCTAAATTGTGCAAGAAGAAGTTCATGATCTGAACTACAGTCAGCTCCAGGTCTTTTTTTACTGACTGTATAGATGTCCGCCACCTTTGGCTGCAAAGGATGTAGTCAATCTGATTTCGGTGTTGTCCATCTGGTGAAGTCCATGTATAAAGCCATCTCTTCGGTTGTTGGAAGAGAGTGTTTGTTATGCAGAGTGAGTTGTCTTGGCAAAATTCTATCAGCCTATGTCCTGCTTCATTTTGTTCTCCCAGGCCATGCTTACCTGTAATTCCAGGTGTCATTTGACTGCCCACCTTAGCATTCCAGTCTCCCGTGATGAAAATAACATCTCTTTTAGGCGTGTTGTCCAGTAGGTGTTGCAGATCCTCATAGAACTGCTCTACTTCACCTTCTTCAGCATCTGTGGTTGGGGCGTATATTTGGATCACTGTTATGTTAGATGGCTTGCCCTGAATTCGAATTGAGATCATTCTGTCGTTTTTTGGGTTGTATCCAAGCACTGCTTTAGCCACTTGACTATTAATTATGAAGGCTACTCCATTTCTTCTGTGTTCCTCTTGTCCATGTCCTAACAGCGAGGAAACATGCTGAGACAAGGAACTGGTCTCTAATGTTTTATTGCTAGTACATAACAGGAATCCTAACAAACTAAAGAAGCGTGGGAAAAACCCAGACATATAAACCCCAAAGGTTAAGGCGGTCCCGATCTGTGTCTCTTTGAATGGCTGACCAATTCCTCAGTGCTACGCATGTGCTTAACAGTCTGGATGGGAGCCCCCTGCTCGCCATCCTTACTCATGACAGTCCACAGTAGTAGATCTGCTGGTCATTTGATGTGAAGTGGCCCATTGCAGTCCATTTCAGTTCACTGACGCCCAAAATGTCTATCTTCAATCTTGACATTTCACCAATAACCACATCCAATTTGCCCTGGCTCATAGATCTTACATTCCAGGTTCCAATGGTGTGTTGATCCTTAGAACATCGGATTCGCCGTTCACCACCAGCACCGTCGGCCGCTAGCCGTCCTTTCGGCTTTGAGCTAGCTGCGTCATCACGTCTGGGGCTAGTTGAACTCATCCTCTGTTCCTCCCCAGTAGCATTTTGACCATCTTCTGACCTGGGGGTCTCATCTTCCGATGGTATACCGACATATCTCTGGTTGTACTGATCCATTTAGTTTTCATGGCAAGAATACTGGGGTGGGTTGCCATTACCTTCCCCAGGGATCACATTTAGTCTGACCTCTCTGTCATGACCTTCCCGTCTTGGGTGGCCCTTCACGGTTTAGCTCATGGCATCATTGAGGTGCTCAAGCTCCAGCACCATGACAAGGTAATGATCCTTTGCTGAAGAGTTAAAGTTGAGCATACCCAAAGTGGTTGGGGAAGGCTAGTTGAGAAAAGTGCCCAAGTATTGGTAAGATGAACACTGGGGCTACGAGGAACAAAACATGGGGCATGCAGGAGAAGATTTCCCAAGGAGAACATGCTTAACTTCCAAACTGCCTCACTTGCTCTTGGAAAGACAAAATTGAAGGACAGCAAATATGGAGGAGGAGGAACAGATATCAGTTTGAGCAGAAAAGCAACTGTGGGCAGAAGGGTGAAAGCACCTGTCAATTGTAGATTCCTCAGACTGATTTTAATATAACAAACCCACTTCTGGGACTTCATTAAGATGCATTTTGTTTTCTAATTGTAGGCTGCCTCTCCAAAGGGATATTCCCAGAATATGTCTGTCTGTCTGTCTGCCTGTCAATCATCTCTATAATATAACCTCTAGCACTACTGGCTGGGGAATTCTGGGAGTTAAAGTCCACACATCTTAAAGTTGTCAGGGTGAGAAACAATGATCAACAGCATGGCAATGTGCATTCCACCAAGCAGGTTGAGAGAGCAACCAACTGCAGAGGGGTTTGCTGTACATGTCCAGTTTGCCCAGGGTCTCTTCCTCTGGGTGCCTGGACGTGGCTGCCTTGAAAGGTAGAATTTTTTTCCCTCCAAACAGGACTCCTAAATAAACAATCCCACATTCTTCTGCAGCACCTGGCATTTAGTGTGCACAGTTTTAAACTGAGTTTATTGGCAATATTTCCAACATAGTTTTTCTGGAGTGCTTTTATTGTCAGCAGCAGAATTCACTAAATCAGATTTAATAACAGGGTAGAATCCACATTAACTTTTTTTATTGGTGGCAAGATATTGTGAAATATATGAAATATGTTTCCTTAACAGTGGATGTATGGAGGTGAGCAAAGTCAGGAACTTGAGACTTTTCCTTTCAGCTTTATTGCCACAAAGTTGTTACATGGAGCTCCTGGAGAGGAAATTAAAAAAAAAAACATGCAACAACACTTAAAAAAAACCTTGGCTTCTTGGAGAAATACTTCCTGGAACATTTGGTGTCCTTGCTTCTTGAAGGAGGGACAGGAAGAAGGGAAACCTATTAAGAATACAGAGCAATTTACAGATTTAGTACAAGAATTCTTAGCTTCTCAGGTAGGGGCTTGTCTTAATTGGCTAAATGCTGGTGTCCATGTCACCCGCCTGACCTTGCCAGAGCTGTTCTTTCCTCTTCTGTCTTGTGGAGACAAAGGACGCCTCCAGCTGTGCCTCTGAATTACCAATTTTCTTCCCACCCAGCCACCCAATTTGAATAGCAAACCTTCCTCATTCGCAATTTGGGCCCCTGGAATTTCAGGTGGGAGAAACTCTCACCAGCCCCTTCCTCCAAAACTCTCCCCTGTTCCTTGGGTCTGAAGGCAGCTCAGCATCTTTATGCAGCTTTTTCTAACCAAATAGGCTGGTTTTCTTCTCCCACTGCCATCAGCAAGCATGGTGAGTCAAAGGCGGGGACTGGAGGAGGGATGCCGGCCAAGGACCAATTTTTGCGACTGGTTGGAAGGAGGGAGCCCAGGGCAGCTTGGACCATTCCTGCGGTGGCTGCAGTCAGGACTAGCCCAGGCAGCTGCAAGAATATCTCAGAAGGTTTGGCTAGTCTGGATCCTGCCCTCACTTTCCTGCCACACTTGGAGCATTAATCCCCCCCTTTACCCATCTAAAGAAGACTTACTGAGATGTGCAATGACAGTTCTTCTTCATAGAGTGAGAGTCATATAGCACAGGGGCATTTTTTTTATTGTTTTAAAAAAGGGAATGATAACTGACATGGGCCTTCTGAAAATTGCCATGCTGCATATTCTATCCCCCCTGACTCAAGGGTCCTCAGATGTTAGGTTTTATTATCGTACTTGATAGTGTTTAAACTTTTCTTTAAAAAAATTCTGGCCAGAATTTTTTCATGTGAGATTATTGTTATTATCAAATGGAGGTCAGTTAAGAAAATCATTGTAAGAGAGTCAGTTTGGTGTCATGGTTAAGGCACCAGGCTAGAAACTGGGAGACCATGAGTTCTAGTCTGGCCTTAGGCACGAAGCCAGCTGGGTGACCTTGGACCAGTCGCTCGCTCTCAGCCCTAGGAAGGCGGCAGTGGTCAACCACTTCTGAAAATGCTGCCAAGAAAACTGCAGGGACTAGTCCAGGCAGTCTCCAGGAGTCAAGATTGATTTGAAGGCATACACACATACTGTATATACATGCACAAACATACATAATTGCAAGTAAAACTTTTCTAGGTATAGAAATAATTGTTCGTCCTCAGTTGCTATGCTTTTAATGGCTAATATTCTGAGGCTCTATCCTATGTGCAGAAAGAGTAGGCAAACTTTTAGTTTCTCTAAGTTGCTCATCTGTGCAAATATATCAAGGTTGTCAAACTTGAGAACTATTTTTTTAAAAGTTTGCATTGATGTTTCTTTCTAGTCTTGTGCATATTTCCTCATGTATATTTGAATACAGAATTTTTAAAAATGGCTAATATATACAGTTATTATCAATATTTCCTTAAAATATGTTTTTCTAATTATTTCATAAATATAAGTATTTTTGCACGTATGTCAAAACTATTGACAGTCTGCTTTACAAATGTTGGAAAATCTATATACTTCTAAACTCTCAGTGTTGTCTGCTTGTGACCTTCAGTTGGGTGAAACAGTGCATCATAGGGCAACAATTTTTGAATCAATGTACCTCATATAGGCTAACTTATAGAATACATCCAAAGTCTGGGACCTCCTGTGGGATTGAAATTTGGCAAAACTGTGGCCACTTCAGCATCACTGTGCCTTCCGATTATACTTCTCAGAAACCTGTGGATTGTGTGGCACAAGGAAAGATGGGAGGGCATATCCCGTCCCTCTTTCCTACCTCCCTCTGGCCCCTGCACCCAATTGGCTGACGGCAAAGCCTGATGGGTGAGCAGCAATTGGCTGCTTTGGAACCAAGGCTGAAATTTGAAATCTCTTAATGGCGGTGGATGGCGAGGAAGGATGAGGGAGGGACTCGGATGCCTGCTGGTGAAGTAGAGCTAGCTGGGGGGGCACCAGTGTTCAATGGATGAGCCTTCTTCCTCCCTGGAGGGAGGGTGGCCTTGGGGAGACACTGGGATGGGGAGCAGGGGTGCAGTTTTCCTCGTGGTCCATGGATCCCTTGGCTCCCCCTCCTCCAGCAAAGTGGCAGGAAGTTCCGTGGGTCAGCCGAGGAGGAGGAGGAGTGATTTCTGATGCTCCCTGCCAGCTTTCCACAAGCAAAATCAATGGGGAAGCTGGCAGGAAGTTGGAAGTCGCTCCCGCTCTCACTGCTTTTTTGCCTGCCCGTGGTCATCCTGTTTCTCTGCTTAGGTAAGGAAATATCTCTGAAAGGATACCCAAAGGGTCACGGGTTGTACAGTCTTAAATATAACTAGGTTTGATTTGTATTATGATTCATGCTTGAGAAATTAAATAAATTCAAATGTGACCTACAGTAAATAAATTTATCCCCCATGCCTAATATACATTTACGTAGAACTAAATTTCACTGAAAGTAGTGTATAGGGGTGCACAGTTAGACTTTTAAATACACATGACATCTCTACATTCTGCCGTACTGATGGGCTAGTTTTCGAAGATCTGAATTTCCTGTGCAGGTGCTGGAATTGCAAACATCACAAAGCCTCCTGGCTGGGAAGATGGTCAGGAAGACTTGGATTTGAAAGACAGCTTATTAAGAAGTTACTGTATTTGAAGTCTCATATGGAACAGTAGAAACTGCATCTGGTGAGGAGAAGAATTATGCTGTGGATTAGGGAAGACTCCAATTATTAGTTTTATTTCAAACCTGCCAGAGGATATGTGTTTCATTTCACTAAATGTTTATAAATAGAGGGAAAGAAAGGGCATTGCAGATTCTTATTGACATGATACCATTAATTTTAAAATACAAACTCACATAGCTTACTATGGAGGTATATGATCATCACTTTAAATTTAACTAATATATGTGAACACAGGAAACATGACTTTCTTGTACTTCCTGTAGCATGATGTCTAAAGCCTCTCTTCTTACTCCCCCTTATGCTGGGAATAATTTCTACAAGGTCACCAGCTATTAGCATCTGGAGTTGCCTCCCTGAGATTGAATGAGTTTGACTCACTTGTATATATAGAGTGGAAATTTGATACAGAAACTTAATTGTCCCAGTTTTTTTTTTCCAGCAATAAATGTCCTTGGTATTATCAAAGTCCTCTCTCTCTCTCTCTCTCTCTTTTATAGAATGTGCTTCATCTAGGCACTGAGAATCACAGGGCTGTAACATCCAGGGATGAGTGGGGTCAATGGTCACGGGTGTCCAACGGGTGTGGGTATGGGGTAAACAAAGTCAAAAGGGTGGCTGTGACAGACATAAAAAGGGTTGGGGCTTCAATCGCTTGGGCACAGCCACCATTTTGATTTCTTTGATCCTTCGGTCACATACGGACTTAGGATATGGTCTGAATCTTGGAATCCATTTCTTGTATCCAGGCCCAAAACATTCTGTTTACAGCTGCTCTCACAATAGCTTTTGGAAACTGTGTGTTCTGAGATCACGACTGTGTACCCCTAGAAATGTTGCCAAGTGTGCAGAACTTGGCTTCCTTTCTTGGCAGAAATCGGCTATGGGTAAGCCTGAACAAAGGTCATTTATCTCATAAGAGAACAGCAGAATACTTTAGATCAAACCTTGTTCCTAGTGCAGACAATAGAAAACAGTTCTTTTTTTATTTTTGGCTGATTGGACATGCTGTGTGTAGAAAAAAAATGAAATCAGGTATTTCTTTGTTATGTGGAGAAATTACACAACAGTCATTTCTTAAGCTTCAATTGATTACAACATAATTGGGATAAACTTATTATGAGTTATAGCCAAATAAATTTATGTACTTAGGTTGTGAAGGATGCAGTGCCAAATTATACAAGATAAATAATCCACCCAATCTATGAAAATCTAGATTACTACTCCATATTTAGTAACATCACTATACCTGGATATCACGGACACTTGGCAATACAATTCTAGGCATAGTAAGGGAGAAATGGAGAAGTTTGCTCCACTCATGTCTTCCCTAGTTTTTAAAAATATATTTTGAGTGTATGCCTGTACTTGTTGATTATATTTTTGCTTTCCCAAATAGCCTGGCTTATTCTGAATCAGGCCAGTCTAGCTCCTTATCATCAACAGTCACAACATTTCAGACAGAGGTTCTGTCCAGCCCTAACTGGGGCATTGGGATTCTTAGATGTTGAAGACACTGCTACTATTACCACCACCACCACTGATAAGGTTTCTGGCTCTTATCTTCTAGAAGTGACTGAGAAAATAAATCTATAGTGGCTCTCATGTCTGCACTTTTGAGAGCAAAGTGGGAGAGTGATTTCTCTGAAAATCCATGGTTATATCCACAACAGAATGGATTCTTCCTTCCCCTGCAACTTCTCAATCTCTTCTGAAGGATTAGGAAACTGGCAATTTGAGGTCCATGGAGGCTGAGCTTGGGAAGAAGAGGAGGGCAAGGCAGTAAAAAAAACAAAAGGATGTCATTTCTGATTGCAGTAGATGACTGGTGACCTAGAAGATGGCAATAGAAAAGATGAATTAATTGTAGCCCAGAGATACTCAGTGTAGGATCCCAGCCTCGCACATAAAAAGCGGAGGGCTTCAGTTGCACGATCACAGCTGCCATCTTGAGTTTTTTTTACCACCACCACCACCACCACCACCACCCCTGTCGACATGCCTGCCTGTCTGCAACTTCTTAAACCAAACCTGTTTTTCCTTCAAACTTGCATAGCAGCAGCAGCAGCAGCAGCAGCAGCAGCAGCGTGATCCCAACAGAAAAGGCAGCTGTTTTAAGAGCTGCAGCCAGGAACACTGTGAGCCCTCCCACACCCTTGGAAGCTCTTTCCTGCCTTTGAATCCAAAGTGCTGCACAACCCTATGGGACAGATGACTTGAGAGCAACCCTACTAACCATATGTGATTTTAATTAAGTGTGAATGTATGTGATGGCAGGTGTGTTTATGTTTGCACGTGTGTGGTTGTCCTAGCTCCACTACTTTTTAAAGTTTGGCCCTGATAGGCCACTCAAAGGCCAGATGTGTTCCTCTGTCCAGAAAAATGCCTGCACATACCTGTTTTAGCTGACCATCAGGCTCTCACACAATTAAGAATGGCAGCTGAGCAGAATAATTATGTAAATATTAGGCAAGTACATGAAACTGAAGGAATTAACTACCAGAAATAATACGTAATTAAACGGAGTTCTATTCAAATAATTTTTAACTGGACATTAAATAGATTCCTTTTGTTCTAATGCAAAGGGATAACCTATCAAACGAACAATGGTTTCAGATTCCATTTACAAACAGCAACATTTGGGGGACTTTTTAATTGTATTTTTATGGGCCTGTTGCTTGTTTAGTCTGTGCCACCCCACATTTTTGCATAGTTGATGTTGGCTCTAAAAGACCTTAATGTCAGACTGCAAAATGTACCAATAGCATGTGCAATATTGGCAGTATTTTGATGAAAACAGTTGGAGGCATGTTGCACTTTGCAATACTGTTGCTGAGTTAGTTTTCATGTATGCATGCCTCAAACAGAAATTGCTCAGAGCTTTTTAACTTAAGTTATAAAATTATGTCTCTTAAATTAAATTTTGCTTGGAGTCAAATAAACGATTAAGGGGTGTTTCCAACTGAACCTCTGGTCTTCAAAAGCTCATTATTTCAGGGTCTTCTGGTGGGAATGGCGGACTGAACAGCTGTGCCCGCTGTTTTGGCAGGTGGAACAGACAGTGTGGTGGCTTTTTTCAGGCTCAGGCAGGCTTTCCTGAAGCCCAGAGACTTTCTTCAGATCAAGGAAAATACTTGTAATTATCCCATTTGTCCTCCAGAGTGGTGGCTTGCAGCCAGGAGATCACAAACAGTGTTTCACGATCAACAGTAAGAGCACTCAGGAGGCGGGGACGTCACCATTTCCAAGCCGTGCTGTAGCCTTTAAAGGGACACTAAGACTGGCCACCCCATTTTTAAATCACTGATTTGTTTTTTTTAAGTATATGTACCCAAAGAGAGGCTTTCTACAGTGAGGAGAAGCTGGTGCTTAACATTATTTTTGGGATTACTTTTTAACTTTTTTTTAAAGTTTTGGATTTCATTTTACTTCCAAAGGAAATTTCAAAGTTTGAGTAAATAATTGTCTTCTGTTATTATTTTTGTATTAAATTTGAAGATACTAGCATTTTCCTACACGTTGCATCAGGTAATTTGAATCTTCAGCTTTCTGTCTTCACTTTCCCTTGAGAACAGTCTGCTATTCACTCTCACTTTGTGTAAACAACTTTCTAACTTTCCCATATCTTCCACTTTCGCTGATTAAGTTCCTAGGGGGCACCATAATCTATTGTGTGAGACATGGAGGATTTCAAACAGATTCTTTCTGACCTTCACCAGGACTTCAAACAAATATCTTCTGAGTTTTATCAAACCTTTATGCAAGATATCCAGGACATTGTGGAAAATATGAGAGCTAAAATGTGCCATCAGGTTGGGGATGTTGTGGATGAAATTGAGGAATTGAAGAGCAATAGAAAGCTTTCTTTTAAGACTGAGATTGGGATTTCTGTCAAGATGCTAGATGAAGATTGGATAATGGAGTTGGAGAAATCTAAGGGAGAGAGTGATCTGCAAGCCATAAGTAGGGTTGATCTCCTGGTGGAATGCCATGAAAAGAACCTGGAATTGAGGGGTGCAGCTGGGCTGTTTCATTAAGAAGAAAGCTCTATGCATATCTTGGGAATATGTAACTGCTTTGGTTTATTTTGAAGTGGGATAAGGGTTGAAGAATGTTTATTTGGTTTGCTTTAAGGATTTGACTGATGTTATTTGCCTTTAAAGATTTGGATTTACTGTTTTGAATTGGCTTTGTTTTTTGTGTTTATTAAGATTTTATGTTTATTAAGGTTGGGATTATTAAAATTGTTATACCAGTAAATATATTAGCTGAGAACTTATGTGCCTTTCAATGTGATTGTTATTATAGTAGACAGAAATGTATAGAATAGTGGTAGGAAGGGAATAATTAAATATGTTTTATTTTTGGGAGTGGAGAAAGATGTTTAGGAGGTTTATATGATTTTTTTTCTTTATTTTAATATAAGGGGGAGGAGTAACTGTACTTAGTGATTTTTATTATGTGTTAAAGGGGAATGATTTATAGAAATAATGTGGTGTTTTGGTTTAATATAGAGTAAGAGATCAATTATGGAAATTTTGTATATCCTTGCTGTTAAATGCCGGAAACCACATTTCCCGTAAATTTTTTAAAAAATTCTTCTCTTGTGTTTCTGCACTTCTTTAGTTTTTTTCTTTCTTTTTTCTTTTTTTGTTCACAGTTTTTATTCTTTCTTTGAAACTTAATAACATTTTCTATATATAAAAAAAGAAAGCTCATTACTTCAGGAGGCATTTCTGAATGAAGGGACAAGGGAGGCATTACTGTTTTGCAACCTTTCATTCCTCCCTATAAGCTCCTTTGTACCAGTTCCCCCAAAGAGTTGGTAGTAGACAGGAGGGTGCAGAACACTGTGACTCTTCACCCTTTCCTTTGTAGATGAGTCCTCTGAATCAAAGAGTCTTCCAGGAGCAGAAGATTATGACTGGACTCAGTCCTTAATAACACAGGTCCAATGGTTTCCTTACATACTACAATGTTTGATAAAATCCTAAACTGGAGAAAATCAAAACTGCTTTGGACAATCCCTCAACAAGTATTTCCTTATATTCATAAAAATGGTAAAACTGGGTGCAAAGCCCAATGTGGTTTCTATCAAAGGTAGAAAGCCCTGTGACCATTTTTTCTCCATCCCTCGTGATACTTAAGGCAGACTCATATACAGCATGAAGGAAATCATCATAATAAGCATTCTGTCTTAAATTAATTAAATTAATCCACATGGCAATTAATGCCTGGGGAAAAAAATAGGGGGAACATGACCCTGTTGACTTGTCTTGGACCTCTTTGAACACAATTGACCATGCTACCCATAGCCATATAGAAATGATGTTAGGGTTGGTTTGTTTTTCTCTTGAAAATGCTCCAGAATTCTGCACGCTTGCTTTTAATTTTCAATACATGTTGAAATTAGAGAGGCTATCCAAATTTCAGACTGAATGATCATCCTTCTGCTGATGCTGTTTAGCTCTCTTCTCCCACTTTTTTTTTCATATGATGAGGTGGTTTTTTCAGTCTTGAATTGTGTCTAAGGCAATGGAATGTCTTAGGATGATCAAACTGCTTCCCACTGTGGATCCAAACACATACAGTTTCATTATTACTAGAGAAGGAGTAAGGTATTGCTACTTGAAAAGAGGAATTCTACCTCTTCTGGCAACTCCAGTTTAAAGTTGCACCAATGCAAGCTGCAAATGGTGCCTTTGAAAACATGAGTGAACTTTAGATGGCACAAAATGTAGTTACCAAATTTGGTACTAATGCCGTTCTAGCTGTCTAATAGTTTATAAGTTGCACTAGTTGGCAGGGGGTTTCCAGGCTGCCTTTGATCTCCTGGTATTTATTCTTTTATGGCTTTTATATCTGGGACTGGAATATTTGAAAATGTGCCCGTTCCTATGTGTATCTTTCAGTGCTCTGTTTTTTTTTTCTTGTAGCTATGGGCGTTCCGCATAGCACATTTCAAACTCCCTTATCCCTCCCAAGGCCGTGCCATTGTCTTCACTCCTGCTGACCACGGAATGCTGAAGCCTTTCAGGGAGCACCATGAGCCAATCAGATGCTCCCTCCAGCCAACAAAAAGAAGACTGCAACAATCATCAACCAATCAGTGAATGGCAGCTATTACAATGACAGAAATCCCATGACTTGCCCCTTTCAACTCTACACAGAATGGGAAAGATACACTGCTACACCCCACCCCGTGCGTCTTTTGTGTGAATTTGTTTAGAAAAAACATCTGGACTTTTGGTATAGGAAAGCTATACCAAAGATGCTATTTTCCTGGTATATAAATCCCCACTAAATACTGTGATGATGGCAGGACTTCATAGATTTGCAGGCAGGCAAATTTTCCAAACTGCAACCATGGCAGTATCTTGCAGCATGGAGTCTCTGGGCCTGTAGAGGTATGAGAAGCAAGAGTTCCCACAAACCCCCTGGAGCTGCAGAATCACAGATGGCAACACAGAAGTTTTGTAGTGTAAGATGTATCATGAGTGAGTGAAAGAAAATCAGCTCAGCTGTGTTGCCCCAAGATTTATTTACTTATTAAATTTATAGGCCACCTGACTCACTACTCTGAGTGTCATGCAGCATTAAATTTAAAACAGTAGAATACAAATAGTGCAAAAAGCAGATGCCTGGAAAAACAATAGAACGCTCACAGACCAATTGTCGTCACGGGACATCTGCCACCCACTCTGGCCCAAGGATGGGGGAAGAGCCAGATTTTAAGGGCCCAGTCGAATAAGGTCAAGGTGGGGGCCATATAGATCTGTGGGGGAATTTAATTCCAGAGGGCAGGCACTATCACAGGGAAGGCACACTTCAGGTAACTCTGTTCAATCGATGGGACCAACATTGAAAATTCAATGTTGAATTTTCCAGTTCATATAGGATGGGCAGAAACTATGGGAGACAGTCCCTCAGATAACCAAGGCATTTATAAAGTGCCACGACTTTATAAATGATAACCAGCCACTTGAATTGCCCCTGGAAGCCTACTGTGTAACCAACTAGTGTAGCTCGTGCAGCAGAAGTGTTACCCATGCATCTCTCAGCACGCCCATTGCTGCCAGTGCTCCTGCTTTCTGGACCAACTGCAGAATGCACTGCAGTAGTTCAAATGTGAGGTGACCCAAAGCAGGAGTGACTGTCTTAAAAGGCTCCCAGTTCAGATATGGGTGCAATTGGCCCACCAGATGAAACTGTGTGAAGGCTTTGCTGGCCACAGCTGCCACCTGCTCCTCGAGGAGGAGCTGCAAGTCCAAGAAGACCCCTAATGGCACAAAGTATAACTTCATTCAGGACTAAAGATGGAGCCTCTCCAAATCTGATGGTCCAAAAACCCTCAGCCACTTGGTCTTCTCAGTGTTGTGTTAGGTCCTGTTCCTCCCCATCCAGACTCACAGAATGTCACCTGGTTGGCCTGGGGTTGAAAGGTACTACTGGGTATCGTCAGCATCCTGATAATACCTGACCCCGTCAGTGGATGGCCTTACCCGACAGCCTCACGTAGATGTTCAGCAGGAGGGGCAAGAGCATTTCAGGGTCTCTGGTTCTGACTTTTCCCCCTGCCCACACTGACTGGACCTGACCAGAGGGAAAGGAGCAAGACTACTGGGACAGCAGGCCTGCTGCTCCTACTCCCCATAGAAGGATACAAGGGTACAAGGACAGTGTGAGAGTAGCATCAAACCACTATGTGAGATGTAGTCCAATAGATTTGATGATATGATATGATATTATACTTGATGGTATTATAACTGCTGAATATGTCAGTAAGATGTGAATGTATTGTTGCTTTTCAAAATGGTTCTTTGGGTGGCTATATTGATCATGTTTGTTTAAGTAGTTTGCATTAAATATAATTAGTTAATATTTAGTAAATAAAACTTTATAAAACTTGTGAGATAGACAATTACTGTTACATAGGTGACAGCAGGTGGCTGATCAGAGCCCAAGCAGGGTTGGATCTAGTTAAGTTGGTACTTGGATGGGAGACCACCAGGATGTCCCAGGCTAAACTGGGAAGCTGAAAGAAGGCAGTGACAAACCGCCATATTGTTGCTAACATGGATGTATCCATGTGGTTATCAGGAGTTAAGATCAATTCATGGGAATCTTTTCTTAATGATAGACTGTGCTCTGAATTACACCGTCTTGCAAAAGGTAATATATTATTGATATATAATTACCGATCTAGTTAGGGCAGTGATTTCTCGGTTAAGTGTCTGTGTAGGTAGTGGTAAAAGCTCTAGGAATGAACTGGGTGACTCAGGGTTAAATTCCCGTTGATAAAGACACCGAGCTTAAGACCGTCGGTCTCTCTCACAGGATAGACTTGATGGAAACAATGCCATGCATACGGACAGCAATGTATCCTACCTTGAGCCCCCTGAAGAAAAGTCAGGATATATTGAATGAATAAATATTCTGCAGTACCAAAGTAAATTCTAACCAAAATGATGGCTCTCACTTTTCTTGAGAAACTGAAAAGCCCTGGTTTTTACTCCATTTATAATTGACACTTTTTCTGGCCATGGCTTCAGGTTTTAAACATCTTTTGCTAGTTTAGCCTGCATGTTGTCAAGGGGACATAAATGTGACGCTGAAATGATAGCAAATAGAGGTGCCATGGGCAGTTCATTGGAAGGGCAGGTATGCCCTAGATTGCTGGGCTGGGTAGGTTTTTTGCCTGCTGGGTTAGCCAGAAGCAGTGGTTTCTCTGGGGAAGGGGAGGATGAGAGAAGGAGTGTGGGTGGTGCAGTGCAATTCACTTTGGTTGGCTGACAGCTGAGCTCTCAGGGAAAATATGCTGACTTGTTTCTTGATTGCTGTGTTTTAAGAACAGCAGCGATTTCTTAATCTCGGACGTTTTGCTAGCACAAACAGTGACAATGACTTATAGACTTAACCATTGCAGAGATTCCAGGTTTTGTGGTCCCCCTGGAATCAACAGCCCAACTTACGAAGATATTCTGCCAGGAGGGGTCGTCTCATTGCTGAAGCATTGAACCAAGCCCTCTTCAGTTGCCTGCCCACCGGATAGGCTGGAACAAAGCTCCCACAATTAGTAGCTATCTGGGAATTATGGGAGCTATAATGTTACATATCAGAAGGACACCACATTTTGGAAGAATCATTCAGTTAACAGATGTTGAAGCTGTTGCATGAAGACCACATACTTCAGTGGACACCAATTTTCCTTAACCTAGCACTCACCAAGTCTGTGGGGATTGCAGCTCCCAGAATCCCCAGTCTAGGTGGGCCATGCTGGTTGGAAATTCTGGGGACTAAAATCCCAACACATTGGGATGGCATTGGGTCAAAGTAAAAGATCCAGGATATTTGGATCCTGTAGGCTTGTTGCTAAACTTTCCAAATGTAAGAGAAGGACCTATTAAACTTTTAAAAAGCTAAATCAAAGTTCCTTTTGTTGGACTAGTATCTGCGGAGGCTGGAATTATTGTGTCTATAACTTACGTATGTTAATGAGAAACAATCACATGTCTTTTCAGTCCAACTAAAATTAAGTGCATATTTGACATGATACATGGAATAGATTACCTAATTTTGAATGGGCCTGGTGCCTGTAAGAAGTTCCATATGAGGATTCTGCAGTTGTAAAAAAAGAGCAGAGGAGTTCTGGACTTCTGTGTCCCCATGAAGTCTGCATTATTGGAGATCTGGACTGATTTATTTGAGGCTCAGCTGTGGGTTTCATTGAAGCTGCTGCCAAGCTAAGCTGGTTCATTTTTAGATGAGGTAGCTTCATTTCTCCTTTCTTGTTCCTTGTCCTGGCTCCAGAGCTTTGAGTCCCATAACGGCAAGATCTTACACAGTAGCTCATTGGCTTTGCAGCTCTTTTTAGTAGCAAGCAGGAATGAAAGTAACTTGTCAGTTTTCCCCTTCTCTAGAGTGGACCAGCTGTTATGGAAAGCACTGAGTACTCTGTTTTTCTTGTTTTTCTTTCCATTCTGTAATGAGTGGGGATGAGCAGATTTTTATTGCTTCAAGACCTGCAGTAGCTTAGGGTGGGGCAGTGATTTTTGCTCTTTGCTCCCAGCTTTTCTGAGCTGGCACATATGAATACAATCACAGTTCCCTTCAAACTGCTCCTAAGGGGTTGGTGAATCAAAGCAATGGCAGTGTAGAAAGGCATAATTTTTAACCAGCTGCAGGTGTGTGTTGACACTTATTAGAATGTATTTTATGTTAAAGATGGAAGTTTTGGAATGTAACTGTCTATCAGGAATTAAAGCATGGAGGGTGGCTAAAAGAATGATATTGAGAAATTGGAAAAGTGGTATTATTCCAGATGTTAATGAATGGCTTTTGGAAATGTGTAACTTATCCATCCTGGGAAAGGCAATACTGTATTTTCCACTAATCAAAGGATGAGGCAATATGTTCTTCTCTGGCAGATTTTTTATGATATTTTAACAATAATATTTTGTATCTGATTATACTATAGTATTATATGGCATTTATTAGTAAATCAGTTTTTTTTTTAATCGTATGGCATAGCAGTTCAGTGTTCATGCTGCTTTTTTCTTGCTGGGAAATGCTTGTGAGGTCCAGCAGCCAGATGTGTAGACTATTTAGCCGTGACAAGTCACGTTGCCCGGGGTGCACCACAAGGAGGCTAGTCTACTTTGCACCGAGTTGGGCTGAGAGAAAGCGACTGGCCCAAGGTCACCCGGCCAGCTTTCATGCCTAAGGCGGGACTAGAACTCACAGTCTCCTGGTTTCTAGCCCAGAACCTTAACCACTAGACGAAACTGGCTCTCAGTAAATCAGTGACAACATATAGGATAGATTTTGTTTTGTTTATTCTTTTCCCTTCTCATTTCTTTTTTCTATTTTGCTTTTTAACATTTTAAGGATTCCTTCATTTAAATTTCTGTTCTGTTCTGTTCCAGATAACACAGCAGTACTTGGACTTTATCACCCTCCCTTTGACTTTTTTCATTTTTTAAAGATGTTTTTTAAAACCTACATACACAATACATTTCTCAGAAATAAGCTTATTGCCAGGTAGGGGGATAGTGGGTTGCAGCCTAAAAGCAGTATAAAAGATCACTTTAATGGTAGGAACTGAAACCTTAGAGACTAAGAGTACTATTTTAAAATTATTTGCTCAGAAACAAGTGCTCCTGAATTCAGTGGGGTTGATGTCTTACCTATGTAAGATCCTGGGAGGATATTGACACCACAAATCCTCCTCTTGTGTTGTGTTTTCTTTGCTTTTGTCCTGATTGATCCCTCCTAGTATTTTAATACCACTACCAGTATCTTTCTTTTAATGTAGCCAGACCACAAGGCTCTCCTTAAGTTATAGCCTTCTTTCGTACCCACTCTGGATTTTCCCTTTTTAGTTTTTCACAGGCACCATTTTCCCCTCTCAAACTGCCCAAATGGAGAACAAAGAATCTGCTGGCCCTTAAAAGCTAACAGGGAAAAGATGTAGGGACAGTCATGAAATGTTCTCCAAAACTGGTGTGCAGGTGTAGGGAGGAAAAATGTCATCAGTGAAGTCAGAGGTTAAAGAAATGTAAAAAGAAGCAGATTTTGACAATTATATTCAATCATATACTTTAAAATTAAATTAAATTTGCTATTTTAAGAATCTAGATGAATGTAAAAGTTATGCAACTTTTGTGATGTTTTGATCATAATAAAGGTACTATCTAGTTTTGAATGTTGGATTTTTTTTCACATGGACTAAGAAAGCTACAATTCTTTAAAAAATTAAATCTCAAAGCACATAAAATATTTGCAGTGCCATCTCTACTTAATTTTGTGACTTTTCTCTCTTCTCCATTTAAGTGTTGGGGTTTTTGTGGATTAGTCTAACAAAGGGGTACACAAGTCAAGGTGGTAGCTATGACCATGTGATCAAAGGCCTGGCCCTTTTGACATCCATTGCAAAATAAGTAAAAAAGATGGGAGGGCTTTGATCACATGATTGTGGCTGTCATCTTGACTTTTTTGACCCCCTCTGTCTTTAAGGTGCCTTAAGATTCTCTCCTGTTACAGCAGAAGAGTAACGCAGCTATTGTTTGGGAAAGATTGAAGCCTCATCTCAGCTTGCATTTGGGGACTTATTCATGGGAGAGTTTAAAAACAAGCTTTGGCAACTCTTGTTCTAGTTTTTTAGTTGTGCTAAATCCTGGAATTGTTTGAACAGAACACTCAAATTAAAAAGTCCCAAGAATCTGGACGCAGGATAATACCCAGCTGCAGAATAAAAGAAGGAAGCACAATACAGCTTAGAGCAAGGAAGTTACAGAGCTGCATAATGTAGAATTATCATATATACAAGATGGATCAATGGATCAATCAAGAGATGAACAGTATATAGATTAGTTTTATTTTAAGATCATATTATTCCATTTTAGCTCAAATTGGCAAAGACTTGTTCAGAGTGGAACACTTTTAGAATTCAAATCATTTCAATGTCATATCAGAGGGAAAGTGACCTTTTGGGGATGCAACTTCATTCAGGTAAGTGTCCATATGATTGCTGCTAAAATGCTTAGCTTCGTTACTAGCCATTATAGTTTAAACATTGCCAGATCATAGGAATGAATCCAGAGGAAACCAGTGGAGGTCTACTGAGCAGTTGGGCTTTCCAAGTTTCTCTTCCTCACTATAGTCCTGCATCTCCCACAAGCCCCACTGATGCTCTGGGGTGGGGAAGCAGCACTGGGGCTTCAGCCAGTTGAGGGGGTTGCTCAAATTCACGACGGCTGCCTTGTGACTAGCCATTGGAGGAAGTAAACTCCCGAAAGCTGCCTTGGAAGCCTATTAGCAACAAGCAGACTAACCAAGGATAATGGCCCATCTCTGGAAGTATAAAGTCACATTACATTTCCTTTTCTCCAGTGGAAGAAGCTAGGTGTAGAGAATTTTAGTTTTCCAAGCAGCAACAGCAATAGAAGACCAGGCAAACACCACAAAGTGTGGCTTAGAGAAAAAGCATATGAATCCCTCCCTCAGTTCTAACTCACCAAACTGAATACAACTCACTGCTAGTGTAATATCACCAGACAGGCATTTGGCAATTCCGGGCAAGTAGCACAGATAGGAAATTCATAGAGGCTCTGCCCTTTATATGGCTAGCCTGTAGTACTCAATCTGGTAAGTCAAGAGTTGGGCAGGCTGGACTTTCCGAAGCTATCCCTGAATAAATGTTATATCCTGACGTGTTTATTTAACCAATGTGACCTGACTATGGAGCTTAATATCGAACCTGCCATTGCTCAGGTAGAAAGCAAGATTTAATGCCAATGTGTCCCTGATATATTCTAGGACTTGTCTCCCAAAACTTTGCCCAGCACTCAGCTTTCTCGGTTAACCTTTTTGGTAAGTGAACTTCATTATCTGGTATGTGTGCTAGGATATCCGGTTTGCTGTTCTTGCAAAGCAACATAATCAGTAATAGCTAACCGTACCTGCCTTGCAGGATTTTTCAGTCAAGTAGCTAACATTTACTGGCACTAGCAGGTTGAAAGATGTCCCAATAGCTCAGGCCACAGAGGTTCTGGTGACAATGCTTGTTTTTCAGTTTCTATTTATATACTGAAAGTCTTCTTCAGTGTCTCAGGTGGCCAACAGCATTGATAACAATCTCTCGGGTATGAAGATGAGAAAACTTGCTCAGCAGATAGAAAACGTGAAAAGGCCAACTTTACAAGATAACATAAAGTCAAGCCCATTCCTATCTATAGGCCTTTTCAAATTGATGAAGGGGGCTTGCTTCTGCTCTTGAGCTTCCAGCCCTGCTCTCAGTTTTATACAAGTGTATACAGAAGTTCATGCTGGCTGGGACTCTTGGGAGTTGTAGTGCCAACTCATCGGAAAGGATCCAGATTGGGGAAGCTACATATTATAAGGTAAGATTATACTGTATAAGGAATTTTTTCTCTGCAATGGAGAATGTACAAATGGGCACAACTTGTTTGTGTGTGTGAGGATCCTCTATCCCCACGTTTGGCTGGATACATGGAGGCTATATGAATAGAATTTTTATCTATGTTCAAGGTCTTGTTGCTTAAATTAACTGAGCACTCATTTTTCAGAGATCCCAGTAGCTTTCTCTGTCTACAAACCCTTGACTGGGCTCTAGCTCTTTGGACAATGTATCCAAAACCAGTCATTATCCTTGTTTCATTGGGAATGGAGCCACCCTTTCCATCTGGAGGCCACAGCAGACTAAAATAACTGGCACCTTAATAAGATTCCCATCAGGGCAAATACCCCTAACTCAGCACTGGCAGGAAAAGCCCGCTCTTTAGGGCCCTTTTTAAGGATGGCAGCTCAAAGCTCAGAAGGAACATTATTCTGGTGCCTCCACAGAGCAGGTACACTTTCAAGGCAGGCTTGAGTTTAGACCTCTCTTCCCAGAAACTCTGCACTGTGATACAGGGAAACCATAAAGAATGAAAATCTCTTCTTTTCTCCACCTCCTCCTTCCTTCATCCTTGCACTTAGAGAGACCTAAGCTGAATGAACGATTAGTATCCTTTCCTTTGGTCTGGGTGCTAAAAACAGTTGATATGGTTAAACCACAAATGAAAATCAATAGCATGCAAAGGATTTTCCTGGGGGCATCACTGATCATCTACGTGTGTGTTGCATATATGACCAGCTTGTTAAGGAAAAGACTGTTGTGCTGCCATCACTTGCTATATCCTGTTTCTAGTGAGGGAAAGCTGTCCTTTTGGAACTTGGCCTGATGTGTTGGTATGGAAAACACAGAACCTGTATAGGGGACTGCACTTTAGTTCAAGGAAACAGCTGTAACGCCTTGGTAATAATGTTTTATTACTGGCCTGAGACAACAGTTTCATTTAATAACAAAGCCACAGGCTTTTAAAAACGATCTCTCTGCATTTAAGGGAAAGGGAGAAAAGTAACCGAAAGGAATTAACGAAACAAGAGGGAGTACAATATAAAGCATGGATTTATTTTGATTTTGATTTTGATTTTGGTTTGGATTGGATTGATGTCATGTTTAAGGATGCTTGAATTTGATGAAAGCCATTTATAAATTAAATGTGTATCTCTCCATGTTTTGAAATAGGCTCTACCGAATTCACTCAGGTCGTTCCACTAAAAATGTATTTCCTGGTTCACTTTTATAATATGTAAGTGCTTTATATTTTGTCCTGTAATGTACAATTGGATTCTTATTTGTTTGTTTGTTTGTTTATTTATTTATAATTTTTTTAAAAATGACATTACCCAAACCCATAAGGAGGTTAGTAGAAACATTATACCTGTGCAAATCTTTCAGTGAGGTTTCTTTACTTCTATTTCAGTTGAAGTGACTTCCAGGCATCATGACTTCAGATCAAAGTGAACAGGCCTTCAAAAGCTGTGGTCATTAGGAATGGATCCAGAGAAGTATTTTGCTCGTAAGCAAAGCAACTCATCTAACCTACAGGATCACCTAAAAAAATTGACCAATCTTCATTGAGTGCTGATGAACAGACTCCTCCTTACACAGTGTCAAATTAAATATTAAATTATAGAACGCATCAGATGTGATAATGATGACTTCATTACAGTAGATGTCTTTTTTAAAAAGGCAATTAATAGTGGATGCTCTGTTTACATTTAGTTAGGACAGCTACATGGATTCACCTTGTTTCAAGGCATCTTTGAACTTTTGGAGACTCTTATTTTAGCTGGCCTGGAAAACACATAGAGTAGTAGCCTTCACAAAGTGGCCCTGTTGCCTTAGGATTTACTTCTGATTGCTTTGTCTCATTGATAAGCTGTGTGAGATCTCTCTTCAAATACTCCCTAGTGTTTTTCTATTGACATAAGGAAAGAAATGAGGGTGGGGAGAAGTTGCAGTTTGAAGGCTGAACTGGCATTGTTTGACTGCACCTTACCTCCATCTGAGCTACTCACAGGGGTGTGGGGGAGGCAGGACAACCATGATGGAGATTTCACATCCTGATTGGCCAACAGAATGAGGTGGAGTTTGCCAGGTGGAGTTGAATGGATTAAAGAAAGATTTCCCTAAATAACTAAAATTATACAAAGCAGAGAAGTTGCTCAACTTGTGGAAATACCAACAGCATGTAAATGTTTGTATAAATATGCCTGTGTGAAGTATTGTGCTATCCATTAACCCATCTGTTACCAGTTTTATTTATTCTTTTATACTTATTTATTCACAGAGCTGCACTGCATACAAGTTGGACCAAAAAGATCCTATTTCAGCAAAAAGAAGAAAGATATATTTCCTTCTTGTTTGTTTAATATAATCATCAGCTTTTCCCAGGCTGCACCATTGTGGGATGCATGTAGAAGGATGTGATATTTAAATGTTGCCTCTCAATTTCCCAGCATTTTAGGTGTTATGAAGCAAATCATGGAGCTGAGTTCAACTTCTCCTGGTCCTGAGCACAATCATTTTCGACATACAGTCTAAGAACCAGAGTTGTAAACACAGATTTGGTTTTACCAAAGCCTAATCTGGATATTGTCAAGAGCTAGACATTTGCCCAGCTGAGGAGAGCAAAAATCCACATAGATCTAAATACAGACATCTACGGAAAGGAAAACAAATGCAGAAGAAGGCACGTAAGAAGAGGGCAATTGCATGCTTTAGCAACCATCTATAATTTATAATTGTACTGGACATAGACATCTACCAAGAAGAATATGTACAAATCTGTCATTTGCCCTACATCAATTTTGTAACTCAGCATTTAACCTTTTAGCAAAACATTTCGAACACAATATTAAATAGCTCCTAACAACCAAAAGAGATAACATTTAAGGCTGTCTTCTCAAATCTGGGAAATAGGAACTTGGTGGTTGATGGTAGTTTTAAAGCAGGGTTCCTTAACCTTTGTGAGTATTGGGACAACAGTTCCCAGACAGACAGATAATCACTTCATGACAAAGATTGATTTGAATATTCAAATGACTTACTGTATGACAAATGATGTCTGTTGCAAATGCAGTGGGATTTACACATCATTATGGGGGATATAGATGAGTTCCAGTAATATACATTCCTTAGAAAAAGCATGAAATATTAATAATCACTAATCACTTGTGCATTTAAATGTTTGAAACAACTTCCAAGGAATTTCAGTATTCAAGGTTTATGTCGAAATCAAAATTCATATGTTACATTCCTTGTGTTTTTAGCACAGGGCAATGTCTGGTCTGGTGGAGATCCTTCTTTCGCTTAGATCCCCTTTTATCTCGTTTTAAATTGTGCACACCCTTGCAAAATGGCTTCTGGGAATAGACTGTTCACAAAATGGCTGCTGGGGGCTACTACTATTACTCGCAAAGCACTGCCTTCCCAGAATGCCACCCCCCTTGCCTGCCCATCCCCCCAGCACTACACTCTCTGTCACCCCACTGCAACTTTGCCTTCTGCCTGGATGGAGAGCAGAGGCATTCTGGGAAGCAGAGGCATTGGCATGTTTGTGGCAGGCTATGCCCCATATTTTTGACAAGTAAATCATGTTAAAATAATATATAACGTGCCAAAGGTCAGATGGGACAGGGAGCCTGGTGGGCACCAAGGGAAGTATGTGTGGGCAGATTGGCACCTTTAGTTGCCCTCTTAGCTCTAGGCTGCTCAGGATCCTGCCATGGTGATTCCTCTTAATGTGCTTTCCAAGATCTGGATCTTAGCTTTTCTCGCATGTGTGCAAAGATTCTTCCAAAGCAGGAAGCAACAGTGAAATCTTTAACTATTTGCTGTGTTTCAATAATCTGCTATGTGTCACCCCAGGAGCAAGTTTTTAAATAACTGTAGCCTTGGTGGATGAGTGTGAATGTCACCTTTACAGCAGACACCATCTTAGTGATCCCTCTGAAATGAAAAGGGGGCATTTTATTTTGGACTGCCAACGGAAAGCAAACTAGCAGAATAATGGACGTTTTCTCAGATTCAGTGCAGTTATTTCATGGCTGACAAACACTGGCTCCAGTGGAATTAACTGTGAGATGAAATCCCTCAGATTTAAGGTACTGAGGCCCAGCGCAGAATCACCACCTGTAATTTACCATACCACTTCATGTAAATAGAACAAAACCTAGTAAAGTTATTTTAATTCTACACATAGTACTATATGTACTCCTGTGAAACAGAATCAATATTCCAAATCCTGACCTGCTAAAAATAGCTACTCTTTCATAGTATGTGAAAATTATCTCTAATCATTCTGTACCTGTAAAGTAAACGAAGTGAAATTGATTTCAGAAGTGCTGAATCATGCTGATGCCGTCAGCAAAGGGGTTATGCAATTCCTTCACTATCACAGGAAGAGTTCATTGCAGTTGTACAACGGACACACCTTTAGTTTTAATCATGCACTATTGACATCTCCAGCTGGTATGAGGACATCACTGTTAGACCAGCTTTAGAAATGAGAAGTTTGAAAAAGTATAGTGAGAAGGAAAGAAATGAAACCAGCTTGTTAGTGGGGGTTTTTGTTAAATCATTGGGGGTGAAATTAATTGGTAGAAAGCAGTTTTCTCTACCCTGACATCTTACCTGAGTATCAAAAAACTCTCACATGGCTGGAAGCAAAAGATATATCAGGACAATAGGTTCTAGTCTAATAAAAATTGACACTGCTGTCAGAGAACTTATATTTGATTCCGGCCTGTATCTCGACTTCCATGAGGAGCATTCTACCAGTTGAGTTCTTCCTGACAGAGAATCCACTTCTTTATTTATTCTTCCTTCAGTCTGCTGTACTTTGCTTTTCCCACAGATTTGTTCCTAAGGGTTAAGGAGATGCTCTGGAACAATATTATTTACTTATTATTTATTCATTTAAAACATTTATGCTCCACAGTTTAGCGTAAAAGTTTTCTAAAGGTTTCTTCCTCATCTCCCTCCTCTTTTTCCTCCTCCTCCTCCTCCTTCAACAAGAACAAATCAAATAATTCCTGTCCTCAGGCATACAGTTAAAAAAAAGACACTCAAGACAAAAAGTAAACAATTCAAGAAAGAAAAGAAAAATGGAACAAGTGCAAAGAAGAGCAGTGCACATGATTGAGGGATTGGAAACTCCTAAGAACAGACATAGAGGAAAGTAGGTAGGTTTAGCTTTCAGAAAAGATGACTGAAAAGGTATAGGATAAAAGAAGGTCAAGACCACTTATGCTTCATTCCATATTGCAGGACATGGAATAAAGGATGCAGGTTCCAGGCCGGCAGATTCTGATGGAATGTAAGTAACTGGTTGGATGGTGGAGCCAATTACTCAGGGAGGTACTGAACTGCCATTCACTGGATATGTTCAGGCAAAGGTCAAATGGCCAACTATTGGAGATATTTCCGTTTAGAGTCCTGCCCTGAATATAATGTTGGATTCTATGCTTCCACGATCAGTTTAAAATATTTTGATTCTGCTTCTCTACTTAAAAACCTCTCAAACACTAGATTTTAATTTTCTACCATTTCTACAAGAAGCAGTTTGTAGGACCAAGTCAACTGCCCGTCAACACCAGAGCTGGTGGTGTTGCTGTTCTTCCACATCAGAGCAACTTGTTCCCAATGAGATCCTTGAGGAAATAGGGCCAAGGGTGATAGGTCCTCTCTGAGAATTATTGGATGAAGAGCTGCAGAAGCAAGGAGACTCAGCAGTCAAGAACAAGGAAATACCACAGCTGTGAAGTCACTTCTGTTTGGGGAAGAGCAACCTATCTTTCTCCCCCAACTATTTAATTCTGTCCTTAAGAATGCAATCATGCCCACTGGTATCTGTTAATCACTGGGGATGCATGAAGTGGGCCTTTTGGACTCTTCATAGTTTCCTATGGAAACAAAACCTTGTCCCCATTTTCTAAGACACATCAAATGGGATTTTCTCTTGGTCTAGCTCTGCTGTGTCACACTGCATTTTAGCTTAACCAATTTAATAAAAAACACCATGTTCATTTGTCTCATTTTTTAAAAAAATCCCTCTTCTTTATGGCAAACTCCTTTTCCCCATGTCTACCAGCACCACTGCTTGTTTTACTTCATGGGTCTTTCTTTGTCCAGTTGTGAATGGATGTGGCAAATTTCCAGAGAAGAGGTTTATCATTTGCATAAAAGCTGGAAGCTACTTCAATACTTCTTTTCCTTGGGATGTATAAACAAGGGCACAATTCAGCTCCATTAATATATGGTTGGATGCCCTAAACATATACTTTCATGGTATAGCCTTTTTTGAGAGTCAGTTTGGTGTAGCAGTTAAGGCACCAGGCTAGAAACCCGGAGAATGTGTGCTCTAGTCCCTCCTCCGGCATGAAACCAGCTGGGAGACCTTGGGCCAGTCCCTTTCTCTCAGCCCTAGGAAGAAGGCAAGGGCAAACCACTTCTGAAATCTTGCCAAGAAAATGGCAGGGATTTGTCCAGGCAGTTGCCAGGAGTCAAGACTGACGTGAAGGTACACACACACACATGCACACAAAAGCCTTTATCACTTCTTTCAGATGGTCTGTCTCTACAATTCTGGCTAACATAGAAACAGTGCTTGTGAATCACATTTACACAAATGTGGTGTTAGTAGACGAAAACCAGGAAATATAATTAAATCATTTTGAAAAATCCTGGTTTAATGATTTGTCAGCCCAGGAATAAGAGTGTCATCACTCCATTAACCAGCTCTGAGGATTAATAGGTTGTTTTTTTAATGAGCTGGATTGTGTTTGTGACTTCAGGCATTACAGTTGTTGTTAAATTGTTTTTAACCCTTGTATGCTGCCCAGAGTCACTTTAGTGAGATTGGTGGCCATATAAATTGTTTAAATAAATAAATATCTTTCTCTTGTTCCTGCTTTAGTTCAGGACACAGGAAAAATCCATAATTATGGCAGGGAAGAATTAAGGACAACAAGCTGGAAAGGATAATGTTGAATCAAACCCAGTTACTTCTTTTTCCATTACTATCCAATTTCATGAACTGGCTAAATGTAGCCTTCTCCTACCTGGTGCCCTCCTAACAACTAGGCAGGCTGGGGATACTGGGATCTGTAGAGCACACATCTGAAGGACTTTGGGTGGGGAAAGGCTGCTCAATGCAGCCTCGAAAGTATTTCTGTATGTTTATTGGTTATGTGCCAGCAAGTTGTTTTTGACTCCTAGTGGCCACATAGATTTTCTCTGTCGTCACTCTGTGGTTTCCCCACAGGTTCCCTGATCTTTCCCTAACCAGGTCTTTCAGGCCTTCCAAAAATGCCCCCGTTGCCACTGCAGCTGAGTCCATCCACTTTGCTGATGGTCTTGCTCTAAACCTCCAGCCCAGGAAGGGTCAAATGGAAAGTATAATCATATAGGGTTGAAGAAGTTCCTCTTCCCAGCATTTGGGAGGAGGTATAAGGATGGATAATGTGACAAAACGGACAGCTTGCAAAAGCTTCCTGCATGTTCTTTCTCTCAGACTATCACAAACCTGGATGGAGGAACCATACAGATATATTTTCCCCCCAGGTTCCCTGATTCAAAAGCAGACACTATGAAAGGAATAGCTTGTGGTGCAGGGACATCCCTGCAGAAATGTCCAGCTAGGCTCTGCGCTCCTTTGCAACACCCCCCTTTTTGCATTTTCTCTCTTTCTTTCACCCAGCCTTCACCAATGCAATTCTCTTAAAAAGAGAGAGAGAGAGAATGAGAGAGAGAGAGAGATGCTCCTAAGCAAAAAACAAAAATGGTACAGCATACAATTGGCATGAACAACTTTAGGCAGGATAGCAAACCATTTATGGGCTCAAAGAGGTTTCCTCAACCTGGACAGCCCCCAGTGGGTGGACTTCAGCTCCCAGAATGTTCCTTGCCTGTTCCTGAGAACTCTGGGAGTTGAATTCTGTCCATCTGGAGGGCATCAAGACTGGGAAGAGGCTGGGCTAGAAGATACTTCCTGGACAGAAAGCACTTGCTGTTCTATAAATAGAGATAATACTTTCTGGTTTTATATTAATTAACCCTTCAGGCCTGCAGATCCTGATTAACAGAGATACAATAAGAGGATGGAAGGACTGCCCAACACCTTCCTTTAGAACAGTATTTCTTTTATACATGTGTGTGTGTGTGTGTGTGTGCATAATTTTATTGAAAGTTTTAACAACTCTAATAAGAACTAATACAAACCAAAACAGAATAAAAAAGAAGAAAGGGAGAAATAAAAGAAAAAAGAAAAAGTGCAAAAAGAAAAAAGTAGTAGAAAAAAAGATATAAAGGAAGATATAAACAAAGTGGCTTCCAATCTTCTTTACAACAGTTTTAAGTACACCTATAGTTTAACCTCTCTCTAAAGTTACATCCAGATTGACTACATCCTTTGCAGCCAAAGGTGGCGGTCATCTATACAGTCGGTAAAAACAAGACCTGGAGCTGACTGTAGTTCAGATCACGAACTTCTTCTTGCACAATTTAGGATCAGTCTAAAGAGATTAGGGAAGACCCACAGATCAGCTAGATATGAGCTCACTAATATTCCTAAGGAATATGCAGTGGAGGTGAAGAATCGATTTAAGGGACTGGACTTAGTAGATAGGGTCCCAGAAGAACTATGGACAGAAGCCCGCAACATTGTTCAAGAGGCGGCAACAAAATACATCCCAAAGAAAGAGAAAACCAAGAAGGCAAAATGGCTGTCTGCTGAGACACTAGAAGTAGCCCAAGAAAGAAGGAAAGCAAAAGGCAACAGCGATAGGGGGAGATATGCCCAATTAAATGCAAAATTCCAGAGGTTAGCCAGAAGAGATAAGGAATTATTTTTAAACAAGCAATGCGCGGAACTGGAAGAAGACAATAGAATAGGAAGGACAAGAGACCTCTTCCAGAAAATTAGAAACATCGGAGGTAAATTCCAGGCAAAAATGGGCATGATCAAAAACAAAGATGGCAAGGACCTAACAGAAGAAGAAGAGATCAAGAAAAGGTGGCAAGAATATACAGAAGACCTGTATAGGAAGGATAACAATATCGGGGATAGCTTTGACGGTGTGGTCAGTGAGCTAGAGCCAGACATCCTGAAGAGTGAGGTTGAAGGGGCCTTAAGAAGCATTGCTAATAACAAGGCAGCAGGAGACGACGGCATCCCAGCTGAACTGTTCAAAATCTTGCAAGATGATGCTGTCAAGGTAATGCCAGCAAATTTGGAAAACACAAGAATGGCCCTCAGAGAGGAAAAAATCAACTTATATCCCCATACCAAAAAAGGGAAACACTAAAGAGTGTTCAAACTATCGAACAGTGGCACTCATTTCACATGCCAGTAAGGTAATGCTCAAGATCCTGCAAGGTAGACTTCAGCAATTCATGGAGCGAGAATTGCCAGATGTACAAGCTGGGTTTAGAAAAGGCAGAGGAACTCGGGACCAAATTGCCAATATCCGCTGGATAATGGAAAAAGCCAGGGAGTTTCAGAAAAACATCTATTTCTGTTTTATTGACTATTCTAAAGCCTTTGACTGTGTGGACCATAACAAATTGTGTCAAGTTCTTAGCGGTATGGGGATACCAAGTCATCTTGTCTGCCTCCTGAAGAATCTGTATAACAACCAAGTAGCAACAGTAAGAACAGACCACGGAACAACGGACTGGTTTAAGATTGGGAAAGGAGTACGGCAGGGCTGTAAACTCTCACCCTACCTATTCAACTTGTATGCAGAACACATCATGCGACATGCTGGGCTTGAGGAATCCAAGGCTGGAGTTAAAATTGCTGGAAGAAACATTAACAATCTCAGATATGCAGATGATACCACTTTGATGGCTGAAAGCAAAGAGCAACTGAGGAGCCTTATGATGAAGGTGAAAGAAGGAAGTGCAAAAGCTGGCTTGCAGCTAAACCTCAAAAAAACCAAGATGATGGCAACCAGCTTGACTGATAACTGGCAAATAGAGGGAGAAAATGTGAAAAATACAAAGTGAAAGACTTTGTATTCCTAGGTGCGAAGATTACTGCAGGTGCTGACTGCAGTCAGGAAATCAGAAGACGCTTAATCCTTGGGAGAAGAGCAGTGACAAATCTCGACAAAATAGTTAAGAGCAGAGACATCACACTGACAACAAACGTCCACATACTTAAAGCAATGGTGTTCCCCGTAGTAACATATGGCTGTGAGAGCTGGACCATAAGGAAGGCTGAGAGAAGGAAGACAGATGCTTTTGAACTGTGGTGTTGGAGGAAAATTCTGGGAGTGCCTTGGACTGCAAGAATATCAAACCAGTCCATCCTCCAGGAAATAAAGCCAGACTGCTCACTTGAGGGAATGGTATTAAAGGCAAAAATGAAATACTTTGGCCACATAATGAGAAGACAGGACACCCTGGAGAAGATGCTGATGCTAGGGAGAGTGGAGGGCAAAAGGAAGAGGGGCCGACCAAGGGCAAGGTGGATGGATGATATTCTAGAGGTGACGGACCCGTCCCTGGGGGAGCTGGGGGTGTTGACGACCGACAGGAAGCTCTGGCGTGGGCTGGTCCATGAAGTCACGAAGAGTCGGAAGCGACTAAACGAATAAACAACAACAAAGTTACATCATGACTCAATTGTATAATCTATCCTGTTTAATCATCAAAATCATAAATCACAAGTTCATTTTGTGACATGGCTTGGGGCCAGGTTATTTGCAGGACTGCCTTCCCCAGTTACATCCACCCAGCCCATCAGAGCAGGGAGGCAGGATATGTTGCGGGTCCCTTCAGTTAGGGAAGTACATCTAGTGGGGCCAAGGAAAAGGGCCTTCTCTGTGGTTGCTCCCTCCCTTTGGAACATCAGTCCCCCAGAGATAAGATTGGCACCCTCCTTGCTCCTTTTCTGGAAGGCCCCGAAGACGTGGTTTTGTCGGTGGGCTCCACAGTTCAACCCTGAGCTACATATATTCTCTTCTACTAGAATAAGTTGTTCATTAGGTTGCATCAACTGTGGAATGAGTGAAAATAGGCTACCCAGCACTCGGCACTAATAAAAGCATGGTTGTTAAATAATAGTAACATGAAGAGTTCCTCGTTATTTCTGTATAAACTTTGTGAGTCAACTTCTAAGGCACAAGCAGATGGCTAATACCTGCTCATTTAAAACTTACTAGCCATACTCCAGCTGGAGTCAGTAATAAGGGTGATTTTCTCTCTCTCTTTTTCTTCCACTGATATGATGCGCACAAAGCGGACTTTGATTCAGGAGTTACATGTTTTTCTTGATCTTCCCAGGTTTCTTGGAGAACAAACTGCCATGTCTGCATCTTCACTGTAAAAGTCACATGAGAAGCTGGCTGCAAAATAGCCGGTAAACAACTGAAGGACCATCTTTTCTGATGGGCATCTGCATTAGCACAAAGGAATGTAGAATGCCACCCATTTGGTGCAATCATCATCTCTCTGTTGGGGAGGCCCCTAATTTGTCTAGCATTTTCTTGAGGATTTATATTCCAAGCAGCAAGAAATAAAAACTTTCCTGTCATCACATAGCAAAAGAACAGAAGTTATGTAAGTCATAACTTCTGTGCCATCCAAATCTCCTGGGAAAGCCAGTCAGACACAGGAGCAATTGGAAGTGTGGTCAGGTGCCTTCTATGAACACTCCCATGCCCATCTCTGCCAGTCTCAAAGCATGCAAGCACACAGGTATCTGGAGCGAGGCTGGAAGCCTCTGATAAACACATGTCAGGCCTCAGCCTTCTCTTTGGAAACAGACATGCATCGGCTTGTGTACAACATATGTGAGGATCCAGCCAAGGGTTATTGACTTCTGGCACTCCCCCTTTGGCGTGGGAGGCTTTGTCACGCAGGATGGGTTGCAACAGTTTTTTCCCCATGAAAACAAGACAAAGGGAGCAATGAAGGCTTTCCCATCCCTCACTCCCAAGGAAGAGGTGGTAGGAGGGAATTTAATATTAATCAAGTATGAAATTTTGCTCCAGGTCATTCTTGAGGTGTGCCTTGAACTCATCAGCTACATCTAATACAGGACTGCATTGCCTATTGCTGAAATCAGCTAGGTACTATTATGTATGCTGCCAAAATACAATTATTTCATTTTCTTATAACAATAATTAATTTATTTCTTGAATGGTTTTTTGTTATTAGCTTAATCAGTCTTGGAAAAGCGTGGCTTAGAAAAAGAGGCAACAAAAGGCCAGAAGGAGAATAATGGCAACAAGAGGAAATTAAAAAATGCATTATGCTAAATTATTGTGCCATGGTGTGTGATTGACTGAACAAACAGACCTTAGAGTCCTTGTGTTTCTAGAGCAGGATAATGTTTAAGAAATTAACAAGAGTCTGAGGCTAGAGCAAGCTAAGGGGCATCTGCCCAGTCTTCTCTGTCTAACAGTGGTCCAATCAGATAACTTCAGAAAGCTCAAAGCATGGACAGAAGGGTGATAGCTTTCTTCTACTGAGGCTTCCTAGCAGCTGGTATCCAAGTTATATTGGAGTGGATTCAGGAAGTAGCATATACTATGACTATGCAATGCCTCACATTCAGTTTTCAAATTTTTGGACATTGCAGGAATGGGAATATTGCATCTTTTGGAGATTGAATCTGAAGTACTGTGCAACCCTAGTATATCGTATGATTCAGACAGCTAACAAGTGATAGTTTTATCTTCCATTTTTAAACCATCAAAATTGCTTTTGATGACAGTGAGTTCCATAGTTTACTTATGCATTATGTAAAGAATTTTGTACTCTCATGGCTAGCTACTTATGTACAGCGGCCACACAGAAGGGCTGGCAGCCTCTATGTAGTTTCTACATGTCACTTACAAAATATTCCTCTTAGAGAACATTTCAGGACAATGATTAACACCTGTGGTCAGATTAAATTAAGCAGAGGTGGGGAATCTTCTTTTTCTGACATTGTCTATATTAAATAGTGAAAAGAGCTGAAGTCAATAGTAGAGAGGACCAGAAATAAGACTCCGTTCTTATCTGACTTGACCACAGCATGCAAAAAACTTGTTCGTTTCTTAGATATCCATCAGTATGGTCTCTCTCCCAAATTTCATTCCTCCAACAGCAATCCTGTGAGGTCAAGAGTTGATAACTGGATCAAACCCACCTAAGTCAGCATCTATGATGGAGAATAGACTTGAACCTTGTTTTCCTAAGTGATCTTAACTATCACCCTTTTTCCTGCCTCCTTGTCCATTCATAACTAAAGCAGCTGTGCCAAGGCACTGTCCTGGGGATTCCATCTATGGGGAGAGAGGAAAGAAGGTTGCCCTAATTTCCAATGAAAGTGTGCGTTGTTACATGCATTGCTGTTTTGGCTATTTATTACTTGTAGAGATCCTGCCTTTTAGAATACAAATTGTATCAAGTAATATTGCAGTTAGTAAGAAATAATATTTTAAACAGAAAGGTATCAATCACTTGCAAAAGTGAGCACTTGGAAAGAAGAAAAGGAAACTCTGGGAAAGTGAAGTGACTGGGTAGCTTAGTAAAGCAATTTAGGATTAGGAGGAGCAGTGCCAATTTGTCTGTGGGATTTTAAAGCCACCCCTCTCACAGTTTGTTATTCTGGGCAGTGTGCAACAATAAAATAAATAAATACTATACAAAACCAAAATAAGCAAACAACATATAATCAACACATAATTGAGGCTAGAAATAATAGCACACACCCCCATCACAGAATAGGCTCGTCTGGCATCCTGGTCTAGTGCATCAAAGAAAAGCCAGGTCTTTATGGCCAGTAAGGTTGGAGCCATCCAAACCCTGGGGGTGGGTGGGTGAGCTCTTTCCAAAAGGCAGCCTCATCCTGTTGCAGGTCTCCTAGATCAATGTTTCTCAACCTTGACAACATTAAGATGTGTGGACTTCAACTCCCAGAATTCCCCAGCCAGTATCTTAAAGCTGCCAAGGTTGAGAAACACTGTCCTGTGGCAGCTCTGCCACCATTATGTCTTTCCTCTGTGTCCTCCTGGAGCACAGCTCCAGAACTGGCTCCTGGCTATGGCAACAGCTTCCAAGATCCAGTACAGAATGAAGCCCTTCCTACTTCTGTTCCTGCTTTACGCCTCCAGCAATCTCCAGATTGCTAATCACTACAAAAGCACCATTTCACTGTACATCAGTGGGATTTCTGGTGCTGCGGGAATGCCTCACTGATGGCCAGAGAGATTCCTCCTTGCAGCAAAAAAGCTCAGATTTTAACACAGTTGGTGAGAATCATGGGAGAAGGAAGTACCTGGAATTTCCTTTCTATACAGAATGAAGATGATAGGCTGGGGAATTCTGGGAGTTGAAGTCCATACATCTTAAAGTTGCTGACATTGAGAAACATTGGCTTAGTGAGTGGTGTTGGCTGAATAATGTTTTTTTCACCTTTTCATGATCAGCTGGAGGGGAGCATAGTGATCTCCACATGCTCTGTGTTCTGAGCTCAGCATTGGTGAAGGCAACTGAATGGCTGATTTCCAAATGTTTTGGCAAGGGATTAGGGATTGGAAATGGAGGGGTAACCTGAGTTAGTCTTTGCCTTCGTGGCTCTGCTTCTTTCCCCTTTCTCCAGGGATTCTCCCCTTAGAGCAGTTGATGGCATTAGTCCTGCTAGGGAGAGGAAAATGAGATTTATTTATTGGTTATATTTACAGACCGCTGAAATCAAGAACCTATGCCCAGTGGTTTACAATAGAAACAAAAGCCATAACATTCCAAATGATAAAAACCAATAAATAGCTATTGGTGGCAACCCCAATTTCAATAGCAAGTGACAATGAGCCCTCAAAAGCCTACAGGAAAGTTCTCTTCTGAAAAGAGATCAGACCAAAGCTCTTGGGAGAGGCTGTTTCATAACATGGGGAAAAATACATTACTTTAAGACCCCCATCCCTCTCACCTCAGTACATGGGGAACCTTGGGCATCTTACCCAGGAGCCAAGCCATGTAGAAATTATAGGTTAGAATCAGCACTTTGAATTGCACCAGGAACCTACTGGAAGCCAATGCAGCACCAGCAACATAGGTGTAATGCAGCTGTAACTGCTCTAACTTCCCAGCATGCAGGTTCTGCATTTTGCACCTTTGTAAAGTCTTCAAAGGTAGCCCCCTGGGAAGTGCACTGCAGTAGCCTAATACATTGCTGATAAAGGCATAAGTTACTCTTACCTTTACTTTACCTTTACTCTTGCTAGAGACTCCCACTACAAATAGGGCCACAAATGGTGCATTAGCCAAAGCTGGTGAAGGCTCTCCTGGACCCTGTCTCCAGTCTCCACCTGTAAATCCAGCAGTAGCCATGAATCCACAACTCCCAAGTTCTAGACCTGCTTTTTCAGAGGCAATGACACCCCATCTGGAGATAAAATTGGAGCAGACAGAGAATTAGGGGTGAGTTCCAAACAGTTTCGCCAGAGTTCAAATACAGTATATTTTATACCCTTCAGCCATCCACCCTCCACCCCAGCCTCCAAAATCCTGACACTTCATGTAATCCCCCCGTTAAGGCATGAAGGTTGAAATTCCCAAGGACCAGCAGTTGGAGAGGTTTCAACACCAGTCTGGCAATGAGTTCTAGGAGCTCAGGAAAGGATCCTGTTGGACAACAGAACAGTTGGCACATGAGCAGGATCTCCAACTTGTCCCTACATCCCAATTCTATCCACAAGCATTCATACCCCATCACTCCCAGATCAGGATCTCAGCTAAGATGCCTTTCAACCCAGTGACTCCAATCTTGACCTTGTGGGTATTGAAGGATAAAACCTTGCCCTTGCCCAATCAGGTTTTAGTAATAGACCTTACTGTCATTAGGATCCCATCACAGGAGATTCTCCCCTCCCCCACATAATTAACAATCACTATTTCTCACCAGGGAAATAAACTCCAGGGAAATCCAGGGCAATACATTCTAAGCTGAATTACATCCAGGACACTTGATCTCATCCAAGGCTTCCTCCAATCATTAGGGCTGTGTAGTGGGACTCATGGTGGTCATGGGATGACCTTCAGCCAAGCCCAATGTCCATGCCCATCCACCACTGGGAGCCCCAGCCCAACAATATGGCTTCCACCACTAAGCATCTCATTCATCGCTGGAAGGCCTCCACAATGGCACCTCCTGGAGCCACCAACTCAAAAGAAGTTCTGGCAGTTTGCCCTATCATGTCCTCACATGCTACTTCTTCTGGCAGCATTGTCATGGTATTAGTTTGCTTTGGATCACTGCTCAATAAAATCCTTCTATCTATTCCTAACCAGTCTGGGTCAGAAGTGCTGATTATTGGCAAGGATCAGGGCCATGACAGAAAGATCTGAATGATCACAGTTTCTAATTGTCAGCATAAATACATTTGTTTCCCCCTTCTCCCAAAAGTTCTTTTCATCTGGTGGCGCCTCTCGTCTTGCACCTCCCCTTTCCGACTTCACTCTCTGGTGTGCTGTTGGTCCAAGGTTCTGAATCTCCATTGGCTCCTCTCCATCTGTATGTCCGCTGGTTGTTGCTGTTTATGGGTTGTTTAACAATCATTCTCCACTGGCTCCATGTCAGAATAACACCTGGCCAGGGGCTATCCATGACAAACATGCCCTTTGCCACACCAGTGGATTGTCCTCCACTTGTCCAACATCATCCTTTCTCTTGCTGACAAATCCTTTCCTCCTCTTCCTCTTCCTCCTCCTCCTCCTCCATCACCACCACCACCACCACCACCATCACCACCACCACCACCACCATATACCCTTCTATCTGTGGAGGCCTTCCTCTACCTCCTTCCTCACTGAAAATAATGCAGCCTCCATAAGCATTCAGCTGCATCCAAGGGTTCAGCTTTGTCTAATCTAATTGTCCATTTGTAATGATTGCCTTATCCCAACAAAGTCAGTCTCACCAGGGATTAGTGAATAAAACTGATTTATTGAAAGGATAGTATGCAAATACGAAGAAAGCTGAGAATAAGCAAAAGCGCACCAAATACAAACTAAAAACCCTCACCTCCAAGCCGATCCCGCCCCCCACCCCAACCTCGCAACCACCCCCTCCCAGCATTGGCAAGCGTCACACATCTGCCTGGGAAAGTAACCTTGAATACATGTCATAACCCAAACACACATTCCTGCAGGGCAGCACAGAGATAACACCCTGGCAGGGCTGGAATTCCCCACCCTGCAGATGATAGACACGGATCAGAAACATGACATGCGAAACGTTACGATGTATGCAAACCATTGGAACGATGAACATGACATATCGCCCCCCTTAAAGAAACAAAACAAAATCAAGGAGCAGGTTTATTGGGATAAGCAGTGTGGAAATGGGCAACGAGAATAGGGGAGTGAACATCGTGGGCAGCAACCCACTCAGGATGGGGGAAATGCTTCCAGCGAACCAGGTATTGTAAGACAGAACGACATCGTTGGGAATCCAGGATTTCTCTGACTTCAAAGTGTTGCTGACCATCAATCATGATAGGCGCAGGAGGAGGAGGTTGTGGATGCCAGCGGGCTGATTCGTTGAAAGACTTAAGGAGGCTGCAATGAAACACAGGGTGCAAGCGTTTAAGATTTGCAGGCAAATCCAATTTAAAAGTAACAGGATTAATTTGAGCAACAATAGGAAAAGGACCAATAAATTTAGGTGCCAACTTTTTTGAAGGTTGTGTAGACTTGATGAATTTGGTGGAAAGATATACCTTATCACCCACTTGGAAAGGTGGTGAGGTGGACCGTTTGGAATCTGCATGCTGTTTATAAGTGGCTTGGGCATCAGTAAGCGCCTGTTGTATTGTTGGCCAGGCAGCTGCCAGGCGTGCAGCCCAATCAGCAGGTGAAGAGGGGGGGGGATGCTGGCTGAGGCAGTTCTGGGATCGGGACAAAGTCACGGCCAAAAACGGTATGGAATGGCACCTGGCCAGTGCTTTGATGAACAGCATTGTTGTAGGCAACTTCAGCAAATGGTAGGAGGTCAACCCAATCATCTTGCTGATAATTGACAAAAGCACGCAAATATTGTTCAGGTGTAGAATTGACCGCCTCCGTATTTCCGTCAGTCTCCGGGTGCGACGCAGTTGACAATGCCTGGTTAGTACCCAGTAATTTCATAAATTCCCGCCAAAACTTGGACGTGAATTGTGTGCCCCTGTCCGTCACCAAGCAGGTGGGGCATCCGTGAATTTTGTACACATGTACAATGAAGAGGCGGACCAGCTGTTGCGCAGATGGGATGGAGGTACATGGGATGAAATGGGCTTGTTTAGAGAAAAAATCTTTTACCACCCAAATGACAGTTTTCCTCTGGCTAGGAGGTAAATCAATGATGAAGTCCATAGAGATCTCCTCCCAGGGGCGGGAAGGATTAGCCATCGGTTGTAACAAGCCCTGGGGCTTTCCCACTTTTCGTTTAGAAGCAGCACATACTGGGCAGGAACTGACGTATTCTTTGATGTCGCGCCTGAGCGTTGGCCACCAGAACTGGCGCCTAACCAGATGAAGGGTCTTCCCAAACCCAAAATGCCCAGCCACTCTGTCATCATGGGATCGTGACAGAATGGTTTTGTGTAACGCCTCAGGCACATAGAGACGATCATGCTTCCATGCAAAAGCCAGTTTAAAAGTGACCTCGTTGAGGTTTGCTTGCAACCAAGTGTCAGTTTTCAGCTCGGAAAGAAACGGTTGTTGCAAGTCTGAGGGAACAGGCAAGCGAGGTGAAACTGAAGCGTCTGTTCGCTGCACTCGAGTTTGGCTGCGAGTCACAGCTGCCAGACTCATTTGGGGCTCTGTCCAGAGAGTTCCCACTACATCTGGCACTGTACTGGCATCCTGAGGCTGGCGCGAAAGTGCGTCAGCCAGGAAGTTGGTTTTCCCAGGTATAAATTTCAGTTTAAAGTCAAAACGACTAAAGAATTGAGCCCACCTAATTTGTTTTGGGCTCAGTTTACGAGATGCAGTCAGTGCCTCCAGGTTTTTATGATCAGTCCAAACCTCGAAAGGGTGGGTAGCCCCCTCCAATAAGTGACGCCAGCTTTCCAAAGCAGCTTTAACAGCAAAAGCCTCTTTCTCCCAAACGTGCCATCTCCTTTCTGTCTCTGAAAATTTATGGGAGAGGTAGGCACATGGCTTTAACTGTCCAAGGTTGTCCTTTTGCATTAACAGAGCTCCAATAGAGAAATCAGAAGCGTCCACCTGTACTACAAATGGTTTGTCAGGATCAGGATGCTGCAGAATGGGTTCGGACGTAAACAATTGTTTAAGGGTCTCAAAAGCCCTCTGGCATGCGGGTGTCCATTTTAGCAGCGCTCCCGGATTTTTCACCCTCCGTGTATCTCCCAAACCTTTAGTTTTGAGCAACTCAGTGAGGGGTAGCGCTATTTCCGCGAACCCCTGGATGAAGGGCCGATAGAAATTCGCAAATCCAAGGAGACTTTGTAGCTGCCTACGTGTGCGTGGCAGCTCCCATGCCAAAATGGCTTCAATTTTAGCAGGATCCATTTCAATTCCCTTATCGGAAATCCTATAGCCCAGATAATCAATTTGCAATTTATGAAATGCACATTTAGACAGTTTAGCATACAATTCCGCCTTTCTCAGTTTGCTCAGTACTTGTCTGACTAGATATACATGTTCTTCCATCGTTTCAGTATATATTAAAACATCATCTAAATACACCAACACCCCTTTAAATAGGTGGTCATGCAAGACCTCATTGATAAGTTGCATAAAAAACCCTGGCGCCTCCGCCAATCCAAATGGTAGCACTTTATATTGAAAAGCACCCAAAGGACAATTAAACACAGTTTTCCATTCATCCCCCTCCCGTATGCGAATACGGAAATACGCCTCCCTCAAGTCCAGCTTAGAGAATATTTTCCCCTTTGCCAGATGTGTTAGCATATCTTTTATCAGGGGCAAAGGATATTTATTTAATATCAATACTGCATTGAGCCCATGGAAATCTGTACACAGTCTCAAAGTGCCATCCTTCTTTGGTCGAAACAGTACAGGTGCGCCTACTGGAGAGCTGGCTGGTTCAATGAAACCCCTAGCTAGATTTTTGTCAATGAACTCTCGTAGTGTTGCCAGCTCCTTCTGGGTCATAGAATAAATTTTAGGACTAGGCAATTTCACATTAGGAACAAATTCTATGGCACAGTCAGTTTTGCGATGAGGCGGCAGCCGGTCCGCCTCTTTTTCACCAAACACATCTGCAAAGTCCTGGTATTGCTCTGGCAGCCCTTCCAGTGGCTCGAGGACTTGCAGAGAAGTGGTTGCTGCCCATCCCACCTCGTTGTCGTCTAGTTGGTCTTTCGCAGGGGCTTTATAAAATCCATCTGCGAACGTCACCGTTCGATGCACCCAGTTTATGAAGGGATTTTGCCGTACAAACCAGGGCATCCCCAAGATGACCAAAGGTCCCCCTACCGGTGCCACAATAAATGGTAATTTTTCCCAATGGCTGCCCATTTGTAAGGCAACCATCCCGATAGAGTGGGTAACTGGTTTCCCCCCTGCCATGGTCCCGTCCAACTGGGTAAAGATCATCGGCCTCTTTAAAGGGAACGTGGGTAAACCCAACGCAGTAACCACGTCGGGGTGCATCAAGGACCATGAACACCCCGAATCAACCATGGCCCACAGTTCTATGGTTCGGGTGCTAGACCCCAACTTCACTCTAACGGTCAGGGTAGGGAAATCCCCACTCACCGAGACATGGTCGCGCCCATCTTCTTCTTCCACCTGCCCCACGGTGCCCTTCAAAGCAGGTGGCTGGCGTTTCCCGCCGGCTCCTCGGTCTCCTGTCCCCTCTCTTCTCCAAAGAAGGGGATGCCTTCAGGTTCCGCCTCAGCCAGGGCGGCTTTCATCTTCCTTGGTAGGGATGGCGATTTCCCAGCCGGTTTAGCTGGGCGATCCTCGGCTCGTCTTTTTGGGCATGCCGCCGCTCGGTGCCCTTCCTTCCCGCAGCACAGACATTGCCCCTTGGCAAAGCGACGGCCCCTCTCCTCTTCCCACGAACGCTGGCTGGGTCGTCCTGAAGAGATCAGAGTGCGGGCGCTTTTGATTGTTTTGCCTTGCTTTACCGCCTTGCGATGTGCGAAGGTTTCCAGAGTGTTTTCAGCACTGCCCGCTAGTTGAATCCACCCATACAAAGTCTTTGGGTCATCACGCCCCAGAGCCCACCAAAGGACCTCAGTTTCTAGCTCATCTTTAAACGGCTCTGCTAGGGTAGACTGGGACCAATCCTCAACTTTTCCGGCCAGTGCTTTGAATTCTAACGCGTAGTCTGCCACTGAAAGCGACCCTTGGGCAAGATTCTTCAGAGCCCGTTTCGCCCTTTCTTGTGCCAGAGGGTCCTCAAAGTGTTGTTTTAGCGCCCACAGGAACTCCTTGAAGTCTTCTAGCTCTGGGGCCTCTGCTTGACACAGCTGGACATACCAATCCGCCACCCTCCCTTTCAGCCTATTTGCAATGGCATTGATTTTCCCCCTCTCGGAGCGGAAGCTCTGCTCCCAGTCCTCCATGTAGCTATTAGCATTGGTAATGAAGAAAGACAGCTTCGTAGGGTTGCCATCAAGCTTCACTGGAAAGGGGGGGGGGTCTCGCCGCCTCCAGATGTTCAGCTTTTCCAGTAACGTCTAGGGTCCTCCTCCCTTTTGCTGACTGTCTGAACCGAGTCCGACCTCTTCCTCGCGGAGATGGGGGTGGTGACTCAGGGTTGGCGCTCTGATCCCTAGCGCCCTTTCGTCTTCCCTCAGCCGACCCCGACTTCCTACGGCTTTCCTTTAGCATCACCGCCAAAGACTCCAACTTCTCCTCTAAAGCCTTCATTCGCGCAGGGGTGACCAATTCTTTGGCCGCACCGGTTACCACTACCACTGTGGGTGACAACGGAGGTCCTGGTTTCCAGACCTCTTGGGAGTCCCCTACAGCGGAGTCCTCGTCCTCGTCCCCCGTTCTATATTCGGCCCCTGACGTGCCCGTCGTCTCCGACGTTACCAACTGCTCGCCGGGTTGTAGCCCCAGCTGTTCCCGGTGAGCCGCCCTCTCCGCGCGGGCGCTCCGGGCCACCCGCACCATCGTGGTGTCCAGCTCCTCTTCAATCCACTCAGCTTCTCGTAGTACAGACATCGCTAGCGCTCCCCGTCACAGGTAACCTGGCTAGGGGCTAGCGGGGTAAATTTTTTGATGATTCTCAGCTTTATGTAATGATTGCCTTATCCCAACGAAGTCAGTCTCACCAGAGTTTAGTGAATAAAACTGATTTATTGAAAGGATAGTATGCAAATATGAAGAAAGCTGAGAATAAGCAAAAGCGCGCCAAATACAAACTAAAAACCCTCGCCTCCAAGCCGATCCCGCCCCCCACCCCAACATCGCAACCACCCCCTCCCAGCATTGGCAAGCGTCACACATCTGCCTGGGAAAGTAACCTTGAATACATGTCATAACCCAAACACACATTCCTGCAGGGCAGCACAGAGATAACACCCTGGCAGGGCTGGAATTCCCCACCCCGCAGATGATAGACACGGATCAGAAACATGACATGCGAAACGTTACGATGTAGGCAAAGCATTGGAACGATGAACATGACACCATTCTAGTTTCACCAAATCCTATCACTCTTTCTTCATCTCTCTAGTCTTCTCTCTCTTCCATATTCCAAGTCCTTCATCCTCCAACCAGGATTAGGACTGAACCGCTGGTCCTTCTCCCAGTCTCCTCTATTCCACTGGTCTGGAGCAGCCATGGTACTACTACTCCACCTGTTACTCCCCCTGTGCCTTGTCCAGAAAACATCTCCTCAGCTGCAATCACCAGCCCTCAGCTCCCAAATTCCAGATTAAAAACTCTTGGGAACAGATAAGGTGACTTTAGGAAAACAAGTGAAATACAGAAACTTTGATCCTGGTACCACAGAAGGCATGTTCCTCAGTTCTTTTGCTCCTTGCAGCCAGAGGTTTCCTTTTTAAAAAAAAAAAAAATATTATTGAAAATGTTTGTTACAATAGTGCAGCCACTTCTGAACTAGAACAATTTCAAGTTTAGCAACCACTAATTATATCATTATCCAGTGAATCCTATTTAAGAGCAACTGTAGTTTAACTGTGGTTAAAGGACTCATCTGTGGAATGGGAAGTCACTGCTTTTAACCTTTACTATGGCCATGATCTCATCAGGTAATGGCCTTAGGAAAGTCCTTATTTTGCTCCCTCTGCAATATTGCTGCTGGAAGGACTACAGAGATAATATATGTGAAGCATTCTGAACACTGTGAAAGTGCAAGATAATTGTATACAGGTCTGTAATAAGGCCTCCCTCATTTGTGAATAAGAGAGCTGACATGCTTGTATCACCAAATCCTGGCTAAGCTTGGGGGGTGGTCTTCCATTCTTGGAGAAGAGTGCTGCCGGGTTCTAGTCATGCATCAGCTGAGTCCCCAGGATGGGGGTGGGGGGACGGTAATTATCTGAGAGTCTCTGATGGCATTCAGAGGCACTGCTCCATGGATTACTGGATGCGAGAGTCTACTTGTTAGGTTGCGCTCTAGGGATCAGTTGGGATTTCTGCCATGTATCAGCCTCCCTGCTGTGTTGTATCTTCCCTGCCTGAGCAACTTGACTCCATAACCAGGCTGGCAGTGGAGTTCCCAATCATGGGAGACTTCAATTTGCCTGAGGGTGGGGGTAGGTTCAGAGGTACAGATTGGGTCAAAGGTAGCTTGGGTAGCTCATAGGTCAGAGGTAGCTCATGGGTCAGAGGTAGCTCAGGAGTTCATGGCCACATGACAGCCCTGGACCTGTCCCAAGTCATCCAGGACCCAACACATAACAGCAGTCATAGCCTAATCTGGTTCTTGAGTCAGAGCAGTGGCAACGTGTTTTGTTGTTGGTGGACACATCTGTTGTCCCCCTGTCATGGTCAGAATTCTCTCTGGTAGCTCCAGAATTCTTTGGTGCTGCAGGGAGGCTTGGACCTATTTGACCAGTCTGCCTCAGGTGGACCTGCTCGGATTCAGGAGAGAGCTTGGGGTCGTTTCTAATGGCCTGTTGAACAGGCCATCAGGCCCTTGTTGCTGCCTGGAATGAGAGGGTGGAGGGGGCTTTGGATCAGATCATGCCCATGTGGCCTCTCCTATGAGTCCCAGGACTCCCATCAGTTTAAAGGTTGAGGGGGATAAAGCGATTGAAGAGATGCTTAGAGCACCGCTGGATGGTGATGAAGAGTGAACCCAACCAAGCTTGAGTTAGAGCAGAGTTGTGGTGGTAAGGGTGGCAAAACAACAGTATTTCTCTGCCCTTATTGTGGCTGCCAATAGCCATTCAGTGGCCTTGTTTAAGGTGAGCTGGGCGCTTCTGGGAAGGATGGGCTCTGAAGTCTATCTGCAGGGTCACTTTGAGGAATATGCTGGGCATCTGTTGGATACAGTTGCTTGGATTCACTCTAAGTTGGACTCTAGCTTTGTAGCAGGTGCTGTGGAAGTGTCTGGGCTCAGCCTTTTTCGATTTTTTTGGGAGGAGTGTGATCCTGTTGGACTCTGTATGTACATGGGGAGTTTCTGCTATTAAGGAACAGGATTCTCATGACAGCACAGCCACCTGTGTATTAGAGCTACAGTATGTTCCTCCTGGCTGGCCAAGGCTTCTTGGAAGGTGAGGTTTATTGGGTCCTGGCAGTGGTAAATTTCTGCTTGAGACAGGGTGATATCCCACCATTTCTTAAAGAGGTGATAGTTTGCTCTCTCCTCAAGAAGCCATCACTGAACCCTACAGTACTGGATAATTTTTGTCCAGTTTCCAACCTTCCTTTTTGGGGAAGGTTGTGGAAAAGGTGGTCATGAAGCAGCTCCAGAGAACCCTGGAGGATTCAAACCTGGGTATGGGATTGATACTATATTGATTGTTTGTAGATGACCTCTGGCGAGATTCATCCATCCTTGATCTCCTTGACCTCTTGAGTTCCAATACATCAATCATGGTATTCTTCTGGATCAGCTTTAGCAATTGGGAGTGGATGGTACTGTATTGTGCTGGTTTTCTTCCTTTCTCCAGAGCCAGTTCCACTCAGTGTTGATGGGAGAGGAGATTGTCCAGCTAACAGCCCCCTGCTTTGCAGGGTTCCACATGGCTCAGGTCTCTCTCCTCTCCTGTTTAACATCTACATGAAGCTGCTGGTGAGGTCATTTGATGGCATGGGATGATGTATCATTAGTATGCTGATGATACCCAGCTTTACATCTCCACCTGTGGCCTCCCAAGTGATACCACGGAGGTTCTGTCTTGATGTCTGGAGGCTTTGGGGGTTTGGATGGGGAACAACAGGCTTCAACTCAATTCTATCAAGACTGAGTGGCTTTGGGTGTTAGGGCCCCCTGGTTCTGGGGATTTTCCATCTTTAGTTCTGGGTAGGGCTGCACTACCTCAGACAGAACCAGTGCACAATTTGGGGCTTCTCCTGGACTCATGGCTACTGTTCAAGGAGCAGGTGGCAGCCATGGCCAGGAGGGCCTTTGCACAACTTTGTGTTAGGTACCAGTTGCACCCTTTCCTGGACAGTAAGGCCCTTCTCCAGAAAAAGTACCACTCACTTGAAAATGTATAAAATTCATGTGGTCACATGGTCAATTCAAGAAGTGCTGCAAAAGAGAAGGAGCTGCTGAGGAATGCTTGTACTGCTGTATGTACATGGGGAGCTTTTACCATTAAGGAACATGCAAAACCATGGGCCCTTTTGTACATATCAAAAACAGGTAAGAATCCCTGCCTTTTAAATACACCAATAGAAATATACCTAGATCTCTTATTAAAGTTAGGACATAAATCTGATGAAAGAGAAATCTGTCCTACAAATGCAATACAGGTCAGATTTACACCAGTGTGTTCCTCTGTAACCTCTGGTCATTAATTCCTGACTGTCCCTGTGTCTCATCTAGCTAGATTTTTATGAAAAGTAACACTGCTTTCATCCAGTAAGAGATGTGGAAAATAGATTTAATAACTAATCTGTCTATGTTAAGTAACTCTGTACTTCTTTGTGTTATGTTTGATACAGATATTTGTTCAAAGGGAGGTGTGTATGATGTAATATCACCCTAAAGCCACACCTTCCGATAGCCTTTCTTCGTCTAATCTAAGATACGAGATTATTAACAATAACTATTTGGCTGCCTTTTTTCTTACTGGCCCTGTTCCTGTTTTCTAAATACCAGATGAAATTCAGATACATAGCAAATGCTTTTCTAGTACTGAGGAAGATGATGGGGAAAACTAAGGCTGCTCAGTGGCTTCTGACTAGAGGATATTAAAAGGTTTAGGAATAGGACTAAGAAAAATTAGAAGAAAGCTCTTTTACCCAGGACAATTTCATACATGGAACATTAACTTCACAGATATTTCCTGATCGCTTATAACCTTCACATCAGGGAGAACGATAACCATGTTTGAAATAATTTTACAGAAAGTTTATAGGAGACTTTCAAAGTCCACTGGATAATTGGAAGAATTCCATAAATGAAAGGTCATTATCAAAAAGATCCTGATATTTACAAATCAAGGTACATATGGAAGATACTGTCTGGACTCATTTCAACCCAGGTTTGGATCAGGATATGGGGCCTAGATTTAGTCACCTTTTAGTGAATGTGAATTGGAGGTGGGTAAGGCGACCTGATTAGCTTTCATGGGCCTCTTTACTCTGTGGGTTGGAGTTGGCAAGTTTGGAACAATTAGCTTGGACTGGACTGGACTAGTTGGTAAGTAAGAGCCAGGTGAAAGCAATCAACCAGAATGAGAGACAGCATGAGAAGCAGATTGCAAGCTGTCTCCTACTGCAGCAGGAAAACTTTGGGCCATTCATGAACGCACACACACACACTGTACTGGATCCTTAGCCTGTCAGAAGTTGCTACTATCAGGTTGTCTGTAACTGCAAGTATCTTATCAATTCTTTCTGAGCCCTTAAATTCGTGAAAATGCCAAATTCTAGGCAAAGAGTATTGCAGAGCTCTAAGGATAACCTCAGACATCTGTGGCTTTGATACTATTAACTATGATGCTTTCCACAATGATCACTGCTTTGGGGTTGTATCTAGAAAAATGTGCTGCAGAACTATTGTTCAATTCCCAGGGCATTGTCCTATGATGTCCTGCAGGGTTCTACATTATCTTCCATGCTGTTTAATATCTGCATGAAAGTGCCGTTGAATCTTCAATATGCTGATGACATCCAAGTCTATTGCTTCTTGTCATGCAGTGCCAAAACAGCAGTTAATCTTGATTGGTGCTTAAGATCAATAATTGCCAAACAAGACGTAGGTGCTATCAATCAGTAGAAACTTGTGCTTAGGAATGAACATTTAGTCTGTGAGGTCACACTCCCATGAAAAAGTAGTCTTTCGTTCCTCTGTCTGAATTTAGAGGTAGTGGCAAGGAATGAGTTTGCATACACTGTCCAGTGCTCTAATTGCAAATGTTTCTGAGATTGTGAAATCTGACTTTGGTCAGCTATGTCCTGGCTTCATCATGAATAAACTGCATTAAGCCCTGGATACTTGAAGAGTATTCAGAAGTTTCAAATGCTGAAAATGTAACAACAAAGTTGTAACCAGTGCACAGTTTCTGGATATTATATTTGGCTTAAAAAATCTGCAATGGATTCCAAATATTTTGTGTGCAATTAAAATTACTTCTAACATTTAAATCTTAAATAGCTTATTTATTTATTTATTAAATTTCTCTGCCACCCATCTCGCACACGGCGACTCTGGGAGGCTTATAGCTTAAGACTGAAGTAAGCTATAAATGGTTTAAGATATGATAGGTACACCTATCTCACTATGGATTGGTCTGTCTGCCAGAAGATGTCCTCCTAAAAATGTTCCCAATTTCAGCAGCCCAGTTATTAAACATGTGAGAGAGAATCTTCTGCTTCACACCCAAGCTAGGAAGTACATTCTCTTGGGAGTTGTACTTAGCCTCCATTCTCTCCTTTAGAAAAGGATTCTAGAGAGATTTCCACATTTCCTTTCTACACCACCAGCTTCACCATCCAAATGAATAGCATGTTCTCATGCTGCCATGCCAGCTTCTGTAAATCTACTTGAGCTAATCAGTGCTTCCTCCAGTCAGTACTACCTCCAGCCAGCCATGGGTGTGTTCAAATGACTCTTCATGGCTTTTCATGGTGTTCACAATGGCGGTGTGTGTGTGTGTGTGTCAAGGAAGCCACCTATTATCTGGGGGGAGCAGCAAAATCACCCCTTAGATTGATTGGGAAGAACAAGGGAAGAAGCCAATATGGTGTGATGCCTTGTCTCCTACATGGCAGGTAGGAGTCAGAGATAGGATGAGGTGGGGTTTCCTATCAGCAGGAAATCATTCTACCCTGCAGTTCCAGAGTAAGTGTTGCAAAACATTTAGTGCATTGTTTGCTCTGGAGCAGGCACCAAGCTTATTAACTTGCAGAATTAATCTGTTTGGCTTTTCTGCATGGCATTTTGGAGACATATAAGGGCAGTATCAGTCTCAGATTGGTGATCCCTTGTGTGTGGAAGGGGAATAGATCTAACTTTCAGTCAGGCTTATTGTGGTTTCATGTCTTCATTACGTATGCTTGAATTGAATTTTAACAGCTTTATATTATTTTGCATTTTTATGCTAGTTGCCTTGAATGCAATGGAGATTGTTATATGTTTGTGCCACATAATGGTGCCATGGAGTGCCATGGAACCTCCAGTGCCATGGAGATTGTTATATATAAACAGGGAGAAAACCCTACATGCATTTGTACTGATGATGTTATCTAGTTGGGTAATGAAACGTCTGCAAGCAAACAACCAAACTCAGAGAGCACCAAGGACTCCACAGTTCATCCCTGAGCTACCTATATTCTCTTCTATTGTTAAATGTTTACAGGAATAAACAAATACTATCAAAACAGATTACACACTGGAATGGTAATCTCCAATTTAAATGACGGTAACATACTTTAAGTGTGGCTGCCCTTGAAAATGTTATGGAGGTTGGTCTAATGCAGACATGAGACAGCTAGACTGATATCAAGAATCTATTGCATTTATTTTAAAAGAAACCGCAGAGTGTCAATAAGTCTCTGGTGCAGCCTGTAGGTCAGTGATAATGTTCAAAGCCTGAATGGCTGGGCCCTTCAATATATGCCAAGCATTCAGATCTCCTGCATGCTCTCTGCTTTGTGATCTACCATTGGGACCAATACAACAAAGGGAGGGAAGTGCAGGGTGCCAGCACTGATGTCATTTTGCTGCCAAGTGACATTCCAGGTATTCACTCAAAAGTTTTTGTGGATCGCAACTCATTCTGCATCTTGTTCTGTGCTTTTACATTGACTATCATATCTTAAGATCCAGGTCAGTTTGCAAATATTTTAATGAACAAATGAGTAATCATGAGCAATTCTTTTCTCCCTTCGTATGGAGAAAAGAGCATGCTGAAGAAGGAAGTAATCATTCCCCATCTTCTTCAACACAGACATTCCTTTGGTCTTAGAGTTTCAAGACCATTCTTTGTGCTGATTACAGACCATGGGGCATTGAAGAAAGGCAAGTGTATCCTGACTCTCAGGATAAATGTGCTAGAGAAACAGTTCTCATCCAGGTTCAAATCTCTGTTGTAGTTTGATAAAGCTTCTGTGTAAAAAGCTTTACACTGTGCATTGTTATATATGGCAGACTTCTTACTTACAAACACTGAGGGAGAGTTCATACGGTAATTTTCATGGACTAGTTTTTGACAAGAAAGTACAAGTCTACCTTTGTTTTAAAACTGCTGCAAATCCTTTATGGGCCACTATACAGTAAATGGTGAATGGGTTGCATTTGGCTTAATGAGGCACATACATTATACAAACCACTCATCCCTTCCTCCGTCCCTCATATGACTATATGTGTGCGCGCGTGTGCGTGCGTGTAATATTATGTTTTCAACATCAGGTAAAATGAAAATATTTTTGTTCTGCACAGCAGAGCATAAAGGCCAGGCATGCTAATATATAGGATGAGTTTAACAGGAAAGGAAAAGAAATTCTGTCTCCAAGATGAGCAAAGACAAAATTAGGAAATGTGAATACAGCTCTTCAAAATATAACTTGGCACCAAGTGGAGCTGGTATTCTATAAACCATTCTGTAAGAGATCCCTCTCTGTAGGCAAGACAGGATTTAGTCAGATTCTATCAGAATGTATCAAGGAATTGCTTGGTCTCTTTAAAAACTGTGTTTCTGAGATAGATTCTTCCTAGTTTGTTGGTAATGCAGTCTGACCAGCAGTTAGATAAATTAGAAAAATTAAGCTTTGGATCTCACTCTGCTATCATCGCCACAGTGCTGAGAAGTCAGTAGAAGCATACTTCCTGTTAGGTATGGAGCTTTGCATTTATTAGAATGTAATGTGGAACTATGGCAACATGAGGGCATGCATGACACTTTACAAAGCAAAAGTCACTATTAACAGGCTGCAAATAATTTCACAACAAATATATGAGGATAGAATAGAATAATATAGACACACGTAGGGCTCTAACATTGGTTCATTCTAGGGTTTGCTCTTAAAGCAGGTTGGAAAACTACATTCAGCTGATGGAAAGCTTTCTAAAGTTTCTAACAAGGTGAAAGACAATTAACAAGAATACAGTTATGAAACTGCAACCCTAAAGATCTGAGGGCAAGGAAGTAAGTCTCAAAAAAGTACCTTTGCGGAAGAAAATGTCTTAAAGAAACAAACATGCAGCTAAGTACTAGGGAAAACTGCAGTAAAGGGAAGACTTGCAACTTAAAAGGTGTGTTGCTCTAACGACTTCACAACAGAGTGTCCAATGGGATGATCAAGTGCATTTAACGGTAAGGCCACAAGATCACAGTTAATGAGGACTGTAAGCATTCGGCTGTATAGCTTTTCCTCTTGGCTTTTTCTAAAGTGGCTTTTTTTTTAGATACCTGAAGAATTAACGCATTATAGTCCCTGTTTTAAAAGAGCATAACATATTGCTTAATACAACAGCTGAAACAGCAAAGGAGGATCATTCATAAAGAAATTGTGTTTGTGAAATAATATTCACAAGGGATTTTCAAACATTTGATGGATATACAAAACCGAACTAGGCATGGTTAATCTGAAAAGAGGCTGGCAAAAGATTTTCTTAAGTTTCGGATGGTTTCAGCTTTTGCTTCATCCTCATTCACAGATGATCGAAAGAATGATGATTCCGTGAAGTTGAAGGCATTTGTCAGAGACTGTGATTTGCTGCAAGACAAAGACAGAAACTCACACATATGAATGTTACTCACCCCAAGGCTTACATACAGATATTTTTTGTCGTTCATTACTGGTGCAGCCCCCCTTCAAAATTCAATTTATGATTACATATAATAGAAGCAGGAAATACTACTGGCAATACCCAGATGTCACATTTTGAACAGATGAGCACAATTGTTAGTTTTGACTTGAGAAACTACCATGTCTGGATTTGTTTCTACTTGGCAACCACTTTTAGACTACTTGTTTGTGTCAGAAAAAAATGAAGCTTTGATTTCAGGTTTTGATGATTAAATGGTTTTATAGAAATAATGTTACTAAGGTTTAATTAATGATAAGAGATTATATTTATAAATGCATTTATATCTGTATTCGAGAAGGTCAGAAGTCACTTTCTTTTTCTTCTTTCTAACTTCGCGCTGTTATAGTTTTTCTTTAGTTCTGTACTCTGTCTTTTCTATATTCTATATTTTGTATTTTAATTATACTTGAAAAATAATAAAGTTCTTAAAAAAAAGAGAAACAAATGTCTGAGACAAAGCCAGTGTCTCCACTTCTGGAAGACAGCCTTTTCTGTCATGGTGCCCACCGGAGATTAAACTTGCCCCAAAGCTACCGGCTTCCTGTAAGGCCCTAAAGATCTGGTTCTGTTGCTGAGCCTGAGGTGTGTGGCTGAGCCTGTACTGTAGCTATGTTAATTGTGTTGTTTGGCTATCTTGGCTCCTATCGTTGTTATTTATTGCTTTGTTGTGATGTTTTGATCATGGTTTTATTCTCTGTTAGCTGCCCAGAGTCATATGGAAAACTTTCTAAAGTTTCTAACAAGGTGAAAGACAATTAACAATACAATTATGAAACTGCACCCTAAAGAACTGAGGGCAAGAAAGTAAGAGATGGGCAGACATATAAATTGAATTAATAGTAAATAAATGAATAAATACAAGGAAAATAGGGGTAGGCTGAATGGAAGGAAGCAAATAGTTGAATGGCAGCAGATACTATTCATTTTTTAAATCCTATAAATTCTAAATATGTTTTTCTTTTTAAAGGGGGGAAATTGTATCGGTGCTTTTTGTATAATGCTTTACCACAAACCAATCACTTTCAGTGTATACCTTTTCCATAAAATCAGAGCAGGCAATATTATATGTGTGTATAGTCTTTCATTTTCACTGTACCTGGGTTTAACAGTCACTGAAGGGAGGGGGTAGAAAGATAAAACAGTTCTTTACTTGATTAAGAACTGAAACATAAATGGCATAATTAAATATTTATACACAGGCTAATAACCTGCATGCACATGTTAAGCCAGAGCATGTGGGTGAGAATGCAAGGCATGTTTATGCCTCAATCACTGAGTACAGTTAATCCCATTGGCAATTTGGTTATGCTTTTTTTTTCTTCTTTGTAAGATTTGGAGTGGGGGATTGAAATGTGAATTAGAACAAATCTGTAACTTGAGATATGAGCCATTCGGGATGCTTTACAGCTATGTGCATAGAGCTTTCAAATGTTAAGGAATAGCCCTAAGAAGTCCCTTGCTAGGAAAAATTGGTTTGGACGGGCCATGCTAATGTAAATTAAAAGGGCAGCATCACAAATCATGATGATACACTAAAATTTATATAAACATTAATCTGGCCCAATTGTTTGGGGCTGGAATAAGCAGGGAATTGGATAAAAAGGTTAGATTTGAATAAAAGGGAAAGCAAAGTTTCCCTCAAGTTGCGCTCAGCTGCATGTGGCTACATACATGTTTCCATGATGTTTTCTTACCAATGGTGTGGAAGTGGTTCATCACTGACTTCTTCCAGAATATGTTTTCAACCTTCTGTTCTGGTCCATAGTCCTGAGATTTTTTTCTGGTCTCCTATCTAAGTACTAACTAGGTCTACTCTTGCTAAGCTTCTTTGAGATCAGCCACGGTCTGCTTCTTGTACTTCTTAATAAAAGTACCAAGAAAGAGGGAAACAAAATATTAGGGCTGTCCAAAAAACACTGCATGAGCAAAGTGCCTCTCCTCAAAACTTTAATGCAGCCAGGCCCTCCAGAAGACTGCTCCAAATATCTTCCCTGCGTGTACAGACAATACTTCAGTAGGTGAACTGTAAGACCCCCCAGTGAAATGAAGTGTCTGTGTGTGCACAAAGATGTGCAGACAGCTGGGGAAGCTCCTAACATAGCTTTCTGGAGGATATGGCTTTAATGCTCTGAGGAAGTCAACTCTGCAATGAGCAAGTATTTTATACAGCTCTACAAAAAAAAAGTCACTATTACCATTCAGAAGTATTTAGTCCATTTAATTTTTGTAGTTTCATTTTCCTGTGGTTATACAGTCATACATTTGGAGTTAATGAAAGCCTTACCTTGCATATACTGAACTGAGGCTTTCATTGCATATGTCCATACAGTTCTGATGTGTGTAGCAGGGCATACAGCAGGTGAGTCTTTCAGTATGCATCTATAGCAAAGTTCCTCAAAGTGGTGCCATGAACTGAAGTTCAATATATCTTGAAGCACCATGTTGGGGAAGACAGATTTACAGTATAGCTCTGCCTATAGTATAGTGTGGACACACACTTAAACATTTATTTATTCAGGTCTTTCTGGTCAGTGTTATTTTTCAGTGAACCTCCAAAACTGTGTGGGGTAGGATGTGGTGTAGTCTACAAGCTCCTGAAGGGATGAAAGCACAAGAAACGTTCTTTTCATAAACTTCAGACAGTTAACTTATCTAGGCATCTAAGCCATTTTGTCTACAGTCATTAACAGGGAGAGAAGTGTGGGAGATCCCTGAACATCTGTTGCATTTTAAAAAAATAACTGGAGATGGAGACCTGCATGAGGGCAGCGGGAGGCAGTCGTTTCTTCCCTTGCTATTTTCTAGTATATTTATTTATTTACTAATTTATATCCCACCTTTTGTACATGAGCTTAAGGTGCCATACATCATGCTCCCTCTTCCTAACTGCCCCCTCAACAACAACCCTGTGAGGTAGGTTGGGCTGAGCTAGAATGACTGGCCCAAAGTCACCTGGTGAGCTTCTGTGGCTGAGAATTTGAATCCAAGCCTCCCCACTTCTAATCCAAAACCTTCACCACTATCCCACACTGACTCATTTTAAATTAGTTTTAACTTTCTACCTCTTCTGAGAAAAGTTTATGGTCAAATAATAAAAATGAATAGTAATCTGAATCTTTCTTTTACACACACAACTAAATGGTATATGGTTAAGGCCATTTAGGATTTATTGCTTTATCACATCTATCTGTTCTGTAATTTAAAAAAAAAATTTTTTTTTTTGTGATCTCTACCCAAGAGTAGATTGCTTAACTATTTAGAGGTAGAGGTAGGTTTCTACCTCTAACTAGTTAAGCAATCTACTCTTGGGTAGAGATATGTTAAAAAAAAATTGAATATTATGGAACATGGTATATTAACCTTCAAAGCAGAGCTTCCAAAAGACTCAGGTGATATATAAAGTAAGTAAGGAAATAGCCATCTTCAGCCATGCTTTAAAATGTTGAATTCAACAAAAATTAAAATCAAAGGCTGTAGATTATACCTAACAAACCTAGTATAGAATATGAAAATATTCTACCAGTAATGGACTTGGATTCACTGTCTGAAGTCTTATGCATAGAACGTAATACAGTAGGTGCTTAATGAATGAATGAATGAATGTCTACCTATAGCCTTAGTGGGAAACATCTTTTGACAAGGAAAACATTTTATGGGTTTTCCGATCTTTCTGGTCTGAGTGGCTGCAAGGTTAAAAGTTTAAGCAGATAAGGCTTATTTTCTCTCTGTGTCTCTCTCTCACCAGCACAATCCAAGATGAGTCAATGCCGTTTGAGGTGCTGGACAGGAGGAGAGGATAACACAAACTCAAACCTACAGATATTATATGAAATTTCCTTTTTCAGCAGATTTGGAGATGCCTTTGCTGGAAATGTTCCTGTGCCAGGTAAAACAGATACAAAACAGTTACAAAAAGAAAGGAGCTTTATACTCCTTTTATCTGCAGAGGTTGCACTCAAACCTCTCTTGGCAAGAGAAGCGTTACAAAACAAGAGGAAAAAATGACAAGAAGGCCTTACTTTAGCTGAGGATGTGACTGAGACTTCGGGGCTGAAGCTGGCGAGGGCTCAGTCTTCATGTCTGCTGGAGGCCCAGCACTTGAAGGACCTGAGGCCTGGGCACGTGGTGGCTGAGTTGCAGGGCCGGGTGGACGTGGAGGCAGAGAACCGGAGGGCTTTGCTGAATGCCCCGGAGGGAACCCTTGTGGTGGTTGCAATGGCTCCTGGCTTTGTGATTGCATTCCTTGGGGTTGCACTGGGCCCCCTAGGTTCAGTACAAGAAAAACTTCATAACGCATCAGTAATTTTGTAGTAGCTCTTACAACCAACACTTAATATCAACCTGGCACCAGAAAAGTTTAGTGGGGTTAGAATACCTTAGTTATCATGAATTACAATTCTACATATTGTAAATATAAATTGCAAACCTTCACATCCACACTAAAACAGCCTTTGAAAATTCACTGCTTTAGTAATTGCATCTGCTCTTTTTAGAGAATCAACAAAATACAGTTAGTCCTCGTATAGTTACAATTGGGACTGGCAACTTGGTCGTTAAACAAAGCGGTTTCTAAGTGAAACCACAACTGTGCTTATGATCTTACTTCAGCTTTCCTTTGCTTGACCTCCCAAGGTTGTAAATGTGAGGATTGGTTGCAAAGTTACTTTTTTCAGTACCACTGTAACTGCAAATGGTCGCTAAACGAGACAGTTGCTAAATGAAGACCTGTAATCATTATCTAGGTCAGAGAGACTAAGGATCTTTAGTAGTGCTGGATGTTAGCTTGTGATAGCAGAAATCTTTATGGCTGATGGCAAGAGAAGCTGGGAGGTAATTCACACACTCTTACACTGATGCCAGACAGATGTATTGAATTATCATTCCCATCACCCCTGGGTAACACTGTCACACTGAAAGGACTGATGGGAGTTGAAGTCCAATGCATCTGAAAGGTATCAGGTTGGATAAAGCTGGGCCAGACTAAGCTACATTAATTATAGCATTTCTCCATTTCAGTTCTCAGGTTCCTGATAAGTAAGACATTTTCCTAGATTGCTTCATTACAGACTGAACGCAATGGAAGTTAACACCTAGAAGGGATCTGATTGTTTTGTTATCTATATATCTATATATCACAGCACTGTTTATTAACAATATTAGTTCAAATTAGTTGCCTTTTTTGTTTTGCCTTAAAGGGGGGGGGCTGTTATGTTTTAAAAAATGTCCCATGTATTTGCAGTGGCTTTTCAATAAACCCTACTGGGAAAACATGACAGGCACCTACTTGAGCCAACCATAAAGCAATTAACATACTCAGGCCTTGCGACATCAATCAGCAGCTCCATATTTTGTAAGCAACAGCTAATCAAGACTAGTTGTAGATTCAGCTGCAGTTGGGGCAGTTTTCTTCCCAGTGTATTCCCCCCCGCCCCGCAAAATCTTCCTTAGCGTATGGCTGTTCTACTTCTATAAACTATGAAGACAATGGATTTCACTACCATCAAATCTGCATCCAAGTTAACGCAGTCAACTTGGACTGGGACCTGTGGAGTCTTAGTTGAGATTGAAGGGTCTGACAATTGGATCCAAAGTAGCTGCATTTAAATCTTTGATGCTTGATCTTAAAATGTATCATTCCAACAAATGCTTGCTTAGGATAACTTGCCTTCAGAATCGTACCAGAACGCAGTACTGTACCAGCTCTGCCATCACAGAGTTCTTTAGCCCAAATTCATAGTCTCTTGAAATTAATTATGTGAGTCCAAATGATTTTAGAATTGTTTTTCTTGAGGACCTCCCCCACCATATAAAAAATCAAATCTGTGATATGACATGAAAACATTCTCCTAGTCCTCTGTAACAGCCTCATGTAAACCTTCTTAGAGATCTTGGTCCCAGCCCTTGCTTCTCCATTTAGTTCAGAGGGTGGAGAGAGGTCTGGGCATACAGAGAGATCAACCTAAGAACTGACATGTTTAATCAAGTGATGGCTAGGCCCATTCATGGAAAAAATCCATGCATGCAGCAGAGTACACACAAAACCCTGGATAGGGAAAGGCATATTAGAGATATTAATATATAACATATTTTCCCACTTCGTACAAAGTGGGCAAACATCACACACTTTAATTTGTGAAATCAACTCAGCTGATTATCAGTCTGTTAGAATGATGCTGCATCATCACTCAAGGTTGATACTTTCAAGATGAAAAATACATTCCCAAAACATTCCTTCAGCACCCTGTGCCTTTGTTAAAAACAGGGATACTGTACACATGTACTTTCAACTAGAGGGCCTAGGAAGAATTTTTGCAAAATCCTTTTCTCTTTCATGCCAAAATGTCCACCCCACCGCCCCCGCCGCTGAATGAAGGCCAAATACACATTAGGTCTATTCAGCTAATTAAGAGAATTAATGAGGCAGGATTATGCAGATGAAGCAAAACTGATACCATGCTTTCATTTAAAAATACAAGGCACAGAAACACTACTTTTTAAAGTAAATTGCTGTGTGAGAATTTGTATTTTCTCTTTCAAACCCTGGATGCATAGATGTACTTATTTCAAAAAAGTTCTAATGATATTTACATTCTTCATAATAACAAACTAGATTTTTAGCTAATTTTCCACACATTAAAATTTTGGCAAAAATTATAGCAATAGCACAATGTATGGAAGAGGAAGGATTACATCTATCCTGGTCCCTAATTTACATTTCTTCAACAGAGCCTGTGAACAACTCCATATGTGTTCACACCATGTGTGACCTGGGACCCTGCCAAAAATTATATGCATAAATGTCTGTTCATAACCTTCACTGAATTTATGCAAGTCACAGGTAGATGCAGAAGTGATCCCAGCCCATCACATTATTAACTGCGTGCCATGTGAACAGGGTTGATGTGTTTTTGTTTAAAGATGGTCATGAGCTTGAGATTCAATTTACAGCAGATTGAGAGATTCTGAATTTGAGTTCCATTTTTTATGCTAAAAAGCCCATGCTTAAATATTCTTTACTGAGTATAAAAGATTTTTTCCCCTTGGGAAAACCGTGTGCTAGAAACTATACACTGAAGACAGATGTAACTTTTTTATTGCACATTAAGCTGTACAAAGTATTTCACAAAATATATACTGCAGTCACACTTCAGCATTTGCTTGCTTGCTTGCATTGGTTTGGTACAAAAAGGCAGCAATAATAATAATAATAATAATAATAATAATAATAATAGCAGCTTTAACAGAAATAAATAAATAAATAAAAAGAAAACAGATCATTCCCCCCTAGACATTAATCCTACACTGTAAAATACCATTTCCCAATTTCCCACAATATTGCACTTAAGCATGCTAGCATGCAGGTAAACATATTGGCTTGCTTCTTTTCTGTTGAGCCAGTAACTAGTGCATGTCCTTCTAAGACCATTTGCATCAAATGCAGTGATATTTTGCTAAGATGCAAATATTTTATCTGTGGTCTGCACACATACACACTTCATACACACAGAGAGAGCCCATAAACAATGCACAAAAGCATCTTTAATTACTCAAACTACATGCAAAAGAACATTCATGGCTTGATATTAATGGCATTCAGTTGGCAGGTTCATTTTTTCACTCCAGAATGGAATGCTGTTTTTATTCTCTTGGATTAAGATCTGGAGGTGAGGAAGACCATGAACCTGATATGAAGGGAACACACTCTAGCTATATAACCAGTCCCCTCAGTGTGGTTATCAAAAGATCATTATCAGAAACAATGGCCACACAAACAAAATATACTTGTTCATAAACTAAAAATGAGCAGGGAACAACAGCATGTGCAGTAAACATCAAAACTGCCATTAAAAATAATGTGTAATTCCCACGTCTTGAATTTTAAAAAAATTGCTAACTTAGCTATATTGTTGTTAGTAGTGCTTACAAGCAGAAAAAAAAATCAGACCTCAGCATTGTCTCAAAAGAAAACATAGTTGTTTGTATTAACCTAGGGACTACTATTGACCTTATTATTAGTCTTCAATTGACAAAATAATTCCTTCCCTCACTTCTACAGAATGCTTAAGAGGTGCATTTGAATGACTATGGGATATTTTTTCTGCAACAGCTTAACTGCCCACCTGGATATTGCTTGTAAGGTTATGCACACAGCCACTGGTGTTGTGACAGTCATAAGCAATTATGGCTATAAGAAAGTTTGGCAAAATTACACCCTCCCTCTCCCCCGCCCCCCACCCCGGGTCAGGTATTCTTGTTTTCTTATTTACATATACTTGAGTCTCATGTACTACATTCTATGGCTGAGCCTTTTGACTCTTAATGGGATATCCATAGATCCACTAACATTCTTTTACCTACTCAGCTGTTTAAGTTTAAAATGCTGGATTGTATCATAGTTGCATTTTACTGTATCCTAATTTCTTGGCCTTAATTATGATACATACAGAATGACATAGCAACACACTAAGTCCATGAACTACATTTAAAAAAACCCTGAAAAAGGGAGGATAGAATAATATTTAGAAAGAAAGGTTCTGATTAATCACAGAAGGCTTTTTTTTTTTTGCTGACTTCCTTAGTTAAAGAACTGTGGCTTACCTGAATTATATAGATAAAGTAATTCTGGTAAACACTTGCTTTAGTTTGATAGAAAACCAGACGGCTACTTCATAACCACCAAAGAAACTCTCTTATTGAACTTAAATATATTCAATATCAAATTTGAATCAATATTGCACATACATGGCCTGTTTTTGGAGCACTGAAGCTAATAGATACAGATTTTTCCCTAAAAAGTCTGCACTGAAAATAGAAGATATTTATGCATTCCTGGATATAATTCTTTCATATTTTGTATGTAATAATTAAAATAAAAATAATAGTTTTTCATCTTATGTATATGTCTTAACTCAAAATTAAGCAATCTTTATAAAATTATAAAAAGAAAATGCCTCATTTAACATATTACTAAATGAGACTTTTCAAATCTTATAATCAATTTTCATTAATCATGCACATTAAAAAAAAACCCAAAATCAAATGTAGCACACATACTCACAGAGTTAAGCAAAAGTATTATATCTCAGCCAGGGTTGGTTAGTCTTTTTTTACCCACAATATAGAATACTTCAAAAATACTGTCTAACCATCCATAATATACAGTCCCACTGACTTAGTAGAGGCACAATTCTTGTACACTGTCGACAACAGCCCTGAATCACAAGTTATACAGAGAAACATAAGTAAGCATTACAACACAAACAGATAAACAACCAGACAATATATTTGACACTGCATAGAAAAAACACAGTCCAGGTCAGCAGTGAAACAATGGAAAAACTGCACAAACAATTGGCATTGTTGATGTCTTTCTTTTTTCTTTTGGCTTTGACCCTTGTTTTAAATTTCAAAAATTTAAGTCGCCTGGACTTGTTTTTGTCCTACTGCAATGCCATTACAGTCGAGAATGTATTGTAAACAACCTTGAGGAGGTGGTCGCTGGGATGGGGCTTTATTTGATTCTGGCTCCTTAACTGATCCAGTCTGCAAAATAGAAGAAGAAAAAACACACAGATGAGGGTGTAAGAGGGCTAGAAGTGGGGGGGGGGGGTAGACTGGGAAACACTCCTTTGACTGTTAGGACTGGCCTCTTCTTACCAGGTAAAAACTTCCCTGAGGTCCATAGGAGAAATGACTCTTGGTGTATCATTAGGAAGCAAGTGATAGGAGATGCAAAAAAGCAGAGATTTCACTGGAACTGCAGCACACAGAATGGGGGAAATCATCCTTTCTTCCCCTGTAGTAGTCATGAAGGAAAGGGCTGCACTTTTTAAAAAAATCTGTTCATTTGTGTCCGATACTCAGAGACTGCCTGGACAAGCCCCTGCAGTTTTCTTGGCAAGGTTTTTCGGAAGTGGTTTGCCATTGCCTCCTTCCTAGGGCTGAGAGAAAGCGACTGGCCCAAGGTCACCCAGCTGGCTTTGTGCCTCAGGCGGGACTAGAACTCCCAGTCTCCCGGTTTCTAGCCTGATGCCTTCACCACTATGCCAACCTGGCTCTCATACTGCTCTTAACTCCATGTTAAAAAAAACCCCGCCTCACCCCCCACGCAAGCTCCTGTTGTTGCAAAGGAGACCTTTTTTCCTGGGCAGATGGGAGTTCTGTCATCTGCTCCTTTCTTAACTAATGGATACCAGGCATCATCACAAGTGAGAGAAGAGGGAGACAACAAGGGCAGAAGTGGACCAGCTGTTCCACTGAGAAATATATGTTTCTGGGGAAGAATAAACATCAAAAAAAATTTCTTTGAGTGAGATGGGCGGTGATGAAATTCGAAATATAAGTAAGTAAGTAAGTAAGTAAGTAAATAAGATTTTTAATATTAATTTGTAAATGTCCCATTAAAAAGGCACAGTATGTTCAACACATTTATATCCTATAAAATATAAAATGCAGGGTTGATAATAGAAAGGAGACAGATTATTCTCACTTCCAGAAGCATCTCTACAGAAATGGAGTATTTTACAATTGACTGGGTACAGAAGATTGATGATGCAGCCCTGAAACCAATAAAAGTCACTAAGGGTCTGCCATATTTGTAAATAGTATTCTAGAATGGAGTAAATGGGACACTCAGCAGCAGTGGGGAAAATCTATTACTTTTGTCTGGTGAATGTTACAGCTGTGTACCACTGATCTTGGGAGGAGAGCTTGGTCTCTGCTGCTGCATCCCCATTCATGAATACGTTTGGGCTTGACATTATCTCTTAGTTTAAGTGAACAGAAGGGTTTTTTTTTTCCAAGTAAAAAAAACCCTCATAATTTGTTGGATATGGAGATTCTGAATTTGCCAGAAAGATGATAACTGAAAGTCTAATTATATTCCACAGAATATCACGGACTGTGATTAAAAGGCAATGGTTAAAATCCGTACCAAACCAACAGATCTATGGTCTATGCTTAATATAGTCCATCTCAAAGGAAATACCGTTGCCTTAAATTAGGCTTCCCAGTGTGACTGCTCATGTTTCCTGTTCACTTCCTCAAATATATCTTTGTTTAAGCATTTTGTAATCTTAATAACCCTTGCACACTTTCCTACGGATGCACTTGTTGCTCACTAAACAGTACCTGAAGTTCTCTGCTCATATCAGTATTCTGTTTTACCACATGTCCATCAAAATGTCAACGTATTTCAGGCTCCTCACACGGCCATGTCCCCTTCTTGCTGTCAAGACTTATGGTGACTCAGAAGAGAGGAATTAGAGTGACATGTTCTAATGCCAAGAGATCTTATTCAAGGAGAGAAAATAACGTTTTTCTTACAGGAAGGGGTCTTTAAAACCAAGTCACCAAGCCTTAAATATTAAAGGCATTTTAAAAGTGATATTTCAACAATTTGACATGTGTGCTGTAGCTCATCTGAGACTTCTAAGGAAATTTAATGCTCTCATTAGGACCACAAATTATCATGTTACAGTGACATAAAGGTAGTCCTCACATAACAACCACAATTGGGACCGGCAACTCCATCACTAAGTAACGTGGTTTTTAAGAGAGACATCACATGACTGCAACAGACTTAAGACCTCACTTCTGCCATGGTTGTTAAGTGAATCACCCATGGTTGTTAAGCAAGACATCACGTGACTTGCAATTTTTCTGCCGGCTTCTCCACTGACTGCTTGTCAGAAGCCAGCTGTGAAGTGCGCAAATGGTGACCATCATCCCATAGGATGCTGCAATGGTTGTAAACCCCCACCAGTTGCAAAGCACCAAAATCTTGATTACATGAATGTGGGGACGCTGCAATGAAAGTGCAAGGACCAGTTGTAAAGTTACAGTTTGAGGGCTGTTGTAACTTTGGTCACTAAACAAGGCAGTTGTTAAGTGAGGACTACCTGGACTTGGATCCTATGGATATACAGAGTTCTAAGGGTTCAGAAAGGAGCACCTTTGGAATACAGAATTTATAAAATAGGACAAAACCTTTCTACTTTGTTGTGATTAGTTACAAATCACATAATAGAAGGTTCCATCTATTAGGAATCCGGAATGGCCAAAATACCTCTGGGTAAAAGTCTTGTAGTGAAGCTTTTATTCAGCTTCAGGGCTAGGTGGTATTGTGGTTCTGATCTATGGTTCTGAGCCATATAACTTCAAAGCACATGTTGATGTAAAAAATAAAGATGGACTCAAAGTTCTCAACGGTACCTAATCAGGGATTACATACAACAAACCACATCCCAGCTAGAACTATTACTGAGTGCTCCAAACATTCTTGACATTTTTTGTGTTACATGGAATATCCAGCAGTTACCCCAAATACCCCCAAAGAGCTTGCATGAAAAGGTTAGTATAGATTATCCTTAGATGATGTTATACCTGCTCAACATGTTATGAGACCTTCTGAATACTGTGCCTGCATGCCCAGACTGACATGATCAAGCTTATCCTTCGATTTGGCTCTAGAGAATAACTGATAAAATTGAGCTGAATAAATCCGAGAGGGCAAATGTTTATTTATTACATTTAAATGCAGTCAATCTGTTGATAATTATGGATTTGGTATCCACTCTTGACATTTGCAGAACATATGATAATTGTGTTCATCCTACCCCTTAAATACCAATAGCTGTAACCCTGTGCTCAAAATCAACCACACCAGGATAATTACAGCAACTGGAGCTGCCCATATTCTTTGCTGGAGGGTTGCCTAATAGCCAGGAGCTAAGCCAACACTCATAGGATTCTGCTGAATCCTCTCCACCAGGCCAATGGCGATGCTACTGAACATATAGAATTTGCTACTACACTGCACAACATTCCATAGGACTTAAGGACACCAATGCAAAGCACGCTTCCCAAATACTATAAATTATCCGTAAGAGGAAGGGACTGCTTACAATCAAGACAGAGCCAGTCAGCACTGCTCCATCAGATGACACTAGGATCGAGTTTCAGTGAGAATAGTACCCAATATGCTCCTTATACTGATTCACCAGAGAATGTCAGAATAATGGAAATAACTTTAGGTGGAGCTTAATAGGACTGTAACTGCACAAGTGTGAATTCTTAGGCAAAAAGAACTTTCTATACTTTCTTCAGCTTTCTACAGCCTGGTCCAGGTATTTTAGGAACTTGAAACTACAAATAAAACTATTTCCCTCTCTTTGTAAGAGTGCCCCACCTTAAAGAAACTAACTTGTCAAATGGCTACTGGCATCCCTAGCTACCATGAACATGTCAAGGGCCTTTTCCTTCTTAATCATTGACCTGTCATAGGTAAACTTTCACAGGTTCCTATGCATCCTTTTTCAACTCTTAACTTTGCATCTTTGAATACAGGTACTACTAAGGTTATGTATCTGTCTTCTAGCCTTCTGTATTCCTCAGATATTTCTCCTTAGAAGGCTTGGTTTGTTCTTGAGGTAGTGGATATTTGAAGGGATGTCTTTGGTCCTTTTCTTGTGGGCACCTTCTGGTACTGAGCTTGCAGAGGTTATGATACAGTAACGGGATAAATCTGAAGCTCCAGAATCATGTGAGGCTCTCAACCTTTCTTTTAGTATTCCCCAATGCCTCTCTGAACATAACTGCTGAAAGTCTGCAGCATGGCTGACTGCAATTTTGAGGCAGAAAACATTAAAAAAAAACCTCCCAGAGGTGTGTGTTCTAAACTAGGTTTAACATAGTTAAAAAACTAAGACATCCCCTGCAAAATTTATCCAAAGAAACACAAGAGAAAAAAACCAAATAGTTCTAACCTTGCCTACATATGTCACATGGTCCTATGCATTTTTCATGATTCATTACTTAATTAATGCATTTTAATTACTACATTACAGCAGCTTTCACTCTCCCCACAAAAATGTTCAGTGTAGCCCCAGCAAACCTAACCATCCCTACTGTAATGGTATGTGGGAAAGACCTTGGGAGAGGGGGCAAAGAGATGCTGCCTTAGGAACAGTCAGATAAGAGATGGCATAACCTGCAACTGGATAGTGGGTGGAGCAAGAGGCTCAGAAGGGACCCTTCCTAGTTTCTTGAGGTGTAAAGGAGTCGGCAGGAGAACTGTACTTTCAGACTTGCAAGATTCTGTTAATGTAGCTTTACAATAAAATAGAATTAGCTTATCTGGTTGTTTCCTGTCTGGTCTACCTGGTAAGGCTGACACCTGCATAAGAGCAGCTTTGCCTTTAAACATTTTTCAGGTCTGCAGAGATCATACATAAACAATTAAGTATCAGTTGAAATTCATATTTATGAGATGATTATTCAATAATTTCATATATAAACTGAGAGACGCTAAAGAACTTGAAAAGGTGCTTTTATATAAAGTAAAATTCAGCAGTAACAAACATTGAAGTACTGCGAAATAACAACATCTCCATCTGCTGGTACAGAAACCAACAGACATTGACTTGGAAAATGCCACACGTTAAGTGTTCAACAATAGTTTCTCCCTGTATTCTTTTACGGTGTAATTCTTCCAATGTATTTTGGCTTCTACTGATAATTTTTTATCAAATACAAAAATTTCCAGCTTTTTAAGTATAAAGCTGGGATCCACAATATGAAGCCTAAGGTCACCAGTGTGCCCACAGAAGTTTCTCTTGGTGCCCTCATGATTCCCTGCTCACCTGATATTTGGTTTAGGAACTGATCATACCACCTTAGCAGCCATTTTTTGAGTGGACAGACTCTCCTAGGGCAGCTAACAGTGTTCATGCCTTGCTGCCAAATTCTAGATTGGCACACATTTCTATTTTATTTCTATGCTGCCCATTCCTGACGGTTCTTTTCATTTTGGCTGCAAGTTTGGAGGACTCCTGATATAAACGCTACCTCTCTGAGTTTTCCACCCAGCAAGAGATCTGTGTATCTTCCCCATGTATCTTCTTTTTTCTGCCCAGCAAGCTTTGGGAGAATACTTGTTCAACCTAATACCAGTTTTATGTCTGACAGGACGCTTTCAGACATCTGCAAGCTATTCCCGCATTCCATCTAAGACTGTACTGTATATATACGGGTATGGCTCAAATACCATACTTTTTCTTTCTGGATATTCTATGAAAAGAGTCCTTAGAAACTCAAAAGCTTACAAACAATTGATAAAGCTTCAGCTCACAAAAGTATTGATTGTGGATTTTTATTATTTTTTTCTCATATTACAGCTTTTGCTTTTGGGAGGAAGGAGGATAGTTGTGTCTGCATATTCTGCTGCATCTATGATCTTCACTTATATTTTAGTGATACCTCTCTGTGTTGGGGAAGTTGATAAAGCTGTTTTAATGCTGTTATCATCTCCTCTAATCAAGCAGTTCTCCATAAGGATGAGACTCTCACAAAGTCACCCAGAATGATTCTGCCTCTCCACATCGTTCCCCAACAGAAATGCAAAGGGTCCTGGGCCCCTAAAAAAGTGGCCTGCACATTCCCAATGATGTAGGGAGGTAACCAAGGAAAAATAATGTGAGCAATTCCCATAGTTCCTAATCTGCAAAATTTCTTTTTTAGTTCCAACTGGATCTATTTTTTATGCTTTTTGGTGTTTTCAATGCTATTTGTCTTAATCTTTTTTCAAAATAGAGATGGGAGGACCTTTGGGCTAGCCTCTGAGCCTTCTATGATCAAAAATAAAAATGATACAATAGTTCTTGAATCACATAGCTATAGCATACAAATGCTGAAGCAGCAAGAATGGAGGAATAGCAGCTAAACTTGCAGCAGCACTACCAGCGATGACGCTGTGGTGACAGAGCAGTAGATCCTGAGGTCCAGCGGCAGCGGCTCATATAGTTTGCCTAACTGACAGTTCCAAGGGTTGACACTGTGTTGTAACATGGCTTACTCTTTGCTTGTAACAAATAAATTCTCCAAACTGTCTAAATTCTTCATATAGCAATTTTATAATGCAAACTTATTGATGTACTGTATATGTTTAAAATCATATACTTCTAACTGCATTTTGGCTGAATTATTAAAATTTACCGTACAGCCCTTGTTCAATCTACCAAGTTGTCATTAAAAACAGGAATGAACTTACTTTCACTATATGGGAGCATTTTCCACAAGATGGTGCTATAATCTTAGTGGGGGTGGGGTGGGGAATTATGCTTACTTGATATATTTCGGACAGAAAAACAAGCTGAATAAAACAAAAGTCACAATGCCTTTTTGCTCTTATATTTGTGCTGTGAAATCTCCTAATGAGTGTTTGTATGTGAGCACGCACATATATGTATATATGTATAGACATAAATAGACCAAAAGCTATAAATTTGAGCATGATCTTAAACATTGAAAACTCAGCCTTTGCAATTCCCCATATATTTTAAATACTTTATTCTGTACACTGCGACATTTCAGAATGATCTAAAAAACAGAAGGTTTAATTTTTGCTTCCACAGGTTGCATTTTTCCTTACATGTGTACTATTAAGGCTACTGTATAATAAACCATTACAGCTTTTGGCTTGAACTCTGAGCCATTTCCTTGCAAACAGAGTTGTGCACAACCCTAGGAAAAAAAAATACATGCATGTGGCAGTGCACCTGACATGAATCTTTCACTATTTGTCTAGGAGGCACACTGCATTGTATATGAACAGAAAACCCCAGTTCTAATTTATGAACAGATATAACTTTCCTGCCCGTAGATGAAACAACTACAGTATTCTAAGGATTCACTAAGAATGCAATACTATTCATTTCAACTTTCTTCTTGGCAGGTGTCCACAGGATCCAAGGCTTTCATCATACTGTAAGGCTTTCATCATACCTCTTTCATACATGTATGCATCAATACAAAATAAAAGGGCAGAGCTTGCATCACAATAGCGCAATGCTTATTTTATTGCTTAAATTGGATTTTCCATTACCCATACCATTTTTATGTTTTTTAAAATTTGGATTTGTACTTGTATTATTGATTTGTCCTTTCTCTTTGAAAATTAGAATAACTAGCTTGGATGAATGAATGAATGAATGAATAACAGTGCAATGCTTGTTTTGTCATTTGCTGCCTCCTCCTGTGTGTACACAGTGCCCAATTGCCCTATGTTGTCAACATGAGTTTGCCAGTAATCCTGGAGATTCTCTCTCCCACCATTAAAGGTGTGAACGTGACACATTTGTTTATGTGTGTGCATATATGTCTGTATCTATAAATCTGCTAGAAGCCACACACTAAAACAAAACAAAAAAACAAAACAAAAAGCAGTTATTTGATTAATAACTATTAAATTTAACTGCCTGTACAATAAGCATTACAATTTACCCAATTTGCTCTTAAACATTCACTAATTCCTTTCTCCATATACCAACCATTCTCTTTTGAGCAGCAGGAGGATAGAAATGGGTTAAGAAGCAACTGCACTGGGAAGGGAGAGGAAAAGAGAAAGAAAAAGGAGGAACAAAAGTAGACAGAGATGAGGGAAGGGAAAGAACGAGAAAGAAGAAAGATACACTGTTTAGGTATTACAAAGTTTAAATACACCAAGCACACAGCTCCTCCAGAGTAGTAGCTAATCTTCAAAGGTATACTGTACATGGTTTGCAGCAGGAAGGCCTGGAGCTATTTGCACCTCATGTTAATTCCTTCATTTTCAGCAATTTCTTTTATTCTGATTAGCGAAGGTAAAATGACCCTCACCTGCAAATCCACAAGTAATTATTTTAAAAAAGCTCTGGCTTCTCAAAAGGTACGGTATATTGCTTTTATTGTTGATTATGTGTATCTGTATGGTTTTAATTTTTAGCAAACCCAATATACATTAATAGGTTTATTTAGTAAAAAATACAGGGTTGTTGCCACTGATTCAATTATACACTTACTTCTTTCACTGTGCTTGTTAATTAAAAATGGTTAATAATGGCTAATTTTCAAAAATTACATATATTTTAGATTTCTAAACACTTAAAAGCCCATTTATCTTTTAAAAATGTTAATGTTTTCTAGTATGCATGTTTTTGGTAATTAAATAGTCTTCACCCTAGGTAATTTGTGATGAAAACTATTGAAAACTACAATTTCTGTAATTTGGGTGAATTTTCACTTCAGTTTTAAGGGAAATTCAAAATATGCTTCTCTGTCTTCATCTTCCCCTCTTTTTCTGCAGTGAAAACTCTATTAAAATGCACAAAACAAGTACAACGTTGCCAAACTGAATAGGGATTTATTTCTTCGTGAATAAAATAATAAATAAAATAAAATATACATTCAATTTTTTTCTTGCTATAATCTGCAAAGGCAATATAAATGTGCAAACCATTGATTACAAAAAAACAGCTGTTGACAAAGATAGCCTATTTTGGTCTAGATGCAAAAACATTTTAACAAAACAAATAGTCTGCATTTTGGTTCACATGGCTATTCTTTTTACCTCCTTTTATGAAGAAATTTAGTTATAACAGATTTTTCACTGCTGTAAGACTGAATGCATTTTACACTTTCTTTCAAGTGGTAAACCAGTAAACAGATGGGACATCAATCCAGTCATTCTTTCTGAAGAACAGGGCAATTTGTGGTGCCTTATGAACCTGTTTTCAGACAGCTTATCGGCTATGGCTTCTTACCACCATCCAGAACATAGACTTTATCTTAGAATCTTGTGCCTGTTTTATAGTTTTATTATATGCTGCTCAGAGGCACAAATTTGATAAATGAATGAATGAATAATTAAATAAACCTATTGTTTAGTTTGGGAATATGCAAGGCAGAATTACTCCAGTACGGTACCAGTGAATTTATGTTATTTAAAACCTGCTAAGTATTTCTCCTTACAAAAAATAATATGACCCACCAACAAACTGAATTCAGGTTCATGTCTAACATGCTACAGCCTGTAGATATTACTGCATGCTTAATTATAATTTTATAATGTTTATTGTCAATTAAAACTGTTTTGGGCTTGGGGAAGACAAAAAGTATAGCCAGTATATATTTATTTCAAATAAATAGAAAATTACATAGACACAAACGTACATACTATAGCCACATAAAATAGGATGTACAGAGCTGTTTACATCATCAAGCCTTGAGAAGAAAATGAGCAGAAAGCATATAAGAGATGATTATAGGTTAAATTGTCCTAGTTAACTAACAAACAACAGACACATACTGTACCCCGAAAATTTACTTTTAATGATACTGCTTTACTTTCTATTGATCTCTGTTTAGGTATTTTAAAGACACAATATTTGAAAAGTTATCCATATCGTATCCCAGTTCAAGATGTTCTGAATGTTCCTGATATTTTCTACTAAAATTCTTTTTGTATGGCTAGACGTGAGTCAGCATTTCTTACCTGCGGCTGCTGAGTAGCAGCTGGTTTCTGAGGAGATGGTATAGGTGTTTTAGATAAGAGTTGGTTCATTCTGCTTATGACAAGCTCAGTTATAAGCTGTTTGTCTTCAACCTGATGCTCACCAATCAAAGGCACTGCAGAATCCATAACCTAGAAGATATAAAAGCTGGTTAGGTAGAGAAAGATAGTAACTTTTAATGCTGTGTCACACCGCTATGATTATCATTTATTTTGAACTGCATGGAGGATACAGTTAAAAATAAAGGACCGTGCAAAGTATTTCTTTAGAATTTTAAAAATTCTCCTTATCCAAATCTTGGGCATTTATGCATATGAAAAGGAATGTTTTGTTTTATTTTTTATGAGAAGAAACTTGAACTGGAATATATTAAAACTGGATAATTCTAGCTTGTTAAATACTTGTTAGACTGGAGTGCGCATATTCCAGTGACTTAATGGCTGCATCAAGACATGCAGAAAGTTGAGGTTTGCAAAACTAATACTACAATACTCCAGCAACAGCTCCTCTTTGAAATGCAAATCATATGCATTAGCTGTGCATCCAACATATATAACCCATTGCTTTGTACTAATGTAGCTCCAGACACTGTCCAAAGGTTACTATGTTTCCACTGTGTGCTTGAGGAGTTCTGGGGAAAGAAAGCCCATAATTCCAGGCATGGTCAAATAAAAATTTTAGATTCCTGCAAAACACTTGGTAAAAAGCAACTTGGGAAATGGATATCTAAAAGTTTAAATACAGTTTTTAGAAAACATTTGTGGCAATAATTTAAAATCTTTAGAAATTATTCTAAAGCTAAACATATCTTGGCTTTATTCTAGGAGTCTGTCTGAACGATACTGGCACAAATAGCTTTGTCTGCACAACGAACTGCATTAAAAAACATTGAGTCTACTTATTCATGCAGACTATGAAAACTGAGATTTATTCAATGGCCATGAGAAGCAGCTTTTCTCTTTCCACCTCATATGGAACATTATTTGCTTCCTAGAAGTACTGTTTTGTCAATACTAAGTTTGTATTTTCAATAATGTAAGATATTCCCTTGCAACATTAAACTTACTTATTTCTATTTAGAACTAATTTCATGCTGGACATATAGAAAAGCTTTCTTTCACTAATCAAAATAGGAAACAGCTTTATTTGCTCAAAAATATTTGACACAGATAATCTGTTTTATTATATTTAATTTATATGATCTGAAGAGAAACCAGTTCATGGGACTCCTTATTCACAGAGACTTTGCCCTTGTAGATCCAGGGAGGTAGAAACTCCTGCCCATGTCCTCATACAGTGCCCTTTTTATGATGCCCCAAGATGTGCTCTGATCTCCCCAATCTTCTCCAAATTTGAGGGTCATACTGACAGAGTTTATGTTTATTTCTTTTTAAGGGGTGCTGATTCTACACTCACACACCAGGTGGCCAAATATTTTGATCAAGTTACACAATTCTGCAAAACTTTTAATTAGACATATTCTTTTACTGATTTATTATTTTTCTTTTCCCTGACAACAAATTGTTAGATTAAACTATTTTCTTTTATTGTAGAGGCTGGTCAAAGATCATAATAAAGATAATGAAGATATTTGTTCATTCATATATTTAATTATATTTACCCTCTGAAATCACTCTGGTATCTCCAAGGATGAATAGTAGGTTACAAACATTTTTATTTAATAAAGAAATGGTTGTGAAAGACATGTGTGTTAGGTATTAGACTGAAGATCCATACAAGCTGGAACCAAGCAATGACTTATGGGAAAGATTACTAATTTCTATGAATTATTGCTTCTCTTGCCAACAAAAATATCTCACTTTGCTCTGTAATATATATCCCTTCTGCGCAATTTGTAAAACCTAAAAACATGTTGGATAAATGATCCTGACTGATGAAATCATCCTTCTAGAATGCAGCTTTAATGTGGCAAAGAAGCCTCATAGGAACTAGTACAAGATATATCATTTCAGTGGTTAATTGTAGTTGAATGACAGAGTTGAAACTAGAAAGTAGTGAGCTACTGGGCTAACCAGCAGACCAGGAATCTACTATATACTTTGCTGCCTCTACCACAAATGAAAAACAGATAAAAGATTGCAGTTGCATTTCCTCAAGGCTGAATGACATGGATGATGAAAACCATATTACATAATATTGTGGTGTAAATGTATTATTGTAGTAAACTATACATTTAGTACATAGTTTTAATCAAGAATTTTGGGTAGGATATAATTATTTCTTATCTTTCTTTTCTTTTACTTTTTCCCCCCTAATCAGAGCTGACAAAAACTAATGGAGCTTTTCAAGAATATTTTTTAAGTTTAGAAACCCAGATACACAATAAAAGTTATAATCCCTATTCATAAGCTTGATGACTGTGAAAGAATTTTTCAAAACTAGAAAAGCAAGACTGAACATTGTAGCAAAGTCATAATGTTAATAGTTGAAACTTTAGGATTGCTATCAGTTTGCCTGGGAAAACTTTAGGCCAACAGATTTGTCATCTTCCTCTCACCTATGGCTACCTTCCAAGTTTTACTAAGAAGTTTCTTAGTAAAATAATATTCTCATTTTCTCAAGAATCTGATCAAGTTAAATTGGATTCTGCTTTTGCTAAACAGGTGTCAGCCTTCTGAGGTAGGCCAGCTCAGGAAACAGACATCACAAGGACTACTGGAACTTAATTTTATTGTTGCAGGGTATAACAGAAATGTGAAAGCCTGCAAGAGTTTCCTTCTTCCCCTTTTTATGCCATATAGAATCTAGGAAGTTATTTTGAGTCTCTTTCCCATGCTCCTTCCCTTCCCAGGGCTGAAATGTCATTCATTGTCTCTTTTATCTGCTAACAGCTTTTAGATAACTTTGCCAACTTTATGTCTGTTTTCCTCAATACATAGATTTACCAAGCTCAGATGCATCCCAGTTTATTGGTTAAATAGCCCCTAAAATTTTGTCTTTTCTATGAATTAAAGAATATTTGTTCCATAAACCACTAGAGACAGACATTTAACTGATCAGTAGCATACACTAATATTTAGCATGGGAAGATATATTTTATGTCTTAAAAGGATATATGACTGTATTCTTAATTTCCCTTTTCATGTAAAATGTAATTTTCTTGGGTTTGTTTTAGGAAAGGGCAACCCATCAATTTTGTGCCCAAAGCAATAATGGAGAGTTCACTTAGAAAGAAAAGCTTAGGAAAATCTGATGCAAATATTTTGATATTTGGCCTGAGACTATACACTCAGAACCACCTCATGGTATGATTGTGCTTTCCCACAAACAATGTTACTTACTGTGATACATAGCTTGCTTTAACTATCTGAACTTCAGCACTCTAAATCACCTATCTCCCCCAAAGAGGTGGAAAGTTTAATTTACTCCTATCTTAACAGTAACAGGAGAGAGAGAAAGGGGGACATATGGCTTCTACCATTCAAATGTTCTAGAAGTCCCTTAAGACCAGGCTCTGTTCCCAAGCCTGGGTTTAAGGTGTTTGTGGAGCCTCTGGTGATTTTTTTCTTGGATGTTATTTATGTGATTTTGTCCAGGTGGTCATGTTCCTTTTGTTTTTTAAATGATATATTATTTTAAAAACTGTTAGCTGCCCAGAGCCTTTTGGGGGTCAGGAGGCCTCAAAATCCAAGAAATAAATACATAATTAAAAAATAATGGCAGTGACAGAGAAAAAGCACTTATCGTACCTCAAAAATATAATCCTTCCCATCCTTCCCATGAACTGCTTTGACAGCACATATATCCAAGCCACCAAACATCTCAGAGCAGCTATCAATCCAGAGCTTGTACCTGGAATTTGAAGAGAAGCTCCCACTAGCTTAAAAACATAAGTTTGTCACAACAGAGATTCAGCTAAATGGCTTCGGTTTAGACTGCATTCAGAGTATTTTTCTTTCTATCACATCCTAAAAGGTCATACAGGGCAGTAGCTGGAATATGTCTAAGCTGTCATATTCTTTTAATATACAAAAGGTCCAATGAGGCAGCTATAGCATATCTATTTTAGGCGTTAATATGGGAGTTTAAAAACTCCAGAAAGCTGTGAGATTTGGCCACAGAATATACAAGAGAGTTTAGGATCAATGAACCAGATCTGGGGGATCATGTATAATATGCTATGCTTTTTAGTTCAAAGCATTTTTCATTTTTAAACTACACTTCTCTTAATATCATCAATACATCAGTGTTCTCTTAGATGAACATACAAAATATTGTATGTCTGCTAATCAAAGATAACATATAGAAGCCCATGTACCAGGAGCAGTGCTGGCTAAAGGTCACTGATGTATGTTTATATAGTCAAACAGACATCTGCCAAGATGCATAACAATATATCTCTTACATTAATCTCTCACATTGCTTACTTTAAAGTCACCAAATAAATGATTACTCTTAAGATGGCGTTGTATACATTCTGAATGCTGCAATATGACATTATAGTAATTTTCTGAGGAACCCCCACTCCTAAAATATACATTGAAAAAATGTTATGGAAAAGCACTGAGGAAATCTCATGGTGCATAAAAAACAGCTTCTCATATTTTTTGCCAGCTTCATTTCTAAGAGGCTTTTTTGGACGTATGTCAAATTCAACATCTGTAGAAGTACTGACTGAAGTGATTGAGTTTGTTCAAAAATCACTTCTGTTGTAAAGAACTACAGCAATTGAATCTCAGTATTTCTTTTCATTGTGAGCCTGGTGAAAAATCAAAGTAAAACAAAAGTGATTTTGAAAAAAGTACCACTGGCCCCACCAGGCTAGGAGCATCATGCAAATCCAAGCATAATTTTATACTGCAGTAGAAAAAAAAACAGTGACTGATTTGATGGCATGCATTCTGAGAATATTTTTTTAAATAAAACAAGGTATCATTTAAAAAATAAATAGTATCTATTCTAATGCCATGAAACTTCTTCAGAAGGGGTGCTTTGCAACATGTGGCCCCAAAACACCTCTTTTTGAACTGCTAAAGCTGCCACAACTATTTCACATTCAAGCAGTTGTTTCAGAAGTTGCTCCTGGCAATCTCTGCATTTAAGTGCTTCTGAAGCGGCCCTAACATCTCTGCAGTTTCCAGGGGTTCTGATTCCAGTAGAAATTAAAAGTTATGAAAAGGAAAAGCTAAAAACAGAGAAAACAACAATAAAAACTCTTGAGTACACAACTTACAGAACAACTTATTTACCTCTCTGTCATGGCAATTTGTTCTAACATTGCAGACCCAGTGTTCGTCTTCCAATTTCCAGATATAGAAGTCCTCCTGTGGAGAAATAGAAATGCTAAATTATCCAATTTCATAAACAACTATACAATTAATCATTACACTATGAGATCCGAATTTTTAACTAGTATTATAAGTAAAACCTGTCGGCTTCTGCATAGTATTTTTAGAAAAAAATTATATGAGAAAAAGCAGTTTCTTATATATACGGTTTTTGCTTTTGTGGTGTTGTGGGGAAAATAGGAGAAACAGTATTATGAACACTAGCTTAGGTTATACAAATAAAGGTGGGTTATAAATCAAATAAATACATGATTGATTCTGAATTGAATTCAGAGTTGTTATATCTAAAGTTCCTTAAATGCCTTCTGTCCTGCCTGAGGAAATGACTCTCCCATATGTTGTATCCTGATCTCTAGCTGAAGACCTGCTTCATGCTTTGTCTCAAAGGGTGGCCTGCCTAAAATTCACAAGGACAAGGGTGTCCTTGGTGATGGTTCCTGCATTTGGGAATTCCCTGCCACTCACAGTTCCATCTGCCTGTTTGGCCTGTTTTAAGAAAAACTTAACATATTTTGACAGCTTAACCTTTCTTCATAGTATCACAAAATGTAAGGCTTGGCAGGGACCTCAGAGATCATCTAGTACAGCCCTCTGCTCAGTGTAGATATCTATTACTAGAGCATCCCTCACAGATGGCCATCTAGCCTTTGTTTAACCACCTCCGCTGGTGAGTCTGTCATCCCTCATGGTAGTCCTGTCCTACAGTTGCAGTTAACACTGTGATTGTTTTCCTGTTATCCAACATAAATCTACTTCCTTGGAATGTATACTTGTTGTTTCTTATCTTGCCTTCTGGAGCAACACTGAACAATTCTGCTCCATCTCTCCATGGCAACCATTCAGATAGTCAAAGACAGCTATCATGCCCACAGTATACTCTTTTGGAGAATAAACCTACTCAGTGTCTCCAACTGTAGTTTTTATTTCTTATTTCCTTTATTTTTATGACACCTTTGCTTTTATATTTTATCTATACTCTATTTATTTGTTTTATTATTGCTTTACGGTACACTGTTTTCTCAGTTGAAAGTTACTGAAATACATTTGGATTTTTTAAATTAACTACAACATAAATTTGATTAATTTTTAATAAATTGATAAATTTGATAAATTAGAGCCTGTTTGGCCTAGTGGTTAAAGGATCAGGCTACAAACTAGAGACTGAGTTCTAGTCCCGCCTTAGGCATGAAAGACGGCTGGGTGACCCTGGGCCAGTCACTCTCTCTCAGCCCATCTCACCTCACAGGGTTGTTATTGTGGGGAAAATAGGTACAGAATACATAAATAAAATACTGGAAGTGATTTTATAACATTTCCCAGGGGAATAACTCTTTCGTATTTGTGCAGGATGCCTCTTGTTCTCACTCTTATTCTAATACATATGGTTGAAAAGGAAAGATTCAGTTCTTATTTCTGAATAATTTAGATCCATATTAGAATTGATGATTGACAGTACTGCTAAAAAGAATAGATTACCTACCTTTCCCAAAACAGAGGAAATAATGTTCATTCAATCTTAATATGGAAGAACAACAATACCACACAACCCCAGAATCTATTTGCTCACATGTAGGCTTTATAGTTGTTTCCAATCTTTTGGATCCTGATGTCATATTTGGAGTCTATGTAGGGTTCAGTGGTAGCATAGGTCTGGGTAAGTGCTACCACACTGGCTATATCCTGAAAATCATAATGGTTGTCTACCTTGACCTGTTTTCAACATCCACAAGTATTTATCATATGGAAACAAAAAAGAAAAAAGAATAAGCAAGGATTAAAATTCTGGAACAAATGGACACTGCGTTTCTAAGCATAATAGATTTCTCCAAGAAAGCCATTTCTAGTCATTCTTAACTATTAGTAATACCTCTCTCTGTATCTCCAACAACCTAAGAGACGGCTTTATACATAGACTTCACCAGATGGACAACACCGAAATCAGATTGACTACATCCTTTGCAGCCAAAGGTGGCGGACATCTATACAGTCGGTAAAAACAAGACCTGGAGCTGACTGTACTTCAGATCACGAACTTCTTCTTGAACAATTTAGGATCAGACTAAAGAGATTAGGGAAGATCCACAGATCAGCTAGATATGAGCTCACTAATATTCCTAAGGAATATGCAGTGGAGGTGAAGAATAGATGTAAGGGACTGGATTTAGTAGATAGTATCCAGGAAGAACTATGGACAGAAGTACGCAACATTGTTCAGGAGATAGCAACAAAATACATCTCAAAGAAAGAGAAAACCAAGAAGGCAAAATGGCTGTCTGCTGAGACACTAGAAGTAGCCCAAGAAAGAAGGAAAGCAGAAGGCGACAGCGATAGGGGGAGATATGCCCAATTAAATGCAAAATTCCAGAGGTTAGCCAGAAGAGATAAGGAATTATTTTTAAACAAGCAATGCTTGTGGAAGAAGACAATAGAATAGGAAGGACAAGAAACCTCTTCCAGAAAATTAGAAACATCAGAGGTAAATTCCAGGCAAAAATGGGAATGATCAAAAACAAAGATGGCAAGGACATAACAGAAGAAGAAGAGATCAAGAAAAGGTGGCAAGAATATACGGAAGACCTGTATAGCAATATCAGGGATAGCTTTGACAGTGTGGTCAGTGAGCTAGAGCCAGACATCCTGAAGGGTGAGGTTGAATGGGCCTTAAGAAGCATTACTAATAACAAGGCAGCAGGAGATGATGGCATCCCAGCTGAATTGTTCAAAATCTTGCGAGATGATGCTGTCAAGGTAATGCATGCTATATGCCAGCAAATTTGGAAAACACAAGAATGGCCATCAGATTGTAAAAAAAGAACTTATATCCCCATACCAAAAAAGGGAAACAGTAAAGAATGCTCAAACTATTGAACAGTGGCACTTATTTCACATGCCAGTAAGGTAATATTCAGGATCCTGCAAGGTAGACTTCAGCAATTCATGGAGCGAGAATTGCCAGATGTACAAGCTGGGTTTAGAAAAGGCAGAGGAACTAGAGACCAAATTGCCAATATCCGCTGGATAATGGAAAAAGCCAGGGAGTTTCAGAAAAACATCTATTTCTCTTTTATTGACTATTCTAAAGCCTTTGACTATGTGGACCATAACAAATTGTGGCAAGTTCTTAGTGGTATGGGGATACCAAGTCATCTTGTCTGCCTCCTGAGGAATCTGTATAACGACCAAGTAGCAACAGTAAGAACAGACCACGGAACAACGGACTGGTTTAAGATTGGGAAAGGAGTACGGCAGGGTTGTATACTCTCACCCTACCTATTCAACTTGTATGCAGAACACATCATGCGACATGCTGGGCTTGAGGAATCCAAGGCTGGGGTTAAAATTGCTGGAAGAAACATTAACAATCTCAGATATGCAGATGATACCACTTTGATGGCTGAAAGCAAAGAGAAACTGAGGAGCCTTATGATGAAGGTGAAAGAAGGAAGTGCAAAAGCTGGCTTGCAGCTAAACCTCAAAAAAACCAAGATGATGGCAACCAGCTTGATGGATAACTGGCAAATAGAGGGAGAAAACGTAGAGGCAGTGAAAGGCTTTGTATTTCTAGGCACAAAGATTACTCCAGATGCTGACTGCAGCTGGGAAATCAGAAGATGTTTAATCCTTGAGGGAAGAGCAATGACAAATCTCAATAAAACAGGTAAGAGCAGAGACATCACGTTGACAACAAAGGTCCGCACACTTAAAGCAATGGTATTCCCAGTAGTAACATATGGCTGTGAGAGCTGGGCCATAAGGAAGGCTGAGAGAAGGAAAATAGATGCTTTTGAACTGTGGTGTTGGAGGAAAATTCTGAGAGTGCCTTGGACTGCAAGAAGATCCAACCAGTCCATCCTCCAGGAAATAAAGCCAGACTGCTCACTTGAGGGAATGATATTAAAGGCAAAACTGAAATACTTTGGCCACATAATGAGAAGACAGGACACCCTGGAGAAGATGATGATGGTAGGGAGAGTGGAGGGCAAAAGGAAGAGGGGCCGACCAAGGGCAAGGTGGATGGATGATATTCTAGAGGTGACGGACTCGTCCCTGGGGGAGGTGGGGGTGTTGACGACCAACAGGAAGCTCTGGTGTGGGCTGGTCCATGAAGTCATGAAGAATTGGAAGCGACTAAATGAAAAAACTCTCTGTATCAGTCTCCTCCAACTTCCACATTTGTTGTACTACAATACCCATCATTCATAGCCAGGAATTGATTGTTTTGAGGGAGTGATGAGGGCTATAATACAACGCAATCACGTGTATCTGGAGACTGTTACATATAATTATATAGACAGATTGAATGTTCTACTAAAAACTAAGACTTTCCTACACATCCTGAGGTATGTAGGATAGTTCATGATATTCCATAAATAAAATAATCCTGAAAAACAGTTGTGAGAAATTTGCCCCAAGGTAAAATCAATAGGCTTGGACCTGGCTAATTATAGAACTAACATAAAATATATGAAATCGTTCTATTTCTGAAACAAGCAATTTTTTCTACAGTATTTTAGTCATATGAATATTTTTACTCTTTGAAGTATCTTTCAGCTTAAAATGATTTGATTTTTATCAGAGTTTTACAAACCTATGCTCAAGACAGTCACAAATATACCTAAAATTAAGCAAATACAAAGTGACAGACACCATGGTACATGCTTCAAACATTTCCATAATCATTGTTCTGAAGTTTTAATCTCTCTTGTTAGAGAGTTTAAAGTGAATATTTACATAACAAACTTCTAAAAAGCAGTCTGTTATCTTTCAGCAAGATACATATATAAAGCATGATCACCTTTCCCATGCCTGAATGAGCGTGTCCAATCTTCACAACAACAGGAAATGTTGGCAATGTCAGCTGAGAGGGAGAGGGAGAGAGAGAGAGAAAGAAGTTTAAAATAGTTGCATAACCAATGGACAATTCATTATCAAGACCATGTTTCTCTGTAGGTAGAAAAGCTTCATTAGAAATCTTGGAAATTGTTATTGAAATGCCACTGTTGTGGTATGCTATTCTTTGTCTTGCACTATATTTTGTGCATTTGGGGAAGTATAATTTCTTCCAAATAATCTTTCTTCCTTTAATGTTCAGAGGTTACCAAAGCTGTCATGTTCACCGTTCCAATGTTGCTGGTACATCGTAACGTTTTGCATGTCATTTCACTGATACATGTTTCATCTGGGAAGGGCGGAGGATTCCATTTCGGGGAGTTGTTATCTGTTGGCTGCTGGGTTGGAATGTGTTTGGGTTATCTCATGTGTTCAAGGTTACTTTCCCAGGATAGCAGTTGAAATGGTTACCAGCACCTGGGGGGGGGGGGAGTTTGTAACGGCAGGGCGAGGGGAGGGATTACGTTTGAGGCAAGGGTTTTTAGTTTGTATTTGGCGCGCTTTTACTCATTCTCAGTTTTCTCTGTATTTGCATACTATTCTTTTAATAAATCAGATATAATTAAGTACCTGCTTGTGAGTCTGAGTCTATTAGGATAGGCAACCATTACAAAAGCTTTGTCTCAAGCAGTAATCAATTGGAGAGGAGTTTTTAACTAGAGATTCCACTGCAGAATCTGGCTAGTTTTCAGCATTACTTCATGATTGTTTCCTGAAATCATATGTAAGAATGGGTTGTTGCGTGACAATGTAAGAAAGGCATATTTATTCAATGTATTTTTAGCTCTATGTTCCAAGTTGCAATTTTCCATATGCCATGACTGCCATTTGATAGACAGTGATCTCTGCTGACCATCATGGCCGTCAATTCATGCTTTCTCATAATGCTTTTTAAATAAGCTAGAGACTGTGTAGACTAGGTTACTTGTCTTACTCATATCTGTTGCACATGCAACATCCTCTCTAACACTAAGGATAGCACTTGGCAGTTTTGGAACATTTTCACTATGCCACAAGCACACCCAAAGCCCAGTTTTACTTCAAGCATGCACACACTATTCTATACAAGCAAGGATTCCTAATGTAGAGCTTCCTTGCAAGCCACGTACTGTTGCCTACATCTCACCAACTAAGAAGTATAGCCTGCATACAGATATAGACTCATTAAGAGACATTTGTAAATGTAACTGATGTTTCAATCTGAAAGTCAGTTCCAAAAGTAACAGTGAACAAACCAAGAACTAATATCAAGAAAATAAAAACCACACTACCTCAGGACACAAATTTAAGAACAAACTTTTAAAACAGCCCCCCCCCCCAAAATACTGTAGTAGTTAGGTGCTGCCATAAAGCCCCCTCTTTCATTACATTTTAACCAATCATCCTTCTTATCTTTTAGCGTGCTTGTCTTCTATTGGCCTCCCAGATTGCCCAATTTCTTCTTCCTGCAGTGTTGGAGTCTTGATTGATGATCAGCTGATTCTGCACCTGTCTACTGATCTTAAAGTGATAGCTGGAACTCTGATAAGCATTCAGAGGATGCAAGGACTTATGATGGAAGAAACTGCAGCTTTATTGGTGTATTCTTTGGTTGTTTCCCACTTTGTATTGTTGTAATAGTCTCCTGATTTTAATCCAGAACAGTGCTGTATGGGCTGTTCTGGAATTTTTAGGCTATTCCCATTCTCTTCCATTACAGGGGTCTCTTTATTGGCTCTCTATTTGAACTAGAGCCCAGATTAAACTAATGGAGCTTGCACTTAGAGCCTTGTTATAGATACTGGTACACCTAGATACTGGTATAGATAACTATACCAGTATCTGTCTGCCCTTATGTCCTCTGTTTTGCATAAATTATGGATGTGTTCGCATTGGTTATATTGTAGGGCAGTGTAGGGCAGCTGGCTGGGGAATTCTGGGAGTTGAAGTCCACCCATTTTAAAGTCATCAAGATTGAGAAACACTGTGGTAGGGTATATCTTTGCAATTACTTTCTCTAACTTGTATCATACTTTAATAAAGGCATGTAATACATCGGTAATAATGATGCCTGGTGGGCAAAAAAATGTTACAGAACAAAGATACTATATCTCCTTGTGGAGACTTTTCATTGTTAGATGCACACTACCATCAAACTTGTCCCAGTTTCTATTCAGGTTACTTTGGAAGGCAGAGGCACGCAGGGAAGAGTTTCTGACACGGCTAGCAGCCACCAGAGAGGTTCTTATGGAAAAAGGTAGCTCCTGAGGTGCCCAGTAGCAAGCCAGGTAAGGATTTAAAAATCAGTTATAAACAGCGAACAAGCCCAGAAACAATTCTGAAGCAATGGAACCACTTCAGCATTGACAAAATATGTCTGTGCTGGCAGTCCTAGTTAATAATGTTCTGCATGTAACATTTCTACGTAACTGTCAGAGCCAACCCCATATATACTATAAACATTTAGTATAAATCGTTGTTGTATTACCCATAAGACAAGGGTTCCTATTGTTATGAGTTTCCCGTTATACTACATGGATTGCTGTTTTATCCTTTTCTTTTTGTTTGTTTTGCATCTACTAGACATAGAGTGAGTGTCTAGAATTGAGAATGTTGGTGTTTGTGGTATTGTTGGTCACGAGCCACTATTTATTTAATTGCAAATATATAAATATTTGCTTGATTCATTACTTCCATACTGTATTGCACACTGCAAATTATGAACTAAATAATTCATACATTTTAAATTTTTTAAAACTAATTTAACAACACAGTGAATACAGAATATAAAATCTTTTAAAGAATATATCTACTGTAAGTAACATTAACATATCTATTAAGTGTATCCATTTGCTTCAGTCAAAGCCCATTATCAAACCATAGTCAATTCACCCAGAGATCTTTTGAAGCAATTCTGTTTAGAGAGAACAGAAACTAAGTTTTTACCAAAACTTTGAATCCATCTTGGATTGGGAGAAGGGGGGAATAATACATCTTTGGGACCACCAGCAGCTTTCCAGTGAGGGAAGGACTCTCCAATGGCAGTATTTCGAAAAGAAAATTTGAAATAACAGCAGAAATTGCTTAATGTTTTCAGTGTTGTTTTTGGAAACTCATTCTCATAGGAAGGGAAAACTGAACACATTCTGAATGAAGTCTATAATCTCATTTTGCAGGGAAATCGTTATTTTCTTTTACAGTGTCTATTGCAAGTAACAGTCTTCTTTTCAGCCCTGCATTATTCTAGGTAGGTGACTTTCTCAGTCCAGTCTGCTTCAGAGCAAAGATATCTGAAAGAGGCCACAATTACTTCAAAATGACATTACATGTGTGATGATGTCATCCGGTAAATTATGTGAATTATATAACTACATCATGCAAAGTGAAGAAGAAACAGTGAGAGAAAAGCAGTCTCTGAGATATCCAGGCTGTGCAATACAAAAGGTAGCAACCAGCACCTTGAATTTATTTATTTGTTTATTCAAATGTGTTATAGCTACCCAATTCCAATGAGAATTGTACCTGGAAGTGCACCAATAACCAGTGCAGCTCACATAGCAGAGTTGTTTACATGGGTGTACCTAGCTACACCTACAACTGCTTGTGTTGCCACACTGTGGACCAGCTGCAGCTTCTGAGTGGTCTACAAGGACAGCTACTGCAATAGTCCAAAAACAAGATGACTAAGGTGTCAATGATTGTAAGAAGGGACTCCTGGTCCAGGAAAGGGTACAACTGGCACACCAGATGGTGCAAAAGCCCTTTTGGCAATAGCTGCCACTTACTATTTGAGCAGGATCTGTGAGTCCAGGAGGATCCCCAAATTGTGCATTAGTTTGGTTTGGGGAAATATTTTTATAGGTCCCTGTATCTCCTATGACATCTCGTGATCTGGTTGGCCCAAGAATTTCTGACGTTACTCCCAAATTGTATTGGTTGCTAACTGTCCAGATTTTTACTCACTACAGGTTATTTATTTATTTATTTATTTATCAATCAATCAATCAGATTTATATGGTTGTGCATCTCACACAAGGTGACTCTGGGTGGCGTACAATAAAACCAACAATTAAAACATATTATAAAAACAGTTAAAGCAAATAATTAAACATACTGTAAATAAGAGCAAGATTGCAAGAGGGTTAAAATCAGCTTGTTGTACATGATGCAGCCAATGCGTGGGCTCCCTGCTGCTAGGGGATCCCCAGGCTTGGTGAAAAAAACACGTTTTGAGGGCTTTATTTATTTATTTATCAAATTTGTCACCGCCCAACTCCTCCCACCGGAGGGACTCTGGGCAGCTTTCCAGAAGACCATAAGGGTTGGGGCCAAGCTCGCCTCAGGGGGGCTGATGTCCCAAAGGACAGGTGCTACTGCAGAAAATGCTCATCTCCTAAGTCCTGTCAGATGGAACTCCTTAGCAGCCATGACCTGCAACATGGCTGTTCTGCTGGACCTGATGGGATGGGTAAATATAATCCGGGAGAGGCGGTCCCTCAAAGAACCTGGCCCCATGCCATGAAGGGCTTTAAAGGTCAAAACCAGGACCTTGAATTGGACCTGGAAGCAGACTGATCACCAACGCAGCTCACGGAGGAGAGGTATGATGTGCGTCCTCCTAGTGACACACACAACTGCCCATGCCACTGCATTTTGCACCAGCTGAAGCTTCCAGATACTCTTCAAGGGCAGCCCCATGTAGAGCATGTTACGATAGCCCATTCGGGAGGTTACCAGGGTGTAACTGTAACTGTTATGTCTTAAACCCCTGGGATTTCCTAGTAGTATTCCATCTAAATTCTGCCCAGGTCTGACTCTGCTTAGCTTTGCCAAAATTGGCTATATATGCCATCGAGTGGGCTGACTATGCCTTAGGCCAATCAGTTAAAACTGAAATACTGCATTTTTGCCAGGTTAAATTTACTTACTAATTACTTACTAATTTCTTTGATTACATGCCACTTAAATGGATTTCTTGTATCTAGATTCTCCTGTCAATAATCAAGCCATAAATCTGCCACTTTTTTTCTTCCTACCGTGTATTAAACCATATCTTCTTCTTTAGACTGGACTGCACTTTTCAACAAAAGCCTCAGAATCCTTTGATATAAACAAAAACTAAAAATGAAAATAAATCTGCAATATATCAGGAAAGGAAAACATGAGACTGTTATCAGTTACTATATATTGATTTTCACTGATACATAGCAATGCTTATCAAAAATAATGCTAACTTTCTAAGCTTGTTTAAATATTTAAGCCATAATTCTTTCTTATCATCATCCAAAACTGCACTATTTTATTGAAGAATAATGTTATGTGATGTAAGGCTAGCTACTTGGAATATATACTCTGCTACTCACTAAAACGCCATACGTTTTTTAAATAAATTGAGCAGTGAAATAAGTTCCCATTCATTGGAAAACTTTCCAATTGCCCTTTTTTCCTTGTTCTTTCCATTCCTCCCTTATTGGTTCTAGTTCTGCTTTCATAATTTTTCCATTTCTTGGCACGCAAACCCAAATCATGTCAATCACATCCTGAAGCTCTTGCCCAAACAGTAGCTGCCCAATTAAAGATGGCCAGAGTCCAAAGGATTCAAGAGTTTGCTCTTTCTCATCTTGTAGAAACACTTTCTGTAATATTTCTTGTATTCAGAATTCACCTGAACTATTACTCATTTTGTGTCTGACTTCTTCTTACTATATGTGTTTTAATAGCAGCAGAGTACTGTAAGTGGTAACAATTGGTGGCTGTGTCCCATCACATGTTACATGTTTTCCCAAAACTCACTGTGACATCTAACTTCATAATGTTGTTCATAAATCCTGTAAAGAGTGGCGAAGCAGGGTATAATAGTTTGTTCTCCTTTTCAAGTAACAAGTATCTTTATTGTGGTCAAAGACCATTATAGAACAAAACTCAATAGTAAAAAACAAGTTGCATTAAAAAAAAGAATGGTAAAATCCCTGGGCTCATTAATCGGTCAACTGCACATTTTTCATACAATGTAGCAGAATTTAGTTACACTTAATGTAGCAGAATTTAGTTACACTTAGGGTAACATAGTTTTTACTCTCAGGTATCTATAAGTAAAATTGATTGGAATGACCAGGAAATGTGCTTAAATGTGGAATTATCAAATTCTGAACACATGCCAGCATAAAATGGGCAATATAATACCTCCTTTGCCAGGTGGGCAAAACCAAATGGGACACCTTTGAATCTCTCTTCTAAGACTGCAGTAGTACGGGCATCAAATTAAGCCAAGGAGAATGCACTCCTTTATTAAGGGATTGTAATTTGATTTAGGGATCTAGTAGGTCTAAGGAGGGTGAATCAGCTGGTCAGGAGTATATCCTTGGGAAGAGATGCCAGATCTTACTGGTTATCACTGTCTTTAATCTGCTGCAATTACTACTGCATGCTTGTTCCCGAACGTGCAGAGTCGGGTCAATGAAAATCCAAGGTGCTTCCATTTTTAACCTACTGCTTTGGGCCAGGATGACACAGAAATGTCAGTGAGAATCTGAGATGTCAGACCTACAGGAGCAAAGTATATTTTGGCCCAATATGTGAAGATGTACAGTATAACTAGGCATTGTTCTCTACTTTGGAGCTTCCAATTCTTTACAAGATTACTATTTTACCACATTAGAATCTAAAGACAGAAAATCCTACAACTGAATAAATTGACTTTCTAGTCTATGTATTTTCCACATACATAGAATAAACCTCTCTGAAACATGTGTGTGCTTCAGTGGCCATACTATCACTCCACCAGCCTCTTCCAAATCCGAGGCCCATTTCTTTCCTTCAGCAATTGAGTTTTTATATTCCCATGCTTTTCCTACATTGCCTCTAACATTCCTCTAATCCTTTCCTCCTTTAGCCAAATTAATGTTTTGAATTACATATTGGTAAAGTTCTCTCTGTCATCTTTGGTTTTCATTTTGCAACTTGCCTCTATTTTTCTATATTTCTCCCAACTCTTGTTTTGTCATGTTCCATTTTCCCCATAATTGTATGAGATTCAGTTCTAAAAGCCACAGGGACGTACTTACATCTAACTGCTAGCCACTGCTATAGTCTTCTAAAATACTACTTAGACATCATTCTCAAGAGTAGTAGGAAGAGACCGAGACCTGCATTTTCACAAATTTGTTGTAATTTAGGTTTAACCTCTACAGGAAGAACATCTGCCAGAGACTTCTGGAACTTCTGACTTCTAAAATTTCCTTCACTTAAAAAAAAACCCCTGAACATTTTGCCAAGTTTCTATTACCTGCCTTTTAAAAGAAAACTGCAATTGTAATTCATTTACAGGAACGACATCCAGTTTGCAACAAATATTTATCTTTTTTCTCTTTGCCTCAAGGGAACAGAAACAGAACATGGAAAATAAATAGAATAAACAAAATTTATTTTGCAGGAACCAGTTCAGCTACTTCAAAAAGCCTTGAAAACTTCTACAGGATTCCTTTTCCATCCTCTTCCTACCAGTTTTCCAGTTTGGTTGTTCCCAAAGAGAAAATTATTTAGTCTTAATAGCTTTTCTCTGATTCCCAACAGATTCCAGCAATGTTGAATTTAATCCGATTAATTCCAGGTAAGATTTTAGTACCACAAGTGATTGTGATTCTAAAGTGGATCTTGATATTTATTGAAAGCCTTAACTTTACAACTGAATGTAAATGCTGTTCACTTGCTAAGATCTGGCATAATCCTCCCCGCCAAAAATTAGATTGGCCCCATCCCTGTTAGCCTTTTACAAGGCCTTGAAAACTTGGTTTTGTGCCCAAGCCTGGGGTCCTGGGTATGGGATAGAGCCCATCTTTTGGCACTGTGGATGATTGGCTGGATAATTCTCAGTTACTATGTGTTTTATTATTTTTTATATTGTGTATTTTATGTATTTTATTTATTTTAATGTAAACCATCTAGAGTCACATAAAGGTGAGATGGGTGGCTATACAAATTGAATGAATGAATGAATGAATGAATGAATGAATGAATGAATGAATGAATGAATGATGGAGTCCTTGTAGCCTCTGGTCATGAAAATCTGTACATACTGTATTTATCATCATCTACTGACTGCAGATTGAATGGCTGCGTTTGCTGGCCAAATCCAGCATGATTTCACTTCCTTGACTGCCTGTATTACTACTCTGGGAAATTATTGTAATGGCAAAGAGAAATCAATGTTGGGTCCCATCTACCTTTGGGATTTCCTGTTTAAAATGGATTTTCTTCTCTCTCTATATACGTATCATTGCTTGGTAAAGGTTTAGATTTCTAAAGCAAGTTTTTGAGTTTTCCGCCTTCTCTCTCCTCCAGCTGCTAGTTAGCTGGTTTCCCATCTTCTGATGCAAAAGAACGTTATCTCTTTCTAAAACACTTCTAAAAGTATTTTGCTAACTCCAAGGTCAGCAACCTGTGGCAGGGCGGGTTTTGCTGGTATCTCGCATCTCACAAAAACCTTTGCTAGCTGATAGGCAAGAAGTAGATTTGGAAGGCTGCCTGACTTCCAAATGACACTTGGTGGCTTGCATAGTTAAAAGGAGGGAGGGAGGGACAGACAGACAGACAGATATTTATGCTTGGAGGAAAACCACCCAGTACGTTACCAAAAATCTGCCAGGGGCCTGACAAGCAACCGAACCCCAGGCCTGGGAGAAAAGCCAGGTTTTTAAGACTTGTAGATACCTTGTAGGGAGGAAGCCAAGCAAATCTCCCAGAGGCAATGCTGTTCCAGAGGGTGGGCACCAGAATCAAGAAGCGTGCTTCATTAGAATATGAATAATTTTTTTGAGAATCTGAAAGGAGAAGCTTCAGCATAGACTTGATATCCAGGAAAGGGGATGCATACTAACTGGTTTAATCTGGGGAATGTTTTCTGTTTTTTCTGACAAGGATAGAGCTTGCAAGTGCTGGAAAAACAGGAGAACCTGTTCTGCGTTTACATTCCTCTATGGCATGCAGCCAGGTTTTGCCTTGTTGCCTTGTCTGTGAGTACAATACAATTTGCATTTTAAATTGTTCTTTTGCTTTGCTTTGTAAATTTATTTAATTTATTTATTTATTAGATTTTTATCACTGCCCATCCCCTCCCAGGAAGGACTCTGGGCGGTTTACAATAAAAACAAGTTAAAATTCAAGTCGATTATAAATACAAAATACAATAAAAATGAAAATATAATAAAATCTAGACGGCTAAAAGTTCTCTCTCAGGCTGTGAATATAAGGGCCATTCCAGGATCGTCCTAGGGCGCCAGCCATCCCTAGGAGTGGCCATTCCTCTTCCCAATCCAGGCCTGCTGGCAGAACCAGGTTTTTAATTTTTTACAGAAGTCCAGGAGCGATGGGGCCTGTCTCACTTCCGGGGGCGGGAGCTATTGCAGAGAAGGGCTGCTTCCAAGACCCCGCAACATGGAATTCCTTTACGGACAGGGTCTGTAACATGCCCTCTCTGCATGAGCGGGTGGGATGGGTCGATGTGGGAATGAGACAGTCCCTCAGGTAACCTGGCCCCATGCCATGTAGGGCTTTAAAGGAGATAACCAACACCTTGAATTGGACCCGGAAGCAAACTGGAATCCAGTGCAGCTCACGCAGCAGAGGTTTTATATGTGCCAACCTTGGGGCACTGAAGATTGCCCGTGCGGCTCCATTCTGGACCAGCTGTAGATTCTGGATACTCTTCAAGGGTAGCCCCATGTAGAGCGCATTACAGTAGTCTATGTGGGAGATGACCAGGGCATGAGTGACCGTTCGAAGGGCCTCTCAGTCCAGGAAAGGGCCTAACTGGTGCACAACACGAAGTTGAGCAAAGGCCCTCCTGGCCATGACTGCCCCCTGCTCTTCAAGCAGGAGTTGTGAGTCCAAGAGGACCTCCAGGTTACACACTGGGTCTGTCTGGGACAGTGCGACCCCATCCAGAACTAGAGATGACAATTTCCCAAATCCCAAGGAGCCATTAAACCACAGCCACTTCGTCTTACCAGGGTTCAGCTGAAGCCTGTTGTTCCCCATCCAGGCCCCAATAGCCCCCAGGCACCTGGAGAGGGTGGTCATGGTGTAACTTACTTCACCCAGGATGGAGATGTATAATTAGGTATCATCAGCATACTGATGATACCTCGTCGCATGATGATGGATGATCTCACCCAGTGGTTTCATGTAGATGTTAAAAAGGAACAGGGAGAGTACTGAGCCCTGTGGGACCCCACAAAGGAGGGGCCATGGGCTGGATCTCTCACTCCCTATCAACACCGATTGGGACTGGCCCTGGAGGAAGGAGGCGTACCAGTGTAAAACCACGCCACCCCCCCCCCCCAACTCCCTGAGTCGCCCCAAAAGGATACCATGGTCGATGGTATAGAAAGCCGCTGAGAGGTCAAGAAGAGCAATGATGGATGCACTGCCCCCATCCTGCTCCTGCCAGAGGTCATCCATAAGTGCGACCAATGCTGTTTCCGTCCCATAACCGGGCCTGAAACCTGACTGGAAGGGGTCTAGATAATCCATTTCATCCAGGATCCTCTGGAGCTGCAATGCCATCACTTTCTCAACCACCTTCCCCAAAAAGGGGAGGTGGGAGACTGGACAAAAATTCTCCAGTACACTAGGGTCCAGCAATGGTTTCTTGAAGAGGGGGCATACCAGCACCTCTTTTAAGGTTGCCGGAAACACCCCCTCTCTCAAGGATGTATTTACCATCGTCTGGACCCAACCACACGTCCCCTCCTGAGCTGCCTTCACCAGCCAGGAGGGGCATGGATCTAATTGGCAGGTGGTGGCATTTACAGTCTGGAGGATCCTGTCCACTTCCTCGGGCCCAACAGGATCAAACTGTTCCCAGATAACTGGGTAAGTAAGTACCCCGGGCATCTCCACAGATCCTGTCTCACATTCAGAGTCCAACTTGGAATGAATCTGAGTGATTTTATCCTGCAGATGCCTAGAAAACTCCTCAGCACAGCCCTGTAGATAGAGTTCTGATTCTCCTTTCCCCAAAAGGGATCAGGTAATCTTAAACAGGGCCGCCAGGCAGCATTCTGCGGGTGCAATAAGAGCAGAGAAATACTGGTGTTTCACCGCTCTTACTGCCACAAGGTAGGCCTTAATAATGGCTCTAACCTGTGTTCGGTCGGATTCAGTCTTTGTCTTCCTCCAGAGGTGCTCTAGGCGTCTCTTGATCCTCTTCAGAACCCTCAGCTCCTCTGTGAACCATGGGGAGTGTCAGGTTCAATGGGACAAAAGAGGCCACACAGGCACGATCCTGTCCAAGGCCCTGGCCACCTCCCTATTCTAGGCAGCAGCCAGGGCCTCCGCTGGACTGTGCAGCAGCTCCTTGGGGATAACCCCCAGCTCCCTTTGAAACCCTACCAGGTCCATCAGTCACTGGGGGCAGATTATTTCAGTTCTACCTCATTTATATGTTCCTTGCCTTCAAATCCACAAACTCATTGCTCATAATTTACTGCGGCAAAACACTACCAGAGTGGCTACCAGGAAGTAGGAAACAGGATGGACCACCTAAAGGAGAGTAAAGCAGTGGTTCATGTGATGCACAATGACCACTTGAATAATTACAGTTTCAGTAGCTAATTGTTGTTACACGATGCTGAGCATGCTGTAGTACAAGTTAGTATATGTGTCTCCATGGATATTATAACTTAAACATTTTATTGAAACTGTATGTCAATCCAAAACCAGTAACAGCCCCCCATCTGTGATAATGTAAGAGAATTCAACTGCATCCCAAGTCAAATCATATTTGAAATGGTACCAACAACCCTAATCATTATTTTTCCTGGTTTCCGTGAGTCACAATGATAGATGAACAGCAAACTTAACTGAAGGTGACAGGTTTTCTAAGGGAAAAATCTGGCAAAATAAAACCTATGATTTGGATCTGACCATCCAGATGATAGTGCCTGGAAAAGTTAATGGTCTGGATCAACCCCCTCCTGTGCAGACATTCTGAAGGAAAGCTGTAGAAATGGAAACAGGGTATTTTTTGGAGTGTCTCCAAATCTCAGATGGTATTTGCAGTTCTCCCAACTGACAGAAGTGAATGATGGGGCCTACTATTCAACAAGATAAATGCTAGAAAGAAACTGGAAGTTCACATTTGAGATATACAAATAATCCCTGGGATTTCCAAAATGACCTAGTCCTGAATGTTAAAGATTAGATTCTGCCTCATATCCAAGTAGCACAAGATGACGGAAACCATCCAGTAAGATGAGGGACGAAAGCTAGCAGTACAGGGTCTAGAGAAGTGGAATTCAGATACTACCTTACAGATTAATGTGACATCAGATTGCTCTGTGATCATCTTCTTATGCTAATTCAGATGAAGCATGATGACCCTCAAGGCACAGAGTAAATGTACTTAACACGCTGAGGTCATTGCCTCAAAGAAAGCTATTTCCACAGGTAAAAGGGAGCAACTGGTCATAGGCTCAAAAAGCTTGAAAGGTAAATTAAAACAAACAAGAGGTTTCCTTGAGAAATTAATTTTAGAACTAGGGAGTAACAAATTCTATAAAAGAGACCTGAGCTTCTTGGTTGTCAGGTTAGAAAAATTAGACCTATTAAGAAAAGGAACAAAAGAAGCAGAAATGGCAACCGTTTGTACATTCAGAGAAAAGACAGACAAGTATCTGGCTTTTAGATGCAGCAACAATTGAAATACATTTTAAATAGAGCTGGAAAGGGAGTAAAATGCTAAAAGATAGTCCAAATAGTCTTATAAGATCAGCTAGTAGAGGGGTTCTAGACCTTGCTATATCCCAAGACCTCAAAACTTACTAAGGATACCGTGGATTCATCATGCTACCAGTTGAAGGGTGAAAACATCAGCAGTTGAATGCACCCTTGAGGCAGAAGGTTATTCCAAGAGAGAATTGTCCTTGCCAGGGATACGTATGTAAGGCTCACCCTCATTTTTGGGAAATGAGAAAATAATAATTAAAAAATAAATTATTCACATCAAGTATACAGAAAACAGTTAAGACAGGTTATCTTTATTACAAAGGTAAATATTTCATTAAAATGTGTGACTGCAATATGTTACAATATCTATATTTTTCATTATAGGATTTCCTGAATTTAGTGTCATCTTATTCTTTAAGTGTTACGGTTACAGTTTTATAAATCAGTATCATTGCTTTTCTTGCAAGTCTTAAACTTAATATAATATTCCAATACTGAGAATTAGTGCCTCAACAGTTGGTTTAGAACAAGCAGACCCTTTCCTTCATTTTGAAACTGAAATACTACCTTCCCTAAGGCAGTTGTGGCTAGAAGGAAAAGATTAAAAGCTGGGATACTTTTGATATAATCAGAGAAGCTAAGGATGATTTTTTTAATCATTACCATAATCTGGATATAACATCTGTGTACTATTCTGCTGTTATTTACTGATTTATTAGACATATTTGGTTTTGCAATTTAAAGAACTTCAAACAATACTGAGAAAAGCCATTAAAATAATTAGGAAACATTTTCACAAGTTTTACAGTACCATATATATGGTTTGGTTTTACACACAGATCGTGTATCTGTCAAAACAGTAAAAATTCTAGCCGGCAATTTTTATTTGTTCTTTTTTATTCATTAATTCAAACATTTTGTGGTAAATGAAGACTCCAGATTATACTGAACATATGCATATTTTACCCAAAGTAGTGGAATACCCTCTGGACAAAAAAGACTTCTATCAATGAAATGGGAAGGGTATGTGTGAAATATTTCAGCCATTTGTATATCTGATTTTAAAATATGTCTAAGGTACTGCTAAATGAGATGCTGAGCATGTTGTAGTACAAGTTAGTATATGTGTCTCCATGAATATTGAAACTTAAACATTTTATAGAAACTGTATGTCAATCCAAAAACAGTAACAACCCCCACCCCAGCCCTGTGATAATGTAAGAATGTAAGAGAACTCAACTGCATCCCAAGTCAAATCATATTTGAAACGGTACCAGGACCACATGTTCACTAGTGAAGAAGTTAGGAACTGCCCCAGTACTAAGCATTTACTGCAGTTTCCTCTTGAAAAGAACGACTTCAGTTTTCATCAGAACAGATGAAAAAGAATGACCAATGCAGGGTCAAGAGTCTAATCAAGTTAAGTCAGATTCTGCTTTTGCTAAACAGGTGTCAGCCTTTTGAGGTAAGCCAAGTCAGGAACAGACTCCACTAGGACTACTGTAATTCTATTTTATTGTTAATATTGAATTCCTGACAGAGACTGTCTTCCCCTTCTTATACCAAAGAGAATCAAGGGGAGCAATCTTAAGTTTATTCCATGTCCCCTGCTCCCTTTCAGGGCTAAGGTGGAGTTTACCGAATGGCTGCTGAATACCTTCTTCAAGACCATCTCCATACTCTACAACAGAAAAAAAGAAAGGAAGACTAGCAAAGAGATGTGATCAGAAGCAAATATGGTTTCTTGTAAAGTACACAGTGATATGGCATCATATTGATGCTTAGACCAATGGGAAAAAATCTGACATGGAAGTATATAGGATGAGTATCAGTTTCACTTAGGTCTGCTAGAAACTCAGAGTTCAAGCCTGGGAACACCTCCCCCTGTCAAGGAGATAGAGTTAGGAATACATTTATAGCTAGGTGTCCTATCAGACCATGCACCAAACCAATTCTCAATAAAACTCTTTATGAAGAACTATTTAAAATCAATTAAGTTCTTGGAATAAGAAGACTGGAGTAATCAAGGCTAGACAATACAGTAAGGCAGCACTAGGTAATATCTGGGAGTGAGACTGGATCCAAACGGAACACGAAGACTGGAGACATCAGATCTCGAACTGGAATAAACCTGGAACAACACGACACGGGATGGCTGGCTCAATGGATCTGGATGCAAGGCTATGATCAGCAAACTGAAATACGCGGAATCTTGGGCACAGGACTCGAACTCAGAGCAAGGTTAGACTTGGCTGGGGATTCTAGACTAGGCTGGGTACTCTGAACGGAAGACTTGAGGACAAGGCTTGAAACTGGAGCAAGGCTGGACTCAGCTGGAATCCCCAGACTAGACTGGATTCTATGGACTGGAGGCTTGGAGCAAGGCTTGGAACTTGGAACTAGGCTGGAGTCAGCTGGAAGCCCCGGGCTAGGCTGGGTTTGCTGGGCAGGGGACTTGGAGCAAGGCTTGGAACTCGGAACTAGGCTGGGTTTGGCTGGAAGCACCATGTGTGCCATGAACACAGATCCTGAACAAGGCAAGTAAGAACCCCCAAAATTTGCAGGGGTTTGTGAAGAACAGTTGCAGTAAACCGCTGATGGGCGGTGGTGCAAAATACCCTCGGCTCGGTTGCGCTGCCAAGGGAAACGCGAGCTCTCGAAGCTGGAGGCAAGGTGCTGGCTGCCGGGCTCGGGCAACACTGGTTCCTCAAATGCAGTGGGCGTGAAAATCTTCCTCAGAACTCAACTCTGGTGCTGCTTCTTCGATCACAGATGCCGCTTCTGATGTCGGTAGGGAATCTTCTTCTGAAGCTGCAGGTCTAGAGGATTGGTTGACTCCAGCAGCATGCTGTCTGCGCTGCTGCCTTTTATCCCGTTCCTTGGCACACTTGGAGTCTCCTGCAGCCAATCCGGCTGCCTTCTCCTTCACACACTTTTCAGCGCGTCTGTGGCACTCGCTGATTGGTGTATTCAAATCCCCCTCCAGATCTCGCCCAGTCAGTGTCGTGAAGTCTTCCCACTCTGCTGAGTCATGCTGGGGTTTCGTTTCTCCAAATCCAGCATGATAAGTTTCCAATTCCTCCTCTGACTCAGAAAGTGAAACTAAATCCGTGCCAGAGGCAGGTCTGGTCCTGACACTAGGATAGGCTAGTATTGGTAGAGATAATTTATAGAAATAAGTGAACCGGTTTGAAAAATAAGTGAACCGCTTTTTCCAGTTATTTAATAAAAGTTAATTTGTTCTTTGCTCCTTTGTTAACCAAGTGTCCATGCTACCCTATATCTTCCCCATGTTCCATTAACTTAGAGACTTAAATAATTACTCAAAAGGTTTAGAGTTTAGTTAGGTGCCAGAACAAAATGGTAATCAAGAAAAAGACCTCCATAACAAGGAGAGTTCCTGGCAGTCAAAGTCACCAAGGCAGGACAGGAAGGCATCTGGAGCACTGCTGGTCCGTCCAGCCATTGGACTGAAGAACGTCTACCCAAGAGGAGAGAGAGAGAAGGTGCTACTACCACCATGGCATTCTGTTCCTTCTATCTGGAAAAGCTGTGGCTGTTGCTGGCAGCTCAGCTGCTACAAAAAGCAGATGCAACAGTAGCGATGTTTCCTCTTGCCACAAGGGGAGGAGAGAGGTGAAACCACAATGATACCACCAGAGCTAGAGCATTACTCCAGGACCAGGCTGGCAGCTTCATGTTCCTATGGCACAGGGCCTGATTATTTGAGGGACCTCCTATCTCCCATAGTATCTGCCAACCTGATTTGATCCAACAGGGTTGGCGTGCTCTTGGTTCCTTAGATTAAGCAATGCCATCTATTGGGAACTTGGAAGCATGCCTTCTCTGCCACAATGTCTGCTCTCTGGAATGATGTTCCCCCCAAGATCTGGGTGGCTCCCACCCTACAGGCATTTCAGAGGGCCTTGAAGACCTGGCTAGGTCTTCTGAGCAGCATCTGGATGCTTTTCAATGTTGCCCAGTTTTGCCATTTTTTCCCCTTTGTCTTTATTGTTATATTGTTTTATTGTGAATTTTTCTGTTTTTTTCCTTTGCAAACCACCCAGAGTTGCTGGGAGTTGGGTGCGTTTCAAATTTAATATATAGTAAATAATAGCAATAATGTATGGCAGACATGAGTTCCCTGGCCTGCATGCCTCTGTTCAAGTCTCCCTCGACGTTCTCCTTGGCAAGTTGCAAACAGGGGCCTCAAGGGAACAAAGGCATCATGTGAAGAACCCTCTCCTCCGTTTCCAAAAGTTAAAAACGAACGAACAGGAAAAAAAATTGCAGCACCATCCCAAGCAACCTTTCTCCAGCCTGGGCCCAAGGAAGGGATGAGCAAGGGGCCTGCCATTATGAGAGGGACTCTGGTGTAGCCTGGAGGCTTTCTGTGGGAGGAGCCGGTGAGGTGGGCAGGTTGTTCCTGCAAGGTAAAAGCTGAAAAGTGCCTCCTTGGAGCCACCACTGAGTTAGAGGCAGAAAGAGTGAACTGCAACAGCTGCAATTGCTGTGAGGGGAAGGGGAGGGGAGAAAAATCGGCTGCTTGTGTTTCCCTCTTAAACCAAAAGTTTCGAAGTTTGACCAAAGACAGTTGGCAGGGAGTGGGAATAAATATGTCTTCTTTTGAAACTTCTTTTGAAACTGAAGCTTCCCTTTGAGAACAATAGGAAGGCCAAAATTAAATAACTAAAACAGCATGAAACTGACCATGAGTTTCAATTTCAGGAATACCCCTCCAAAGTTAAAGGGCTGGTTTTGGGCTTCAAAAAGTAATATATATATATAAATTTTTAACAGCAACATGACAAAGTAACTATTCATTGCAACTGAATAAACTGGAGAAGCAAACCTCTATCTACTACAGAACTGCCCTTTGAATTATATACCAATGGTTTGTAATCTAATGGGAGAACAATGGAAATGGCCTTTGCATGATTTTCTGATCACAAATCAATAGTATCACAAGATTAGAAAGATACCTATTTTCCAGCAGTGTCTGAATAACTCACCTTTCTTTTGAACTTCAACAAGCATTTTACTGGCTGTAGTTCAATCTGGAAGATATTTGGGCTACTAATCTATATGTTTAATTTTCCCATTTTATCTATTGTTAAATAAAATGAATGACATATTAATAATTGTAGAATATGACATGGAATGTGTTTGTGTGTGTGTGTTATGTTTAGTACAGAGGAAATGTGATTTTGGGTGCTTTTTCTTTCTTTTGGCTCATAATAAATACACACACACACCCATAACTGGGACTTAAACTACTGCTGTTGAATTATCTCACTGTACCGACAGGAAGCTCTGGCGTGGGCTGGTCCATGAAGTCACGAAGAGTCGGAAGCGACTGAATGAATAAACAACAAAATTGTTGTACGTACCAATTACTTAGGCATGACAAATATGGCAGAAATATTGCCCCTTCATAAACCATGGTCTGTATAATCAGCATAATGATGTCATGAAAAAGATACAGACAGCAAACGATCACGAGCTAGAACTAAAAGTGAGCCTTACAGTTAAAACATGAGGGTTTTGGGGAGGCTTAAGAGACGTCTAGAGCACCGCTGGAGGAAGAAAAGACCAAATCCGACCAAACGCAGGTTAGAGCCACTGTTAAGGCCTACCCTGTGGCGGTAAGAGTGGCGAAACACCAATATTTCTCCACTCTTATTGCATCCGCAGAATGCCGCCCCATGGCCCTGTTCAAGATCACACGAACCCCTTTGGGGAAGATGGGCCCAGTGGCCCACCTACAGGGCCGTGCGGAAGAGTTTTCTGAGCATCTGCAGGATAAAATTGCTCGGATTCGCTCCAAGTTGGACTCCAAGCGTGAAGCAGGATCTGTGGGGATGCCGAGGGAATGTTCTTGCCCAGTTATCTGGGAACAGTTTGATCCTGTTGGACTCAAGGAAGTGGACAGGATCCTCCAGATTGTGAATGCCACCACCTGTCCTTTAGATCCATGTCCCTCCTGGCTGGTGAAGGCAGCCTGGGAGGTGACATGTGGTTGGGTCCAAGCGATAGTTAATACATCTTTGGGAGACGGGGTGTTTCTGGCTGCCTTTAAGGAGGTGCTGGTGCACCCCCTCCTCAAGAAGCCCTCTCTGGACACAACTGTGCTGGACAATTTTGTCCAGTCTCCCGCCTCCCCGTTCTAGGGAAGGTGGTTGAGAAGGTGGTGGTGTTGCAACTCCAGTGGATTCTGGATGAAACGGATTATCTGGACCCCTTTTATCTCTAGTTCTGGATGGGGTGGCACTGCCCCAGACAGACCCGGTGCATAATCTGGGGGTTCTTCTGGACTCACAACTCCTGCTCGCAGAGCAGGTGGCAGTCATGGCCAGGAGGGCCTTTGCTCACCTTTGGGTTGTGTGCCAGTTACGCCCGTTCCTGGAGCGAGAGGCCCTCTGAACAGTCACTCATGCCTTTGTCATCTCCCATATCGATTACTGCAATGTGCTCTACATGGGGCTACCCTTGAAGAGTATCCGGAAGCTTCAGCTGGTCCAGAATGCAGCCACACAGGTTATTTTTGGTGCCCCTAGATCGGCACATATAACACCTTTACTGCGCGAGCTGCACTGGGTGCCAGTTTGCTTCCGGGTCCAATTCAAGGTGTTGGTTATGACCTTTAAAGCCCTACATAGCATGGGGCCAGGTTACCTGAGGGACCGTCTCATCCCCACAACATCGACCCGCCCCACCTGGTCAGGTAGAGAGGGCATGCTATGGACCCTGTCGATAAGAGAATTCCATCTGGCGGGGTCCAGGAAGCAGGCCTTCTCTGCAGGTGCCCCCACACTTTGGAACATCTTGCCCCCAGAGGTGAGGTAGGCGCCTTCACTTCTGACCTTCAGCAGGGCCCTGAAAACCTGGTTCTGCTGTCTCGCGTGGGGCGGGAAGGTGGGCAACCATTCATGGGGTTGGCTCATGCCTTAGACCCCCTCCCACCTGATCAGAATTTTTAACCTCTTGGATTTTATACTTATTTATATTGTATTTTATATTTGTAAATTGTTTTTATAAGATCCTGGTTGTTTATTATTGTAGTCTTAATTTTGTTGTAAACCGCCCAGAGTCCCTCTTTTGGGGGAGATGGGCGGTAGCAAAATTTGAATAATAAATAAATAAATAAATTTAATAAGCTGTTTACTCAGATAATGTGTGAAATGGAAAATTCGTATACAATTCCTACACCACACACACACACACAAACACAATTGCTAAATATTCCAAAATTGAAGAGAATTTGTGTTCTGAAAGGCCTTCCCAACCATTGCTGAGAACAACGTATGATAAATAAAGTAACCTTTCTTCTGATATAAGAAATCTCTCATATTTTCACCAATGATACCCTTTTGGCTTAAAGGAAGGCGGGGTTTGCTTAAAGGAAGGAAAAACAGTTCCCATGTCAGGGATCTTAGAAGTCAGTTAACATAAGTATACATTCAGGCTGGGTTGTGAAGGCTGTTCTCCCCCCACAAAGAAGGTTTAGTCTGCTGAAATTAAACTGCAGCTTGCACTAAGAGGAAACCAGGTCGTCATTAGCAAATTTAGACAAAAACTGAACTGCGAAAGAACAGTCGTGTTTCAAGCAGCATGACTCCTCTGTTCAGCACCTTGCTATTTTCACTGCCGCTCCTTCTAACTGTCAGCATTCAGGAACTGACTGAAGCTTGCAGCTGTGCCGCTGCTCATCCACAGCAGCAAATCTGTCATTCTGCCTTAGGTGAGTCATGAATCCTCTACGCTTTTTACTGGCAACTAGGAGAGCAGCTTAGAAACAGGATCGGCTCTGTGCTCACATCCCTGCAATGCTCTAGGGTTGATATCTGAGGATGGAAATTAGCATCCTAAAAGAAAAGGCTTAAACACCACCACCCTGGATTCCCAGGATAAAATGAATTTCAAAAGCATGTAAAAGCACTTGCTTTCAAATCCTCAGTTTCTCAGCTTTATCTGTAATAATTTATTGGACTTGCTTTATTAAAATTATTTTTGGAATTCTGTAGAATGACAGGTACCTGAGCTAACTCTGAATATTACTAACATTTATTATATCAATTAATATATATAGGGGTTATGCGTGTGCTGTGCAGATGGTAACTATTTTTGTTACATTGCCACGTAATTAGAACAAAGTACAAATTTACATTTATAATCTGCTTCTTAACAGCCTTAAGTCAAGGATGTATCCAGCTCCTTTCAGCTGATTTAAACTTCACTGTTGAATATTTTTGCAACATATGCTAGACTTTCTCTGTGTCTCTTTTTTTCTCTCTCTGCTTGGGTATGGCAGTTTGTTGATTTATATGTCTGTATATAGAGAGAAGGAGAGGGAGAGGGAGAGAGATGTCCTTTTTTCTGCCAAGTATACAATCTACATATTACTATTTACCATTACAAATATATTAAAGATTTATAATGTGAGAATGCTAAGAATGCATGACATTTTGTCATTTTATCCATTCAAGATGTAGCTCCTATTCAGAGTTGAACAGTAAATGTAGAACACGAGTTTCTAAAATGTCACAAAATTAGCAATTTTATGGAACAGGCAATACCTTCTGCATACTGATTAATTGCTTTCACGTGTTGACAAAATCTTCGTAGCCATGACAAACTCTAAACTCTCTAAATCCATCAAGAAAATGTTTTCTAATCTGACAGTGTTAAATAATGCTTTTAGGAAATGGCCTAAATTAGACAAGAAATAAAAAATTATAAGAGAAAAATAGCTTAGTTTAATTATAAAACTTGTAAATAATTAAAAAAACAGTTCACAAAATGTGAGGTGATTCTATGCATTCTTCTGATATATAATACTTTTCTGAAATATGAAATATATTGACACAGCTTGTGACTGTCATCAATCTGATATGAAATAATTATAGAAAGCTAATTTCTGATTCAAGTTAAGTTTGTATTTACATTTCTTTACTTTAAAATTCATAGCTCCATTGTTTCGATGGCTTAAGATGAAATGAATAGTTAATCTTGGGCAGATTAACTACAAATTACTATATAGTACTTTAGATGAAAAACTAAAACTAAAAACACTATCTAAGCTACATAATTTTTTTATTCAGGACTCTTAGCTTTTAATCTGTTGGATACCTATGGGAAGCAAAAGCTTATCAGTATTTATCTATGCTATACACCTAGAACATTGTATTACACAGTACAAATGTTTTATACCTGTAATCACACACAACAAATCTATAGCAGGTACTAATAGTGAAATCAGTGGTTGATGGTAACATGGTTTGGGGCACTAAGAAATAAAAGGGAGGCAAGGCTGCAGAAATGTACATAATATTTAGGGGATAATATTTAAGGGAACACCAAAAACAGATACATAAGAGAGCATCCTTCAGGCATTTTATTTTTTATGGTAAATGCAAAAATACTCATCATAAAGTAGACAGGAATAATTAGACAGGAGTCTTTAATACATTGAGCCAGCTCCCATCTGTATATATTTTTCGATCTTTTGGTAGTGAACTACATAGTCACTGTCACTTAAATAGAAGCTCAGGTTATTATTCACAAATGTCAATTCTATTAAGTTTCCTCAATATTTAGTCATGGAATGTACTTTTATTTATTTTATTTATTTAAATGTATTGGCTGCCCAACTCCAGTGGACCCTTAAAAAAGGAATGAGAAAGGATTGGAGAAGAGTAAAGTTGCAGATTTTTATGACTGTATATACTACCTTCTGAAGCTATTTACAAATGGATATTCTATGAAGGTCATATGATAGGGTTGCTGTAGATCTTGGTTGAAGTAAAACAAGAAAAACAGAGTAATGATTATTCTAGTTCTTCAGTTCTGCCCATTTCACAATCCGAAGGCTATCAAAATCTATATAACATAGATAGCACAAATCCTTGGTGGTTTTATGGACACGTCCATATAGTTTCCTTGACAAAGTGGCTGGCCAATCTGTTTTTTTTATCCCGACTTCCCAGTCTAGCCTAAAGCCTATTTTGGGGGGCAGGTGGGTTCCCATCTCAATACCAACAAGATGTGACCCTGTTTAACTTTCTGGAGTGAACCAAATTCAGCCAGGTGATTAGCACTATTTTTTGCTGTGCCTGTTTTCTATGTCATGAAATGGGAATTATGATACTCTGAATATGCAGTATATCCCAAGCCTTCTACCATCTTTCAGCTGAAGCCTGTCTCCACTGGAATCAATTATACTTTAGATACCTTTAAAACTCATTGAAAAAAATCACTTCTGTGTATTCAAAACAAAAACAAAAAATCTATGACAAGGCAGCCTATCACTCAAAATATTCTGTTGATATTGAGCTTGCATAATTCAGATAAAGGAAGTTAGCAACAGCTAGTACAGACAAAAGCTGTGTTTACCAAACCACGTGATATATATGAACTAGATTAAGTATATAGGGGACGCGGTGGCGCTGCGGGTTAAACCACTGAGCTGCCGATCGGAAGGTCGGCGGTTCGAAACTGCGCGGCGGGGTGAGCTCCCGTTGCTCGTCCCAGCTCCTGCTCACCTAGCAGTTCGAAAACATGCAAATGTGAGTAGATCAATAGGTACTGCTTCGGCGGGAAGGTAACGGCGTTCCGAGTCGTCATGCTGGCCACATGACCCGGAAAATGTCTACGGACAACGCCGGCTCTAAGGCTTAGAGACGGAGATGAGCACCGCCCCCTAGAGTCGGACACGACTGGACTTTACCTTTACCTTTTTAGATTAAGTATATACTCTGTGATTATATAACATCATGTTTGTAACACCAGCACAAGACACTCCAGAAGTCAGTTTTTGTATTGGACTCTAAAGTGCAGAGTCAATTTTTAAAAGGGTCTGGCTGCTGTGCCTTGGTGTAGCTTTATTGCTGTAAAAATATTAATTTCTGCAATAAAGCTTATGTTAAAGGAAGAAAAACATGTTAGGCAACTGTTTCTGGTTAGCTGGCAACATGTGGAATATAAATAGTGAAGCCAGGTTGCCAATTCTGGGTCAGCTCCTTACATTTATACCTATGGGGAAATATACTGTAATGTGCAGAAAACCAAAGTCAATGGCATACAATGGTATATACTGTATACTGTATATACTGCTGTATATACTGTATATACTGCTGTATATACTGTATATACTGCTGTATACACTGTATATACTGCTGAATTTTCAGAAATAATTTAATTGAAGAACAAACCATTAATCCACTAATAATTCCTAATCTCTTCAGGATTCCTCTTCCTGTATCATAAAACATCTGATCTGAGTTCATTGCATGGCAAATCAAAATCAGATGACATAAAGTGAGTAACGTAACAGTTTACTGGTCCCATTTAATGCTGTCACTATTGAAAATTATGTTATGAACAGTTAACATTTTTATCATATCTTTAGCTATTTTTGTAAGTTTATTAAGAGAAGGGGATTAGTGCCTGCTTCTCCAAGGTTGTAGAATCTATGTCCAGGATTGAATCTGGACTTCCTTCTGTGGCTCTTTCTCTAAACATTAATGATAGTTCTCCCCTAAACATAATCAGCACTGTTCTGACATATCATCCTGTCACTGATCTGTTTAATGGTTCAATTTTGGAGGAAAGGTTTTTGTTTGCTTGTTTTTTGTTTTCCCCCCCCTCTAACCTATGAATAGCCACCAGACTGCTGGCAAAAGGCTTGAAAATAATGGCCCAGTGGAAATTCTCTTGGCTGCTCTTCCATCAAGAAATGAACTGCTAACATTGCTTATCAATACATTTAATTTTGTAATCCCTTGCATGGTAGTTTGGGTATGTAAAGTGTCAGTAATGGTAATAAATTAACACCATTGTCAGAAGCCCCTGGAGGTCAACGTATTGGGCCATACTAGAGAAGCCAGTTCTTTCTTTTGCAGCAGAAAACAACCACTTTCACAAGACTGGATAATTTGCCTCCTAATTGAATCTAAAACTATATAGCTCTCTCTGATTACCAAAATAACCCTCTTTATGTAGCACATGACTGCCAAATAGCTAGCAGAGAATAGTATGCTTGGTTCTCCAGTTTACAGTGAAGCATATCGCTTATAGTTGTGCCAAAATCTCAAATTCAAAATATTTCAAAATGGAATGTTTCAAACTCAAATTCAAAATTCTCTGTTCAATGAGCTATTTCAGCCAGGTGGGAAGTACTAAGACTTCAAAACTCTTCCAGCAACGATCAGAAGAACCTGTTTCATACTTAGGCCAACTTTTTCAAACCGAAAATTGAGCATTTTTAAAAAATTTAGACAGTCCAAATTTCAAATGCTTCACCCATGTGCTTTCTGTATAAACATTTTCTTGGTTTTATAACTGTTAAGATGTGGCCAGCCATCAGTGGGATTAGGCAAGTTAAGAAAGGTTGGCAAGAACAACTTGAACAGGCTCTTACAGGAAATTGGATTATTAGAAAAGTGGTTATTTCTCCCAAAAGATGTTTCAACATTTACATATGTCAGTTATTAAAGACTTGCATCCATCATTGCAATAGAACAACAGAAAGAACATGGAAATCAACTGACTAGTAAACCACAGATATATAACAGACCACAGGCAAGCACACAATGAAGCAACATGAGACTTTTATCAAAGGGCTTTAGCAAAAGATTGCAAGAAAAAGGAAGATCTGACAATACTTCAAATTTATTTAGCAAAGAATTCATGCAATTTAGGCCATCAATACTAAATAAGTAGCTTTGGTTTTTAGTCTGCTGTTTTGCTTGATGTTTTTATACATTTAAATGCTTTAATAATACTTTTCTGCTCTTTTAAAATTAATTAATTTAATTCATTATAGTCTGATAAGGATTATCAGACTTCTGCCTGGGAAATATCTATAACAGAATACAATTCAAGGCTTAGGTCCAAATAAAGCTCTGAGAAGGTATTTGCCCACAGTTACTGTGACTCTAATAAGCAGCAATTTACAAGGTTATAAAGAAATTTGTGCTTTGTTCGTAATAGATCAACTAATAGGCATGTGTGTGTTTACACACACACACACACACACACAGACTCCCTCTGGATTTGCTACCTAAAAAACTGCATCTTTCTTATTCAAAAAAGAAATTTTGGTCTTTTGAGGACATGAAATGATGTAGGAAGAACGTGTGTGTGTGTGTATCTTTGAAGCACAAAGACATCAACCCAAATACATAAAATGTCAAAATCCTTGTCAGCAATTCTGTTTTGACTTCTGAAGCTCTGGAGCTCATTAGAAAACCTGTTATATATATTGTCAGCAAACTTGGGTGACTAATATTTTACAGTTAAAAGAATGACAGCTAGCTAATTTGTCTAGTTCTTACAGCTGATGTTTCCAAACTGGCTACACTCATTGTACTAATGATGCTTGATTCTAGCTGAAATAAGAGAGCTGCATAGACAGTAAGTAAATAAAAATGCTTAAGAGAGATCCCATATCACTACACACCTTCATCACTACAGTTTCAGTTACCCAGGTATGTGGAGATTGGTATGTTCTTCATGAGTGCCACATAGCTGTTATTCTGTTTTGGACCAAAACACTCTACATTTTCCATTCAAAGTGATGAATAAAGTTTAAATTAAAATTAAAATTTAAGTTTAAAACACATAGTATTCTCTCTCATGCTGTGGTTTAGGTTTGCTCCCCCCCCTCTCTTTTGTTAATGAATTTATTTCTAAAATTGGGGAGGGAGGCTGGGAAGACCCCCCAGTTTCTGATGGACAGTTCAGGTTCCATAGAAATATTATCTCTGAATAATATTTGAATATTTCACATTGAATTTGAATCCAGAGAAATATTAGGAACAGCCCGTACAATAGAGGGGAAATCCACAATGGTTCTTCAATTTCTTTCACCATCTGGAGCACTTAAAAAGTTGATATATTTCCTTGCCTTGGCAAGTGAATCAGTTAATAAAGAAACGTTCAAGTTTTAACAATTCTTGTGAGAGATTAACTTCCCACTTCCTTTCCTATATCACACTAGTAGTTTAAATGGTGAACAAGCAAAATGTTCTTCTCAAGGCATTAGCAATCAGAATCTGGGCATACAGAAATTTGTTCCAGTTAGTATACCATGAAAGGGGTTGCACTGAATGTTGAAGAATCATGTGACATGGCACAATATTTAATATCACTAGGTAAATACTATTTGTGAAAGAATTCACATTTATGTTTTAAAAGCTGGCATTAAGGAAACTAGGCTTAAATAGTTATTACTTCAGCCATTTTAACATTGCCTGCATATAGTATCATTTTTATTAAGTTATCTTTGAGGACAGCTGGTAGGAAGAGTCCCTGAGAAGAGAGGAAGGGAGCTGGCACAGACCATCACAGCAACCAGCTATAGTAGGACTCTTATTTCCTTCCCTCCTTCAGAGGGCCATCACTACCACCTGTCCTGTGGAAAGATGTTCTTTTTAGCTTTTTAAAACTATTATTTATTTTTGTTTGTTCATCATCACAGCAGTTGCATGTAAGCTAATTTGGTAGGATTTGTATCCTGGAAGGCAGGATGTAAATCATTTTAATAAAATAAATAATTACTTTCACATCACTATTTCCTTTTTTAAAAAACAGGCAATTTTTCAGGCAATTTTTCAATAAAGTTCATTCATGTTTTATTTCATTTCATTTCCTTACAGTGATTCGTGCAAAAATTTGCAGTGAAAAAGTGATTGAGGATTCAGTTCATACTCACAGAATGATCCGGTATGAAATCAAACAAATAAAGGTATTTAAAGCCCCTTGTCTGTTTTGAAGGTTAAATGGCAGGGAAGGATATACTGTATATGTAAGAGACTAAAACATGCTCTGTGTCATTCTACTGACATTATATCCAATGCTTGAATAGGAATAAGGACATGTCCAAATGGATAGTCCTCATGCAAGTCTTCCATTTCAGAAGTGAAACAAAGGAAAAATTGAACAGGTTCTTCTCACCATTTTAGCTATCAAGACAGTACTGGCATTCTTGTAATGCAAGTCTTGATGACAACCAGTAGCCAATCAGAAGGTGCCCTTCATGGCCAGTGAGCAAAGCTGTCTCACTTACCAACCAGTAATGAGTGCCTCTCCCCACTCTCTTTAGTTTTGTATCAAAAAATAAATATCTTCCCCAAAAAAGCTTTTTAAAGAACAAATTGAAAGCATCTTATCTGCTCACTATAGTAGCATATCCTCTGATGTGATTTGTATTTTGGTCCCTTCATCCTGACCTGCAGCTCTGCAACCAGGAATTGGGAGTTAGATGTCCCTGTACGGACTGTCCTATGCAAACTACTGGACCAAAATGCAGTTGCTCCTGCAGAGCTGTGTAAGGTAAAGGTAAAGGTTTTCCCTTGACGTAAAGTCCAGTCGTGTCCGACTCTAGGGGGCGGTGCTCATCTCCGTTTCTAAGCCTTAGAGCCGGCGTTGTCCGTAGACATTTTCCGGGTCATGTGGCCAGCATGACGACACGGAACGCCGTTACCTTCCCGCCGAAGCGGTACCTATTGATCTACTCACATTTGCATGTTTTCGAACTGCTAGGTGAGCAGGAGCTGGGACTAGCAACGGGAGCTCACCCCGCCGCGCGGTTTCGAACCGCCGACCTTCCGATCGGCAGCTCAGCAGTTTAACCCGCAGCGCCACCGCGTCCCTGCGGAGCTGTGTGCTGCTGCAAATAAATGGCACCCATATGCAAAAAATATGTTTAACTGCAGCAAGGGGGAAACAAGCCAAGAGAAATCCAGCAAGACTGTCAACTAATCAGCGGAAGGCTCAATTTGCTCTTCAACTAGATTGGAAACCCTGTCTTGTCCTTTAGGCCCTTAAAGGACTCATTTCTGAGTCAACATATACTGTATAGGCTACAAAAGAATTTAGTAGCTAAGGGAGAAAGTAATAATATCTCATCCATAGTCAGGAGAAATAATTTTGAATTTGAAATTCAAATACAAAACAACCATTGTAAATTTAATTACAAATGTTTGTGCCAGAAACAAAACTTTAATAATTCCAGACATTAGTTTTGCAGACAAGATGCCATTCCAATATCCACAGAATTAGTGTTACATGAAAAATACTACAGCATTGCAGAAATGTGAAGAATCCTTAAGAGTCTTGGATTTTTCATGTATGAGTAATGTTGTCTACAAGAAAGACAAAAGCATAGTCTATTTTAAGAGATCTAATATCCAACTATAAAGTTAAGAGATAAAGAAGGAATAATTCTTATCTGTAAACAATATCAAGTTTATTTTATGCCTCACTGGCAGATTTCCTACCAGGATGTTCTATGATGTAATCAAAAATATTGACCAATGACCTTAAAAATATATTGGTTGCATCAGGCTGTATGCCACCACCTGTTCTGTATACTTTTGCTAGAGAAAGGATACTGTTTTTTCCCATTTAGTAACTAGTATTGATTCTCCTAGTCTTAACTATAACTGACTGCTATTAGCTGTTTCATTTTTTGCACTGCCGTTTAGGATGGGAACTTGGGTGTAATATACTGAATAGTTTTACTCTGTTACGGAGTTGAGGTAATATAAGGCAACACTTGGGAGCACAACCTTTCCCAACAGTTTAGAAATGTTAAAACAATTAAATAATTCTCAATATTATTTCAAGTAGGATGTAAGGTATTATTATACCACCAAATAGACTAAATTTTTACACTACAATGACCATCTACTCTTGGTGGGATTAATGCATTTTTGAAATGAGAAATTTTTCTCCCACAGAAAGAAAAATGTGCAATATTCCACATTTTCCCCTCTGTTTATATCACTGTCTGTTTACTGAAATCCTGGTAACTAATTTTTTTTTACCCCAAGTGCAACTCCCATTTGCAACAAACAAACAAACAAACAAACAAACAAACAAACAAACAGGTTATTCCTGCTTGTATAGTGTTTCCTTACTGGAAGAAGGATTATTTTTTCCCCATCAAAGCTATTCAAGTTGAATTCCTAGGTGATAGTGGGTGGAACTCATACTTGCTTTTATTAGTTTGGCAGTATGAGGTCTACTGTATGTTTGCTGCTGGAAGATAGACACATAGCCATCGCCATTCATGCTTTGTGACTTCCAAATTAAATAACTATAATGAGGATAGTTTGGAAATGTAATTTACTATAGAAAGCGGCAGCTTACCTAAAATGAATTTGTATACACAATACTAATTAACTGTTTTGAAATACCTGCCCTGTCATTTAATTTCTGATCCCAATTCAAAGTGCTGACTTTAATCCTCTTCAGAAAGGATTTTGTCCCTATATTTTTAAAAATATTTTTGTTTGGACATTTTTCCTTTCCCCCCCCCCTACAGTTTGTAAATCACGTTATTTATACATTTATTTATAACATTTGTATAGCCACCCATCTTAAAACCAACTCTGGGTGGCTTACAACCAATAAAACAATATGTACAATCATAAATCCAACAACAATAAACCTAAAAAGCAGAAAAATCTGGCGCCACAGTGGTATTTCCCTGATGCCCATTCTCATCTCATTTCAGCCTGACCTTACCTTATCCCAGAACCTGGAGGAACAGCCAGGCCTTGAGTGCTCTCTGGAAGGATAAAGGGGGGGGGGGCTGTCGGATTTCCAGGGAGAGGGTGTTCCATAGGGCAGGGGCTGCAGTGGAAAAGGTATGCTCCTGAGGATGCACAAGATGGCAATATTTAAGGGACCTGGAACATGCCTACCCTATCCACTCTGGTTTTAACTTTAGAAACTAAGATGAAAGTCAAATATAACAGTATTTTAAAATAAATAAATAATCCTGTCCTAACAGCCAGGAACCACGCTGAGACAAGGAATAGGTCTCTAGTGTTTTATTACTGCTACATAACAGAAAATCCTAACAAACTGAAGAAGTGTGGGAAAAACCCAGACAGATAAACCCCAAAGGCTAAGGCGGGCCCGATCTGTGTCTCTTTGAATGGATACCTAATTCCTCAGTACTACACATGCGCTTTACAGCCTGGATGGGAGCCCCCTGCTCGTCATCCTTACTCATGACAAATCCTATGGGTAAGATGGTGATTATTATATCCTATGGGTAAGGTGGTGATTATGATTAATAAATAATCCTATGGGTAAGATACCAGTGAGAAAATCTTCAATATTATGATTTACCATGCCTGGTTAGGAATTACTATTTTGAATAATAAAATTAACTTAAATCAAGCTACTGACCACAAGCCTTCCCTTACAATAACGACTTCACTCGTTGTAGAGTTCTTTCTCATGGCCAGTTATTGATTATATGCCACCAAGTCATTGTCAACTCTTTGAAACCACATAGATTTTCTCTGTGATCTGTCCCTAACTGGTCCTTCAGCTCTTCCAATCGCACCCCCATCACCACTGTAATTGAGTCTATCCAGCTCCCTGCTGGTCGTCATCATCTTCTCTTTCCTTCCACCTTTCCCAGCATTAGAGCCTTCTCCAGAGAACTAGGTCTTCACATAATGTGTCTGAGTAGGATAACTTGAGCCAAACCATTTGTGCCTTGAGTGAGAACTCTGGGTTGATTTGTTCAATGATCCATTTTTTTGTTTGTTGGTTGGTTTCCTTGGCTGTTCATTGAATTCTCAGGAATCTTCTCCAACACCAGAGTTCAAAAACACCAATAATCTTCCTATTTTGCTTCTTCAAACTCCAACTTTCACTTCCATAGAGGGTTACAGGGAATACCATAGCTTGCACAATTCTGATCTTTGTAGTTATAGACACATCATGGCATGGCTAGTTATCCCTGGATATTTCAAGAGAATCCTGGTAGCAAGCTGCTGATTTTTAGAAGGTCGTTTGCTGCTTCTTGTTACTTTTATTTAGCAATACACTGAAATGCCTTTGCTTTGAAAGTCATTTCCAGTTCATTATCTCAGTCAAGAAACCATTGTGTAACTTACTTGTTTCTCTTTTTTGCATTAGATGTTATAGAATTATATGTATTTAGACAACAGGAAAAAAACACTGGATTTTGGGAAATATTTTTGAAACCTAAGGAACAGCTACTTACTAATCACAGTGCTAATGTAATTCATTCATTGGTATCCACAGTACTTGTTGTGTCACATTTGTTTGACGGATGAAGGAAAAGGTTTCCCATAATAAAAGAACCCGCTTGGAAAAACAACAGATACAGTTTATGAATATCTCAATTTTTATTGTAAACCGCCCAGAGTCGCTCTTGTTGAGATGGGCTGTGACGAAATGTAAAGTATAAAAATAAATAAATAAATAGGAGATTAGAGGTGTACAATAATAAATCAGCACTGAAGGCTCCTGTCATAAAGACAGAGCACGTTTTAGATGTCTCAATGCATCTTAGAGTATGTATGTGTATAACAGAGAGATAGTAACTATACTGCTGCAGACTGTCTTCCATATTTTTGGACAAGCTTCACATTTCTGACCACCCTATGCTCAATTGTACAGAGATGTAGCAGACACAATGCAAAAAGTTGGAAGCTAACCAGTGCAAACTTTAATATTACAACAATACAGCATTATGTTAATCTGTTTTATACAGGCTTATACAGAATATCTCTTTTTTCTAATAGATGTTTAAAGGTTTTGAAAAGGTGAAAGATGTTCAGTATGCTTTTACACCTTTTGATTCAGCTGCCTGCGGGGTAAAATTAGAAGCCAACAAGAAGAAACAGTATCTCCTTACAGGTATAGTATATTGAAGTGAAATATTAAAGTCCATACTAACAAAATCAACACTTGAGCTATATAGCCATCAGTGACATTTCTGTTAAAAGTATAAAATTTTCTAGAAAATTATTAGTATGTGTATCTGTGTGTGTATGTTTGTGAGAGAGTGTTTGTATAGTATATAGATGCAAACTATAATGGCAAATGTAAATAGCTGCTGCCCATTATTTTACAAGATGTGTAGACCTACCTCCTTGGATAAATTAAAACAATAAATAAAACTTTCTCTCTCCCCTCCCCCAATAATATAAGAACTGCAGGGAAAAGAAAAAGAAAAAAGAAAATTGGGTAAGCTTTGTAAATGTTGGTGGCATAGAGATTTAAATCATAATCATCTTTCCCGGGCCTAGAGATTATACAGATTATATATTCTGCTGGAGAGTTTGATTGATTTAGTGCCTGTGGATTATGTCTCTGGCACTAAAAATGTTTGAGTCCCTTGTTTCAACATTTTCTCTACTTCAGGTCAAATTTCAGATGATGGAAGATTTCTTATTTATTTATGCAGTTTTATTAAACCATGGGATGACCTTACCTTATCTCAAAAGATAAATCTAAATCAGAGATATGAAATGGGCTGTGACTGTAAAGTAAGTATATCTATTAGATTGAAATGCATTTGGAGTACTATTACTATATTAGTTGTGCAGCAATACAAGGAGGATAAGTGGAACAAGGCAGGTTTGTTAGAATGCATAAGCTTTAATCTACCACATCTAAATGGTACATCCAGATGCTATAGCAATCTGTCTTGGGATGGTAGTCCTTCTAGCCATGTCATAATACCTAATACTGTTTTCTATATATATCTCACTGATCTTTTCTACGATTTTCTCACCTGTGTAATATGTCCCTTTAGTAGTTAATCACTATTAGAAAATCAATATATTTATATGATATGCCTGCAAAGTTCACTAATTGCAGAGGTCTGTATAAATATCTGTGTAAAGTATTTATAGTCTATAAGTATTTATAAATGCTTCAGATGTAGCAAAAGTGATGCAACAGCTTACTTTTCCTTAAAATTAAGGTCAGAACAGTCTATTTTGAATGTTTTCAAAGGTACCACTTCCAAAAATGCTGAGAATAGAAGTTCCAATGACAGAATGGGATATTCTAAAGTCAGAACTTTTCAACCTCTAGATGTTTTGCACACCACTATTTCTAAGTGTATAAAGGCTATTAATACCTTATGATCCTTGTGTTGAGAACTTATTGTTACAATTAATGTCTCCATTTAGCTTCTCAAATGGATGTACTGGATCATGTGGTCATTAATACCTATTTTAGGATCCTGCCTATAATGTCTTTTATGACCACCAACTTTATTTTAAGATCCAGATATACCTGCACTAAGAGTTAATAGAGTAGGTCCCCAATTGTGCAGAGAGGTATTCTTGATTTCAATCCCTTGAAACTTCCCTATCAATTCAGAAAACAAATGAGATGGGCATAGATGAAAGATACAAAGGAGGTCACCTTATGCCATCCTGTCTGCCTATATACTTTTGGCCTTACGTATTTTATAGTTGGATACGACTGAATGGATAATTCGATTCGATTTTATAGTGGAATGGATGAATAAACCTATAACATTATCTGGACATATTTAAATGATTACAGAAAGTATAATTCAATTCAAATAATTTCTAATTGTTTTATGATGGAAACCACACAATTTGTTTACACCACTCATACAGGAATTAATGTTACCCTTGTTCTGCTGCAGGCCATACACTACCAAGTAGTTTTTTTTTTAAACTTTCACCAGACAACTGTAGTCATACACCATCACTTTCCTTAATATCAAAATAAGAAGGGCTAGCACCGAAAGATGCATGGTGCATGCCTCTAAGATGGTTTTCTGCACTTAATGTGCACATTGTAGATATCAAGGTGATACATAACAGTCTTTTAGATGCACAAAGGTTGTTTTGGTACAGAACCATAGTCCCTATGTACAACTAATTCAGAAAAAGACCTTGAAATAATATATTGTACTGATATAAATTTCTATGTTGAAATAATTCATCATGCCCTTAGGTTGGAATACATGTATTTATAATTCTCCAAAGTTCTATCCTTGCCTCATCTCAAGGCACACGTGGATTTTCCAAACAATTTACAAATTTTAAAGTGCCTTTACACTGATAAATGCTGAATAAGTGTTTACACATGGTCACATGTGATTTAAAAGAAGAAAAATTGGGAACTCATGTAATTTTCTGCACTTAGATTTCTGCCTGCTATACAGTACCCTGTCGCACCACTACACCCAGTGAATGCCTATGGACTGATTGGCTGACAGAGAAGAAGGCCTATGGACATCAAGCAAAGTATTATGCCTGTATCAAACGCAGTGATGGAACCTGCAGTTGGTATCGTGGTGGTCCTCCTGTAGAGAAAGAGTTTGCTGATAGCACTGAACCATAAATGATATAATTTGGGGCGGGGGAACCTGACCAGTTAAATCTGTCCCATGTTGCCTGCTTAATGCTCCTTTGAACTTCCAGCAATTGTCTCTTGCTTAGAAACAAAAGCAAACTGTGCAGTGCACATAAAGCACAGAACATGTAGAACTGGCATCCAGACAAATATAGAAATGTTGTTTCTGGTAGTAGCTGCTTTCTACAGTTATTTCTGTAAATTTATGTGGAAACATTCCTGTTTTCTAAGAAAGAACATTTATTTTTAAAAAAGCAAGGTTTATTCAAATTGTAATTTCTATTCGTGTTAAAAAATTTGAAATGATTAAAATAATACTGTTTTAATCCAAAACAGTACTTTCGAATTAAAAAAGATTGCTCTTTTGTATAGCCTTTTTCTTTTAAAAAGTATTCTAAGACAAAAGAGTTTTAAAAAATCAGATATAATAGGCAGCTGTAAAAAAACTGAAAGATAATTTTTGCTCTTCCAAGATCATAAGGTAAAGGTAAAGGTTTCCCTTGACGTAAAGTCCACTCGTGTCCGACTCTAGGGGGCGGTGCTCATCTCCGTTTCCAAGCCTTAGAGCCGGCGTTGTCCCTAGGGACACTTCCGGGTCATGTGGCCAGCATGACGACACGGAACACCGTTACCTTCCCGCCGAAGCGGTACCAATTAATCTACTCACATTTGCATGTGGTAATTTTTCTTTTAGTATATGTCATCAGCAATGTTTGACTTCATTTCTCTGTATGCTACTTTGTATGCCTCAACTTGTCTCATCATGGCATTGAAAGATTTGTTCATAACTATAACATCTACCATAATCAGAAGCAGATGTTATAATCCAATGAATTGGGATATGTTGTAAAACAAAAATTAAGACTGGTCATTCTGTTATAAAACAATTATGATGCTGCGCTACTGGGACATATGACTACAATATACAAACCATAGAAATACATACTTTTTGTGGAAAAAAATAAAATAAAAATACTTTGATGGTTTGAGATGGAGTTGATTACCAAGTCTTGCTGTTTGCATGAAGAAACAAAATCAACTGCAAGCTTTTAAATTTTTTTAAAGGAAGGACTGGCATTTTTAAGCCTCTTTATTTGTAATAAATCTCCTCCAAGTTATAACATATAGTTAATGGTAGCTAATTATATACTGAAAATATGCATACAGTAGCCTATAGATGAAGACCAGAAGCACAAAAGTGCACTCTATGTAAGATAGCAGTAAAAAAAAACAAGGTATAGTATTAACTGTGTCAAGTCAGTAGCAGAACATTTGTTCATTTTCAGAGATAAGAAATTTAAATAGTGTTAATAGTTTAATAATTCGATAAAAATGATTAAAGCTGAAACTCTACTGAGTTTCTACTGAAACTCTAAGAGCTGTTTCAAAAAGACACAATGTATTGTGAAATTAATCTTAAAATAAATCTGGAGCTTGAACTTTCTATCTTTGAAATGACTTTTTTGTTTCTTTTATTACTATAAGAACAAAGTTTGCACTCTATAGTTAATATGGGGAAAAGATTTTTCTCTTCCTCTGTATACATTTAGAAAATATTAATGAACAGCCTAAATAAAAAGGGGAAGTCACCAAGAGTCACCTTTCTAAAAGCACTATTATATTAAAGTGCTAACGTTTGATTTAAAACTTTGCTTTCAATGCAGTTTAAAGAGATCAAACACTAATTTTTTTTTGAATATATGCTGCTTCCAGACAGTGCGCATACCAGCTCATTTTCAACGTATTATACATTTAAAAATATCTTGAAGAAATGGCATGGTCTGAATCTCACTTCATGTGCTATTAGTAATGATTTCCAGTCAGGATTTCATGTCCTTATTTTTAATGTTGAAAAGATACTCATAAAAGAATGCTAATCTTATGATATAATTTGTTTGTGATATAATCTTTTCTGGTTGTAAACTTTAATTCACTCACTACTGCTAGCAGAAATTATTGCTGAATGCCCAGGATTTAAGTCTGAGTAAACATGTATCAAGTCTCTTTGTCACGGATAAACAAAAACTAGGAACTTCTAATCTGAACAGTGAAATGTTAAAATGTCAAAATAATTTCCTCTCAATGCAATGTATGGGCAACTCAAAATCCTTTAGCAATTACCATAGAGAATAAAAGCTAATTTATTTCCACCCAGCCATTAAAGTATAGATGATGTCTGTCTATGTGAATTTTAAGGACATACACTGTTTTGCTGTTAACTAGGAATTATTAACTATAGCCTCATCTGACAAAGAGATACTGTATACGCCCATGTGACAATGAGATATATGCTAAAAAGCTAGCCGTCTTTCCAACACAACTTAAATTAAGAGGTGCTTTGATACCCAACATCTACTTTTAATTCTTATTTAGTAAACATCAGAACAAGCAGAATTATTTATTAGGAGCATATTGTTGTGCACAACTTTAAATGGCTTTTCTTATATTTCTCCTGTACTTTTTGAGAAACCATCAGTATGATACTTAACCAGAGAAAGAAGCAAACCCTATATAGTCATCTTCATAGGGAATTTGGGTTTTCAGAATAATACTGCCAGATGCTGAAACATCCTATTATCTAGCTGACTGGGAAATCAGTAGTGATTTCCTCCAGCCTAGTACCAGTACCAGTGTGATAAGCTTTAGTATGCATGAACAGTCACAGATTTCTCTTTAACTCTGGTACTGAGGGAGGAAGTCATTGTCATTGCAGTTGTATGTGATTTGGACATACCCAGATTGCTTTGGGGATGATACTCATCTCCATCTCCAACCACATGGCTGGAAGAAGTGTAGAACTTGTTTCATTACTGAATGGAAGTACAGTGTAGCAGGTGGCAGCATCTAGGTGATCTTGAAAAGGCTAAGCAAAGTTGAACCTTGTTCATACCTTGATAGGAGATTACCAGGAAATCCCAGGACTCTAAACTAGTCTTGAAGGTTAAAAAACATCCTGGAAGAAGGCAATGGAAAACAAGTGTCCATATCGTTGGCAAGAAAACAATAGAGATGTGTCCATGTAGTTACCAGAAGGGAATTTAATTTACAGACTTACAGGCTTAACAACCCTAAACCTTTCACTGCAGGGAGAAAAAGTTTGGAGGTTATTGTTACTGTTAGTGCACTTGGCCTGACAGGAGGAGAATAAGAGGAGGAGAATAAGCGAAGAAAAAGAATGAGATACGTATTCGTCATAATCAGCAACTGATTATTCTTCTATCTGATGTTCCAAGACTTCCCAAGTGCAATTGTACTGCATGATTCCAATATTTCCTCAAACTGGAAGAGTTTGAGTATCCTTTCAAATCAAGAAGCTGAGTGGTAATATCACGGATGCATGCATACAAATGTGTACATGCCTGGGATGTGGTGGGCTGGCCTTTTGCTCCCTTGAGTAGGGTTCACTAAAACCTTCTTCCCACAATCTCTTTCCAATCAGGTTTCACACCTGGGTATAGTCTGCATACTGTTATGTATCTCCAAGGTTTTTTTTTTTCCCTTAGTATTTGGAGGCTGTGGAGGTCTGGATAGTGAGGAACAGACTTAAGGTCTACCAAGATTGCAGCAAAATCAAGTAGCCATGGGTTTTAGGACCACCTGTATGAGGGCTTTCCATCATTAGTTCTGGATGGGGTAGCACTAAGTGGTGCGAAGCTTGGGAGTCCTCTAGACTCTTAGCTCCTCCTTGAAGAGCAGGTGGCAGCTGTGGTTAGGAGGGCCTTTGCACCAACTGCATCCATTTTTAGATGCGGAGGCCCTGTTCAGGATCATTAATGCTTTGGCCACCTATCAATTGGACTACTGCAATGCTCTCTACATATAGGAGGGCTGCCTTTGATGACCATTCGGTAGCTACAGCTGGTCCAGAATGCGGCATCACAAGTAATGATAGTATACCTTGATATGCCTATGTAACACCCCTATTTTGTGAGCTGCCTTGGCTCCCATGGACTTCTGGGTACAATTCAAGTACTAGTTGTCACCTACAAGTCCTTCATAGCACAGGGCCAAGCTATTTGTGGGCATGCTCCTATTAAACATTGGCATCTATTGGCATCCAGGAGGCATGCTTATCTGTCATGGTATGTGATGTATTTTTAATCTTTGTTGAACTGTTTTGATACTATTTTTAATTTGCTGTTAACTGTGCAGAGTTGCACGATAAGTGGGCAGTCATACAAACTGAATCAATGAATACATAGATTCCCTATTGTGTTCTCCAATACTCCAGGGGAGACCCTATTCAGTAACTACAGCTATCAGCCACTCTTCCCCAGAGAAATAATCTCTGCCACTAAATTATTAAGGAGCAGGTTAGTGGTGTCCCTTTGCCTGCTTTCAAGAATGGAGAAACATGTGCTTTACTAACGTTAAAATCCTTTCAAAATGAGAGTGGTTATTTCAGTATGAGTTGAGTCCATAGGCAAGAAAGTCGGGGGTCTCCAACCTTCATTTCCAGAAGGCTTCTGGGCTGTCACACTCTGGTCTTGCTACAGGTAACTGCTAACTGCTTTGGGTAGCAATTTAGTAGTTCCCTCTGCTACCACTTATCTTCCAGAGGCATCTCATCTGGTGTACTCCCCTTAATCCTGGTGTGTGAGAGATAGAGTTCTCACAACTTTTTAACTTTAAACCTTAATATGCACACATTCTGTATTGCTGAAGCAGAATTACAAAGTTCCTTGATCAAGGTCATCAACTAAACAGAAAATGCATGAGAAAATGCAGAATAAATATTCCAAACTGACCACACTATGTTGGTCTGCTATGAACGAATGCTTTCTCCCTCTGAGATGGGAGATGATTCCATGTAATACACAGTCTACCAGAACATTATAAATAATCCCTTCCTGCCCAACCTGAAGGATGAAATAAGAGGCTAAAGATTCACACTCACTTTACTAATTTGCATAGAGGAATGAGAACATTAGACCTTACTTAGTAGTGCACAAGAAAAGAAAGAAACAACCTAATTCAAATCCTCACTGAACATACTTACATACTTCTACAGAAATGACAACTTTTCTTGGGCTTTGACTATCTCTACCCACTACCTAGTTTGTGAGGTTAGATTTAACTGACAGATCAGATCTAAATTTTCATTTCATTTTTTCATGTCTCAAGCTCTTGGGATTAGATTTTTCCCCATTCACTATAGGTGATTATTTCTGACACTGCAGAGAGTTTCTGTATGTGGCAGTTTTGATTAGTTATTAAAACAAACTGATTTTTTAACTCAACTTTCATACCAGCACTTCACTTTCATTGGGTTCTCTTTTCTCACAATCAATAAAAATAGGATATGTTTATTTTTCAAAATAAAATGAATACATTTACTTTCTTTATCACATAGTATTCCAGGAACAATACATTCAATCACTATTTTGGCTTTGGTTTGAAGAAATAAAAAGCCAGTCAACTAATACTTGCCTTTTAATATTAAATTAATATATTAAATAGTACCTAGCATTCTTGAAAATGAAAGAGAAATGATGGTAAGAGAAAGACGAATATGTCAGGATTGTTTATAAGTACAGAAACCTTTCGTTAATAATATCTAAATCAAATGCATTTTTAAAGTCAAAACTTCACACAGATTATGCAATCCACCAAAAAAAGAGAGCACAGTTTGAGATTTAATCTAAGCTGCCTAAACTAAATGTACATCCAAAAAGAATATCTCTCATCTCAATATCTGTAGCTTTAAAAACATTAGAAATCTTTTCCCCATTTTCAGGGTTGCAAGTGTTTCATATGAGTAGACATCTTTGTTGCATAAAGCCAATGGCACTACAGATAAAACAAGAGGATGATTAGACAGATAAAATGAACTCATGGATTATTATAGCTGTCCCCCTCACATGTAGAAGGAATGGATATTTATGTTTATTGTTTGCTCTTACCATTTCCTTATGATTTGGATAAAAGGTTTGTTCAATCAGAGGAAACTTCTCTGGTCCCAGGGTTCTATAGATGGACACCAATTGGGCAAACTATAAAAAAACAAAACAAAACATTAAGTTTCAAAGTTAACACAGAAATAACCTCAGCACTCCTCTGCAACTCTATAATCGTTATTTATCAAAACCTCAAGATCCAATTTCCAGAACGCCGTAGAGATTGCCAGATTATTATTATCCACAGAAAAAGAAAGTATAAAATGTGCACAAAAAGTCTTAAATTATTAAACCTATTTATAAAAGTTATATGGATTTCATCCATGGCAATACCTGAATATGCCACCTACAACATATTGCTAAGCAGACATATTTAGAACCAAACAGAGGGATTTCAGTGCCTCTCTGCTTAGCAATTAGTTTATACAAATAGTGTTTTTATAGAGCTATTGCCAAAGCTTAATGGCAACTCTCATGCCACATTTATGATGAGGGCCTTTATTCCATATTCTCTGCTTTTTATTCAGTTTTGCAATTACAACAGACTTCTTGGTTACTACTAGTAATTGAATGAGGTATCTATAGTCACTGTGCTAATTCTTTTTCTTTCTAAAAGCCCCGCTGAAAGAGCCATTTTCCTACTCACGATTGGTTCCTGAGCATTTGATTTTCCTGGTCTTTGACTGTGCTCACTACAGTACCTAGTTTGTCAGGTTAGGGTAGGCCTGGGGAGATTTAACTCTTTGACAGCATCTGCTATTTGTATTTGGAAAAAGTTAATTACTTCTAGTGTCTTTGTTCCATTGTGAATCATCAGATTACTGAAGCAACTTTGGGAATTATTTTTGCAGTGTTAATGAAAATAAGTTAATTTCTTTATTAACAATCTTATATTCTCTATTCTTTAAAAAGAAAACATTAGTTTACAAACACATAAGCACTTCAAAATCCACAGCAAAAGCAGAATAGAAAAATAAACAAAAGGCTTACATAAAACTTTCAAACAGAATGCAAGTCTGTCTCCCTCAAACCCCCCCCCCCCCAATTTTGGTTTAGCCTTCTCCAGCAAGAAAATATGTATTCTGCCAGGTTATTGTGAGATGAAGGATAAAGAGGCAAGAGTGAAGCTTGAGATAGATAGAAAAACTGTTAGAGAATACTATCTGACTTTAAATCTCCAGAGTAAAATGAACTGCATTTGAGTGTAATTAAAAAACTAACTGACAGTCTGGCCACATCTTTATTAGCTTTGACAAATCCTACTTAACTGGTGAAGAGCTACTTGACTGGAAAAGAGCAAATGAAAAGTTCGGGGAACTACCACTCAGTCTTCACACAGAAGACAAAGATAAAGAACATGAACAATAATAAATAAATTTATACAATTACACAGTCCAATACTGTGTTTTTAGTGCTTATTATATTGGGAGCCACCCAGAGTTCGTTTGGAATTGGGCATGCCCAGATTGAACTAAGTAATAATAATACCAATAACAACAATAACAAGATTAAGTTATAAGAATGCAGATTCCCACTGAATGTTTGACAAAAATTTCTAAAAGCAGTTAAGGAGTAGAATAACTACCCAGAGTTTGGGTGAACTTTTCATCTATGGATATATAGGCAGAGGATAGACAGCCACATCTCATAGATGCTTTAATTTGGATTCCTGCATTTAGCTAGGAGATGAACTTAGAGGCCTAAACCACCTTGTCTGAATCTACATTTTTTTTTTAGTTAATGGGGAAAAAAATCTAGCAATTCCATAATTCAAATTCAAACAAGTTCAGGAAATTCTACAAAATGTTAGGAAAAACAAAAACCAGAAAGTCAAGCTACTGACTAATATGTCGTATCTCCTCTAATGTTTCTTATCAAATGTATATATTTTAAGAGCTGAATCAGCAGAATTTAAAGGAACTAGAATTTTATACATATTTGATCTGGCAGGAAAGGCATGCTCCGGGTCAGCTAGGGAGTGTTGGCTGGTGGGGCCCAGAAGGAGAGCCTTTTCTGCCTGGCACCCATCCTTTGGAACATCACTCCCCCTGAGATTAGATCATAAGGCCTTGAAAACCTGTCTTTGCGCTTGAGCCTGGGCCCTGGGCATGGGTTAGAGCCTGTCTTCTGATTGTATGGATGATAGGTTAGATCATACCCTGTTGCTATGCATTTTAATTTTGGTTTATATTATGCATTTTGTGTTTTTATTTGTTTTATTGTAAGCTAGCTAGAGTCACATAAAAGTGAGATGGGCAGCTATATAAATCAAGTAAATAAATAAATATAAATTAAATGAATTATTAATTATAATTAATAATTATTTATTCTAAATATTTCAGTTTTCAACACAATAAACACTGTGCATTAATGTCAGATGGATGGTAATTCAGAAAATTTCTATCAGAAATAACAACATATTTTTTTTTTGCTCAAAGTAGAAAATAAATTTGATCCATACGGGTAACAATTTTTTGTACACTTGACATATTCTGAATATGTCAAGTGTGCAGAATGCAGGAAAGAATCCTTTTCAGTTCAGTGCAATAAAAATATTGTCAGATTACAGGAAGGGAGAAAATGGAAGAATGGCAGATTTAAATATCAATGGTTCCATGTTTATATTTCTTTTGGGGGAAATGAGCTAATGGTCCTCTAAAAATTTGTGGGAATTGCTATATATCACAGATCAAGTTCCTGAAAGCTTTTAGACTTTTCCCACCTTTCACCTAGTTCACAAACTTAGTGAAAACTTCACAAACTTCAGTGATGGTTTTTGTTATTGTGGCAATAAAGCCTTGAATTTCCATGCTTGCAAAGACAGAGAGGCTCCCCAAAGCATTCTAAAGGGTTTCTGGGCAAGCATGATGCCATGAGAAAAGTACCTGTTCTTAAAGCCTTAGTGCAACTGTGACAGCCAAAGACTTCCCAGTTGTTGCTACATGTGTATATGTAAAGATGCTTGGCTTTGCTGGTGCTTCCAGTGAAAGTATTGTTTATTCATTGCACACATGCACAAACAACCAGCACAAGGTTTTGAAGCAGCCATGCCTACACTTCCAAAGAACACAGCTGCTTTAAAGCATCAAGGAGTGATGCTTTGCTTGTGCTGATGTACTTTCCCCAGCTTTAAAAGAAGTGTTTAAAATCACATCTTCCACAACAGTTAAATAAGGGATGGGCTTATATCTATTTCCAATAAATAATTCATGAGATTCATCCTTTGAATCTGTATAAGCAAATTTGCTTTATCAATAAGAGCGCATGGCCCAGACAATGAGAAAGCTATTATATTTTTAAGCCTCACTAAACTATGTGTGAATGAAATGAATATGATCATGTTGCATAAATGAAATCCTATGCATACTTGCTTGAAAAAAATACATAGAATGCAATAGGAGTTATTGAATATACTGAAATTTTCTGTTGTAGAAGCATGAGTGCTTTGAATAGCTGAATCACTTGGAACTGGGCCTCTAGAACCCCTTCCCAACTATTCTTTTAATTTGCTGCAGGAGAAGAGGAAAAATAAATAACAGAACTGCATTTCCACCTGCACTTTGAATGAAAGCAGTAGAAATTAGAGCCTTTTTATACTTGGTAAGGCTATAGTGAGAATGCTGGCTGAATTGTGATGTAGGATGCTGCATAATCTTCTTCGGCACTGGCTTCTACTACATAGTGAAAAGGGCATATTAGAACATAGGAACATAAGGACTGTGCTGGATCAGATCTAAGGCCTCCAGCCAGTCTAGCATTCTGTTACTGCCAAGAGATACTAGATTCCTATGGGAATGTTACAAGGGAGTACAACAGCTCAGGTTCCAAGGCTAGTGTAACAAAAAATCATAGTGCCTTCAATATTAAACATATTAATGTTGATAACATTTATAACTTTTAACTCCAGAGGTATCAAGTGTTTCGAAGCAGGCAAAGTCAGGACGCAAGAAGCACTGGGATTTTGGAAAGATACTAATTACTAGTAGGATATTTAACAGAATCTTGAAAGCCAGAGAAAATAATTCTCCAGTTCAACTTATATCTAGTATAACTGAGGCAGAGCTACTGTTTCTCACGCTTCTTTCCTCCCCTGGATTCAGGAATCTTTTCTGTGATTGTTAATTCTTCTTCTTCCATGTTCTCAGGATCTGCTAGAAATTCCATTACAATCGGAAAATTCCATTTTTAAATAGTTGGTGGCTATCACTTAAACATTTCCAATCTAGAATGCTGCATGAAGTGGGCCATCACAAGTGCCAGGCATACAGTGAGTGCTGCAGCATGGCCAGACAGGAATCCAAATTAGTATGGAACTGGTCCAACTTGGAACTGAACATAATAGCAGTGCTCTAAAGTAATGGAAATATGAAAATAGGCAACGGTCAAATTGAAAAATATAAATCAACAGTCTCTGAATTGCAGTGGAAAGATGACAGCTAAGGAGAATTTCTGAAGCTAAGAGATGGTTAACTAATTTATTGTTATAAATGTCCCAAACTGGCTGCAGACCACCAACCATCCTTTTCAGAAATGGCAGAAGCTAAAATAATAACCAGAGAAAGACTGGTTCTATGGTACCCTCACAATGGTTCTTTTAATGGTTCTTTTAAGGAGAACTCTTGTATCATATTCAAGTTCCTGGGCCCAATAATAACAGCCTTACAGTTGGATGAAAGAATGGCTGTTGCTAAGAAATAACAATGTTAGAATTGGAAAGGCACAACCTGAGGTTTGGATGGCATGGTTTTTTATGGTATGATAAAGTTAATGTAGACTTCATAACTCATTATGTTAGGAATGCCATATTAAGAATATGGAACAGATACAAACCCAGGCTATGCCCAAAAATACCTTTATTGGCCTCAGCACAAGACATGTTTTATAGAAAAGAAACAGTGGGCAAAGAAAAATGGTTAATGCGTCAAGATTTGCTAGTATAGAAAAATGGAGAACTGAACATGAAATCAAGAAAACAACTGACTGCAGCGGGATTTACTTTTCAATGGTTTTAATATGCACATTAAGGGAGAGGTTTAATATGGATAAAAAGCTACCAGGTATAGAACAACATGTACAAATGATGAACATGCAATTGCTAAAATGTACAAACTTCTGTTGAGATTTGAAATGGAAGAAGAACAAGTTAAAAAGTACATGATAAAATGGGCTAAGAATTTTGGTTATAATATACAGATGGATCAATGGGAAAGAATGTGGTTAAAAGGACTGAAATTCACATTGTCTTATAACTTAAGAGAGCATTTTTATAAAATGATATACTGTTGGTATATGTCACCAGATAAATGATCTAAGATGTATAAAGGTACTTCTGATTGTTGTTGGAAATATGAAAAACATAAAGGGACATCTTATCATGCATGGTAGACTTGTGAAACAGCAAAAAAAAAAAATTGGCTTCAAATACACATGATGATGCAGAGAATTTTATAAATTAATACTCAAATGAAACCAGAATTTTTATTACTAGGACTTATGGATAGTCAGTCAGAAAAGACTCATGGATGATTGATTTTATATACAGTAATACCATTTTATAGTAACTGCAGCAAGGTTATTATACACACAAAGATGGAAAAATATAGAAATACCCATAATGGAGGAGTGGACTGTGAAGATGGTAGAACTTGCAGAAATGGCTAAATTGACTTGTTTGATTTGGGAGGGAACAACTGCTACTTTTATAAAAGACTGGAAATCCTTTATGGATTTTTTGCTGAAAATGGATAAGAATGAAATGGCGATTTCTGGATTTACCAATTAAAAAGGGCTTTGTATGGGAAGGAAGGAACCACATTATGTAATTTTGAAGGTGGGAAATGGTGTCAAGTATGTCTATAACTGCTGTAAAGAAGAATGGAAGTCACTTCTTTAAGTAGCTTTTTTCCCTCTTTTTCTTCACTCTATTTTCTTTACCTTTCTTCTTTTCCTATTTTCTTCTATATTTTTTGTGCTTATCTTTTAACTTTGTAAAAAAATTCTTTAATAAAAACTGTAGATATATTTTTAAAAAAGATAACAGCCTTATGGGATGAACAAGAGAAAAAAAAAGTTCAGGCATAATCTCCAGAGTGCCTGGCAGTATTAATATGTTGATATATTTTAATAATCTCTCTCTTGTCATTGGAAAGTAAAGAAACACCAGCCATAGAAGCCATGACATAATCGCACAGTGACAACATGATGCAAATAATGTCACATAACCCCCATTACTACATTCTGTAGACGCTCATGTAAATAAATAAGAGGTTTTGTCCCAAAGGAAGTGTTGACATGTAGCCAGACAAACTGAGGGCTTTTTCATGTTTTTTTCATATTTTTCATGATGCAGTGACTAACATTTGTTTCTACTGGCCTACTGGTACTGACTAGTAACAGTGCTTTCAGCTAAGTAAGTAAGGGAGAGGGGGCTCTGTAATCATGTAATGTGCAGTGGACTTGGTGAAACAGGAAGGAGCTGTCTTCCTGCACCCGATAAAGGTTCTTGAAATGATTGGGGCAGCACAGAAGAAGGCTCAGACAAGAACCCATTCTGAGCCAAGCTGAGAGCATCCGGATTTGTACCTTTCCCTAACTTGGCTCTTGCCTTAATTAATGCTTTCTTACTGACAGAGCAGTTGGAGAAAATCCTTAAAAGGTCCCTAAGTCTGGTATCAATAATGACCTCCCTTATTGGGCTTTTTTGGTAAGTGCCAATAGACAACTTCCCAGGAGCAAAATAAAAAAATGGGGATGGAGGGAATCTTTGGATACAACTGACATTCAGGTTTAACAAATATCTCTTTTTCCTGAACTGTTAAACTAAAGGTCTTCTGCATTTACACTTTCACTTAGTCATGTTAGAGTACTTTAGTTTTTCACTCTAAAAATCTGGAAAGCCAGTTTCTTATGCAAAGGATTGGGTGAAAGATAAAAGCACTCTTTTTTTAAAGGATACGATGTGCAACATTATTGCAAATGCCTACAGCATTTTTAACAATAGCAGGAATAACAAACCAAACACCTTAAGGTAGAAAGCAAGTAAATGCAAGTCTGGCTAGTTTGGTCCTGAATGCCAGCAGGCAGAAGATTATAAACTCACATTAACTTTCTACACGCAGAAGCAATTTTATTCGCACTGCAACACAGAAATAGAGACTGCAAGTAAAAGCAATGGAGAGATGAGTTGTAATTACCATACATTAAGGTTTTCCATAGAGAAACCCATATTTGTGTTTATAGTATTATCATCCTGAATGATAAAAATATTGAAATGTGGAATGCTCCAGTTCAGGATTCTAGCTAGGCAGTGGTACCATTTTCTAGGATTTCTGTTCAGCTTCTCTTACCCACTTATTTTACCCTGTCCTCTAAACAGCAATCTTTATTATGTCGTTTAGCTTCATTTTATGCTTTGGTGATGCTCTTTTCACAGAAAGAGAAAGTATAGCATTACAATAAATAAATACTTCAAAGTCTTCAATCATAATAATATGGCTAAAAGAAAAAAAAAGAGGTGTTGTAACATTCTTTCCTTATTATTCCATAGAAATAACGCTAACCTTTACTAATAATAGCTACTTTACTAAGTTTGTACAAGAGTAATTACAGTTCTTTTACCTGCAAAGCTACGAGAACCTTAGCAGTAAACAAAGGCACAAGGTGAAGACTATGAATATTAAATGTTAAGATATTAAGCACTAAACTTTCATAGTAATTAAAAAGCATGAAGGAATGTGTTTACATTATGTAAGGTTTTGAGACAGAATCCAAATATAAATGTTTTAATAAAGTTGTGCACATGTACAGGGGCAGACATAGGGCTAAATGGCACTCATTTTCCTTTCCTTTCCCCAATTCAACCTTCAAATATGTTATTATTCAATTATATATTGAAATATATTATTATTATATCATTATTATTATTATTATTGAATTAGGATTTGTTACTTACTACCCAGGGCTTGTCACAGAAGTTGTAGATTGACTCTAGAGAGTTAACACTTGGGATGCTCGCATAATGCATTCCAATAATTAAATTACGAAAATCTTCATTTTCGGCCATGCTGAATGAGTGTTGCCGGACAAGAACGAAGTCAGGCTTGAATGACCTAAGAGTTTAACAGCAAGCAAACAAGTACATTAGAAACTTACTAGAGAAACATGAGCTACTGAATTAGAAGGGGTAGGTTAAAATTACATCTACAGGAAAGCAGTAAACTGAAACTTTTTTTTTTGTACCTTCCAGTCAGTGCTGACTTCTGGTGACTGCCTGGAGAAGTCCCTGAAGTTTTCTTGGCAAGATTTTGGAAGTGGTTTGCCCCTGTCTAGTCCCAAAAGTTCCAAGCCCTCATAATTATGCCAAAAATACAACTGTCCCTGTCTGGATCCAGCAGACTCTGACTTAGACAGGTGCCTCCTCCATACAGTCCTCAAGAATGCCATTGTCTTAAGGCAGAAGGTCAAAAGATAGAAAGACAAAGGAGTAGTTGGCTATGTCAAAAAATAGCTAAATCAGACAGGGCTATTCAGAAGTACTCAGGAATAACCCACTGAAGGAAACCAGATTTGATCAAAACCAGTGTGCTTGGGCAGGGCTTCTGCTATTTACAGATTAACCCAGACATGACAAAGCTGTTGAAAAAATGATATCCACAGAATCTGGAGATTTTATCAACATGATGAAACACATATCATGATGTCATGCTGCAAGCTCCCCTCTTACATAGTTATATGTGATTTGTGAGATAAATACAAAAGGCACGGAGCTTGTGTTGGGCCATCGCAATGCACATGTTGCAATTTCCCCTCTTGAGCCCACTCTGCAGACATACATGATTGAAACAATGTTGATCTGTAATTCACGATTCCATGATTCCCAGTTTCACAGACTCTGAATTACAAGAACATCTACCACATTTGACTTTGGTTCATTTCCCGAGTCTCCAATTTGTTTACACCTTTACATGATATTTTCTTGGTGAACTTGCTTTTGTGAACCAAATTTATCATTGCAGGAATAGCTTGATGCATCTGTGATTTTAAGACCCCTTTCACCATGATATACATCCCTGGACTTCAAACAGACCGTGCATTTGAAGACCTGCAGCATCCAAGTGAAACCAAAGGGGAGGTCCCATTATTGTTACAGTACAGAAAAGAGTGTATCATTTCATAGGACCCAAGAATGGTTATTTTGAATAGCTGTATGGAAGTACGCATCTCCGAGTTCCAGGGATGTCACCAGACTGGAAGAGAGATTAGATATTTGCCCCAGTTAGTGGGTTGAACTTTGAGGAAGTGATGTAGTCATTCACGTCTCTCAAAGTTTAGAATAGGGATCATGGTACTGTGAAATACTATGAGTTGACACCCATAGGACAGTGGGTCTCTGTACTTATTCAACAATTCTCTTGTGTACCAGATCACTGCTTTATGTGATAAGCTGTGGTGACTACCAGGAAACACACTGAGACAATGACTTGGTCTCTAATATTTATTAGTAGTACTTAACAAGAATCCTAACAAACTGAGGAAGCGTGGGGAAACCCAGCCATATAACCCCCAAAGGTTAAGGCGGTCCCGATCTGTGTCTCTTTGAATGGCTGAACAGTTCCTCAGTGCTACGCATGCGCTTGACAGTCTGGGTGGGAGCCCCCTGCTCGCCATCCTTACTCATGACATAAGCAATGGCAATGGAGAAACTACGAACACCCAAAAAATTCTAAGTGGGACAGATCTTTGTGTGGAAGACATATCCAATATTGTGCAAATACCAGATATGGATGCTAACTGTAGTAGCAGTCATAGCAGTGTGATCACTCTGGAAGCCATTGTACTAGGCATGGCTCTGGTCTGGAAGGAAATAGGAATGTTAGTACCAAAAAGGATTCTTAGCATGTTTAAGATAAATTGTAAAGTTGAACTCTTATTCCAAGAACAAATTAAAAATGGATTGGCAGGTCTGAGAGTCCTTCAAGGATCTCTCTAAGGTTTTAGTTAGGGCCAGAGAGAAAAAAAAATTGACAGAGCTAGAACCAAGGGTAGAATTGTCATGAGTGACTAGAATTATATTCTAAAGAGGATGTAGAGGTTTGTGGTTCTGGAATGAGGCCCATGTAGGGGACCCCTAGAATTTCTCTTGTGGTGAATAATGTCTTTCTATATTTTGTTGAGGCCATAGGCTTCAGTACAATGAAAAATTCCAAAGAAAGGGAAAAAATGTTAGGAGAAAGCAAACAATTATTCTACTTTGTTTGTTGGTGGTGGTGATGGTAGTGGTGGAGATTGGTAAAAAAAGAATTTTACGAACTAGCAGTCATGAAGAAATCTCATGATGTTAGAAACTGGTTGAAAAAGAGGAATTCAGGCAAGTCTTTGCAGGCCATCCTTTTATAGGTGGTTAGAGGGTGAGGCTCCTGTTATCTAAGTCAGAATGTTTTGATATACTGGTCTATGCACACATATACCCATCCTTCTGATGCAACAAAACCAAAACCAGCAACTAATAAGTTTTATCCTGAGCTGAGGGTAAAATGAAAATGAAGATGCCAGGGTAGAGAGTGATGTTGAAGTCATAATTTAAAGACCTGTTTGTTGTAGAGCTCATTCTCTTCCCTAATTTTCTCTCCTAGGACCAGAAAATATTAATCAATTTGTTGCCATCTGTGACATCTGGAAGGGTTTTAACACTGGGTACTTATTTAGAATTGCTTTATATTTCAATCCTTCCGCTTTAGTCACTCTTCATTTCACATTTCACATATAACATCTACTTCTGTTCAAACAGGCTTTCAATGACTTTAGTGCTGACCAAAGAGAAAACCAGTAACCCTTTAATTGTTTCATCCAGAGCTCTTATACAAATTCTAAGGTTTTGCAAGTTTGTTGCCAGGAATATTGCAAGATGATTGGTCTTTACTTTAAATTATACCTACATATCTGAAACTGAGGAAGAGAAATTTAGGAACACAAAATAGCATTGTTTTCTTGAATAAGGCATGAACAAGAAAACCTTGTAAACCCTGATTGATGGGTTTTGTGCCATCAAGTCAGTGCCAGTTCTTGGTGATCATAGAGATAGACCTGTTAGCCTGAATCTCACATTAATTAGAACAATATGGGATGCCATTTAGATATTTTATCTTAGCTACCGAATGGTTTTGGCTGAGCCAGCCTGCTGTATTCTGTTAAGGGTTGCTCCTTATGAAATTATCTGGAAGATGAAGAAACAACTTAATTACATAGTCCATGTACCCTGCTTGTGAAAAATTACCCGAACACATTCTAATTCTAGTAAAGGATGTTATTCATGATCATGTTTTGTATAGTTTTATGTTAACCTTAATTCTGAAAGTTGAAAAGTAAAACAGCTTACCTGACAACTTTAGTGCCATTTCGAAAAGCTTGTACATTTACAGAGTAATTGCCATCAGCATGAGCTATCAAATTGACCTCTGAAAATTGTGCCTGTAAGATAAAAAAAAATTGTATAAATAAAGCAATTAGTTTTAAGCTGCTACTTCGTATAGGGTTAATGCTCCTGGATCCACGTATAACCTCTGTGGGCATACTAAATTTGAACAAACAAATAGTATCTAGGAAGTGTGCTGGAAAATATTATTTTATGACTTGTTTTCTTACAGAAGAAGTTAAGTATCTTGTTTAGAGCATAAGATAATGTTAGAACTGTTTTTTCACATGAAATGTAGAAGTAATATATAAGTGAAAATATCTACATGAGTGATAAACATCCTCTGGGATGCTGCCAGGCACTAAGAATTTTATACTTGTTCATATCATGAACAAAAGTCACAAAAGATGTATTGTAAAATTATTATCATTGCTAACTTTAAAAATCCAAATCTCTTGGTAATACAAGCTAGATCTGCCCACAACATACATGATCAAATAGTGGATGAGGACAGATTATTACAGGCAGATCTGGCATTCAAAAGGAGCAACCAGAGCTCACAGTTCCCAAAAGTAGTCAGTCCCATTCCTCCATCAACCATCTGTTATGATCGAGATTCTTCCCCTTTGACCACACTTGTCCCACGCTGGCAAAGGTACACACTGGCAAAGGTCTTGCCTGTTTTTTAGACGCACACCCCACAACTTCCACATTTCAACTCTCTCACTCGGGGGGGGGGGGGAGCCATTTTGCAGCCAAATTCCATCTCTCACCCTGAGAATGAATGAATGAATGAATGAATGAATGAATGAATTTTGGATGCTGCCTGACTCTAATCAAGTCACTAGTCCTTCCAATCCATATTCTCCCAATTTCCACAGTCCCAAACCATCTTCAGCCGACAACATCTACAACTCTGTTCTCCAATGTTCACTCACACACCTTATAATTTCTGTCCCACTATTTAAGAAAAGTGGCACTCTTAAAGAAACATTCCTACACTCATCTATCCTCAGTAGAACATTTCCACCTGTTCTGGTAAAAGATTCCTGGTAAAAGATTCCTTGCATGACTCCACTCACTCCATGACAGCTAATTCCAGCCTTGAGGCTGTTTACATGGAGGGAGGACCAGTAATGGAAACTACCTTCTTGCTGCCACTCTCTGTGGCTGCCAGCCTGGCAACAACTTCCACAGATATGCCTAGCCACAGCAGCTACAGATGTCAGGAACTCCAAGGTTTTTATTGTAGGGGTCCTGGCAGTGTTTGCTGGTGGGTTCATATCTCATTCCTTTGGAAGCTTCCACATTCACCAATTCCCCAGCATTCTGCTGATTTTCTGAGCCTTCAGCCAGCATGTCATGCCCAGACTCTCTCAGCTGCAGCTGTTCTCCCCATGCATCTCCTGTTCTTCCTATCTTCCATTTTTCCTTCAAACCTCTTAACCCATCTGTTCCATTCACTTTCTCTTGCAAATCCAATATCCTTCTCTTCATTAAATCAGCAAAAAAATCCTGAAGGCAATGCACCATTTAACTACAATTATCTTCATTTCTTTCCCCAAGTGAATATGATTATCTTATTATACCCCTAAGTAAATATAATATTCTTGCAAGATGATGCTGTCAAGGTAATGCATGCTATATGCCAGCAAATTTGGAAAACACAAGAATGGCCATCAGACTGGAAAAAATCAACTTATATCTAAAGAATGTTCAAACTATCGAACAGTGGCACTCATTTCACATGCCAGTAAGGTGATGCTCAAGATCCTGCAAGGTAGACTTCAGCAATTCATGGAGCGAGAATTGCCAGATGTACAAGCTGGGTTTAGAAAAGGCAGAGCAACTAGGGACCAAATTGCCAATATCCGCTGGATAATGGAAAAAGCCAGGGAGTTTCAGAAAAACATCTATTTCTGTTTTATTGACTATTCTAAAGCCTTTGACTGTGTGGACCATAACAAATTGTGGCAAGTTCTTAGTGGTATGGGGATACCAAGCCATCTTGTCTGCCTCCTGAGGAATCCGTATAACGACCAAGTAACAACAGTAAGAACAGACCACGGAACAACAGACTGGTTTAAGATTGGGAAAGGAGTATGGCAGGGCTGTATACTCTCACCCTGCCTATTCAACTTGTACGCAGAACACGTCATGCCACATGCTGGGCTTGAGGAATCCAAGGCTGGAGTTAAAATCGCTGGAAGAAACATCAACAATCTCAGATATGCAGATGATACCACTGATGGCTGAAAGTGAAGAGGAACTGAGGAGCCTTATGATGAAGGTGAAAGAAGAAAGTGCAAAAGCTGGCTTGCAGCTAAACCTCAAAAAAACCAAGATTATGGCAACCAGCTTGATTGATAACTGGCAAATAGAGGGAGAAAATGCAGAAGCAGTGAAAGACTTTGTATTTCGAGGTGCAAAGATTACTGCAGATGCTGACTGCAGTCAGGAAATCAGAAGACACTTAATCTTTGGGAGAAGAGCAATGACAAATCTCGATAAAATAGTTAAGAGCAGAGACATCACACTGACAACAAAGGTCCGCATAGTTAAAGCAATGGTGTTCCCCGTAGTAACATATGGCTGCGAGAGCTGGACCATAAGGAAGGCTGAGAGAAGGAAGATCGATGCTTTTGAACTGTGGTACTGGAGGAAAATTCTGAGAGTGCCTTGGACTGCAAGAAGATCAAACCAGTCCATCCTCCAGGAAATAAAGCCAGACTGCTCACTTGAGGGAATGGTATTAAAGGCAAAACTGAAATACTTTGGCCACATAATGAGAAGACAGGACACCCTGGAGAAGATGCTGATGCTAGGGAGAGCAGAAGGCAAAAGGAAGAGGGGCTGACCAAGGGCAAGGTGGATGGATGATATTCTAGAGGTGACGGACTCATCCCTGGGGGAGGTGGGGGTGTTGATGACCGACAGGAAGCTCTGGCGTGGGCTGGTCCATGAAGTCACGAAGAGTCGGAAGCGACTAAACAAATAAACAACAACAAATATAATATAAATTTTAATGATTAAAATTTTTAATCTTTTAATTAAAATTTATCTGTGCAACAAAAGTAATCAAACGAAAAAGTAGTTATAGGCACAATTAGAAAGTTATTATGTGACTCTTCTGATATTGGGGTGTGTGGCTTCACTTTCAGCAACTGTTCTACTGTATCTCCTGCATTAAAGGCTGCTAAATGTTGGGACAGAAATATAATTTTGGCCCTATTTACATGAAAAACATACTGTGGGACTGAATAAAGAGCAAGCCCGATTTAAAAAAAATAACAGCAGAGTTTCTCTTTCTTTCTTTCTTTCTTTCTTTCTTTCTTTCTTTCTTTCTTTCTTTCTTTCTTTCTTTCTCTTTCTCCTTCAGGACCTGAACAAACTGTATCAAAACAATGAGGGAGCAGTTATAGGAAGAATTTGTAGAAGTGACAAAAACTCACTGGCCATCCACTCATGTTAATTTCAGAGATCCATCCCATCACTCAACTCCCCATCAGTTTTGTCCATATATGGGCTATAATGCAACAATGTTTGAGAGTAACAATGTTTCTTGCAAAGTTAAAAAAAAATATCCCATCAAGTCTCCAAATACCCTTTGAATCATCTAGAAGTGACAGGAAAGCGCATGAATTAATCTTCTATTTTAAAATTTCACTACCTTAAAAAATACCAGCATCTTTAAAAGAAGAATGTAAACTTTTTATTTAGAAATGAGCTTAAGCAGATTAAAGCCCTTATTTATGTTAAGGAAAATCCTTGTCAAGTGTTCTTAAAAGATTCTTTTCTTATAGCAGCCTTGGTAACCTTAAATAATTTAATATTTTATTCACTGTATTATGTAATTTCATTATTAACCTTGGGTCAAAAAATAGTTTTATATAATGTCAATTTATTCCATTCTCAACACTCTGAAATAATACTTAACACTAGAAAAAATTATGTGAGTAATAGGACAGTAAATTTTTTGAATACCTGTTCGACTCTGATGTCATATTCTCCATGGATTTTTTTCCCACGAAAACATTTGGTCCTGAAATATAAGAATTCTCATTAAGACAAAAATAAAATTAAACAAATTAAAATGTTTAAAAAATTAAGAAAAAAATAAACTGTAAGTAAATAAAACCACATCACTAAATTAATTTTGTCTTTTAACAACGTATGTAATACATTTTTAATATTAGTGAATTTATTGGATGAGTTAAGTAGCACCTTCATTACTAAGAAAAATTACCAACAATTCTTAATTATTCCCAGCATTCTGACTTGGATAATTTGTGGCTATATTAAAATATATTCATTTAATGTCTAAATCACATCTGTACATGAAGAAGATGGAATATTAAACTTACAGAAGCTTTGGGAGAATTTTGTTTACAGCAACTATGCAAGGTAAATCAACAATGGTCAAAGCATATAACTTCAAATAGCAGCAACTACTGATCAGTTTGAGATGGTTTAACAGAATAAAGTGCTTCTGGTAGAAGTTAATATTGATTTATGATATTACTCCCCCGGCCCAATTTCATAAGTAAGATAGAAATGCCCTTTTCCCAGTAAGTCACAGTACCACCACATCACAAAAAGGGGGCAAAGGTGCATATCACATCACATCACATCACATCACATCACATCATCATCCATCTATCTATCCATCCTACCATCTGCCTATCTACTTACTTCATATTCAGAATTAAATATCAAATAGCAATGTTCCTTTTCAATGAAGTATTCTGAAGTATACAGTATAACTAAATTATTTTAAAAGTTGCCAAATTAGAGGCTAGGAATTCTTTTCACCCTTCAATATTGAAAATACTGAGCATAATAAGAGCTATAGCTTCAAAGTCTAGCATATGAGCAGAAATTGCATGGCATCAGAGACTGCAAATCACCCCAAGTTTTTGCAGTTTTTCAAATCAGTTATTTTAGATGTCTGGCTGTAGAACTATAAGCTATAATATGTGGAAATACAAAAGGTACTTCTTTCTGACTTTGTACCTCTATGTTTTGCTATATGGGACACTGCAAGTCACAATTATTTTTCTGAAATATATTTTTGTTAATTGAAACAAATACTGTTTTTACAACCTAACATATAGAACAGTTCATCCATAGTTAAACACTTCCAAATCCTATTTCAGTGGAAGATATTTAATATGCTTTAAGTGTCACATTAATTTTAATGAATGGATTCCTTGGAGCAGTGGGAATTTGAAAAAAAGTTGGGCTGCTTTAATGAAAAACAGAAAGCTGTTTTCAAAGTCTCAAGCATTTCTTCTTAACAATTTTCAAAGCATGCAAAACATAACCTACCGAAAACATGAAATATATCAGAACTTTTCCATGACATGGCCAGATTTCTGCTGCATTTTTTGTATTTCAGAAACAGATAAATATAAGATAGATATAGATATGGATACACACATATACATTATAGTGTATATGTGTATGCAAATATCTATTTTAATACATATTTTATAACCTCATGGCCAATATTCAAATAATAAACATTTACCACTCTTCTATACAAACTAAGTGGAATTTGTAGAGCAGAAGCTACACAAAACTAATTACTAGTGTTTTCTTTTTTACTTTTTTTTTTTCTGTGAGTATAAGAACTTTATTATTTTCAAGTAGTGTTTTCTTCAAGCTTGCAGAAATGGGACAGGTAACCACAATAGAATTATGACAGTTTTTAAACAGAAGTATATTTTACTAGAGTGTACTTATTTCCTATAAATAAATGGACTCTCTTGTTATTACTTGTATTGCAATAAGCTGTCTGGCAGCAATATATGCAATTTCTTGTGTGTTGGCCTAAAGACTGTGTAATAGTCATGACATAGTAAATTGGTCTTATAAGAAATAGAATTATCTGCTACCTGCCCTTGATTTTTGGTAATATGCCAGTACCACATGATTTTATTAATGAACTACAACAAAGGACTTGTTAAACTTATTTTTGTAAGTAAGCCTCTTATGTAAAAAGACCAAGTTAAAAAAATGATTATAATGAGAACTAATCGCACTGCAGCAACCCATAACACCAGAAAAAGGAAACAGATCATCTATACAGCACCTTCCAGCAAAATGGATACCCCACAACTTTATCAAAAAGTGCCTCACCACTCAACCCACCACAATCCAACCAACAGAAGCTATGAAAAGGATAACACTGCCATACATCAGAAACATCTCAGAAACCACCAACAGACTGTTACAACCTCATGGCATCACCATAGCGCATAAACCAACTAAAACTCTTCAAAACATCCTAAGTAACCCAAAAAACCCAGTAGCCCAAGAAAAAAAAAAACAGGAGTTGTTTACAACATACAGTGCAAAGACTGTAACAGCCACTATGTGGGACAGACAGGCAGAAGACTAGCAGAGCACATCCACGAACACCAACTAGCAGTCAGAAGACACGATGAGAACTCCTTAATCTCACAACACATGGACAGACTTAACCATACTTTCAACTGTGAGCATCCTAAACCAAGCCAAATCCAAAATGCTAGAGAATTCCTGGAAGCTTGGCACTCTGACAAAGCAGCCATCAACAGACACACAGAGGTAAACAACAATTACATACCATTCAAAAGAGACAATAGAAAAGCCAAAAGACCAGAACACCTCCTCGCCAACAATCAACACCCATATATGCAAAGATTAACACTAGGATTAACACCAGATGAACAATCAAACAGCACAATATACCCTAATCAAAGAACTATTAGCTCAGTCAATCAACCAAGCAGTAAACAACAGCCCAATCAAAGAACTCCCAAGGAGAGAACAACACCTCCACCAACACAAGCTGGACAACCCACGGTATATAAACTGCGAGCAAGGCACACTCCCTTTTCACACTGAAGATGTTGCCTAGTCTGGCAATGAAACATCTGCAAGAAAACAACAAGGCTCAGAGAGCACCACGGACTCCACAGTTCAGCCCTGAGCTACAAATATTTGATTGAGAACTTATCATTTTACATTTAACAAGTGGAGCTGCAACACTAAACACAAAGGTATTATGGACCCCTAGCTATTGCTTCTGTCCCAAATCTTTTCTGAATTGATCCCTTAAGAAAGTATAAACCTATAAGAAAATATATTTTAAATAAGTCCAGTTCACTAAGCGTTACTGATCAAATTATCAGTGATAATTCTTCCATTCTTAGAATATCACACTATTCTTCTGTTCCCATTGTATAAGTTCCAACTTTCCTAGGTACCATAATTTCTTGTTGCCTTTTGCCATTTTTCAGAACAGAAATTCAAAGTTGAAGGTTAACTTGTCGTTATTGTATCTCTTCAATGAATCTGAATATATAAAACTGGTGATGGTTTAAATAAGATAGAAACACATCCCTTCTCTATTAGAATTTCACAAAAACAAAACTCATACTTTGTTAAGAATTAAAATATATGTTTCTGTAATGTACCGATTAGTAAATATTATAAAGCTTTTTTTCTTGTTTGGGATATTCCATTTCACACTGTAAATTCAGAAGAAAGTGACTTTTTTGTTACTGTTATAATTGTTCTAAGGGCATTTGTAAAACTATGCAACTTAAAATGCTCAGATATGGTTTCTGCTGCCCTCTTGTGTAAAAAGAAGTGGACACGAAGCCATGTTTTGCTATTACATGTAATAAATGACTGGCAGTTGCACTCTGGGGAGTCAAACAGGCAATTTTACTAGCTGCATCTGGATACACCAGACAGAGAGCCTTCTACATTCAAAATCTGTGCTTTATTATTGTGTCAACCAGCTGCTTTCTCTTTTATTTCTATGCCCCCAGGAATAAAATAAATTTCAATGATTTATACTATTAAAACATAAAATCAAGACATAACATGCAGAGAGTAAATTCATATCACATTAGTATTCATTCACTCTGGGAAAGAGCATGAATAGACTTCAACTTTCAGCACTGCATTCCTTGAGTTTTCCCAGAACACCAGGGTTCTGGAACCCTGAATGATCATTATGATTATAATTGTAATTATGATAAATAACTGGAAAGGGTAGCTTTGTGCCTGCTTGCCAAGAACTAGATTACTTGACTATACTTTATTTTATTAAAGTACTTTATTCATTTATTTTAAATATCCTACCCTGCTTTCTTCTTTAACATATTCAAATTAACTTACAGCTACCAAAATATAACTAAACAATAAATATAAAATAACAAAAAGAAGGGGATTTAAAATAGGGAGATTAAAAATATTTATAAGTTAGATGTCACCAACTTCTGGTAACTGCATAGATAAATGCTTGGATATTGACCAGTCTTCTGCAATAACTCATAGCTGTTTCAAGGACATACCAGTAATTGCTTTGATTCCATTTACCCAACTTATTCATTATCCATTTTCTAAGTAAGAATGTCAGAATTTCTTGATATTTAGCTGTTTTGTATGATCCGGACCATTTTAAAAAAAAGGTTTTTTGAAAGTTTTTGAAATGTAATTTTGGTGACAAATGTAATTTTGGTGTTTAGAAATGCTGCAAATATTCCAACTGCATCTGGATGAATACTGCCAACTAAATTTACTCTAGTTAGTACTCCATTTCTATGACAATAGGTTCTTACGTTATTCTACTGCACACAGAATTATTTAGTGGTTTTAAGTAACGTAGTATAAAAGCGTTAAAATATAAATAGAAGTATATATAGATAGCAAGCACTTTTCTCATTCCTGCCTTTGTTTGTTCACGTGTCTATAAATATTATATTACTTCCCAAATAATTTTTGGCATACATACATACATACGTACATACATACATACATATATATATATATACGCGCCAAAAATTATTTGGGAAGTAAGCCACCTCCTGCTTAGTAAGCAATATATAGAAATCCAACAGCTAATTGCAAGTTAGCAGTATCTATTCCAAATCTGTTTAAAGGATCCATTTTCCCAAAGTAACATTTAAAAGCAATGCTTGTTATTTAATATGCAAAACTACTAAAGGATGTTTGAGTGCAGGAAGCCAAGTAACTACAACAGAATAAAACCAGCCATTGCCACTTTGTGTCAAACATTTCAAAACCAGTCTCCTTTTAGACATCATTGGTATATTGTTTCTTCTCTTTTTATTATCACCAAATGCATCTCAGAGAAAGCATTTCATCTATCTCAGATGACACATATCAAAGCAAAATTTATTATTATCCTACCTCAGAACCTTTCTCCGATCCTATTCTAAAATAAATCATAAATTATGTCAGAGAATGGATGAAGCTGTTCAGCCTTTAGTAGAACCTGGCTTCTAAAGACAAATAATTACATGGGCATTAAATACAATTTAGCTTATTCTGTGTACATACTTTAAAAGTGAAGGTTTTTAAGTTTAAAATTTTAAATAATTTTTACTTCAAAATAAATGTTTAGAATTACATTTTAAAAGCTGAAAATCAATTAGAGAATAAAGAGCAATACAGAAATCAAATGGCTGGTTATGCTGATTAATACAGCAAATGTGTCACATTTTGACTCAGACAAATTCCCAGAAGTAGCTGCTGAGATAACTATATACACTACACAATAATTCTTTCTCTGGAGCAGATTTAGAAGGTGTGGAGGAAAACTCATGTAAGATTGGATTTAATCCTCTCCCCTGGTACTTGGGAATCCAGGCTCGGTTCTTGAATTCTGAACACTGAAACATTAATTTCATAATAGTTACCTTCCAGATAGCATGTGAAAGAGTACAGTTTAGAAGGCCATGCTTCAAAATAACATAGTTAAAGCAAGACTGGAATAAAAGCTAAACATGAATAATGGATTGAAAACTGACCATTTTAGGAATCAAAGAGGAACAGGGAATCCTTATATGATAAGAATATTAAGAAAGGGAAGATTAGAAATTGGAAAAGGACACGTATACTTGATAATACTTTAAAAATAACTTTTGATATCCTTGGCTGGAATGAAATGTTTATTATGTTACATGAGACAGCGATAGGTTAATTTTGAAACATAAAGTTTATATATAATTAAAAAATATTACAGCATGAATTTTTAGGCTTGAGTTCATGAAAGCTTATGCCACAATAAATATTTATGGTTAATGAAGCTCTGTTGATTTTGCTTTCCTCTCTGGAAACTAAAAGAAGAAAATCAGCGTGCAGACAAATGCTACAAAACCCAGTACAGATTTAGACATGGAGAGAGAATAAGAGGAGCTTTAATGCCCAGACGTGTGTGCTGGCAAATTCCTCGGAGTCCCTGATCAGAGCCACTTCCATCCATCTCTGCAGAACAACAAGGCCAACAGCAGCCCCTGCCATCCACTTCTGAGCCGCAGCACAAAGACTTAAATTGAGACAGTGATGGGGCTATTGCAAAAATGTATAAGCTTTTGTGAAGATTCGAAACTGAAGATGAACAAGTTAAGGACTGCATGATAAAATGGGTTCTGAATTTTGGTTATAATGGACAAATGGGAAATTCACATTGTTTTATAGTTTAAGAGAGAATTTTTATCAAATGATGTACTGCTGCTATATAACACCAGAGAAGCTATCAAAGATGTATAAAGCTGCTTCAAATCAACGTTGGAAATGTGAAAAGCAGGAAGGGACAGTTCACCATGCATGGTAGACTTGTGAAAAAGCTAAAAAAAAATGTGGAGTCCTTGGTGCTGAGCTTGGTTCTTTGCTTGCGGACATTTCATTACCCAACTAGGTAACATCATCAGTGGGAGTGAGTGTGGGGTTTGCTCCCTGTTTGCATACAGTAGTTTGCATACTGTTGGTGGGGGTGTGGTTTTCTCCTTGGTAGTTCCAATTTTCCTAAAAAAAAAGGATACAAATACATACAGTGATACAACAAAATTTGAAGACTGTACTGAGGAAAAACCAGAACTATTTTTATTGGGACTTAGTCAATTAGAGAAAACTCATGGAAGATCGATTTTATATACAGTAACTGCAGCAAGAGTGTTACATGGACAATAATGGAGAAGCACTGAAATTCCCACAATGGTGGAATGGATTGTGAAGATGTCAGAATTGGCAGAAATGGTGAACCTGACCTGTTCGGTCAGGGACAAAATAAGCACTTTCTTAAAAAACAGGAAATCCTTTATGGACTTTTTGCTGAAAACAGAGAAAAATGAAGGGCTGATTTATGGATTTGATGATTGAAAATAGAATTAAATAGTTGAGGGGATTTTTGAGTTGAGGGGATTTTTGTAATATTAAGGAGGGAGGTTGCATAATGAATTTGTTAATTTCTGTTACAAAGAAGGTCAGAAGTAACTTATTTTTGTTTATTTAGTTAATTTTCCCTTTCTTATTTTCTTGTTCCTCTTGTTCCTTTTTTTTCTTTTAGATTTGTCTTTTATTGTTTGAAAAAATTATCAATAAAAATTATATATATATATTTATAGTAAATTATATATATATAGTAAAGGTAAAGGTTTCCCTTGACATTAAGTCCAGTCGTGTCCGACTCTAGGGGGCAGTGCTCATCTCTGTTTCAAAGCCGAAGAGCTGGTGTTTGTCCGTAGACACTTCCATGGTCATGTGGCCGGCATGACTAAACAGAATGCCGTTACCTGACCGCCGAAGCGATACCTATTAATCTACTCACATTTGCATGTTTTCGAACTGCTAGGTTGGCAGGAGCTGGGACTAGCAATGGGAGCTCACCCCGTCACATGGATTCGAACCGCTGACCTTCCGATCAGCAAGCTCAGCAGCTCAGCAGTTTAACCCACAGCGCCACCGCATCCCTCATATATATATAGATAGATAGATAGACAGACAGACAGACAGACAGCTAGGTGCTATAGTGTGGAATAACAGTGAGCTGAATAGTGTAGATACTTGAGGTGACAAGACATTAAAAGTAATGTGCAACTGCTATGACTTAATCAAGCACCAGCATAGCTTGGGTGCAGCTTGGCCATTCCAAATAGATTGAAATGGTGTACTGGTCTGAAATGGAGTAAAGGTCTGAAAATAACATTTGTAACCATGTCTTATCACTCCATTCTCAGAAATCTGGATTTTGTGTGAAAAATACCAAGACTCTTGGGCTCCAGGGCATCTTCTGACAGCACCTCCTACCTTCTTTGATTTATCAAGCACTGCCAACTACAACTCTTAGACAATACTTGGCCTACTCCTTTGCCCATTATTTTGATGTGAACTGGTTATCATGCTAACTCTCCTTGCATTCTTCTGCCAGAACGAGTACATTAATTATCCTTGGTACTCCCAGTTACAACAAGTGCTCTGTATTTTTATGATCACAATCAAAAGAAAACAAATTTTCAAAAGCCAGTTCTCATCACCTACTTTGAGATTCAAAATGAAGTTGGCTACTTCACCATAATCACCACTTTTCAACATGTCTGTACATTTTTTTTCTTTTGCCAATAGGATCAGCAAGAATAAAGCAGCCTTCCCCAATCTGGGCCTTGAACTAACAGAATTTTCTGTAAAGCTGACTAGGGAATTTTGGGAGCTGAAGTTCGTACATCTAAAGGGCATCCAACTCAGGGAACCCTGGTAGTCCATATGGCTAGCCCTTGGTTTCTGTGGTTTTAGAAGGAATTAGACCTACTGAAACACATCATTTAGTATTTTGTTTAAAGACTCAATTGCAGAAATTGAAATTTACTGTAGAATTCACTGTTTCAGTGTAACCAAAAAAGTCCCAGGATTCAATATAAATCTTACAGTAGCTAGAGCATAGGTGCTTTCCAATTCACCTTTTAAAAACAAGCTGTGTGTCTATCCCTGTCACTGTAATGAAGCTGAACTTTATGAAACTTAGTGGCTCAGGCTTTCATTTAGTACCACCCATACCATTCACTAGAAAGGACTCAGAATACGTGGCCATTGAAAAAAAAATAAATGTAGCTCTTTTCTTTAGAGAATATAATAGACTGAACATCAAAGAATCCTATGTGGAAACTCCTGCAAGAATCTGAATGAAGGCAGATAAAAGAAGGGAAGAATAAATTGCATAGATAGAACATCAAAGGTATGTCCCCTCTGAAAGTCATCTTAGTATTCTTGCTTTGCATTCTCTTTCTTTTTTTAGTTTTTGCTTTCAAATGAACAGAGGGGAAATTATTTAAGAAGCATAACAACTTACAGTGGGAGAGACGATAGCATTTTTTCTAGCATGCTACAGTGTGTTACTAATAAAATGCAGAAGGTACTTTAAGTGAAGGAGAGCTAATTCAAGATGCTTTCCCCAGAATTGTTGCTTGGCTAAAAAGCAGGCATTAAGAAGAGGTCAGTTATAAAGAAATCACAACTACATCAGGACAGTTACACAGATGATAACCATGTAATCATCTATTCATTGATGCAGTTTTAAGAAATCCAACAGGAATTATGTAGAAGGTGCAAAGTAATGGAAATTTTTACCATATAATTTATTAAGAAAGGACAATACAAAACAATGTAACATGACTTAATACCTTTTAAAATCAATCTGTTATCCTGCAAAACCCTGTTCAGTCAAGATATTAATTGGAAGAAATATACCTATGAGGTACATACTTGCCAAATACATATTGATGGAACTTGTTTATTCTATAATGAAACAAGAACCTGCTCTTCTTTCTATTTATGGGACTGCCTGTCTCCAATTGTTTTTGCTCATCCCTCCAGAATTAATAGGGATGATGTGCTCCAGGTCCCTTCATTTAAGCAATGTCATCTTGCTGGACCCAGGAATCACGCCTTCTCTGTTGCACTGTTCCCTGTGTCACAGCATCCCTTTGGAGATCCAGATGCCTCCAATTCTGTCAGTCTTTCTTAAGGCTTTAAAGACCTGGCTGTTTTCACAGGCATTTGGGCTGGGAGGGTAAGTGAGCTCTGCTGGTTGACTGGTTTTTGTTGTTATTCTTTCTATTGTAGTTGGAGTGTTTTCTATGACCTTGGAGATTTTTTATTTGGACTGTTGATTTTTATTGTTGGTTTTAACCTTTCTATACTGCCCAGACTCATTGCTATGAAAAGGATGGCCGTACAAATTGTATTAATTAATTAATGAAATGCTCCAAGATTGTCTTTTGACATGTCTGCTGAAATGTCTGGTTTGGTAGTGTCAAAATATTAATTATTTGTGGTAACAAAATACTGTTGTTTACCATGTTAAAGGCTTTTTGATATTTTAGAAGCCACTGAAACTTCACATCTTTCTTTAATGAATTCCACAAGGGTGCTATGACTTTTACTTCTTTTGAAATGCATTAGGGAAAACATTACACCATAATTAATTGATGTAAAATTTGATCATACTCTTCTGGAATCTGCCATGAGTATCTTATCTGCTATCTTATATGTTTCTTTTACATGACCAAACTCTTTCTAAATTCTCTGTGATAATAGTTCACTGGAAGATTTATATCAAAACAGCATATAATAAAGCTAATACTGTCCACAATACATATTTAATGTATATAGATTTCACAAACATTATCCAGTTAATATAAGATTATCAATATACAGACTTATTTTAATCATATGGATCCACATGTACCATCATTATTTGATAATCATTGCTACTTCATTGCATTCTCTAACTCTAGATATCAATCCTACACTTCCCATTTGACACTATCAATCAAGCAAAAGCACTGCAAAAAAATTGCTTTTCTGTGGTGATAAATTACAGGAACTGCTATTGGATCAATATACTGTATATAGATACCCTTTAAACTCAAGAAGATCATCAAACACACCCGAATATTGATTAAAGATTCCAATGTATTTTCAGAGTCAACCTGACAAACCAATCTACCCAGCATTAAGAGACAATTTTCTGTTGTATATGACAATGAATTTGTTGTTCTCTGAAGATATGAAATTAATTGCAATTGTGTAATTACAATTGTATATATATACCTACAGGATGTATATAAATTCTACCATAATCTACACCAGTCATACTGCTGTTGACCAATGTATTTTTGCTAAGCAATTTACATAATGATTTTGATAGCAAATCATTTGCCCCATGCTCCTTTTTTCTCATGACAATGGAATTAAGGCTTTCATTACAGAAGTTGATTTATGATTTCATTATTTGTTTCTATTCTTAAGCACTGCTTTTATAACTTTCAGTAGAAAGGTGGCATATTTATTTATTAAAAATATTATACACTGTTTATTCTAATGACACTGGGCTGCTTATACAATTAAAAAATAAAATATAAGCAGAGCTATAGAACACTAAAAATTAAAACAGTGAACACTTAACATTAGTTTAATGTATAATGCAGTCCAAACAGAAAACATGTTTTTGCAGTCAGCAATGAAGCTGAATAGCTAAAGTGACTTTAAGGTTAAGTATACGTTAATTACAGATACACAAACTATAGGTATATTTATGCAGAAAATACATTTGCATGCAAAATATAACAACCAGTACTGAAGGTGACAGACTGCACATGCATAAAAGTAAAATTTTAAATATGATGTATTTAATGAGGATTCTGGAAAAAAAAGATTTCGAATTAAAAATCAGAAACATTTGTGCACAAAATCCATGAGAAATGTCTAATTGCAACATTCCTCTGTACAGTTTTCATAGTATGAACTAGCAGCTAATAAAGGGGACTATGTTCCACAAAATTTTATGCACTAATATATTTGTTCATTTTAGTCTGCTTTTCCCTCCCTCCTGTAGGACATTCCATCAACTGTCATATATGAAAGATTCCCAAAGCTGTACTGTGTTTTATTTGATTGTTTATCTTGCTTACATAATCAGAATGTGTTTTAGAAGGCTTTTTATCCTTAAAAGCAGGGTGTAAATAACTGTAAGAATAACTATATAACGAAGTTTAATATGCATTTGTTTAATATTATCTCTACGCCAGCCCAATCAAACAACTCTAGGAGGCTTGCAACAATTTTAAAAAAATGTTCAGTGCATCAGGATCATGTTAAGTTCCCTCATAAAATGTCAACAAGGAATGGGCCATCTTACTCAAGACTGGGGCAGAAACAGAAAAGACACATTTCCTGTCCTCTACCCCTTAAGTTTCATGAGGGTAGGAATAGGCAACAGATTACACTATACAATTATGTAACAATTACACTATACCACATTCCACCATGCTCCACTATGTTCCACACTTCTCCTCTAAACAACAGTTTAAAAATTCCTAACAGCACCATGTCTCTCTTTAAGTGTTTTGATTCTACTTCTCATCTTCTAAGAAAGGTTCTATGTACAGTTTGTGAAGTTCAGGGTCTACGTCACTGTGAAGAGCTCTTGTGATGGATTAGCTTGAAGCATCCTGTCACTATTGTATCAAAGATTTGTACAACAGCATGACAGTGTTGACAGTTTAACTTTCAGTTTATTTCTTGGTGATCCCAACCATGGAATTTGCCTTTTTCACAGCTGCTACGCACTCAGTTGACATCTCTTTCGAACTATTCCTTATTATCATATTATACTTTTTCTGCTAGAATTTAGGCTCTTCTTTGTTCTCCCATATCTGGGCTGCAAAAATCAAGCTAACATCAGATTGCAGGAAAGAGATTCAGATAACCAACTCTTTGTTTGACTTAATTTAGCCTTTCTTACAAATACATGTAATTATGGTTGATCTTCATAAGTAAATGTGTCAACCCAATCAAGGCCAGTGAGATAGTAAAGGTAAAGGTTTCCCTCGACGTAAAGTCCAGTCGTGTCCGACTCTAGGGGGCGGTGCTCATCTCCATTTCTAAGCCTTGGAGCCGGCATTGTCATAGACACTTCCGGGTCATGTGGCCAGCATGACGACACGGAACGCCGTTACCTTCCCGCCAAAGCGGTACCTATTGATCTACTCACATTTGCATGTTTTCGACCCAATCAAGGCCAGTGAGATACAGACTATATAAACAAATGTTTATGAAACATATTCATTGTGCAGATGGATCTAGATATTTATAAAGTGATACAGATGCACTCCATAAAATAACTGATTGATTCTACAGTAAGAAGATTTAGAAAATATAGTAGATTTAGAAAACTCATTGACTCAGTCGCATCTGTGAAAATTTGTTAGCTGCAAATAGATCATATATATGAATAAAACTGCATTAAATTATATAGGCAGCAAATGATATTCAGAATTATTGACACTCAGACTAATGGCTTAGATATCCAATTCCAATTGAAATCCTGCTATTTTGCTATTGTAAACTTATTTTCTTTCTATAACATTAGTCACTGATTTAAAAGAACAGCAGATTATATAGCTGCACAATTAATAGATATGTATCAGGATAAAATGCTTTTATGAAAATTTATCTAAGTGTATAAAGTTCACCTGCATTTAAAAACTGAAGTCAAGCAATTCAGAGGATAGCTGAAAATGCAAAAGAGATTTCTGTCTTTTGGATCACTCTAATCATGAACTAGATATACTAATATACTACACTGGTTTCAGAGCAGAGTTCTGCTCTGGCTGCCGTAAGATAAATGTCATGTACAGCGTTGCAGATTTGGTGTTTTTGTTGCTTTCAGTTAAATGATTCTGACTATAGATTAAATAATATACAAAATTGCATAGGAATGCACATGTCAAACAGTGCTTCTGCATGCAGTACATTGTTTAGAGTTGAAGACAAGCTAAGAAATAATTATGAACTAATTACATACAGCCTTTATGTAATTTACCCACCTAGTGTTGGCAAGAGTACATGCCCTATAATTTGCAGATCTGCACATATAAAAGGTCTCAAGTTGAACCCCTAGCATTTCTTTTTAACCTGCACTGTGCTTCAGTTTTGTTGTCTAAGACTCTGAAAATGTCTTGTTCATCAAATAATACCAGACCAAATGAGCTGATCGACAGATACGTATCTTTATTAATAATTATTTTTATTATTTTTATAAAATCAAAATTATTTTAATTTAATAACCAGACACTACTACTGATTATTATCCAGAAGGTAGAAAGACCAGAGCAATGTTTTATTTTATTGATGACTGCCTATTTATCAAACTATGCTTCTTAATATGTTGCATTGATTTTCCAAGTGATTGGTTTTCAGGAGATTTTCAGACTTACAACAAATTCCTACAAACTATTATTAACTTTCTGTTTTAAGTAAAAGAAAGTATTTACTAAGCAAGCTATAAAATGGAACTACAGATATTTTACCCCTTTTTTGCCAGACTTACAGGTAGAAAATCAGTACTTTACTTTAAAAGACCTGTGCAGTGAACTGAACTGAAGAACAACCCCAATAATCAACACAATGGTCTCTTGCAAAATGTACAAAACTTCTTCACTATCAGATTATTTGATGAAAGCAATTTATTCAAAATTAAGGAAGATTCTCATCACTTTACAGAGTGACAATGGTGTGTAGGAAATGATTGGATGGTTGCTTTGTTTATAGCTAATATTATTTTTACCTCTATTTATATTATTTATTACTGTATTTTATTCTGTGTATTTATGGTTATGGTTTTTAATTGATTGTTGTAAACTGCCCAGAGTCCCCCGACGGGAGGAGATGGGCGGGGACAAATTAGATAGATAGATTAGATTAGATTAGATTAGATTAGATAGATAATAATAATAATAATAATAATAATAATAATAATAATAATAGATATATTGGCTGTGTTTTTCAAAGTGGTGAGCAAGGCCTTTGGCATGACACAACCTCCTTTTTACTGTTGCCTTCTGTAAAGGGCAACAGAATTTAAAGAGCGTCACTTTTCCAGTTATAGCCACAGTCTTTGATATTTCCTCCTGTTATAAAGCCCTCTTATGAACCCACATTTACTAAGCATTGCTCAATGCAATTACTGTAAATTTCAGAGAACTAGAGAATTCAAAACTGCTTCAAGTTGGGCTGAACTTGTCATGAAAAGGAAATGTTTTGAAGAACCAACATATCCTGGGTGTAGAATTCTACCCATGACCTTCTGTAACATGTGTGGGTGATTTATCTCTACTATATGCCATATTCTTTTCCAACACTAATCATTCTGCATAAACAAAACACAGGCTGGTTGTTACTAATCTTCAAAAACTTGCTAGCAATTAGAGCCCAAACAGTCTCTGTCTAGTGGGTTATAGTTATATCACACAAGTTAGTTTGCGTTAACATTCAAGCCCTTTCAATGTTTTGATTTTAAAAAAAGAAAATTTAGCTTGTGTTTTCATTCTTACCTGTATTCTGAATCTAAGTATTTCAACACCAGGGGAAAGGTACAATAAAACTGAAGAAAAACACAAGTGCAATAGAACAGCAGCAGTAACAAAAAGAGCCGAGGAACTGACACTGAATATTTCTTTGTGTTAAAGCAGTGATTAAAATACTAAAAGCAAATTGTTTCCATTTGTTTCTGAGGAGGCCAGTGTTTTAATACAATTATTTCTAGATTTCTTAGATTTCTTTCTGCTAGTTGTGGATAACTTGTGATTGACTTCTAAGTCCAAATAAATTTATGATGCAAAAAGGTTTTGCTCTGTAAATCTCTGTAAATTTGCCGCCTGATAGGGGAAGAAAACTTTTGAAACAGCACTACAGATGACTGGTATTCTCAGGCTTAGTGGACAAATTTGTCTTTATACACTGAACAAATATAACCTAATTTTTTCTCATTTTTAGTGTACTTCTGCTTTTTTTATTTGGCTGACAGTGATTATGAAGGTTTGAGCCTTAAATCCAGGGTTGGCCGGACAACAGAACAAAGCAGTTTCCCTTGCTTTTTCTTTTATTTTTTGGAGATTGTTGGAAAAGAGTTATAGGGAAAGGATTTGCTTAAGGAGTCAGCTGAACAGATCAGATCAAAGGTGGGCTACTAGATAGAAGTCCAGGGCTCCACAGCCTGAAGGGATCCAAATTAATTTTCAAGTCAGTACAAGTCCTATATTAGACATAACTATATTTTCCTCAACAGTCTTTAACTCATTTTAAAGATTATAAGAATTTAAAGTATAGTAACGATGAAAGAGGAGAATAAGGGGGATAGTGCACCAATGGAAAAAGCAAGAATGAGTAGCAGGTGGAGGAAGTATAAGAAGAGTGTATGTGACGAGCCCATTGAACATCTTACACGGGGTTCTTTCTATGGTGATAAGCCCACATATATAACTTTTAAATATTAAAATAAATGTTTTTAGTTTTAATAACTCATCATAAAAAGGTAGGCCATGCACTAATAAATAGGCATGCAAAAATGTGCTGTTAATTATTGCATGCCTCATCTTTCTATCACGACTTACAAAAACTAAACTTAATATTTTATGATTAATATTAACATTCTATTATTATTTGATTAATATCAATATTAATCAAAGGTAGAAATAAATAAAACACTACAATTACAGACCAGCAAATTAGCAAGCTGACATTATAAAATCAGGCTGAAACTAAAAAAGTATTTAAACAGACGGTCAACATTAAGAAGTTCAATGAATTTCCACAGGAACAGTAATCTACAAGCAAAGCATTACTACTAAAGAGACCATTCCACATATTACTGCCTATCTAATTTCACAGCAGACAGAGCAAGATTACTGAGGCTAATCTTATTATTCATTATATGGAAGTATGTTATTCTGGAAATATATTAATCCTAAACCAAGAGGACCTTAAATTTTAAAAAGTAGAAATGTACTTTTACCCATAAATTGGGTATTGATAGAAACAATGTAATTTCAGAGTAACATTATTTTGTATTTTAGACAATAGTTTGGCCAGTACTGCACATTTTGAAACAATGGAATTTTTGGATGATCATTAGAAACAAACACACAGCATTGCAGAAGTTTGGTATGGAAATGACAAAAAAACATAAAACTGAGACCGTAAAACTGAGATCAAGTCTGTTAACTAAAGCAAAAGCCACAAATGTACAATGCACATGCCACTATTTCAATGGCGATTTCTAAAGGGCTTTTGTAATTGGAAAAGATGTAAACATTTTCAAGAAATATATATAATGATAGGAATTTTCTAGATTTTAATACAAAGGAAATACATACAAAGGAAATAAATCCCGTTGATCCCACTGGAAAGATGATCTACCCTTAATACTTGTAATGTTTTAAAATCAAGATCATCTGGGACAGAGCTCACCAGAAGATTTAAAGAAAACCACTTATTTTACAAATGAAGCACTGATTAGTGTTATTAGTCTTTTACTCAAACAATAAAACAATCAAAAGCATCTGTAGTTCTTATATAGTAAGATATTTCCACTATATACACATTTAAACAATCATGACTAGTTAACCAGTATTTACCATTCAGTTACATGATGGTTTAAGTAGAATTTTTAATATAATTGCCTTATTAAATGCCTGTATTTTAAATAAATGTGAAACAATTCTGGAATAGTGGTAAAATTATTATTTTTATTTCTGCTGAAATTTTAAAACAGTCGTATTCTATGTATTTACATATAGACAATACGTAATATATATTACTAAAAAGAGATATAAACGATGAGGTTGAATTTTATGATTTTTCTACTGCTTAAAAAGAGGCTGATGAAATACCATGGCATTTCATCAAAAAGCTTTCTAGGTCATGCTGGAATGTGTCCTAGCTCATGTTATTTTTATAACAAAGTGACCTTAAAAATGTTCTAGGAATTTTTTTAAAAAAACATTTTCTTGACTCTGTAGTCTCAGAGGTAGTGAGGTTTACACTAAAATCCAAGAATCCAATTATTGTCTGCACAGTAATTCAGCAAGAGGGAACATCAGAATCCTAAGTGACTCACTCCTAGGTGGAATAGTGGGCAGTTACTCAATTTTCCTACTCAGAGACTGTCCTGCACAAACGTTTCTCAAAAAACAAGCTGTGACTCAGACCCAGTGTTGGAATTCTGTGTCTGGATCAGACTCTTCAGTAGTTTTCAGTGCTGGTCCTTTTAATCTGGCTAGTACTCCTCATCTAATTCAGAGTGGTTGCCCAAGGTAGCTGTTGGTCTCGCAGGGTAAACCAGATAGGAATCACAACCAGATAAGCTAATTCTACTTTATTGTAATGCTATATTGACAGAATCTTCAAAGTCTGAAAGTACAATTCTCTCCCTGCCTCCTTTACAGCCCAAGAAACTAGGGAGGGTCTCTTCTGAGCTTCTTGCCCTGCCCACTATCCAGCTGTGGGTTATGCTGTCTATTATCTGACCGTATCCTTGGCAGCATCTCTTGGCCCAGTCTCCCAAGGTCTTTCCCACATACCATTACAGTGGCACTTACAACCTGACTTCTCTAGGGACCATGACTGAAGATGTTCCATACTAGTGATACTGGGCTAAGAATAAATCAACTGTGCAGCACTGAGAGAGAAAAAAGCTAGGGCAGATTTGTTGTAAGTTTCAGAAGTTTAATGGGAAAGTACATAAAAACATATGACCAGTCCTTTTAATGTACATGCATTAGGTAGGGTGGCTTATACTAGGTAAGATCACAGTATCAAACTTAAAACAACCAATATAAATAAAATACAACCAAGGTAGGGACACCAGATATAAACATAATCTTCAGATAAGTATTATTTATCTTAAGAGAGGTATAGATATTTTGTAGCAAAAACAACACTCTTGTGGCACTGTAAAGGTAGTAATTTTTAATAGTGCAAGCTTCTGTGGGTGACCATTTCATAACAAAACAGCCAAGCTAAAATTCATCTTAAAATGTACACTATTTTGCATGGATTAAAAAAGACCAGAATTTCTTATCTCTCTCTCTCTCTCTCTCACACACACACACACAATTCAATCAGATGTCTAAATCAGTATCTGCTGCTTCATGTTTGATCAAAAACAATTCTCAGCTTTCCTTTTGCTATTCACCTCTTTCCCTTCTCCATCTCAAATACTGTACAACTATGTAGCCATTATACACTTCTCACAGAATTATAACCATGCCTCTGGTGGAGTGTAACCCACAAATATGTATATACTGTAATAAATTTGTAAAGTTTTAGGGTGCATCAAGACTGTTATTATTTATGACAATATTATTTATGTGAAAAAAGTACAGATTAAGTAGCAGAAGAGAACCAGATCCCCCGTCAAATTTCACTGGGTGAATCTATGTAATGTACTCTTGAGAAGGCTTTATTGCAGCCCTGTACAACTCAGAGGGGAAAGGGACAAATTAATACCTTAAAAATAATTGCAAACCACAAAGGAATAGTAGGATTGCCGACCAGCTGTTCATTGGCTAACAGCGCAGCAGCAATGATGGAGCTGGCAGTGTCTGGGTAGCCTGGAGGCATTGGACGCTCTTGGCAGCATGTTCTTCAAGGTGAAAGTGGCTGCAGAACCCTGGGCACTGCTGTGGTGGATCCTTCCGGGCAGCGGCAACATTTGGAAGGAGCGGATTGACGATTTTTCAAAAAATGCCAGCAGCTGCCAAAAGCTGCTTGGCAGGCCGTATGCAGCACATGAGCCACACGTTGTGCAGGCCTGCTCTACTGTGTGCCCACATTTGACCATGCCTTCATCATACATAAAACCCAGAAAATGGCTCCTCTGTTTGCTGTTCATGTGTCTCTTCATTATAGAAACAAGCAGCTCTTAAACTAATATAATTGAAATCAGACTAAAGAGTATGATGTGGGGGCACTGATGCAGATGAATTGATGAAGCAACGCATACTATACGTTGTCTAAACAGACACTCTATGTTTCATTTGCACCTTCAAGAAACTGGTGAAAATGTTAGCATTTAACTCTGAAAAAGGAAACGGAGGAAGTTGCTGTGACAGTTACAGTTAGAGGTAGGGTTAATTACATGGAAGTCTAGAATATATTCTCTCCCCTGTTTTTTTTCTTTCATTCACAAAAAGTGAATTCTCCATTAGGAATGTATTCTTTATCACGTAATATTTAAAATGGTTCCGTTTGATTTTTTTTATAACAAATGACAGTTCCTTAAGGAGTAGTCTGACCAAATGTCTCTCCAACGGTTCAGCCACTGGCTCAATAAACTAACATTCCTATCATGGTTAAAACAACCACTGCATCATGCTTTAACTTAAAAAAGCATTCTTTTAAATGTTACCTTGATATCCGCCCAGACAATAAACCATTTCAAGAATAACTTTGGTAGGTACTCAATGCACATGCTATGCTCAGCCAAATGAGAAAGTGGGGAGAGAACTTGCTTGTTCCCTAACCTACCCATCTTTCCTAAGTCCCCTTCCCATTAAACAAACTATAATGCACATATGCAGAGAAGGTATAGCAAAGAATGGGGGAAGGGGGGCTGGAGGAGAGACACTCTCATCCAATCAGAAATATCCTATAGCAATATTCAATCTGCAGAGCAAGGCTTCCTCACAAGTTTTTAATCTCAGACCTCCTGGACCATTAATTTTAAGCGATCATCTTAAAAAATCCCCCAAAGGTATGAATTTGTAAACTGATATTTTCAAACATGGACATGCTTAAAATAACATCACCTTAATGTATTGCTCTCTGTTGAATATTTAGCTGTTGACAACAAATTAGTTGTGTGGTCCTGAGTGAAATAGGCTCAGACTCTCAACATATACAGGTAGTCCTTGGGTTACGACCCTAATTGGGACTGGAAGTTCCATCACTAAGCAAAGCAGTTGTTAAGTGAAACATCACATGAAGGCATCGCTTAGTGACAGCAGTCCTGGCAGTCTAGATTGGGGTCGTTAGGCCAGGACCTCATGTTTCTCCTGTCCTGCGCAAACTGCCTCTGCTTCAATTCCCCCCCCACCTCTCCCCCGCCCACCTCTGCCCTTTTGGCTGCCCTGTACAGCATGGTCGAGATGAAGAGGCTGCTACATTCCATTGCCACTGCCCCTCGCCGCCCCAGCCTCCTGCTGCCACCATCCCCAACTGACCTTCATCATCGCCTTCACCTACCTCCCCTTCCCTTCCCTCCCCACCCAGCCCAACCCCAGCCCAGTCTGGGAGACACAGCCTCTCCTATTGCCAAGGCCCTGCAAAGCCTCTCCATCCCAAGTCTGGGCCAGCTTGGTCGAACTTCACCATGGGGACTGTGAGCAGCAGCAGCAGCACCTTCCCCTGGGCAGACCAGATCCTGGGACCAAAGCAAGGAGCAGCAGTTTGCAGAGCATTTTCATGGCTACCCTGAAAATCTCCACATGCTGGATGCCTGGTTACCACTCAATCCTGCCTCACTGCTGTGGCACAAAGGCCAGAGAGTCACCCCGAAAGCAGCAGCAAGCCCTGGCAGAGGGACTCACATGTTTGCGGCAGCTCTCTGCAGGGTGAAGCAGAACCAAGAGAAGCAGAAGCTGCTGTGGGCAGTGGGTAATGCCAGGACTTTTGCATCTGGGTGCTGGGATGGTCCAGGGGGAGCTGGCACAAACCCCTCCCTGTGGAGCAGGAGCATCAACACGTCACCTGGCCAGTGGTGGGCTGAGACTGCTGAAGCAGGACAGACCCACCAGGAGCCTGGTGGCCAGGGAGGCAGCAGCACAGGCAAGCCCCAGTGGAGGGGAGGCGAGCTGAAGACAATGACAAAGGTCAGCTGAGGATGGGGGCAGGGCGCAGCAGCAGAATACAGCAGCCTCTTCATCTTGGCCATGCTGTGCAAAGTGGCCAAAAGGGCAGAGATGGAGGGAGAGATAGGTGGGTGGGTGGGAGTTCAAACTGAGGCAGTTTGTGCAGGGCAGAAGAACATGACTATGGGATGCGGTGACAGTCATAAATGTGGGCCTGAATTTTGATTATGTGACCATGAGGACACTGTGAGGGACAGAACTTTGAGGACCCATCGCAAGTCCATTTTTTCAGCACCGTCGTAACTTTGAACGGTCGCTGAATGAATGGACGTAACACAAGGACTGCCTGTATACAAAATCAACATGTAATTAGATGACTGGGTCCTTTGACCTCCTTTATCACTATTCTAAGAAATAGCTGGACTAGCTGGACTGAAACAGCATTTGTTTGGACATACTTGAATTATTCTTCATCTACAGAATAAATATTAATACATTGTTTTGGGCAACGATGCATTAGTATTGAGAGACAACATTCCTGCTCTCCTATGCCCTTCCATTGTAAATGTTGTAGTATGTTCCGCTACTCCATAGATTAAAGAGAGCTACAGCTACCATAGTATCTCTTTTGGGATAAGAAAACCATATGCCTGATATTATTTTGTGTTAGTATCATAGCTTGCTAACATTCATTCACAGCACTTGGATAGCATATGCATTAGCATAGCTTATCTTTGTTAGCAGCATCTTACTAAAGACATGTATTTAGCTGACTCACAAACTATATTTAGAGCCAATCCCATATCACAGTATGGTGTATCACAGTATGCAATTTTTTAAAAAAATCTTTACTGGAAATTTGTTAAATGTCACAATCCTAGTGACTGATGACTTTTTGAAGAAAAAAAAGGCTTTGCTACATTTCTACAAATGTTACTGTAGCAATTAAGTAACTAAGTGTATAATGAAATCTGAACACTATCAAATCTTCTAGTATTATATTGAAGACTATAAATATTATATCCAAGAAGTTATATTGAGAATTCACATTTAGAAACATAATTTTTATTTAGAACTAAGACAGAATATGCTATAAATTAACTTACCAGATTAGTTTCTATTGTAAGATTTAAACACTGATTGATTTCCACAAATAACTTGTCCTGGAAAAACTTTCTTTCTAAATGACAAGTAAATTAATCTCAGGTTTCAGAAATAACAGGTGGTGGAGGTTTATTGCTTACAATACAAAGGTAGTGGTTTTTAAAATCTGAACAATAGTAACCCTGAAAAGGTGAAACAATTGGATATTTCTTGCTTTGATGCCTATAGGAGAGCAGAGGCATGCCCTAGGTCCAATCTGCTAAGGAGTGGCATCCGATGGGGCTAGGGAGAGAGCCTTTTCTGCCATGGCACTTGCCCTTCGGACCATCACCCTCACCCGCCAGCCCATTACTGAAAGCAAAGGTCCACATACTTTCACCACACACAAATAACTAGCTTTGGGTCATTTTCCTCAATAAACAAACATCATTATACTTGGTCATTTAATATTTTTGACTCATTTGTTTAACTGGGTTCTCTTTATCTAGTTTTAGGACTTGTGAGGAGAACAGATCACATTTTAGGTCATATTTATGCAGAAATATGGAAGATTCAAAAGGGTTCACAAACCTTTAAGCACCACTGTAAATTAACTTAAGGTTTTCTAATTTGTAATCCAGTACATATTTTCAGCCATATTAATTGCCTTTCTTTAAATGTTAAGTAACATTCTATAACCTTTTTAGCATCTGCCAAGGTGATAGAGGGGTATTAACTTTCAAGTTGATGAAAGGTAATTTGAGATACAAATTAAGAAGTTAACAACAGTAAACAGAAAAGCTTTCCTTCAACAGGATTATCTAACAAAAAATTCTATGCATGTTACTATCTCCATGCAATTACAGTAGATATACTGTCTCTAGGTAAACTGGGATTGTAGATAGGATCTGGCTGGAAATACTAACTTTCATAATCAGCTGTTGATGTCATATTTTTAAAATTTGTGTTGCCAGAAGCAGATCAATTGACCTTTGAGTCTATGGTGCTACTCTAAAATACAGAACACTCTGAGTCTCTTGAGATCCAATTGTTTCAAATTAAGAAAGGATATGGCGTAGGTATTGCTTCAAATTTAAAACTAATTATGTATGTGTCTAATGGAAAACAGGTTCAGCGAAAATACAGAAAAAAGTTACTAGTGTTTATCTTGTCTTTAAGTATAATAGGAAAGATTATGGGGTTAAGTATTAGTGACAAGTAGTTTAGGAAGAAATTACTCAGCATGATTCCAGTTTAGCAAATGGTTTTTTATCTTTGAAAGCCAAGCCATACACTGATGGGAAGCTGGAGGAAGACCATGCTGGGGACAGGTGCATATCAGTCAGTGGCCAGTCTAGATAATACATTTTTCTTCATAGAGTTCTTGCTGATAGCTGTGATCAGAAAAACTGCTTGAACATTCCCTTGAACAACAAATCACCCAGAAACAAGACGAAGCAATTAAGTGTTATATAACTTGATGGAAAGAAATAGTGTTTTAAAGGTAGTTGTTTGTTTGTTTGCTTGTTTTGGTGCCTCTCAGTCAATTTTTTGACTCCTGGCAACTGCCTGGACAAGCCCCTACAGTTTTCTTGGCAAGGTTTTTCAGAAGTGGTTTACCACTGCCTCCTTCCTAGGGCTGAGAGAGAGTGACTGGTCCAAGGTCACCCAGCTGGCCTTGTGTCTAAGGCGGGACTAGAACTCCCAGTCTCCCAGTTTCCAGCTTGATGCTTTAACCACTACACCAAACTGGCTTTCTCTGTATCAATAAACGTATACTGTGGAAACATTCATACATTTCTCAGTGATCTGCTAAGTGCAAAAATTTGGTCTGCACCTCCCCCACCCATCGTAAAAATGCACTGCATTTCCCAAATTTTCCTAAGTGTCACCTCTTGTACCTTTTGAATCAAAATTCTGCCACATGCCCAAGCCTACTTTACAAACTAATCCTCCTACAGTTTTCATGCACTCTTGCTATCATTCCTGTTGTATAGTAGAACAATAAGAGCTTTCTTCCAAGAGTCAGGCAGAGATGCAATCTTCACACAAATGTTAAACAGGTTACACAACCATAAGCGAAACCCATTTATATTGTAACATTTCTCCAATTACATCTTTATCATTTTTCAGCATTTATAATTTCCTTTCCGTCACATTTTTCTTGGCCATCAACCTCTGAAATATTTTCAAGTATTCCCTTACTTCAGTTTCATCCTAAATAATTTTTATTTTGAATCCCATTTTCTCTGCTGAAGATTTCTTGATTTGACCTTCCCATCTTCCAAAACAATTTTTTATTTCCATCAGACGTACATTTTCTCTACCTCTTTTAATCTTACCTGTTCCTTGCTCTCTCTGATATGAGATGAGGTGCTTCAGTTTTTGTATTTTGCATTTTGTATTTATTATGCCTGTTTGAACCTGTATTTATGTTGTTTTTATTGTTTTGTGTTGTGAGCTGCCCCAAGTTACCTGCTTAATCTGGGTGGCCATAAAAATTTCCTAAATAAATACACAAATAATAGAAACTTCCGTTTCTTTCACTTCTTCCCTTTTCTTCTGTACCATTTTCCCCCAAGTTCCTCTCTTGACACTATCAAATAATGTAATGTTCCATATTCAGATCCTCTCATAGCCACTGAATCCTTCAATAATTCTCTCAATCTTTCATCATAAATAATCAAAGCAATCATGCTTTTAGATTTATATTAATTCCTTTGCCATATTAATAGAGATATGCAGACATATGCTTAAACCATGTAGTCAGAGCAAGCATAACTTTTAAAAGTGGATAGTCATCAATCACCATTCTCATTCATTCTTGAATCCCCCATGACCCAATCACTGTTTCTGTATTCTTTCATCTTGTTCATTCTCATCCATTCACATCAGCTAGCAGAGTAATTTTTTCCCCCTGGACTTTATTCATGGAGAATATTGTACAACTTTCCCCCAAAGTCATTTCTGGCTCATCTTTTATCACCATTCACTGAAGCATAATATGCACAATAGTTGTCCGGGGGGTGGGTGGGAAGCAGGGGAGTGAAGGCAAATGATGAACTGTGGGCAACGTCATTATGCAAATACAGGTAGTTCTTATTTAGCAAGTACCTCATTTAGCAACCTTCTGCAGTTACAATGGTAATAAAAAAGTAACTCTGCAACCAATCCTCACATTTAAGACCTTCACAGGCCTGTAAAGCAAAGGAAAGCTGAAGTAAGATTATAAACACAGGTGCAGTTTCACTTAGTGACTACTTTACTTAATGATCAAGCTGCCAGTCCCAATTATGGTGGCTAAATGAGGACTACCTGAACTGACACGTATGTACTTGCATCAGAAATTAGGATACGATATGTAAGGATGCCATCTAGATGATGATGTCACCGCATGTCATCTTCTTGGCATCATCACAATTTCTTGTGGATTCCAATGCATGCAACTATCATGAGCCTACTGAGTTCTACTTTTATACTTATCCACAGCTTAGATGACATTAATTCATAACTTTATAGACCCTTTAGCTTTTCCAGTCAAAATCATAAACCTTCAATTCCCTGCATGTATTCATCCATGCCACCAGATATACCACCTTCATTCACTAGAATAAGTTCCATTTCTTTTAGTTTTACAGATATATCACCTATCTTTTTTTTTCTTTTCTGACATTAATTCATGCTTTTTACCATTAGATCCTCTTGTTGTTGTTTATTCGTTTAGTCGCTTCCGACTCTTCGTGACTTCATGGACCAGCCCACGCCAGAGCTTCCTGTCGGTCGTCAACATCCCCAGCTCCCCCAGGGACGAGTCCGTCAGCTCTAGAATATCATCCATCCATCTTGCCCTTGGTCGGCCCCTCTTCCTTTTGCCTTCCACTCTCCCTAGCATCAGCATCTTCTCCAGGGTGTCCTGTCTTCTCATTATGTGGCCAAAGTATTTCAGTTTTGCCTTTAATATCATTCCCTCAAGTGAGCAGTCTGGCTTTATTTCCTGGAGGATGGACTGGTTTGATCTTCTTGCAGTCCAAGGCACTCTCAGAATTTTCCTCCAACACCACAGTTCAAAAGCATCGATCTTCCTTCGCTCAGCCTTCCTTATGGTCCAGCTCTCGCAGCCATATGTTACTACAGGGAACACCATTGCTTTAACTATGCGGGCCTTTGTTGTCAGTGTGATGTCTCTGCTCTTAACTATTTTATCGAGATTTGTCATTGCTCTTCTCCCAAGGATTAAGCGTCTTCTGATTTCCTGACTGCAGTCAGCATCTGCAGTAATCTTTGCACCTAGGAATACAAAGTCTTTCACTGCTTCTACATTTTCTCCCTCTATTTGCCAGTTATCAATCAAGCTGGTTGCCATAATCTTGGTTTTTTTGAGGTTTAGCTGCAAGCCAGCTTTTGCACTTTCTTCTTTCACCTTCATCATAAGGCTCCTCAGTTCCTCTTCACTTTCAGCCATCAAAGTGGTATCATCTGCATATCTGAGATTGTTAATGTTTCTTCCAGAGATTTTAACTCCAGCCTTGGATTCCTCAAGACCAGCTTGTCGCATGATGTGTTCTGCATACAAGTTGAATAGGTAGGGTGAGAGTATACAGCCCTGCCGTACTCCTTTCCCAATCTTAAACCAGTCCGTTGTTCCGTGGTCTGTTCTTACTGTTGCTACTTGGTCGTTATACAGATTCTTCAGGAGGCATACAAGATGACTTGGTATCCCCATACCACTAAGAACTTGCCACAATTTGTTATGGTCCACACAGTCAAAGGCTTTAGAATAGTCAATAAAACAGAAATAGATGTTTTTCTGAAACTCCCTGGCTTTTTCCATTATCCAGCGGATATTGGCAATTTGGTCTCTAGTTCCTCTGCCTTTTCTAAACCCAGCCTGTACATCTGGCAATTCTCGCTCCATGAACTGCTGAAGTCTACCTTGCAGGATCTTGAGCATTACCTTACTGGCATGTGAAATGAGTGCCACTGTTCGATAGTTTGAACATTCTTTAGTGTTTCCCTTTTTTGGTATGGGGATATAAGTTGATTTTTTCCAATCTGATGGCCATTCTTGTGTTTTCCAAATTTGCTGGCATATAGCATGCATTACCTTGACAGCATCATCTTGCAAGATTTTGAACAGTTCAGCTGGGATGCCGTCTTCTCCTGTTGCCTTGTTATTAGCAATGCTTCTTAAGGCCCACTCAACCTCACTCTTCAGGATGTCTGGCTCTAGCTCACTGACCACACCGTCAAAGCTATCCCCGATATTGTTATCCTTCCTATACAGGTCTTCTGTATATTCTTGCCACCTTTTCTTGATCTCTTCTTCTTCTGTTAGGTCCTTGCCATCTTTGTTTTTGATCATACCCATTTTTGCCTGGAATTTACCTCCAATGTTTCTAATTTTCTGGAAGAGGTCTCTTGTCCTTCCTATTCTATTGTCTTCTTCCAGTTCCGCGCATTGCTTGTTTAAAAATAATTCCTTATCTCTTCTGGCTAACCTCTGGAATTTTGCATTTAATTGGGCATATCTCCCCCTATCGCTGTTGCCTTTTGCTTTCCTTCTTTCTTGGGCTACTTCTAGTGTCTCAGCAGACAGCCATTTTGCCTTCTTGGTTTTCTCTTTCTTTGGGATGTATTTTGTTGCCGCCTCCTGAACAATGCTGCCAACTTCTGTCCAGAGTTCTTCCGGGACCCTATCTACTAAGTCCAGTCCCTTAAATCTATTCTTCACCTCCACTGCATATTCCTGAGGAATATTCGTGAGCTCATATCTAGCTGATCTGTGGGTCTTCCCTAATCTCTTTAGTCTGATCCTAAATTGTGCAAGAAGAAGTTCATGGTCTGAACTACAGTCAGCTCCAGGCCTAGTTTTTACCGACTGTACAGATGTCCGCCACCTTTGGCTGCAAAGGATGTAATCAATCTGATTTCGGTGTTGTCCATCTGGTGAAGTCCATGTGTAAAGCCGTCTCTTAGGTTGTTGGAAGAGAGTGTTTGTTATGCAGAGTGAATTGTCTTGGCAAAATTCTATCAGCCTGTGTCCTGCTTCGTTTTGTTCTCCCAGGCCATACTTACCTGTAATTCGAGGTGTCATTTGACTGCCCACCTTAGCATTCCAGTCTCCTGTGATGAAAATAACATCTCTTTTAGGCGTGTTGTCCAGTAGGTGCTGCAGATCCTCATAGAACTGCTCTACTTCAGCTTCTTCAGCATTTGTGGTTGGGGCGTATATTTGGATCACTGTGATGTTAGATGGCTTGCCCTGAATTCGAATTGAGATCATTCTGTCGTTTTTGGGGTTGTATCCAAGCACTGCTTTAGCCACTTTACTATTAATTATGAAGGCTACTCCATTTCTTCTGTGGTCCTCTTGTCCACAGTAGTAGATCTGGTGGTCATTTGATGTGAAGTGGCCCATTCCAGTCCATTTCAGTTCACTGACGCCCAGAATGTCTATCTTTAATCTTGACATCTCACCAATAACTACATCCAATTTGCCCTGGCTCATAGATCTTACATTCCAGGTTCCAATGGTGTGTTGATCCTTAGAACATCGGATTCGCCGTTCACCACCAGCACCGTCGGCCGCTAACCGTCCTTTCGGCTTTGAGCTAGCTGCGTCATCACAACTGGGGCTAGTTGAGCTCATCCTCTGTTCCTCCCCAGTAGCATTTTGACCATCTTCCGACCTGGGGGTCTCATCTTCCGATGGTATACCGACATATCTCTGGTTGTACTGATCCATTTAGTTTTCACGGCAAGAATACTGGGGTGGGTTGCCATTACCTTCCCCAGGGATCGCATTTAGTCTGACCTCTCTGTCATGACCTTCCCGTCTTGGGTGGCCCTTCACGGTTTAGCTCATGGCATCATTGAGGTGCTCAAGCTCCAGCACCACAACAAGGTAACGATCCTTTGCGGAGAGATCCTCTTATATTCCAAATTATAAACATCCATAAGTCACTGTTGTCATTAGATAGTCCCAGAGTTATTGACCTCTGCCTCCCATCATGGCTGTGGTCAATTGAGGCTTTCATATAAAACTTTTTAGTAAGACTCATTATTTTATTTCAGCTAATCAGAGACTTGATGCAGTGCTGGTGGTTCCACTGGAAGACTGGTAAAAGGAATTAGACTGTGGTGTGTGCATGGCATGCAGAACTTAGGTGCATGGTATATAGAATTCTATAGGAGGTACATGGTACACAGAACGCTGTATTTTTTATTTCAGGTGCATGGTAACTAGAACTCTATATGATTTTACTGTATATTTTCATGTAATGGTTTGGTATATAGTGCAGAATTAAGCATTTATTTTAGTCACTGAAAAGTCATAGGTGGGTTATACTTTCAATCCTGGGGGTAGTTAGCACCTTGAAGACACCCCAGTGAATTACATGAATTTAATTAAGCACTACTTAACATCCCCATCTTGGATTTTATATTTATATTGCTATTTAAGAATACTGTTTTTATTGTATTTTAACCTGTATTTATTTTGGTTTTGTTGTAAACAGCCCAGAGTTGCTCTTGAGTGAGATGGGTGGTGACAAAATTTGAAATATAAATAAATTTTAAAAAATACATTGTTTTGTCCATTCCTTGGTGAAACACCTATATAGAGTTGGATTATCTTTCTCATCTTTAATCCAATTAATCCTCAGAAACAGATACCCCTTAACTGTTACCTACTATAAAAAAATGACTCCCTAGCCTTATTGGTGTCATTTTTGGTAGGATTCGTCAACCGTGGACCTTCATGGTTTCATTCTTAGCAGAATGGCAAAACATTCCAAGATAAATAGACTTGTCCTCCTTGTCCTTGATAACTCCAGTGAGATGAGACCATTGAAAAACAGGCCTAATTACGATTCAGAGCCTATTTAAGCTAATCAGAATCCCTCATGGCATGGAACTTTGATGCAGACCTAATTGGGAGGGTGCTGTGTGTTGGCTGTCTTTGAAGAGGTCTGCCTGTCATTATCTCTCTGGGGTTCCCTAACTGGCAGAAGGCACATAAGGTCTTTCTTTCTTTCTTTGTATTCCTGAATATTTTTAATTGCTGTTTTGTGTTAATGTTCTTTAATATTATATTCTTCAGTATTCCCATATATTCTTTGATTGCTGTGTCATATTATGTGATTATGTTATTTTCTAATACTGCCTTGGAATAAAGTTTTAAGTATTCATACTGGTATGGTCATTGCTCCCAAATCCAAAAGAACCTGTGACCTAACCCTGCTCAGCTGGGAACAAAGCAATATATACAGTACCATAACATAGCAGATTATATTACAGTTCTTACTTCAATGCATATACCATACTGAAAATGATTAACGTGGATTTCTATTGTTCAAGGAGTACATTTGGTAGTAAATGCAAAACAGATCCATAAAGCTAAACTTCTTCCAATTAAGAGAATGAGACTTTTGGCAGATTGCACTCTATAGATGGTTAGGCCTATTTTTATATCTACAGGAATGGTTTAAGATTTCTCTCAGCTGTACTAGACTCAGCTGATATTAGCAGACAGTGAGTGATTCAAGGATGCAGTTCTTCTGATAAGTAGTTTATTGCAAGAATTAGGAAAGCTGTTAACAAAGAAATACAGCAATTACCAAGAATTAAATACAACCCCTATTTATAATAGAAGCAAGATTCTCTTTCTCTCACTGGCATGGTATAATGAGTTGAGAGCCTGATGGCTTTGGGCAGGAGGAAGAGCTGCCCCCATGCTTTGTTATAGCTCAGTCTGATCTGCTGTTTGCCTCTGATCTTGACAGAACTAGCTCTCACAAATGGTTAGAACTTTTAACTTTGATGAATAACTGCAGTGGAAGGAAACAATTGATATTAGACTATTTTTACAGTAAGTAAAAGTACTAAGTATAAGAGTATTGATGCTTTTGAATTTAGTGTTGGAGAAGACTCCTGAGAATACCATGGACAGCCAAAAAAACAAACAAATGAATAATCAAACAACAAAATCCAGAGTTCTCACTCAAGGCACAAATGATGAGGCTCAAATTATCCTACTCCAGACACATTATCTGAAGACCTAGCTCTCTGGAGAAGGCTCTAATGCTGGGAAACGTAGAAGGAAAGGAAGGAAGAGGATGACTAGCAGCAAGGTGGATGGACTCAGTTACAGTGGTGATGAGTGCACCATTGGAATACCTGTCATGGAGAAAATTTATCCATGTGGTTGCTAAGAGCTGATAACCCCTTGATGGCACATAATCAAAATAAGTATTATGCAGTTAATTAAGCAATTAATGAAAGACTGTAGTTTATATATCCACTCTCAGTTTTACTAATCGCAAACACAAATAAATGAAAAGCAGCTTTTTTATCTTTTTACCTTTTATACAAAGTTGACAATGTTATTCTTAAGGGAAAAAAATAAGTCTCTCCAAAGTAGTGCTGATATTTTAAACATTTAAGGCAAAGACATCATGCCCAAAACATTACATCATACTGCTGTCTTTGCCAAGCAGAAAAATGTGATGAACAAACAACAAGAGGAATCAAAGAAGTATATTTGGCAGCAATCATAGATTCTAACCACCTGCTTCTAAGAGGAATCCAGATTAAAAGCCTGCTACATTTTCAAATTAGACTTATCAGGTAAAGAGAACAATAAAATTGTCAATGCAAGCATGTAACTGAAAAATATCAAAATATAAGCCAGTTGTTGAAAGGTTCTGATATGCTTTCTGAAATACTTTATTACTTATGAATGAAAGGCAATTAACAATGAAGTACATCATCCTTCTTCTTGGAAAAATACTGTACAGTACCAGCAGTGAAGAAATTCTATTTTGGATAAGTTCATGTCATTTATCAAAGGGCATGGAAAACTAAAACAGAAACTTGGTGAAAAACTGGCTTAAATGAGGAAATGCAAGAGGAAATTCTCAATCTCATTCACTTTGTCTCATTCCATAGAAGTCATAACCAATTCTGCATCAACTCTTCAAAAGCAACCCCACAGGAACCCAAGTAAGAATTAAGTTTATCTTATTTTTCCAGAAAGATAAGAGACATTTACATTCACCAAAGCTCAAGTTTTTTATATTTGACCATACAGTGAAGGCTTTATATAGGTGCTCCTCACTTAACAACCATTCGTTTAGTGGTGGTTTGGACTTATGAAAATGCTGAAAAAAAACTTACGACTGGTCCTCACACTTACGACCATTGCAGTGTCCCTGCAGTCGCGTGATCACGATTTGGGTGCTTGGCAACAGGTTCGCATTTATGACTATCACAATGTCCCCTGGTCATGTGATCACCATTTTCAATCTTCCTGGCTGGCTTCTGGCAAGCAAAATCAATGGGTAGCCATGTGATTTGCTTGACCACGTGGTTTGCTTAATGACCACTGCAAAAAGGTCATAAAATCAGGTCAGATTCACTTAATGATTGCTTCACTTAGCAACTGAAATTCTGGTCCCAACTGTGATAGTTAAGTGAGGACTACGTAAAGGAAGATGAATGGAATTTCAATGGTATTGTGTAACAAATGCCTCTCCCAATAAAGTACTCAGACTCAAAAGCAAAGTTTAAGTTCTGATTTTATTAAGGATAGAGTGCAAACACAAAGAAAGCTGAGAATGAGAAAAGCGCGCCTAAAATCAAACTAAATAGCACCATTACAGAGTCCCACCCCCCCTTCAATCGTCTCAAATTCACATTCCCAGGTGCTCCTAACGAGTTCTGCTGATCAACGGGCAAAAAGACCTTGACACAAAAAGATAACCCAAACACATTCCTGCTTAGCACAAAGAGATATAGCACTCGGTGCAAGGTTTATCAGCAGCTCCCTCCCAGCTAGGAACGCGCGTCAGCACTCTGGCATGCAAACCGTTACGATGTACAGACACATCGAAACGATGAACATGACATGCTGCCCTCCCCAGAAAACTAAGCAGAAGGCTTGGAAGGGTAATTAACATGAAAAGGTAAAGGTAAAGGTTTCCCTTGACGTAAAGTCCAGTCGTGTCCGCTCTAGGGGGCGGTGCCGGCATTGTCCGTAGACATTTTCCAGGTCATGTGGCCAGCATGACGACACGAATGCCGTTACCTTCCCGCCGAAGCGGTACCTATTGATCTACTCACATTTGCATGTTTTCGAAAACGTTGCACTAAATCAGGAGCAGCGACGTCTCGAGCAGGGACCCACTCGGGGTGGGGGAAGTGTTTCGAGCAAAGAAGATACTGCAGGGTGCCTCGAAGCTTGCGAGAGTCCAGAACTTCCTTGACCTCGAAGTGCTGCTGTCTGTCATGAGTACGGATGGAGAGCAGGGGGCTCCCATCCAGGCTGTAAAGTGCATGCGTAGCACTGAGGAATTAGGTAGCCATTCCAAGAGGCACAGATCGGGCCCACCTTAACCTTTGGGGTTTATATGTCTGGGTTTTTCCCACGCTTCTTTAGTTTGTTAGGATTTTCCTGTTATGTAGCAGCAATAAAACACTAGAGACCTGTTCCTTGTCTCAGCGTGGTTCCTGGCTGTTAGGACACTGTCCGTCAATCATGACAGGAGCAGGAGGGGGAGTCATGAACAGGCTTAAGTAAGCTGCAATGAAAGACAGGGTGCAAACGCTTCAAATTATGCGGTAAATCCAAATGAACAGTGACAGGATTGATAATGTCAGTGATAGGGAAGGGGCCAATAAACTTAGGAGCGAGTTTCTTGGATGGTTGAGGGAACTTGATAAACCTGGTGGAAAGGTAAACAAGGTCCCTGACCTGAAAAGCGCGCTGCGTGGAGCAGTGCTTGTCAGCATGGAGCTTATAAGAAGCCTGAGCATCAGTGAGAGCCTGCTTAATGACCGGCCAGGAATCAGCCAGCCGAACACCCCAGTCACAGGCAGACACAGCAGGGGAGGGGGGTTGTGGAAGCTCGGGAATGGGAAGAAATTCCCGCCCAGAAACAACCTGAAAGGGGGTTTGGCCAGTACTCTGATGAACAGCATTGTTATATGCCACCTCAGCGAAAGGCAATAAGTCTATCCAGTCATCCTGGTGGTAGTTAATGTAGGACCTAAGAAATTGCTCAAGGGTGGCATTAAGGACCTCAGTAGATCCGTCAGTCTGGGGATGCGAAGAGGTGGACAATGCCTGTTCAGTGCCAATTAACTTCAAAAAAGCCTTCCAGAACTTAGAAGTAAATTGTGTTCCTCTGTCAGTCACCAAAACGGGAGGGGCATCCGCGGGGACAGTAGACATGTACGAGGAACAGCCGTACAAGTTGTTGCACGGAGGGAACGGACACACAGAGAACGAAATGGGCTTGCTTTGAGAAGTAATCCTTGACCACCCAAATGACAGTTTTCCTTTGGCTGGGGGGCAGATCTACAATGAAATCCATAGAAATCTCCTCCCAAGGGCGAGAGGGGTTAGCGACCGGCTGCAGAACCCTTGAGGCTTGCCAGGCTGTCGTTTGGACATGGCACAAACAGGACAAGAAGCGACGTAGTCTTTGACGTCACATCGCAGGGTCTGCCACCAAAACTGCCGCCGAATCAAATGTAGGGTCTTGGCAAAGCCAAAATGACCAGCCAGCTTGCTGTCATGAGAACGGCTGAGTACGGCAGCCCGCTGAGAGTCCTGGACGTACAACTGGTCACCCACCCAAGCCAGGTCATGCTCAAAAGAGACCTTGTCCTTATTTGCTAAGAGCCAGGGATCGGATGTTAAAGCGGAGACAAAATCAGCGCGCAACTGACCAGGCATTTGGAGTTGCCTCTGTCTAGGAGGGTCCCCAGGCGGAGACGTTTGAGGCATGGGTTGGGAGGGGGAGGGTGCTTGTGCACGGGTCCTGCTCCGAGTGACAGCGACTAAACCCAATTGAGGTTCTGTGAGGATGGTGCTGACCACATCGGACACCGGTCCAGAGTCCTGGGGTAAACAGGACAGAGCTTCAGCCAAAAAATTCTTTTTACCGGGGATGAATTTCAGTTGGAAATCGAAGCGGCTAAAAAATTGAGCCCAGTGGATCTGCTTAGGGCTGAGACGCCGGGGAGTGCAGAGCGCCTCCAGGTTTCTATGATCTGTCCAAACCTCAAAAGGGCACTTAGCCCCCTCCAAAATGTGACGCCAAGCCTCCAAGGCAGCCTTCACAGTGAAAGCTTCCTTTTCCCAAACATGCCAACGGCGCTCAGTCTCAGAAAATTTACGGGAGAGATAAGCGCAAGGCTTCAAGTGCCCACTAGAATCTTTTTGAAGCAAAATCGCTCCAATAGAAAAATCAGAAGCATCAACCTGGGCAACGAAGGGTCATTCAGGATTGGGGTGTGACAAAATGGGCTCAGTGGTAAAAAGGGCTTTCAACTTATCAAAAGCAGTTTGACAGGCAGGAGACCAGTCAAGCACCGCCCCTGGGTTTTTTACCTTGCACGTCTCCCCCAGCCCCTTGGTGCACAGTAAATCGGTGAGGGGCAACGCAATTTCCACGAACCCCTGGACGAAACTGCGGTAAAAGTTGGCGAACCCCAAAAAACTTTGAAGCTGTCACCGGGTTCGGGGGCGCTCCCAATTTAGAACGGCCCGAACCTTAGCAGGATCCATCTCAATACCCCTGTCAGAGACCCGGTAACCTAGATAGTCAAGCTGAGTCTTATGAAATTCACATTTTGAAAGTTTGGCATACAGCGTAGCTTTTCTGAGCTTGGTCAATACTTGTTTTAAGAGCCGCTCGTGCTCATCCTCCGTTTCAGTATAAATGAGGACATCATCTAAGTAGACCAAGACCCCCTTGAACAAATGATCATGTAACACTTCATTTATCAATTGCATGAAAACACCTGGGGCCTCTGCCAAACCAAAAGGTAGGACTTTGTACTGAAAAGAACCCAAGGGACAGTTAAATGTCGTTTTCCACTCATCCCCCTCCCAAATGCGAATGCGGAAGTACGCTTCGCGGAGGTCGAGCTTGGAGAAGACTTTACCAGTGGACAAATGGGCTAACATGTCCTTCATAAGAGGCAAAGGGTACTTGTTGGAAATCGAGACCGAATTCAACCCGCGGTAGTCTGTACAAAGTCTAAGCGTGCCATCTCCTGTCATGTAGACATCATCCTCCTCGTCCGCCGCTGCCTTGGCCGCAGTCAGTTGACTGGGAGGGGTAGGCGCCTTTGGCGGCACCTTTGGCAGGCGCTCTCCAGGCTTGCCCTTCTGGCAGTCTGCGGCCCGGTGTCCTGCCTTGCCGCATCTGATGCATTGCCCACGGGCATACTGGCGTTGTTTTTCATCGTCCCACGCTGCTGCGGCTCCCTGTCGGGGTCCCTTCCCCATGGAAGGTGGTCTGTCATGCCATCTGGCTTGCATGTAGGTCCGCTGGGCATGTTCAGCCTTACCTGCTAGGCAGATCCAATCATGTAGTGATTCCGGATCATCTCTGCCCAGCGCCCACTTCAGAACGTCTCGATTGAGCCCGTCTTTAAATCTGTCCACTAAATTCGCTTGTGACCACTCGGGCACTTTTCCCACCAAGACTTTAAACTCTAGGGCATAGTCGGCAACTGACTTGTGGCCCTGAACAAGATCTTTCAGAGCCTCCTTGGCTCTAGCCTTAGCAAGCGGATCTTCAAAATATCGCCTTAAGGCGGTCAAAAATCGTTAAAAGAGCCAAGTTCAGGGGCTTTTGCCTCAGTTAACTGCACATACCAGTCGGCTGCCCTGCCCTTAAGCTTCGTGGCCACTGCCGTGATTTTAGCCTTTTCTGACACGAAGCAATGTTCAAATTGTTCCATGTAGCTCGTGGCATTGGTGAGGAAGAAGGATAACTTGGTAGGGTCACCATCAAACTTAACGGAAAAGTCCTTTGCGACCCCTCTGGCTGGCGCGGGTCCGGCTGCGGGACAAGCAGGTGGCCCCCCGGACACTGACTGCGGACCCCTCCGTGGCGGGGATGTGTCCCACGGCTGTCTGCGGCCTCGCGGCATCTGCGGCGGGGGAGGGGGGACAGTGGATGGTTGATTGGGACCTGGACTCCCATCGCCTCTCACCTGGCCACCCATTGCCAAAGAAATCGATTTCAACATGTATTCTATCGATTCCAGCTTCACCTCTATCACTCTTATCCTTTCGGGCGTGACAGCTTCTTCCTGTCGCGGAGCCTCGGGCTGTCGTCCTGCCGCCACCGTCGTAGACTCTACTTCAGGAGTCAGGGGGTAACAGAGTCTCCAAGACGTGTGAGATATCCCTGGTCGGGGTTCCCCCATCGTATCCCACATCATCTCCAGAGGAGGGGAGCCAGTTGTTACGGGTTGTTCCGTTTCTCCCCCCTCCACCGAACCACCCAACTCTGGGCTGGAGCTGGAATCCCCCGGGTAGTGGGTGAGGTGAGAAGGGAGGGGGCTCGGGTCCCGGCTTGGGAATGCCGACTCGAGGAGTTGTCTAGTCGCCTCTCCGAACCCCATGGACTCCCGTTTCGATTCTGCCATTGCTAACTTCTTCTTTCACAAAATTTCTTGGTAGAGACTAGCGAGGTATTTTAAAGTGATTCTCAGCTTTATGTAATGAATGCCTCTCCCAATAAAGTACTCAGACTCAAAAGCAAAGTTTAAGTTCTGATTTTATTAAGGATAGAGTGCAAACACAAAGAAAGCTGAGAATGAGAAAAGCGCGCCTAAAATCAAACTAAATAGCCCCGTTACAAACAGAGTCCCACCCCCCCTTCAATCGTCTCAAATTCACATTCCCAGGTGCTCCTAACGAGTTCTGCTGATCAACGGGCAAAAAGACCTTGACACAAAAAGATAACCCAAACACATTCCTGCTCAGCGCAGAGAGATATAGCACTCGGTGCAAGGTTTATCGGCAGCTCCCTCCCAGCTAGGAACGCGCGTCAGCGCTCTGGCATGCGAACCGTTACGATGTACAGACCCATCGAAACGATGAACATGACATATTGTATGGGAATGAATTTAGATGTTGGGAAACAGAATGTAAAGATTTGGTTGTCATGTGGGGCTCGGGTTCAGAGTCAGAAGATAAAGAAGCGCAGCCAGCTCCTGAAATGGCCTTGGAGGATGAGCAGTCAGCTCTGGGGTCACCAGACAGATGGCCGCCTGAGCAGGCAGAGGAGGCGGGGCTGGCCAGAGATCAGCAGGGACAGCTGTCACCGCTCTTGGAAGATGAGGACTTGGAATTGCCACCCTGTCCCAATGCAAGAGACCAGAGAGCAGAAAGAAGAGCAGAACAAAGGAAGTCAGAGAGGTTCCTTGCTAGGAAGCAGTCTCACCCTCCTAGATGAACCACACGGGGACTGATCTTATTTAAGAAGAGCTGTGAGCTCAAGTCTGTGGGTGGAAACAACCGTTCGCTAACCCAGACTCTTTGCGCCTTGCCTTTGGACTTGAACCCCTGTAATTGTGACTCTGAACTCAGACCGGCTGACAACCTCACTGATGCTTTGGACCCCTGGATTTGCCTGACCACTCTTGTGTCTGCTCCTTGGATTTTGGACTCTTTCTTTAGGCAAGTTTGCTGGACTTGTGGGGACTTGGTTGCTTTTGCATGTGTGCGTTTGCACGCAAGCTTCCCTTGCTACTTGCTATAGTAAAAGTTTAAAAGTTTAAAAAATAGACCTCTTGTCTATTTGTGTGTGCTTGGCCTGAGACAGGACAGTGGTGGCCAAATATTTTTGCTTTAGGATATATGCCTACAAACTTTGCTGTTATCCTGAGTATGTACGTATGCATTTATCGCATTTTTCCATCACCCATCTCAGCAGTGACTCTGGGTGGATATCAGCATTTGATCTTCTGAAACAGAAATTCTCTTATTCTGAGATATTCTTATTGTCTTATTCTGAGACAGAAATTCTCTGATTTAGGAGAGTGCTTTGGTTACATAATTTGCAGACCTGAGATAGATGCAGATAAGACTTTTAGTAAATCTTAAAGCGACATGAATGGACCTATTATTATTAATAATTATTATTATTATTAATTCAATTTATATAGCCGCCCATCTCATATACATGACTAGGCAGCTTATAACAAAATACTGTAGATAAAATATAGAATATAAAAATAAAACACATAGGAGCTAGGCATCATCCAAACAACTATCAACACAACCAGGAGACAGGCATCATCCAAATAGTTATCAACACAGCCAGGAGAGAGGCTCCATAACAATAATATTTCCAGTTTACACTGAACTGCATCATTTATATTTTTCTTACTGAAACAACATCTTTTTCATAACTATTTGAGAGGAAAAAAAGGTTGCATTTATGTACAATTAAATTATCTTGATAATAATTAACTCTGCCACTTTGGAAACACCACAACAAACTCACACACTGTCTCTCTTTCTCAACATTAGTGGCAATTATTGGCCATAATATCAAACCACATAACAACCTAATTAGGAAACTGGATAGAAACTAGAACAGATTTCTGGCATTAGCACTAACTTTAGCTGTCATACAACAGGTTTTCAAAAGATAATAATTAACATTATTTAAACCTTACAACTGGAAAATCTACTGCCTAGAAGGGAAAAATGTTATCTTAGTAGATACTTTTATGATCAACTTCCCACACTTCTTCTCATACTTGCAAATCAATTATGATTCCATGATTTAGAATAAATAATAAAGAAGTAAACAGAAACTATGACAATGATAGCTGGTAATTCTAGCTGTTGTAATCTTAGCACATATGGAGAGCAAACAAACAAACAAACAAATAAATAAATAAATGGAAATAATTATTTAAATCCAAGAATGGCAGCTGAATAGTCTCCACGAATAACAAAATGCTTCAGATTATATTTTTCTTATCTAAAATAGCAAGCTTTTATGTTGTGGTGAACTTTTACTCTGAATTCAGATTAGAAAGCTGCGATGAGTGAAGTTTACCTGAGAAACACTACTATCTAAATAGTTTCGTATTCATATTCCTTAAAGACATCTATAATTAATTACAGTATCATGAGCAAAGTATGAATAAAGAAGTTCAACCCAGTCAGGAGTATGGGGGTGCCAGATCAAAATTTCAGTTAATGTTGGTACCAATCATAGCAGTTAATATTTTTTCAATTGGAGATAAACCACGTGAGAAGCTTAATATCCTTTTGGTCCTTAGGATGATTTTCAAAACAAAGCACTATATTACAGTGAATGAAACATCTCTGAGTACAGCATGAAGGTTTTCTTTATTCATGACTAAATAATTTCCTATAGTAGTCTTTCCTAATTTAATAGGAATTGGCCTAGTCAAAAAAATATGTTCAACACTCTGATTACTACTTAAGTAGATGTAGGATTTTATATGTATTACTGTGAAAGGGCAGTCTCATCAGTATCATTAGCGTGCCTTTCACCAATGTCATTAGCCACCTGTGGACATCTCTCACTAGTAGTACATGTCCCAGATCATGTAGACAAGCACCTTTTGTGAAGTGGGAGATAGAGCTAGGAAATACCCAAATAGGAACAGTTCAGAGCTAGCTGGAAAAGAGATGTTGGTTAAAGAAGAGGCTGCTGGTCTTGAAACCCATCACAGTGGTGATTTGTAGATGGTTGGAGCAAAAAAAAGAAGATAATCCAAAGTCAGAAAGCCAATAGAAAGTAAGTATTCTAAGGCTCAGACGATGTTTCAGAGAGAAAGAGACAAAGTGGTGGAGAGGAAAGGAGAATGCTCTTGAGTGTATGTGGGCACAGACTGAAAGCCTCAGAAATTCCAGGCAAAATCTGACCTGGGAAAGAAGATTGGAGTGGGGAGGCAGTCTTGTTTCTCTTTCTCCTTCGTTACAGAGAGTTCATTAAGTAATGGCTGCTGGGACCAGAAAAGGGAGGAACCAGAAATCAGCTGTGTGGAATCCCTAAGGCCTGGATCCACCCAGAAGAGAGCCTATAGAGGTTGTTAGGACAAGGTTGAAGGCTAAGGGACAGGAGAAGAATGACTGGTGTATTCTATTTTGAGAACCAACCAGAGACCCAAACACTTGGAGGAAGAAGCTAGAAGAATCAATACAGGTGACTCAGGAGAAAGGGGGTAGAGAAAGAGAAGAGATAGAAAAATAATAAACATCAGAGAATTATGTTGTAAAGTAATAAAAGATTCAAGAAAATGTTAACAAAGATAAGTAAAAAGGATACATGAGAATAAGAGAGCTAATTAAGCTGAGCTAAGAAGTTGTGAATGTCTTCTTCCAAAAGCAAGCTGCAGATCTTTCAGAGACACATAAATTAATATGTTGGGAGGCAAATTCTTTTATTCACGGTCCTTTCAGGAGGTGGAGGAAGGCAGAAGCTATACTGTACTTACACAGATAGGGATTCATGTAATCAATAAGTAATCGCGTAATACTGGAATTACATATTTTGAGAAGAAATAAAACTGAGTGCATTCAAATGCCTTTCTTGGTTTTCAAAAAATTAATTTGAATAAACATAGAGCAGTAACTAGGATTCCATGGCAGGAGAAGTTAATGGGAATAGGAGCTCAAGTTGGTGGGACTTCCTAAAACTGGTACAGATGCAAACAGTTCCAACAAGGGAAAACCCTTAAAAATAATCTATCACAGCTAGTCAGTTATCATGAACAGGTTGTGACAATTGACATGCAGGCTTTCCAGGAGGCTCCTTAATCAACTTAGTTGAATAATATATGCATTAACAATTATTAGCCAAGTCTGCATGACAGACTAAGAAAGAAATTTTAGATAACAAGACTATATACTGTATCTTTTTAAAATACCCCAATACATCATGTTTGATCCAAGGATATGGACTGATGATGACATTCAAACTTAAAGTAGGTGCCATCTTAAGTCCCTTTGATCTACATGCATAGGTTTATTACTGCTTCCAATATCAGAGTTAAAGGCATCTGTTCTGAGTTTGAATGACACAATGAGTCTGAACTCTTGGTTAACACAAATATGCAGGAGGTTAATAATGATCTCATGCACACTCTCACTACCTCAGTGCATTCTACAAGCATGGCCAAAGTGTTTCACTGTGGAAAGTAAAGTTACATTTTCAGGAAGGCATAAAGTTAGTAGACTATCTATCTGACAAAAAAGGCTTTTTGAGCTAATATGTCCTTTCCATAACATAGAAAACAACTGGCAAAGGGATATACAGTATGTATTATATGCATTCAGTAAAAAAAAAGTCATTATGTAATTATTGGAACAGAAATTTGTATTACTATATGGACAAATACCCCAAATTTAAGCAAGCATAAGGTGAATAACCACTGATAGCATATTATTTTTTATATAACATTAGTCATCACTGAACATTACTAATTTAAACATAAAAAAATAACAGAAATGCAAATGCAGAACATTTTAAAGTTAAAAATGGCAAACTTTAGGACAAACAATCCATACTGTATATGTTTCCTAAGAAGTACTCTTTTGGATGAATCAAGCAGAATAAATCAGTTGCTGCTCATGCCAGAAAAATGTCGGTGGGTGGTTACAATTCAGCAGTATCTCTGGCCCTCCTTTCTGATCAATGCCTCCAATTATATTTCATACACCCACCTTTGCTTTATAGTTCCTCACATACAAAATTACAGACACCTTTTTGACATTAGAAGCACAGCAGATTGGTTCCTTTTGTTTTTACATACACACAATTTATATGTCTCTAAGTATTTAAAATTCTATATAGTATTTCCTTTTAAAAACATCTCCTAAATGCAAATCCAGTTGTTCTCTGTCTGTACAGCTCAAGGATTTATAATAGTCTACACAAGGCTGAATTAACCTATCAGCAAACAGTAAAACTCTGGATTTAAAAAGTTGTCTTTGAGTAGACAGTGGTTAGTTTTCTTAAGAGTAACATGTCTGGTATTCTTTAAAGATATTCAAGTATTAAGTGATGTGCTTAAATGATATTCTAATAGAAATAACATTTTAAATAGTATATTTAAACCGCCCAGAGTCCCTCTTCTGGGGGAGATGGGCGGTGGCTAAATATGAGTAATAAAATAAATAAATAAATAAATAAAAATATCTAGGCATAAATGACAGGCCTTTGAATGTAGCAGTGCCATCAATGTCTCTATTACTACCATACTTGTATTATGTCTTTTCTCTAAGAAACTCAGATAATCATACATGGTTCTCATCTTATACTGATTGGGTTCACATATCACACTAAGCCACAAAAAAAAATAAAAAATTTCCTATACAGCAGTATGTGACTCGCCCAACATCACTGATGAAATTTCATGACCGGATAGAGTTTGACCCAAGCGTCCTTAGTCCAACCCCTAAATACGAGTGGGGAGAAACATTCTAGAATCTCATTGGTCCTAGTAAGGAGCCTGTAGACAGACAAAATTGTTCATGTTCCTGAATGATGGTGAACAGAAGATTTTCAGAATCAGTCAAATTCAGGATTTAATCTAGAAGAGATTAAGCAGTTAGTTTTAGAAAAAATACATTATGGACTGATCAATAATACAACATGCCAAACTAATCCAACCTTCTTTTCTGATAAAGTGACTGGTTTAGTTTAATTGACATAAAGTTCCTTGATTTCAGCAAAGCAATTCAGAAACATCTCCCAGGAAGTTCTAGTAGAGAGGACAGCAAAATATGGGTTGGACTATGCTATCATTAGATTGAGAGCTAGTCGAACAATTGTACCCAACTGAGCTAACAGTGAGATGAAGTTCCCCCCAGAAAACAAATGCAATCTTAGGCTGAATCATATATCATGTGAAGATCAAGAGAAGTCATAGTATCTCTCATTTTGCATTGGTCAGATTGGACCTAGAATGTTATATTCAGTTCTGGGCACCACATTTTAGGAAGGAAAAACTGTAGAATGTCCAGAAGTGTAAGCAAAATGATGAAGGGCCTGCAAAGAAAAAACAAAATTTATGAGGAATGGTTAGAAGTATATCTATTCCAATTTTATCAAAAATGAGTTTTATATTTAACATACCTGAAAGAAGTTACACTATATCCCTCTTATTACTTAGACAAAAATCTGTTTAACTGAAGAAACATTTTATAAAATAAACTCCAGGTGCCACAAAATGCATTATGTAAAATGAAGTTGAAAATTGCTGTTTAAATGGACAATGTAAACTAAACTAAACCAAATCAAACCAAGGTAAAGGTAAAGGTTTCCCTTGACGTAAAGTCCAGTCGAATCCGACTCTAGGGGGCGGTGCTCATCTCCGTTTCTAAGCCTTGGAGCCGGCGTTGTCATAGACACTTCCGGGTCATGTGGCCAGCATGACGACTCGGAACGCCGTTACCTTCCCGCCGAAGCGGTACCTATTGATCTACTCACATTTGCATGTTTTCGAACTGCTAGGTGAGCAGGAGCTGGGATTAACAACGGGAGCTCACCCCGCCGCGCGGTTTCGAACTGCCGACCTTCCGATCGACAGCTCAGCGGTTTAACCCGCAGCGCCACCGCGCCCCTTAAATCAAACCAAACCAAACCGATAAATAATATGAGGCAGTGGCTTGTATAACTGTTGAATTAAACAACAGAACCAAGCAATCAAAAAATCCAGAGAAGGACCACATCCTTAAATTCCTAACCATTCTTTGAAGCCAAATAAAAAAGTGCTAAATGTGTTTCTCTGAAAATCATCACAAATAAGACATACTGCCCAAGAATTATTCAAGTTTACTCCACTGTATTCTGTGCAAACAACTTAACAGTTTCTACAGCTTGTTTTCCTGCAAGTAGATGCAAGTTGAATTGAGCGAACTGATTACAAGCAAAACCTGTTGCCTTCACCTTCCTTTGATTTGAACATAGCTGTCATATGAAGAACAACTACACAGGATGTTAAATGAAAATGCTGCAATTTTCAAATGAAAACAATAATTCCAAATTGTAACACTTTTTATCCAAACCTAATGATGATAATAATTAAATTTAAATGCTATCCTCAACTCTTGTATTTTATTATGTTTGCTTTTAATTCTATGTATCATTGTTTTATATTGGTTTTGCACTGGTAACCACCCAGAGTTATTAGATTAAGATGGGCAGCCCTGTATATTTTCTAAATAAAGAAATGTATAAACCAATCAAACTATGGCCAATATTTACTTACTTACTGTTGGACAGAGTGAGTATTAGACCTCCAAGTTTTTAAAGTTGTTTTCACTATAGTCAGGCAGGCATTGCTGATTTTGCTGATCTGGAATAGACCTCATGATTGCAGTTTTCCTAGGCAACATGTACATTTGAATGTCCCCATTTTGCTCTTTAGTTTCTAGCTGGGGTATACAAAATATTCTGAGTTCAAAACTTTAAAAGCTCAAAATGCTTGAGTGCTTTGAGTTAGAACAAAATATGTTCCAGAGTTTTGTTATAACAAATCTTTAACTTCCACAGAAAGCAGTGGAAGCAACAGCCAAGCAATATTTTTAAAACATTCAAAATCATCCCTTTGTCCAATTTTACTATAGGTTAGGTGGTAAATAGCATTCATCATTGATTACCATCCATATATCTAAGTGGCCCTAGGACAAAAACAAAAGGTTTATGCAGCTAGCAAGACAGAAGCCAATAGTTCCCATGTCACAGAACGACAGTATTTTGTCAGATATATCTTGTCCCTCCATAAACAATGGTTATTTGTTGATTCAGAAATGAAAAAGGAAAAAAAAAATCTCTAGAATTTAAATTCTGGAGCACAGACCTATGTAAAGACTTTGATTTTGTATACTGCACTGGACAAATCTTTGATGCTATATGGTTTAATCCTTATCTATAATAAAGAGACTAATCTAGTCATATCATGTCTGGAAGCCTCCTGATGAGCAGTCCAATTCTTGAAAATATTAAATGTCTGGAGAGCAAGGATTTACAATCAAGCAGAACAAAAAGGCTAACAGATTTGCCTCCAGCTCCCATCACTGTGGGTGGAGAACCTTCATCTAGAGCCTAGGGCTCAAACTATGGCTATAGAGCATAGTTTGTACTCTTCTGACCATCTATCAAGTCATCAATGCCTTGCTCCACTACCCAAGACAAGAGGTATTCAAGATGGATCAGTTAACTTGACAATGAACCAGCTAGACCTTGCCAAGGGACAGAATCTACCTCAACCAGTGGTTCCCATACTATTCCTGGTTCAAGGGCTTGCAGCCTTTACTGGAGCAGCTGCAATATTGAGTACCCACCTCCTTGTCCAACAAATAGAATGGGAATCAAAGCAAATTTTCTGCCTTCCTTGCTCAATATGCACTATAACCAGTATCTTTCTGAGACTAAAATCCAGTAATTTAGACAAAGATTTGGAGAATTCAAAGAGAGTTTGCTTGCTTCATAAATTATGCCAGTGTAGCAAGCTGCTAGCTCGAAGAGTTCAGATACAGGATTAGTGAGAATAATCCAAGACAGCAGGTTGAGCACCAAAGAATTCCACCAAAGCCAAGAGAATTATTTCCAACAAGGGGAGGAGGTCTGGAGCATTTTTGACGTAGCCAGAGTTTCGGTCTGTGCTTAATTCAAGGAGTTATTGGTCCTTCCTCTCAATCTCTGCTGCTCAGCTTTCTTTAGCTGTGTCATGATTTAGAGTTAGGCCTCATCCCAAGGACAGGCTCTGGCTCCTTATCAGAATCAGTGACCAGCTGCACTGTGTCAGATGCATTACTCATAACTGACTGACAGTCTGTTGCATCTTGAACTGCAGGTGACACTCTGGTAAGTTCTCAGAGTCAGAGTAGTCCATTACATATTGGAAAAGAGAGAACTACAGGACAAGAAAGACAATGGAAGGAGGAAGCGCAGACCATGTGCCTCCATGGGTTCCATGACTGCACAATAAATCTTAACCAATCACTACTCAACATCAAATACAGAGCTAGCCTGCCTAAAGGAATTTATTGATAAGAATGTAAAGAAAAGTTTCATATGTTTCTCCTTTTCCCCCAGCCAATATTCTCATCATATTTGTCAAAAAGGATGGTTCTGTCTACGTACAGTTCATGATTACTTACTCCTGAACTCCCTAGCAATTAGGGTTCACTATCTTTTATTCTTGCTGTGAAAGTTTGAATATAGAGTAATGCCCTCAGATTGATCTTTCAGAGCCTTATGAATAATATTTTCCATGATTTTCTTGTCAAGTTCTTAATTGTTCATTTAAATGATTTGCTGATTTATTCTGAAGCTCCTATCCCCCCTACTGTAAGTTCAAGTTCAGACAGTTCATTAATACCTTCATGATTTCAGTCTCTACAATAAACTAGAGAAATACATATTTAATTCTCCTGTGTTGAACTAACTGGCCTACCATATTTCCATCAAAGGTATTCAGATGGAACCAGCTAAGACAGAATTCATTCCATCCTGGGAACTCCTCCCACACATATCAAGTATATTCAGCATTTGGAAAGCTTTGGCAGTTTTTATCATAAATTTATTCCTGATTTGCCTGTACTCAACTTACTCAGAAGGGGTTTCCCTTTAAGTGAGATGCTGAAGGCAACTCAGTATGGCATTTATTTTTCGGCCCATTTTCTATCATCCAGATCCCACCTACCCCTTTTTTCTATAGACTGATGCTTCTGATTTTGTCTTGGGAATTGTGTTTCTACAATCTGCTTCAAAGTCTAAGAGTAACTTGATTCCTTTTGTACTCCTTTCCTGGCAAGTCCTACCAGTCAAACGAAACTATGATGTTTTTAATAAAATCAAGAAAACTTTGCAGCATTAGCTATTCCCTTGAAGCACTGAATACCTAATAGAGATTCAAACAGGCCACAAGAATGTAGAACATTTATAAATTTCTCACAAGCTCACACAGTCCTATGTCACAAGGTCATGATTTTCTCCTTGCTTTACTTGCAAGTCTCTTACACGTCTACCTTGCAGAACAAGAATCTTGGTGCTTTATCATGTAAGTGTAAATATTTTTATCTTGTAACCTTCTTTCAACCTTCATTTTGTGCCTGGAAAACTTTAGCTTCCCTCTTCTAAAACCTGGCTAGCCTATCTTGTGAAAGTTTTGGGGCCAGGTGGGAGATTCCTTCCTTATCTGACTGAATCCATATTCAGTAAAAGCAGGAATCATATGTGTAGGCAGGAGTCCCTCTACCTTCTTCCTCCCACTTTTCCTGGGAACAGGCAACACTGCACCACAGTGATTGGTTACATATCTCTCATTCCCCAAGGGAAGAAGTGTACTGGTTTGTCATGATTTCCAGCCAGCTAGACATTTTGAACTATCTAAAAGTAACCATCTCCTCTGTGACCTTTGGTGGCTGTGGAATGGAGCAGATGTCAAGAATCTTTTTTTATGCCAAGACTCAGAGACTAACCCACTTTCCTTTGACCTAGATGCCATTTTAATGGTAGCTGATCTCTTTTTTCACTCTCCATTATAACTTTTTCTCCACCTCAAGATGGGTTGATTATTCAGTAAGCCTTCTGGAACCATAGGTTGCTTAAACACTTCATTTCTAAGTGGCCCACAATTCAGCACCATTCACAGAAGGGTCAAGGAAGGCAGAATGATGAATTCAGTGTTGCGCCTTCATGATTCAAGTTTCACTTCTCTTGCAGTACATTGTGATGTCACACGTATGTCCCAAAGGGGCAGAGCTTATGGACAACACTGCTTGTATCACTTTGATGAGATAGGATGGTTCTATGGACACCCATGCCATAATTCATGGCATGTTTTTTAGAAAGCTCTTTTTCCACTGTGAGATTAAAACTTCCACTTGCCCTGAGCCAATCATCCACAGTTGGAGAGGACAAATGCCATCTTATACAAATATCTTCATTGCTACATAAAATTTTAGCAAGATAATTGGGCTGAACCGTAACCTTTGCTGATGGCTGAACTCACTTATAACAACTCATTTTTTGCCTATTCTCTTATCAAATCAGGTAATATTTAATGGGGCAAGACTTCTGAAAGAGTAAGTGCCACCCTTCTCAAAGGTATTTATTTATTTATCAAATTTATCACCGCCCATCTCCCCCACAAGGAGGGACTCTGTGTCATGAGTACTGATGGCAAGCAGGAGGGGGCCTCTATCCAGGGGGGAAAACGCATGCATAGTACTGAGGAATTAAGCAGCCATTCAAAGAGACACAGATCAGACCCGCCTTAACTTTTGGGGTTTATCTGTCTGGGTTTTTCCCACGCTTCTTCAGTTTGTTAGGATTTTCTGTCTTATGTAGCAGCAATAAACACTAGAGACCTATTCCTCATCTCAGCGTGATTCCTGACTGTTAGGACACTCTGGGTGGTTTACAATAAAAACACTTAACTACAAAATAATATAAATATTATACAATAATATAAATAAGCAATAAAATATAACCAGATGGTTATATTTTAAAATAGAATCCAGATAGTTAAAATTCTCTCTCTGTCCGTAAGCAGAACAGGGCAGTTCTAAGGAGCTAGCCATCCCCAAGAGGAATGGTTTCATGAATTTGGTATTCTCTGTATTTAATCTTAGTCCCATTTTTTCACTGTGCTCAACTTTCACTACTAGAGCTTGCAGATCGTTCAAATTTTCAGCTATCTGTGTCCTAACAGTCAGGAATCACGCTGAGACGAGGAGTAGGTCTCTAGTGTTTATTACTGCCGCATAAAACAGAATCCTAACAAACTGAAGAAGCGTGGGAAAACCCAGACAGATAAACCCCAAAAGTCAAGGCGGGTCTGTTCTGTGTCTCTTTGAATGGCTGCTTAATTCCTCAGTACTACGCATGCGTTTTCCCCCCTGGATAGAGGCCCCTTCCAGCTCGCCATCAGTACTCATGACAATCTGAATAGAATAATCAACATAATGTAGTAATTGATGTTTCTTCCTCCAGTTTTAAAACCATACTCATCTTCTTCCAATCCAGCTTCCCTCAGTATATATTCAGCATATAGGATGGATGGATGGATGGATGGATGGATAGTATATGGCCATGTCTCACTACTTTGCTGATCTAGAAGCAGTCTGTTTCACCATATTATGTCCAGAGTATGGCTTCCTGACCTGTGTATAGGTTTCATATAATGAGACATTCTAGGGTTCCCATTTTTCTAAGCACGTTTCACAACCTGACATGGTTGACAGAATCAAAATTCCTCCTTCCATGAATATAAGAAAGTATATACTGTATTTTATTTTACAGCCATCTTTTTCATTTTTTTCAGGTGAGTCATCATAATATTACTAGATTTAAGGATATTATTATAAATGCGAATTGCAGAGTCTTGAACAGATTTTCAATAATACAAAATAAAATAAACCTCTTTAGAGCCATTACTCTCACTTAGGAAATTTAAGATTCTACAATTTCAGGAAGGTAAAAGTAATATCTCATTGGGACATACATTTATCATAGGAATGAAATGCAGAGTGCTTTGTCTAAAACTCTATTCAAATAGAATGCTGCATATACAGCTATAATCTGTCTGCTCCTTTTGCAGCTTCAGATAACTTAAAACACTAACACTAACCCTAACCCTGATCAAAAAGAGGTAACTGAGAATTATACAGGATGTGAGCCCAATGTTGAATCACGGAAATACAAGTTTAAGGTACTACAGCCAAATTTCCCCCAATTCCTCCTTTTCAATGAAGCGCAGTGTCACATTCCACATTATTCAAGAGAGCGCCTGTAAAGGGAGGTAGAGATAGATAGCAAAGGAATGCAAAGCCATTAATAGAAAAAAGAGCAATAAATGAAATCTCTGCCCAGGGAAAAAAGTAAACCTTAGGAAGACTCTTAAAATAACCAGGATTCTGCATGGCCTAAGAGAGGACAGAAGACAACTCTGGCAAGTTTTCAAAATTCTGTTGTTATTCCCTACAACAATAAAGTAGAGTTCCAACAGCGCTTGCAGTGTTTGTTTCTTGACCTGACCTAAATTGAAGGGCTGACATCCCCCAATCTTCCAGAGCAATTTTTTGGGACCCAGAATATTTTCAGCCTGAACAGGCAGCTGATCTCAGAGGTTAAGAATGTGGCCTCTAGTTAGTATTTCGCTGGAGACCTCCAAGGAATTCCAGGTCTTGTAATCTAGACTGGGAAGTCAAATTAGCCCCAAAAGGGAATACCAAGAACACTGCATGAATGCAGCCACCAGAAGTCAATGATTGAATTTTTTCTTGGTGCTGGAAAGATGCTGGCAAGAAGGCAGGAAGTGAATTTAATGTTTGACTCCATCTTCCTTGGATGAATCCCTTTCTTCAACGCAGAAAGATCTGTCAAAGGAATCATATTATATCTAGGGGAGTGTCCAAGGGACCACAGGGTTACAGTTTAATTGTTAAGAGACTTCGGAATCCCAAAAGGTATAAGGTCAAAATAAACTCTCAATCAGTGACTAAAAGTTTTTCTACTCAATCTACTTTCTAAATAATTTTCTAAATAATATACCTTCACATTCAATCAATTATAGATGCAGTATGTAGTTTTAAAAAATGAATTATAACTTTACAAACAAGCCCCACTAAATTTTTAGTAAGTATATTTAGGATACCAATCCTTAGTTTGACAAACTAACCTTTTGATTACTGATATTAATAATCAATATTATAATATTCGATCAACTAGTAAAAATAACTTTGTATAATCTGGCATTAAAAAAATAGTTACCAGAATAATCTGTATCAATACTAAAATGCATTGATGAAAATGAATTCAGTTATGCATTAATGGAGGTGACCTGATTCTTTAAGTTTCCAGGCCTCCCCCCATGATACTGTAAGAGCAAATTTCAACAGATGGTTGTCTGATCATGACAGGTTACTTCTAACCTCCCTGCAATATCCAGGCCATCCCCTTGAATTGAGAGGAAAATTGTCAAGAGTGTTCCCGCCTCTGTATTAGTCCTGTATCAGTTGGAGATAGACCAGTGATGTCATGGAAGCAATGAAATTCCAAGCTGACCCTGCTAAGGCACCCTCAGAATGAATGTTTAAGCTGCCCAGGAGCACCATTCCAAAGTTTCCAAATATATTATATGCTGCTGGGAGTCAGGAGGCACATAAATTTAATTAATAACAACAACAACAACAACAACGCTCAAGACCTTCCCCAGATCAGTCAAGGGGTATTGGGTAGCAAACTGTATAGTATACCCATATTTTCCCACCCTGTCTCCCAGCCCCAACACCTGGTAAAGGGCCTCACAGCCTTCCTTTGTTTGCAGAGGTTTTCTCGTGGTGAGCAAGAGGAAATTCTAAGAATGACTCTCCTTGCCCCAATTCCTCAGCATGACTTGATGTTCCCAAATAATAGATATGCTCTATAATCTACATTTACATATTGGGGCATTTTGAAATATTCCAGAACAATTATAAAGTTCTAGTAAAATTTCTGGTAAATTGTAAAATATCATATTTTGAATTAAAAACAGCATGCCCAGATTTTTTTATCCAAATTCCTGTACTATTTTTTGTTTCTTTTTCTGTTTATTTGCTCTATTAATAAAATTCCAATAGAAAGTAAGAACTCTAGCTGCTTTGGATGTATCTATTTAATATTAAAAACAAGAATATATGTGACATATCTCATTTTTGTGATATATTTTATTTTTAAAAGAACATAACAAGAGAAGTTTTGAGTTATTAAACAATAGTAATAATGGTAAACAATTATACATGACCCAGATGTTACTCTCCTTGGTAGTCCATGTTAAAACAAACTTCTATTTGTCTTGAATATTGTCATTAACAGGCAACTTTATTTTAAACTGTAAAGTGATCCTGCATATGATGCTTCTGTGTATACTTAAAATAATTGTCTCATCTTGCTTCACCCTGCAATCGCTCCTTGCTAAACTGTCAAGCTAATGCTTAACTCAGGGGGAAGCTGAATTCATCACAGGAGGTGGCAACAAGCCAAACCAGCTGCATATTAATCCTTGGTTTTATGAACCAGATCAGAGTTAAAATTTTCCAAATATTTTTGCACAACCATGGCTAAGTGTATTTTTTTCCAAAAACAAACATTAAAAAAACAGTAAAAAGTAAAAATATTACAAACCACTTTCCTGATTTTTGTTGTCATTGTTTTTCAGAGAAATGGCTTTAGCAGTTTAAGTTTTACAGATAATATTTTGACTGATTTTTTAAAAAAATGTATTAAACTTCTGCAGCACAAATCCCAAAATCAAATCACTTGACTGGTGATCTATGAATGATTCCCTGTCTATTAAGTCCTAGATAACTAGGTTCCCCTAATACTGCTATAGTTCCTTGTTACCTGCTGTTTCTTAACCTCACATATTATTAGGAATTTGGTCTTTCTAATGCCTACTACTATTCCAATGCTTATTACTACTGTATGAACATAAGGAAAACCATCCGAAGCCTTTATTTCAGTTAGTTTCATAAAGAAACCCACTGAAGCAGGGAACTAAATGCACAAAGGATGTAACTTAGTATTTATGTCCTGATGTCTAATGCAAGTATGTAAATTGTGCCATGACATCATAAATGGATCTATCATTACCCCTCCCCCCATCACTTCTGCACCCGTGAGGAGTAAGAAGTCTCACACAACAATACAAGAGGTGTAATCTGACAATTCCTTATCAGAATCCAGCACCAAACCATTATTGCGAAGTTAATAGGCCAAATCACTATCAAAGTCCAGTCAAGCACTCAAGTCAAAGTGTTCAGTATGTGAAGAACGATTCAAAGAATTAGACACGAAGAACGGTCAGAGTTCTGATAGAAGTTATCCTGGTGGTCGTGCAAAGGTTGATTTCAAGGAATAAAGCTGTCTGAGCCAGGCTGTCACAGATGCTGTTTCAGTGTCTGAATGAGCCACAGCAAAAGCTTTCATCCCTTGCAGCTCAGTTTCCAAGCACAACCAGCACTGCTCAAATTGAAGTGCAGTTGCTGGGCTGCCTGGAAGGAACAACTGACTCCTAATACACAGGGTGTCCCAAACATCTTAGACCAGCTTAGAGCTTTTAAAGCATAAATAGCACTAAGACTTTTGGGCCATCCTGTATTTTTTCAGCAATCTGGCACCTCTCAGTCTCTGAATTTAGAGGTACTCTCACAGACATGATAGGCGTGGTCTACATGTAACAGAGCCAGGAGCTGGAGACAGTGGAAGATATTCTGTCAAGGCCTAGGTCCTGCACCTTTAGGATTAGTTTCACCAAGTGTTTATTGTCATATACTGTAGCCCATGACAGGGTTCTCTTGTTATGAAACAGAACACTCAAGGGGCAGAGCCTTCTCAGGATCTCATAGGCTGAATGGCCTTGGCTTCTGAACTGATTCCCTTACCTGAGATATGCCAAGGAAACTCCTCTGTAGAACTGGTTAACAAGTCATATTTCATGTACAGTTTTCAGATCTAGGCTAATAAATCTTACAAAAGGGTTCTCTTATGAAAGGTCTGCAGCCATATACTATCTATAGCATCACTAGCATATGCAATTTGACGTCTAGTCTTAACAGCTTTAAATGCAGCACTCCTCCTAACTCAGACAGATTATTTGATCCCTCAGATATGAATATGACATTTTTCCATTCAAAAAATATTTAAAGACCTGCATATATGGAATACTCAATAATAATGATGACCAATCACCCAAGTCTGACTCATAAGGTGGTCAAATTTTGCCCAATGCAGTCACAGTGGCCACAGATGAAGGCAACATATACCTACAGTACTCCATCTTTCACCTGCTGGAAAATGAGATCAGGAGTGCAGTAGAGGCTGGCTGACACCAAATCTGATGGGCTTTGCCCACTTTCAGTTTATAGGATTGTTGAACCAGTTTGGCCTATTTTGCTGATTCAGCATGGTTTGTCCTCATTTTTTTTTTTAAATTAACACATGAAATGTATAAATAATTTTCATCACAGCTTTGAGATTAAAGTTGGGATTTGGGATTTGGACTGGATCCATAGTAAGAGAAGATTGCCAGAAAATACTATGATATTGGAACAGGGATACCTGGTAAGGAGCCAAGGTCAGGGATGACCTCATGGAGCAGTCCACTTGGATTAATTGTCAGGCTTCTATCAGATGATGGTAGGTAAGCTTGTAATTTGTTCACACAGAACCATGCTCACAACCTGCTATTTCTAGTGGTTCCCAGCTATCAGCTGGGATTGGGTTTTGCAGCCAAAAGCAGAGCAGGAAAAGCAGAGAATTTGAGTCTAAGCCCAATTCTGCATCAAAATGTGTCTGCTAGAACCAATAAAGTTATGGTCAATTTCTGAAATATATTTCATGTATCCTACTGACACTCATTTATCTTCATTTAGCATTGTCAGGCAGACAATAATCTCTTAGATCAGTATTGTTTTATCACATACCACATGTACTGTTATAAATAAATAGGCAGTCAAAGGTAATCACTGAAATATTCAGAATTACTTACAATATTCAAAAACAGATAACTCTCTACAGAAAGCAGGGAGAGTACATGCATGCATGTATTTCTAAGAAATAAATATTAAATAATATACAGTATATAATAATGGAGCCATACCAACATCATGAATACTATTCTAAATACTTTTCATACTAAGGAAGGTTGCTTATATTCAATAGTGTCCATTCACGATAAAACACTGGAATTTAGATTTCTTCAAATCTTTAGTCTATTACAGCATCCTTGTTGATGGCTATTACATAATTAACCTAGAACAACTCAATCAGTTTTCATTCCATAGCAGTAGTGGAGTAGCGACTATATAGCATAGTTACCCATGTTTTTTCTGCAGCTATTCAGATTGTCAGTTAAGCAAATACTTTTATAGCAGTCATTCCCAACTATTTCTCAATATACACCATATGAGTATATAGGCAGTTACTTTATACATTATAAAATACAAAATATAAAGAAGGAGAAAAGACCACTATCCCCAGTTCTTTGGAAAGTACTGTTTCCAAACTTAATAAGCACATATCTCTGTCAGATGTCATGTGTTAGCTACAATAATGCAAGTACCCATGAGAACAGACATAGAATTTGTTTTTATGTGATGCTCTTGTAAATATACTTAATGTGAATGAACACTGAATCTTCTTATTGCTCTTTGTAGTTCATTAGGCAACAGATTTGGGAACAGAGGTGTTATCTTCGAAGAACTGACCTTGGCTATTGTTCAGGCCCCCTGACTTTCTAATTCTATTTCTCCTCTGCAGACAAAAAAAGCATTTTCAGGAAGAAAAGAGCCCTACTTGCATGCAAAGTCATCTGATTATCCAAGGAACATTACAAAGACACATGGTGGCAAGCTTTCCATAATGCATGGTGTGGTGTTGAAGTCATTCCTGTAGAAATGCTGCCGCAATTGCAGAAGTTAATGGAGTTTTTCCTTTCTATAAAATGGTTGTGAGAACAGAAACAATACAGCATATATCCATAGAAAAAGAATACCAGATTCATGGACATCAAAATACTAGATATGTAAGTTCTTAAAGCAACACATTCAGTTAATACTGAATTCATTATAACATTGCTTTGGCTTTATACCAGTATTTGCATCTCTTTACCTGAGTATACTCTTTAAAGATATAAAGATTCAGAAGGGATTAATGCTATTACTCAAGCCATTGTGGAAAGAAGATCCCTAAACTAATGAAAAATTATGTGCTATAACAATGGTTTAATTATAAGAAAGCAAGAGGAAGAGACTAAAAGATTAAGTTTTACTATTCCAGGCTACAAACTGAAACATCTGCTCCTGTTTTCTTTTAAAAATACAAATAAACTTGTCTGGGATCCTGTCATGAGTAAGGATGGCAAGCAGGGGCTCCCATCCAGACTGTCAAGCGCATGCGTAGCACTGAGGAATTGTTCAGCCATTCAAAGAGACACAGATCGGGACCGCCTTAACCCTTGGGGGTTATATGTCTGGGTTTTTCCCACGCTTCTTCAGTTTGTTAGGATTCCTGTTAAGTACTAGTAATAAATATTAGAGACCAGTTCCTCGTCTCAGTGTGTTTCCTGGTTGTTAGGACAGATCCAGAAACTTGCAGCCTGGATATATTATATTATATTATATTATATTATATTATATTATAATATTATAACTTTGAGGTACAATCCTAAACACATTTACTAGACAATAAATTGCCACTGAATACAATAACAATAAAGTCCTATTAACATGCATTGGATTGTGCTATCCCTGGCCTTAAACCAAAATCTGGAGTGGCCCACTGCTATATAAAATATTATTCCCTCTCAAGAAGTAACAGTTTATCTAGAAATGTATACAGTACATGTTTGATTCCTCCCTCCCTCATATGAATGTTCTTTGCATGAAGGAAGTAGTGAAGAGGTATATGATTTATAAAAGGAAAGGACAGGATTTTCCAAATTCTAAACATAATCTACTAATTAAGACACTAACATTTTTGGGAATTATTTTAAGCTTAATTTATTTGTGAACTCTCTTATTTGGAAACTGAGTATACTGCTGCATTAAACTGATTATTTTTAATGCCTTATAATTGCCACTTATTTTGTTGAGTTTTTCTTTATTTTTTTGAACTACAGTAAGTGCAGTCTAGTATTTAAGCAAAACACAATAACCACAGGCAGCAAGAAATTAAAGGCAGGAAAGTACATGGAATATGTTTCAGGTATGTAAGAGGTTGGCAACTATGATGCAATCAAGATACTAAAGAAGGGAAGCATTTTCTTACACTCCTACCATAGAAATGCTGCAGAAGATGAATGGAGCAATCTATCCCCTCTCCCAAAGCCTAGCAGGTCAAATTTGTTGCAGGTTGAAGTTTGTGTGCTGATTTTTAAACAAGGAAGTCTGAGTTCACAGATATATAAGAGAAAATATTGCATATAGTAAGGTTGTAGTATTTCTTAATACAGCATAGTTGGAAATTTGGCTAAACACAGAAGGTTATAACTGCAGTGCTAAGAAACATTTTAAAAATCATAGTTTTATGTTGGAACTGCAATTAAAAGAACATTAAAATACCTCACAAATGTAATTAACTTAATAAATTATTTGTTGTTAATATTCCATACCGTAAAATCTGCTAAATACTTTGCAAACAACTATAATCACCTTCTTACAGGCAAACCATGGTAATAGACATCTACATGGTTAATTCACATGGTCATATAGATTAATGCCATAATTATTATGCTAAACATAAATATATATTTCCTAGAGAAGAAAATATATCCCATAATATGTAACTTCAATTCTCTGTTACATGATGCAGTTTAGCAAATCTGCAGACCTATTTTGTCTTCTGGCTTTACACAGGAGAGCCTTCAGAGAAAAAAATAACAGTTCTTTTTCACATAAGCTTTGTTACTACATCAGTTGATAAACAGAGAGGTGTCACAAATTTCACCACGCCTGCAATTTCTGAAACCAAATTTACTCAAGATTTGGAAAACCAAAAGATGATGCATTAAATTATGTATTACATAAATAGATTAATCTTCCTAACAAATAGAAGACAATACCCAAAGGTTCACAGGTATCATTAGACCAGTAGAAAAAAACTTTATATTATGCAACTCCAAGAAGCCAAATGAATATGGTACAGGGGGAAACATTTGACAATTGCCATTTTGGTTTAGATGTTAGTGCATGTTACTGGATCAGATCAAGTCCTTCTAAGCTAGTATTCTGTTTTCACATCAGGTACCAGATGTCTTTGGAAATTCTTAAGCAAATCATTAATGTGATTATCATCTCAAATTATTTTTCCCTGGAATGTGATATCCAATGCATAAATCCTCTGCATATGGATGTACTGATAGCTAATTGTCATAAACCTGCCTTCCCAAGGCTGACACCTTACAGATATGTTATGATTGCAACATGCAAATTCCCAGCTATGGGGCCACATTACATCTGAAAGACTTTTGAAAAGATGTTTGAAAAGTTATCACAAAGTGATCTGTACTTGAATTTAAATCATGCTTTATCATAAGTTATCAGACATTATAAGTTATAGTTATTTTTTTATTTATATTTTGAATTTGATATTAAGAAGTTAAATTACCTCTTACTTTATTTGTTTGCTATCCTTACTTGTCCTTTATACATAATACTGAGAAAACAAAAACCAGGGTAATCAAATGACTCAGTGAATCATTAACTGTTTTTCATCAAAACTCAACAATAAATATATCTATACACACATACACAGTATGCATATATAAAATGTTTATTAAAAATGGAAATTGATAATATGTAATACTTACTAGTATTGCATCTGTTAAAACCTAATTAATTTCCATGAATTGACACACAAACACCTAGATGGATAGCTCTGCTAACTTGTTGCAGCAAACACAATATGGCCACTTCGTTCTTGTCTAATGACATGCTGTATGAGATTGAATTTATTTACTCCCAATAAATACTCTCATGTAAGCATCTACCAAACATAGCAGCCTTTATGTCTTAGAACCATGTAAAGGGCTGCATTGTTAGAATCCTATTGTGAAACCTTTAAAATTAATAAAGCCATTGTAAAATACTAATTTTTACAATTAATCATTAATATTAACATTGTAAAATGTTAGTATTAATGCTCCTAAAAGAAATGTATAAACAAGGTTTATATGAGATTTAAAGTGTTGTACAAAATATGGCCTTTCAATAATAATCCATAAATAATTCTGTATAACATCTTATTAAAATACATGCAAATATATCTTGTCTTGCATAGATGAACTTAACCTGATTAGCTTAAAGTAATGCTGAATGTAGGTCCAAACCAGTTAATTGTGTAAATATTTTCAACAGCTCCAGAAAAATAAGATCTAGCCCAAGGTTAGGTAACCCAGAAATTATTATCTTCAGGCACAGTTTTCATATTTGGTGTTTATGAATTTGTTTTACAATTTTACTTTTGTGAGCAGAGATTAAATATATTGTTAAAATAATTTCAAGCTAATTCAGAATTTACTTCCTTAGACCAAATATGTAAAATCGTCTGGTTCTCAATATAACAGATAACCCCAAATAAAATTAAATAGCTTGCTGCTATTCAAGTAAAAAATGAGCATGTTAAATATTCAAGATATGTAGGCAAAGTTCATGATATAATGCAGACTGTTTTTACATATGCATGAGAACACACACATACTTAAAATGTGGTTTCATGCACTTTGTCTCATAGGCTTCAGCTTTGATGTGGTCAAAACTATTGCCTCCTTCCACCATTTACTGAATATTTCTTTCACTAGTTGAGAAAAGCATGACATCTGCACCTCGAGTTCCCTGATGCCATGAGACGTTCCTCAAGTGTATCAAACCTGGAAACGGCAACTTCCTAGCGCACATACTCCCGGCCAAATATGCACATGTGTAACAATGCCATGTGACCATCTACAGGCAGGTTTGATTCCTCTTTCTGCCTCCCTCCTGTGGCAGTCCTTTGCAGAAAGGAGATAAGTTGGAAGTGGCCCCAAGCCCGTTCGGGCCAGAAGCTACCTACTTGACCTTACATTACTGCTGCCCTTCCACCGTGGCAAGCCGGCCTCGGGGCCGTGCCCTTTGGCCTCGTTGCAGCCCAATGGGCATAATGCCACGGGCAGGGGCCCTTTCTAGCCCCTGGGTGGGCACACTCCCGGTCTCTGCGCACTGCCATGGCCACGTCCCTCCGGAGCGGTCAGGACTGGCGTACCTCGCCTCTATATCGCTCCTAGCAGAAACAGGGATGGGGCGCCTTACCAGTCCGTGTGAGGCTCGTCGATGACCAGGAGCAACTTGAACTTTCTGGCTGCCGCCGAGGAAGATGAGGATGCGTCCACCAAGCCCGCCGAGGCTGCCGTCTGTTTCACGGCGTTGGAGAGAGAGCTGAAGAAGCTGCTGCCCACCGACTGCTGCTGCTGTGGCGGCGGCGGCTGAGACGGCTGAGGAGGAGGCGCTGCTGGCTGCGGCTGCCTGCGCTCCGAGGCCGGGGAAGAGGAGGAAGGAGCTGCCGAGGAGGCAGGGGGAACAGCCGGAGGGGGAGGCTGTTGTGGCTCCGGCCGCTGCAGGTCGGTCATGTACCCATTGGGCAGGTTGGCGATAAAGCTGCTGTCCGAGAGCCTGCGCCGCAGAAAGTTCATCATCTGGCCGCCGAGCGGAGGGAGGACTGGCCGACGACGAGGGGTGCCTGCCCGGGGCAGAAAGGAAGGCTGGCTGGCGGGTTTTCCGCGCTGCCCGCCGCCTTGCTGGGTGGCGGAGGAAGGGAGGGAGCAGGAGCGCTGCCGCTGCTACGTGCGGAAGCCGCCGCGGCTGCTGCTAATGCCGCCGCTTCCCCGCTTGTCCCGCCCTCCCGTCTCTAGGTGGCAGCCGCCCAAGCGGTTGTTGCCTAGCCTAGCCTTGCTCTGCTCTGAGGATGCACGGGTGGAGGGAAGTGGCGCCGAACCGCGCCCTTATCGCCCGCCCCGAAATCAAAGGGGGCCCTCCGGGAAGCCCTCGTTCAGCCGCGGACTCCAGTTTCGGCGGGAAACCCCCTGCGCTTCCGGCATCCTCCCCGCGCGCAAAACTCCTCACGAAAACAGCCCTGCGTGTTTACCTCAGAGATGCCTGGGGCGGGCAAGGTCTCCGTCAACCCTGTCCCGCAAAACTGCTAGCCCCAGCCATTTTAAAGAAGAAGCTCTGCTTCATCTGTGCAAAAGAGCATAGCTGTCATGGGAACGCGAGGTCGTCATGGTATTTTTGGGCCCTGCACTGTCACGCGAGGGCTGCTTCACCCAGGTCCTTAGAGATCCAAGTGTTTCATTCATGTTTGAAAGGCAGCACCTACAAGGAGGATACAAGTGATTACTCTTATTTATTTTAAGCCTGTCATCTGAAACCGGCACCAACACTATAAAAACAACAGCCACAAAATGTTTAACATTTAATAGCCAAATCAGTGTCTGAGAATCTCAACAGAATGGATCTTTTAACAGATGACACAACACTTGCACCGTAGGTACCGCCATATATATCCCTAATGGCAAGTAATGTTACCAGGCTGTCATGAGAAAGTCCTTCTTAAGTCACTACCAGCTGCATCCTGGCCACCCTGACAGAAGGAGCTGCTTCTCTTGCAAAGTTTTAATTTATTTATGCCATAATTTCTCAGGCAATACCCTAGCTTAAACTGAACATTTGCTATGGAGATCAAAACATTTCCGAATAACAAGAGGGAAAATCTTAAATAGAGGTATGAGGGAACATTCTCACTTCTATCAGCACATTACAGCTTCTAGCAGGTATATCAGACAGGCTGCAAATAAAAGTGAAAAGGGTGGAAAGAGTTATATAAAGTGCTTGCTTACTGAATCTCTGTCTCCTACATCTGCACAACACAGTATCTCTGATATTAATCCATGTCTATTTTTTATTTCCAGCACCTACAATTACCAGTGAAAGGTCACTGAAGGTGTCAGAAATAATAAACCCCAATCTTGAGCTGTTGAAGACCATCAATAACAACAACAACCACCACCTTTCTGGATTTGTAGGTAAAATAGGCAGACTTTATGATGCCATTTTCACATGATACATGTATTCTTAAGATAGGCCACAAATGAGATAAGAATGGGGGAGGGTATGGTGAGCACAGTTAAAAGCAACTTTTCCTCAGGAAAAGAGCCACTTACCCTGGCACCCCCCAGTTCCACTCGTGCAGATGAGCCAAATGATGCTTACACAAAAATAATCACATATTTTTCAGCCTTTTGAACAAGCCCACCCAGAGGCACATCTTTATCTACAACCTTGCAATGCAAATGTGGAGGAAAACATCATTCAGATAACTGACCCTCCATAAAAAGAACATAATCCTCCTGTTTAAGATACTCTCCAGCACCAACACAATATATTACATTTTGCAATATAGTTTTGACTATTTTGGGGGGTGGGGAATTAATACAAATGTATCAGCCTTTTGCATAAGAAATTTAACTCTGCCAGATTCATATTCAGTCATCTCTTGAAAATAAAATGCCATTTTACATTTTCTGAAAAAAAGGGTATCAAGGACAGTACAATGCACTGTATCTCTTGTCAGTATTTTTCTATTTCCTATTACTAAATTCCTGGCTTAGAGTTCCAGAATTTCATCATCACGTGAATACATTTCTGATCAAAATTGATCTTGGCAAAGGAAGAACTTGCTGGGTCAAGGTTAAAGTTGGAATATACAGTAAAATTTGCAGCCAAGCATCATGGGGGAAAAAGAGGCATGTTTATGTATGGCAAAGTTACCTGTCAATTTGACACAGCTAGCCAAAATGACCAACTCTTTGCTGCTATACCAGGATAAGAAGGAGGAGGAGGAAAAACAAATCTGTTTTAAAAAGAGCACTTGGAGTTTTTAAGGGCTATTTTATAAAATATTTTCAAATGTTTTTATCCTTATTATCTTATTCCTTTTTCTTTGAAGACTTGCTTAATGAATTCATAAGGACAGCTGCAGAAAAAACTGATTTCTATCTGGAATTTATTTGGGGTAATGAATACAGTATTACCAAGTATTACCAAAGTTTATTTTTCTTATTTACTGTATCAGTGGGTATTATATACTTAAATTAATGTTTGCATTGTATAGTTATAAGCTTATTTATAGACATATTACTGTAAATCACTTTCACATCCATAAGACTGAAGTAAAGTTTATAAATACTGTTAATTAAGAAAACATAAATATAAATAGCAATACTATTTTAAATACTATTTTATAATGTTCACAGCTTAAACATTCTTCATAAGCCCCATGCAGTTTACTGGCCTTTTGCTGTGAATGCTAAACAGTGTCACTATGCTTCTCCTAGAGGGATATGTTAATCATCAAAATCAGTTGCTAGTTTGGTCATGATGCAGTAGCTGCCAACTCTATAAACAACTAGCTCTGCATGTGATTAAAACAACTAAAGGAGGAATTTTTAAGCAGGCACCATATGGTAAATGTGTTTGTGAATCCATCCAGAGAGCCAGTCATGATCAACCAATTGCAGATTTTGTACAATGATATATATTTTGTGCAATTTAGCCCAGGTTGGTCACTTACTACCACCAGATCCACTGAATAAATCTGAATCTGTGGACAGAGAATGTATTCCAAGCTGACTTCATTGCTGCAGACTTTTACAGTACAAGCCTTCTTTCTGCATCCCCATGGCTAAACTATCCTTAGCTAAATTTATTTATTTATTTATTTATTAAATTGATATAGCTGCCCAACTCACACATGGTGACTCCCAGGAGCTTACAGAATTAAAAGCCCCGATACAAAAAAACAAAAACAAAAAACAGTAACCCACCCCACCCCACCCCACGGTGGTAACAGACACACTCAAATTAACCATTTGAATGTTATCACCCCAGGATAATTTGATTAGCAATCATCCAGCCAAGTAAAATGGACAGTTTTACCATGCATCACAGCCTTTATTGTACAGCACAAAGCTATGGTCTAAAATTGTCATCCATAGTCTCATGTTTGATTCTTTTAATAAATCTTGGTGCAACAGTTCTTCTGAAGCATTTTCCTGTTTTCTTCAATAGTAGAGTTCAGTGAAGAAAAAAAGAGTGGAATCAAGACTGAGGATGACTAAGGGAATCCGTTTCCTTAGTCCTGACAGTCTATTTAAGTCTCATAGTTTACACAGAAGAAGGTTTTCAATGAGGAATTTGTGCTATATAAATGGAAAGAAAGTATTCTCAACCAAAAATATACTATCTCTCTTCTCTCCTGTCTGCCATTACACAATCATTGTTGTTACTGTTGCTATTAATTTTAGTTCATATTTTCTTTAAAGGAGCAACAGAAATAAATATTTTATTTATTTTATCAATTATGATGTGAGGTAGGAGAAGATGGAAAATAATGATAGCCTCAAGTAAGCTACATAGTTGAATGTACACTTAATTTTAACATTATAGTTTAATTATTAGACTACAACAGCTGTTAGTATACATTCTGTACTGTACCTAGGACTTTCTTTCCTACTCCAGACTGTAACTAAAAACTAAAACTCTCCTACTCAGTTATCACTTCATCTTGGAGGGTACTTTTGGTTTGGATTGTTGCTACTGTCCATCTGAGAGATTTGTTTTTAAACTGCCTATTTCAAAAGGTAAGGATTAAATGTTTTGCTGGATCATAAAAAGTTCAAACATCTAGTCACAGAAAGCATTAATTTTCTAGTAAATGTTTGCACTAGTTTTTATGTACAATGATTACAATATTATTCTGTTTCCTATTCATTCTACTTTAATAGAGTAACATATTCTAATCATTTCCTGGACAGCTAAATAAATTCATACTTTAATATAACAGTATGCTGTCCATGGTGCTACACAGAAAAAATAATGCTGGTATTTTACAACTTCCAAAATGCCTAGAGTGTTGTGTCTGTTAGTGTGAAGCCCAGTGGAGGAAAGGGTAGAGACTGTCACCTTGAGTAGTCAATACTCGCCTTTTAAAACTATATATTTGAGATATTCTTAGCTTCATTCTAACACATAATGATTAGCAAAGCTACGGATAGCACAATATTATCCATATAATGGGCAGACTAGAATAGATTTGGTTGTCCATATAGCTATGTCTCCCCAAAAGAATGGAAAGCAAAGACTTTAAATAGCAGTATATTTTATAATTTTTAAAAGGCTCAATTTATACTAAAATTTAAGGAGTGTTTAAATTTTTTTAAGAGCAAGAGCTGATTGCCACCATATCTCCTTCACCACTTATCTCAGTGAATATACTTTTCTACTAAAAACAGTTTGCCTTGGGATTTTCAATATGGAAGTTAACATTTTGTTTGTGGGGGAAAAACATAACATATTTACAGACCACAGTTCTATGGAAAATGTACAATGTACAGAAAATATCCTATTTTTGTTCAGGAAAAAAATTCCTTTTATTTCTAAAGATGAAGGCTGACTGTGGATCTTTTTGCGTGTAGTGGAATACATACCATAATCTTGTAGAAGGAATGCAGGAACAGTTTAGGCAAAATAAGAGATAACTTTCTCCTAGGAAAGGAGAACGTATGAGAAAGAAACTCAAAATAACCCTGACTTCAGTCTGTTTGGTATAAGAGAGGACAGAGGAAAACTCTGGCAGGTTTTCGAGATTGTGTTATTATGCCCTAAAACAGTAAAATAGCATTCCTGTAAACCTTGCACTGTTTCCTGGCCTAGTCTACCTTGAAAGACTGACAATGTAGCCAAAGCAGCAGCATGTATGCATTTTTACTATTGTTTCTGTTTTATTTTCGCTTTGTAATTCACCACCCAGGACCTTTATTAATGAGGGTGGTCTAGACATATATATAGTAGTGAACAAGAACTTTGATAAAGTGAGTATTGCAGAAACCTGGAGAAAATAGAGAATTAGTAGGATATGAGTCATTCCTGGATAGTAACATTATAGGAAGGACAGTGGAGGGTACACAGGGAGAATTTGTTGCTATGTGCCAACAGAGTCCAACACAATAATATTTTACTACAAAAGGGGAGGCTTATAAAAAATATGACTTAAAAGAAATTCAAGAGAGCCACTCTTTGTAATGACTGGAGGTTATTGAAAACAATAACTGAGGTTCATCTAGAATATATTCCACAATGTAAGAAAAGGTCAAACAAATTTAGAAAGAGGTCAGTATGGTTTTTTCAGGAGTGTCTAGGAAGCTGTAAAAGTTCAGAAGGAAATGGAATGTCTGTCCTAATGATGAGGACAAAAAGTAGCACAAGCTCTGGCAGAAAAAGTGTAAAGGAATGTTGTTGTTAGTTGCCATCGAGTCGTTTACAACTCACGGCGACCCTATGTAAAACAGAACGAAATGCTGTTCAGTCTTGCACCATACGCCTGACTGTTCCAATGTTTGCATCCATAGTTGCTGTAATTGTATCAATCCATCGCATTGAAGGACTTCCTCTTTTCTGCCTTGATCTTCATCAGAAAGTACTTCAAGTCTTCTTCATTTCCAGCAAGCAAAGTTGTATCATCTGCATATCGCAGGTTGTTAATGAGTCTTCCACCAATTTTGAGGAATCAAGTAATGTAAGGAAGACCAAAAAAAAAAGAATTAGAAGAGCAAATGGCAAATGTGAGAGCTCAGGTGACAGCTGGAGTTTCTTAGACCAGAGATGGCAGTGCTGAAACATACAACAGCTGCTCAGTTTCAAGGCCACCAAGCCCCATAACAAGAGTCCATGAACTTGTGGGAAGGTCTGGAGAAAAAAAAAGCAATGGATATAAGAGTCATTTATATTTTTTCACTGGCAGTGGAGAATCAACTATTATGTGTGGCTCTATTCTTGTGTGAAGTAAATATTCTTCTCTAGTTGAGCCAAGTCTGTGAGACTTCTGACAGATCTCATCCAGTTAAGTGCTCAGAAGATCTGCCATTTACTACCAAGTATCCTGGACTAGGATCCTGATAGGAAAAACATGAAAGGGAACAATAAGAACCTAATCTATATTCAAAGCAGAAAATCAGCCAGGAAAGTAGATGGGCAATAAGACAACAAAGGAATGAAAGGTATGTTCAAAGAGGATATGGAAACTGCAGAATAACTGAATTAAGTCTTCATATTTTTCTTTGCTATAGAAGATATATAACAAATACCTAAGCCAATACTGACTGTCTCAGGGAATCACCTCCACAATGAAGGTCAGTGATGTAAAATGGTGGTGGGCACAAGAGGGCAATTGACATCCTTTTTTGTATGGATGTGATGCATGCAATACCAGTTAAAAAAGGGTGGGCCTTCAATTACCTGGTTATGCCTACCGCTTTGACACTGTTCACTATTGCTATGGACACTTTATGTGGGGGGGAATAAGAACAACTAATGAAAATTGAGATAACCATAAGACATCTTGAGGGACTACACTATTACAGATCATCAGATCCTGATTTCTTAAAGAATGTAAATGTGAAATTGCTAACCTCCGAGCAAAACCATGTAACCTGTCATTCAAATCTGGCTCAGTGCCACAAGTCTAGAAGGTAACCAATATGACATCAATTTTTAAAAAGGGATAAAGGGAGATCTGAGAAATTATACGTCAGCCATCTTGACATATCTTCCTGGCAAAACAATAACCCACTAGGAACACTTAGAAAAATCAACATGGATTCTGCAATGATAAATCTGATCTTACAAACCTTTTTAGAACTTTTTTGGAAGTGTCAAATTGGCACATCGATGGAGGTGACTCTGTTGACAAAATTCTCATCAAACACTAATGATGTACATTGTATAAATTAAGTGTCCATGGGAGAAGAGAAACTGTCCTTTTATGGACTGCTGATAGGTTAAAAAACATAAGGCGAAGAGTAGCAATAATTGGGTCATTTTCTCAGATGAGGAAAGGAATGGAAGTACTGGGATGGTGCTTTTTAACTTATTCAGAAATTATTTTGACTTAGAGGGTAAACCATATACTGGCCAAATTTACAAGTGATACTGAACTATTCTATGTGGTAAAAATAAAAAAATCAGTGAAAAGCTCCAGAAAGCCCTCTTTAAACTAAGTGAATGATCAACCAACTGACAATTGCACTTTAATTTAAATAGAAGTACATTGAGTCAAAATCCCTATACTTCACATACATATTGATGGGATCTGTAACTAAGGAAGAGAAAGAACATGGGGTAATAGTGGATTGCATAATAAAGATGTCAATTCAGTTAGCTACAGCTATGAAATAAGCAAATTCTATGTTAGGAATCATTAGGAAAGAGATTGAAAATAAAAATGCAATATTACAATTCACTATGGTATGCCCACATCTTGGATACTATATCACTACAGTAGTTCATGTAATCAGACTTGAAAAATATATAATAGAACCAGAAAAAGTGCAGAAAATGGCAACAAAATTATCAGGAGGTTCAAACACAAATGTTTAGGACTCTTTAGCTTGGAAAAAAAGCCAGACTGCTCACTTGAGGGAATGATATTAAAGGCAAAACTGAAATACTTTGGCCACATAATGAGAAGACAGGACACCCTGGAGAAGATGCTGATGCTGGGGAGAGTGGAAGGCAAAATGAAGAGGGGCCGACCAAGGGCAAGATGGATGGATGATATTCTAGAGGTGACGGACTCGTCCCTGGGGGAGCTGGGGGTGTTGACGACCGACAGGAAGCTCTGGCGTGGGCTGGTCCATGAAGTCACGAAGAGTCGGAAGCGACTAAACAAATAAACAACAAAACAAAGCTTGGAAAAATGGTGACTGAAGAGAAGTATGATTAAGGTCTATAAGATCGTGCATGGCATAGTCCATGCCCTTAAATGCTCTCATCTGATGAGACCTTGGAGGTGAATCTTCTCTGTAGCTGCCCTGACTCTTTGAAATAGCCTCACACCTGAGATTCAAGGGGACCTTACCCTTTTAAACTTCTGGAAGGCCATGAAGACCTGACTCTTCACCCAAGCATTGGGCTAAGATAGGGGTTGAGCCAGGAGATTGATAGGTAGTTGGTCTGGCATCTGGCGGAAAGGATTGTTCTGTTGTTTTGTTTTGTTTTGTTTTTGTTATGAGCCACTTAGGATCACTATGTTAGATAGGTGGCCATATAAATTCTTTAAATAAATAAATGCTGACAGGGAAAAGGTTTTCCTCACCTCTCAAAATACTGAGGCCAGACCTTTCAGGGAATGTAACTGGAAAAAGATTTATAAAATCTGAAGGAACTACTACTTCATACAGCACACAGTTCACCTGTGTAGTCCATTAGCACAAAATGGCTTTAAAAGGGAATAGGATAAATTCACGGTGGACTGGTCTATCACACACTATTGATCTTGAAGGCTCATATTACTTCCACATTGGGGACAGCCTGCCTTCAAAGATCAGTTGAAATGGAACAACAGGGGAGGGATATATCTCCATCTCCTTGTGAGAATCTCACATGCATCTGGCTGAGCTTTATGAGAGACAATGTGCTAGGGCTTTATATTTTTATGTAATTCTGAATCCATGCAATAGTCACTGATACAACACATAATTAGACATGAACAGAGAACCAAAGTTTGCACTTCTCTATAAATTGCAGAAGGTTATTTATTGCTGATCAAATATTGCATAATGCCTTAAATGTACCAAATGTGAGGTAATCATGGGTGGAATTTATTCTAGTTTGTTCTGTGAAGTAATTTTTTCTTTGAATCAAAGGATTCATAGTAATCATTTGACAACAAAATAAAAAGACCAATTCTTTTAATTAATTATTGCTCTAATTTATACAAAGTGATCATGGATGTTATGTACTATAAATTGTTAAGCCACATATGGTTGCAAGTAAACAAAGAATTTGAGAAGACAGCAGTAGATGAAGCATAACACTTAATTATGGATACTGATTTAGTTTATATTTTCCAAAATATTCAAATAAGGAAAAGGGATATAATCTGTGACACAAGCAAGATTAAAACAAACTAATGAACTAACTATCTAACAATGGTAAGTGTTAATATTTACAGGCTGCGGAAAATGTCAGCTAAAATTGAATGTCCCAGTTGTATGATTTAAAGTTCATAGAAGTGGGACTAAAAGTTCTGATCTTTAGCACAAGGCTAAAATGACATCAACATAATTGTACCCTAAGGCATTTGTAGGGGGGTTGTCGGAAAAGTCAAGATGGCTGGTATTACCATATATCAAAACCCTAGCCCTTTTTTACATGTTTGTGATTTGTACGATATATGTTTAAAATGGGTGAGCTTTGATTGTGCACATGCCTGCCCTCTCAACTTTTTTGATCCTCCACAGACATCCTTGATTGTACCCTAGCACAATGGTCTCTGTTGCAGCTCTTTGAGTCTGACCTAAACTGTAAGATATTAAGGAAAGAACAAATATAAACTTCTATGGAAAATTATAACACAAATTAAACAACTCATGAATCTGGTTTACAGTTTCAAGTAAGCCACAGTTACACTAATTGAAGTTCCCAGTTTGGATGATATGATAAGCTGAAATACATTAAAAACCAAGCTACATATCCTTGTGGTCTTGCTGTTTTAAGAAAGCCACTGTAATCTAATGTTTGGACTTGGAGAGGGGAGACCTAAGTTAAAGCTCCTACTCAACTTTGGCCACCCATGAATTTAGGTCCTTGGCCATTGTCAAAATAGTAAGCCTTATTTTCTTAAAGTCTGGTTAACCTAGTGGTTCAAACATGCATGAGATGAATGGAAGTTACATTATTTGTCTCTGTCTGTGTGTATAAAATGTCCTTTCTTAAATTACTCCTTTGAAAAAATGTTGGTTTAAAATGGTGTGTACTATTTTGGATACATGAAATGTTCTTTCTGCCACTGTGCATGATGGTGATGGCCACCCCATTTGTCATTAGTATTTAACACTCCATGTCGTTAATATATCTGTTGACAAGCAGATGACCCATCCTTTGACCTAGTACTTGAACCACCCTTACCAGGCCCTCCTTGGTTGGAGGCAAAGAGAACTACCTTGCCTTGACACTTCACCATGTTGCTGCCTGCCTTCCAGTTTCCTTTCATCCCAAGAAATCATAACTTCTTGATTAGGTCTAGATTCTTTAAACCTCGCTTTCCTGAAAAAGCCTGTCTGCCAGGATCACATCACCTTTCAACAGCCTTTGGGGGATGTTACTTAAAAAGAGAGCTATCTTGAGGCAGTGAGTCTGCTGCCAGTCCTGTTATAACCCAAGGAATAACATCATCAGAGGCTTTCTTTTTGGAAGCCTCTTAGGAAATCCTGAGATACACAGATCCCACAATCTGTTTTGCTGGGTTACATTTATAAAGGTATCAGAAGGGAAGGGGTATCTAATGGGGAAGGAACCCGGACTACTGATTTTATTAAACCCTAGGATTAAGGTATACAGTAGTTGAATGGGGGAGGACAGGAAGAATTCTGGGAACAAACAGTGAAATAATCATTTATGAGCATAATGGCTGTTCTTAGGGAAGCCTTAATACAATATTCTATCTCTAAAGAGATAATTCCAGCCAGCTTTAGAGTATTGTGGGAATTGTTGAAAAAATATATGAGCATTATCTAAATATTAAATAAAGCACTATTGTTTCTGAAAACAAAAAAAAAAACATATTATTTCTTCACTCGTCCAGACTAACGAAATAATATGTGCACAGTTTAAGTGTGTGAATCATATCAGGGCAAATTCTCCTTCAGGTACTGTATTTATAGCAATAGGGCAGGGACCTCAAATGCTAAACACTTGCATATCTGAATGGCTGCATTTGAATTAATATCCCAGTCTCCTGTTATTGATGTGCATGGTATTATTCAATAGCCCTTCCTGGAAGAAATTAAGAATCATTTTAGTGGATTAGATCAAGGTTTCAATCCATCTTCAGCTCCAAATTCTATCTCTCTCTGTTGCCAAACCACTTTTGGAAAAGTTTCTTCTTGAGACACTACAATATTTTCAGTACAAATAGAAACAAAAATCAATTTTCTCTTTTTATGTTGAACTTAGTGGGTACAAGGAACTACCTGAAAGTATTTAGGGAGGTGGTATCCTTTCATTAGGTATCCTTTGAACTCATGACAGAATCTCTATTAATGTGTCTATGTCTGTGTGCACATTTTGAAGCAATGAACATATGATCTTCCTTTTTTAAATCCTTTGCCTTTTCTAAGTACGGTAACATGAAAGTCAGGAGTTAACATCTGCAGTTACAGTAATCACTGAAGCAAGTGTACAATGAATAAAAATCTATTTTTATGATTACAGATATATTCTTGGCCATCTGTTAATCAGCTTGTCATTATGCCTTTTAAACATTATTTTTCATTTCTTTTCTTTTCTTTTCTTTTTGCTTACATTGCCATAACTAGCATTCTAGAACTTAATCATGTGCAATTCTTTTTGGCTATCTAGTTACAACTGATAAACTCCTTCATGTAATTACTTGTTTTGGTAATCAACGAAAGCTGGGCAGCAGATTCTGTTTTACATCTTCTACTTTCAAGAGGAGGTTATTGCTAGAACCAAAGCAGTTTGGCTAAGGCACGTAACAAAGCAAAATTCTAGAAGTATTATTGGCAAAATTTGGGATGCAGCCACATGAAGTTCAGAGGAGGGTGGACATATGTAACAAATATAATAGATCTTTGTGCTTGTATCCTGGCTGGAGATGGCATCTTATGTGTTACACACTCTTCTTTCCTCCCCAACTATTCCAGCTCCCAGAGCGATACATCAATACTTCTTTCAATTTGTTGTCCTTCCAAAGAGAATCATTCCCGCCCCCCAAAATCAATGAACTGATCAGTGACTTTTTAGGTCAAAACTTCTACTGGTAGAATGAAACCCTGCATACTTTTCCACAGAAATAAGGCCCATTGAACTCAGTGATTCATACCTTTGACTAAATTATGTATAGGATCCCACTGCTGGCTAAAATCCAGTAGATGTTTACGGAGGGGTATACTGTTCTGAAATCAACAGAAAAAACTTTTTATAAGTAACTTGTACAGCAGCACTGCAAAGTTATTCCATTATAGCATTGCTCATACCATCTTATATTATGCCCTTTTATATCTATTTTAATAAAAGTAATATTCAGTAATGCTGCAAAATATATGTGCATATCTGAAGCAATATCAACTCTTTAATCACTTATTATGAACAGTTTCTTGACTTAGTTAATTAACTTTTAATTTGAGTTTTAAAATAAAATAAGCAATAGGCAGATTTTAATAAAAGAGTAACAGTCTTGTTAATTATGTTGTACTTAAAGCATTAACTTATAATCAAAACCCCTTCAGACTGAAAGAAGATAGGAAGCTTTCTACTCCAGAGCAACATAGCTAGGGTACTGTAAACTATTTCATTCTACCTTATTCTGTAATTCTTTAATAATATGCTACTACACATATATAGCATATGAATACCATTTTCATTTATTCCAATCCATCTTCCCTCTGTGTGTATTCTGCATATAGGTTCAATAAATAAGGGGAGAGCATGCAGCCCTGTTTTACTCCTTTGACAAAGTAGAGCCTGTCTGTTTCTGCCAACCCTTCATGGTAGACCAGACTAAGAAACAGACTCCACAGGAAGACTAGATTTATACTATATTGAAATAGGCTATAACAGATTCTTGCAAGTCTTCTTGTGTCTGTATATTCTCTCCTCTCCATCTTATACCCCAGGCAGTCAGGTGGGGGCTAGTCTGAGTCTCTTTGTAATACTTTCCTGCCTCTCTGGACTTAAGGCATGTTTCTTCTGCACCTGGTGTTTCCCTAACTGCCTCTGGATTCCTTCTCCAAGGTCATGTCCCTAGTTCTCTACACCATTAGACTCAGTTCCCCAGAAGAGAGCCATGGAAACACCCTTTCCAGCCATCCCAGCAGCTTCCTGAGGTCACTTGAAAACTCCTGTAATGCTGAGATGGAAGGAGAGGGTGCTTGCCCCTCTCCTCTTGCTGTTGTGTGAGTCCACTCCCACTGTTCTCTCCTGATGGCTCACCCAGCCAGCCCCCGAAGTCCTGCATCCCAGAAGTGGATGGAGCTGGAGAAGTATCCCTTTCCTCCATCTGCATGCTCATTTGGTCTTCACTCCTTGGTGACCTGTTGGGGTTATATACTACTGGCGTACACTCCTGACGTTCTTGACTCATCCCTCCCAGGAATTCACCCACGCCCACCTCAGTGAGACAGCCCAGCAGGACTTGAGGGGGTTAAAATATTATGGTACTGTTTATTTTTAGTAAGTAGATATATTTGAATACATGTTTGACTTCCATATGAATTCTGGTCCTTGGCTGTAGTAAAGAACTGATTGATTTCAATATGCATAAAAGTCCACTACATATTTTCTTTTTAAGAAAAAATATGTTTCATTCCTAATTTTGGAAGAGTAGTGAATTTATTGACAGACCATGCCCAGTTTATTCTTTTACTGGACCTCCTGATAGGGTTATGTTTCACTTTACTGTGTTCCTATTTGAAATCTCCTTAAAGCTGCTTTTTGCTCAAAGCGCTGTGACCAGACCCCTTCACCAGTTGACCGAAGACTGGAGTAGAAACAGTGCTTTCAGTGGCACCTTAGGTCCAGCTGAGGCTATTTCTAATCTTAGAAGCTGTAAATATAAATATAAAATAAAAATAGTTTCTATAAACTATTTTCTCAATCTCCATTTGAATTGCATAAAGAATGCATACATGAATATTGCTGAGTTTTTAAATGTCGTTTTACTACACAGAAAGTAAATTGCAATGTAACCTGCATTATTTATTAATATAATTTCTGTACCTCCCCAATCTCATGACTCATTTATAACAGTATATTTGTTTCCCAAGTTACTTTTGTTACATACAGACAAGATAAATTCACAATAGCTCATCCTTAACAGATGGTTCAGTATTTTCATAGTTTCAAACTATTTAAATCCTGTAAATAAGAGCATGGCTTGAAGGAGGAGTATGTCAGTGTTCTGAATTACATAATATGATAAAACCTGTCATTTCTTTCACAAGCGTGTACTCATAATGCATATATTTTCTTAGTTGCCAGTGGGAAGTTACTTTGCAAACCAATAAAAATAAAAAATGTAAGGTGTCCATGTGAATGATTGTAAGGACAGTAGTTTGACCTCCATTTGACCATCAACTTTAACATGTCTAAATATAAAAAATATTAACAGTTATTTGGCACTGTACAGCTTAGTCTCTATTATAACGTAGTGTTTATTCTCCAATGACTGCATTTGACTCAGGAGTGTCATGGATACTAACTATAGGGCTTTCAATTTACATGTCTAAGGTACCGATATACCAAGTCAAGAGAGGCTAAAGAAATCATGTTCATATTATGGTTAATGAACTCAGCACTCTATGCATCTGCCTTTAAAATGCACCTTAACTACATTGCAGTCTATTCCAATGTGACATCCTTCAGTATTGTTGAAATACATGACTCAAATTTTTAGAATTTGGTGTGAGCAGCTCTGGCAACACCATGCCCTCGCTGTTACCCTGTTAGACTACTGCAATGTGCTGTACCTGGAGCTGCCCCTGAGGACTACCTGGAAACTGCAATTAGTGCTGAATGCAACTGCCAACATACTGACTCGTGGATGCTGCATTGGCTTACACTACATTTCCAAGCACAATTAAAGATGCTGGTTTGAAGGTACAAAGGTATAAAGGGTGTGGATATGTATGAGTATCTATGGAAACATTTCCTCCAAGGTAACTCTGGTTGGCCTGTTCACTTTGCTCTTAAGGGGAGAGGGACCCAGTAGAAGCATCTCTCCATCACAGTCCAGCTCTTGGAATGAGCTCCTCATTCTCTGCCAAGATCCAGGTGACTCCTGCTGAAATCTTTTGGAATGCAGTTACAATATGGCTGTTCCAAAAAGCCTCTGGAGAGAAAGATTGACATTTTGTCTGCCATCAGATTGCTGGTGTGCTATTTTAATTTAACTCTGTGTCAAATCCATGAAGTACATGTATTCAAATGATACTTCTCTGAGTACAATATGTATTTTACTGATTATGCGTATTTGGCACTTTTAGAAAAGTCACTTTTTTCCCCTGAATTTCCAGAGAATCTAAATAGCAGAATTTAGACTAGACAAGAGGTTGAAAAAACATCCCAGAAAAAGGCAATGGCAAGCCAATAAAACTACATGGACATGTTTATGAAGTCAATATGAGTCAAGCTTGACTCAAAGGTAAATTTCCTTGTAAGTAATCTTGGCTTAATTTTTACTGTACTGTAGTATGCCTGATCTGGGTAAAAGTGAAACAAAATCTCTGTTAGAACATTAAAATGAAACATCATTATTGGTGTGCAGTGGGTGTGGGGATACATATACAGTGTGTATATAGACATTTTTTTCTATTCTACAACTAAAGAGACAGTATCCATGAATGTAATGTTATAGCAATGTGGTACTGTAGCTTTTTTCTCCTCCTTCATATTAACCTAATTCTGAAGGGTTACACTATTTAAAAAGTTGGCAGTAGAATTAACCTTTTTGTTTCTTGAAGAATTCACTGGACTTTAACAGAAGGGTTCTTTAGATAAGCAGAAATAGTCCAAAATATATGTAGCTTTAGAGAAGTATTTAGATGTCAGTGTTAAGAATCTTGGCATAGCTGGCTTCCAGTAGGGGACATGGTGGACTGAACAGCTGTGTCCATGGGCTCTGCAGACAGAACTGACAACACAGCAGTTCTTCTGGGCTCAGGCAGGTTTTTCCTGAAGCCCAGGAGCATTTTCACGGACTAGAAAATGCTCAGAATTACCCCATTTGTTCTCCAGAATGGCAACTTGTAGCCAGAGGATCGCAAACAGCATTCGCGCTAATTGGGTAAGAGCTGGGGATGCCATCATTTCCAAGCCGTGCTGTAGCCTTAAAGGGACACTAAGACCAGCCACCCCATTTCTACATCACCCAATTTTTATCTTTTTAAGTTTATGTACCCTAAGAGAGGCTTTTTACGGCAAGGAGAAGAGAACTCTCTTGGTGCTTATTGTTATTTCTGGGATTAATTTTCTTTTTAAAAAATCTTTTTAAGTTTTGGCTTGTTTCCATGCAATATTGAGGAGGAGCAAAAGTAAACGTTTGTCTCCTTGTTATTATTTCTGTACTGAATTTGAAGATTTTAATATTCTCCTACACATTGAATTTACTGTTTCGAATCTTCAGTTTTCTGCTGCTATTTTTCCCTGGGAAACTGTGTCTTGTCAGCCTTTTATTTATGTAAACAGTTCTGGAAATTTTCCATTACGTTTTACTTTCCCTGGTTAAATACTTAGGGGGTGCCATAATTTACTGCATGAGACATGGAAGATTTTAAGCAGACTTTCTCAGAGCTCCATCAAGACCTCAAACAGATTCTCTCCAACTCTTGTCAAGTTATTATGCAAGATATTTGGGACATTATTGAAAATATTAGCCTTGAAATGTGGCATCTGGCTGGGGATGTCATGGAAGGAATTGAAGACCTCAACAATGATACGAATGTTTCTACTAACAGTGAGATTGAGGCTTTTGGTGAAATGCTAGATGACTGGGTGGCTGACTTGAAGAAATTAAAGGGACAGACTATAAGAGAAATTGCCGTTCTGAAGGAATGTTATGGAAAGGAAGGGGTTGTTACCTATGGGAGGTTTTCTGCTGAGAAGCTGGAGTATTTAAGGGGGGCAGTTGGGCTTTTGATCTTTTTGTGAAAAATGCCCTGTGTGTATTCTGGAAATATGTGAATGCTTTGGTTTATTTCGAAGTGGGGTAAGGGTTTGAGAATGTTTATTTGGATTGCTTTTAAGGCTTGTTTGATGTTATTCTTCTTTAATGATTTGGATTGAGACTAATAAGGTAAATAACAAATGTTTGGTTTTAGGTTTAATATGATTAAGATTGTAATAACTGTAGTATTATTAATCATAAGATTAGAAAATTTATATGCTTTTTTTAGTTTGATCTTTATTATAGTAGACAAAAATGTATAGAATAATGGTAGGAAGGAAGTAATTAAATAAATGTTTTGGGGGGGAGGTTGTTTAGGTCGTCTATATATTTTATTTTATTTTAATATAAGGGGAGGGAGCAACTTCATTTAGTGATCTTTACAACGTGCTAATGGAATGATTTATAGAAATAATGTGATTTTGGTTTAATATAGAGTAAGATTGATTATGGGAAATCATTGTATATTCTTGCTGTTAAAAGTCGGAAGTCACCTCTTTATGTAATCTTTAAAAAATCTTTTTTCATCTTATGTTTTCTCACTTTTTTAGTTTTTTTTCTTTTTTGTAGTTTTTATCTTTGTTCTAAACTTAATAAAATTCTTATAAAAAAGAATCTTGGCATAGTTATTTAGATAACTGATTAATGTGTTCATTATTACAAATTTTTACTTTATTATTACTTTAATTGTTTAGATGAATTTGAGCAATATGTTTTCAAGGCTTGGTGTATTTTGACTCTCATCATCACCATCATTAAGTACTCATACATTATCAGAAAGGAAAAAATAACCTGAATCTTTGCTCTATGCTACCTACTATTATGTCTTTAGAGAATTTATTTTTCAATGCCTTTCAGAGATCATTCTTAAGCATTCAATTGTAAGTATGATGGGTTTTCAAAAATTCCATTATAATATGAAATAACAGGTAATGCAGCTAAATATTTATTTAGCTGCATTACCTGTTAGCTGAAATGGTTTAATTTCATTATAAGAATATCTGAATAATTATAAGTTTGTCATTCCCAAAAGAAGACAAAAACTTAAATTTAAATTATTTCTTTTCATAATTCCTCTACCACAATTCCATTTGTGCACAACCTAGCTAATTTTGTACAGTGAGGAACCTGCTGTTAGTACATTTAGCTGATCAGGCAGAAAACCTTCAAAGGCCAATTGTGACCAGTTTATTACATTTATAGATAATCACATGACTTGATTATCAGGGTGACAGCAGAATTAGAACTGGATGCACCATCTAATCAAGATGTTGGGGTCTCTTTTGTTCTTCTGTTTTCTCTACAATTGGTACAGTATGATAAAGAAGAGAAGGTTCCTGGAGGTTCAAGTGCCATCAGTGTGCTAAAAATGTAAGGGGAGAGCTGGATTAGAATAAGGGCCCATCTAGTATTTAAGGCTGTTCCCTTTTATTTTGAAGGTAATATAAAGCCAGTCCATTTTAAAAACCATTTGAATTGATACCCATCAGTACATCTAAATTAATGCCCATTACTACATCTATTTTAACAATGAATGATGTGAAGAATTATTTGTTTGTATCAATGCTGACTTCAGCAAAGGATTGTTACCTTGTCGTGGTGTTGGAGCTTGAGCACCTCAATGATGCCATGAGCTAAACCGTGAAGGGCCACCCAAGATGGGAAGGTCATGACAGAGAGCTCAGACTAAATGCAATCCCTGGGGAAGGTAATGGCAACCCACCCCAGTATTCTTGCCGTGAAAACTAAATGGATCAGTACAACCAGAGATATGTTGGTATACCATCGGAAGATGAGACCCCCAGGTCAGAAGATGGTCAGGATGCTACTGGGGAGGAACAGAGGATGAGTTCAACTAGCCCCAGACATGATGATGCAGCTAGCTCAAAGCCGAAAGGACGGCTAGCAGCCGACGGTGCTGGTGGTGAACGGCGAATCCAATGTTCTAAGGATCAACACACCATTGGAACCTGGAATGTAAGATCTATGAGCCAGGGAAAATTGGATGTGGTTATTGGTGAGATGTCAAGATTAAAGATAGTGAACTGAAATGGACTGGAACGGGCCACTTCACATCAAATGACCACCAGATCTACTACTGTGGACAAGAGGACCACAGAAGAAATGGAGTAGCCTTTATAATTAACAGTAAAGTGGCTAAAGCAGTGCTTGGATACAATCCAAAAAACGATAGAATGATCTCAATTTGAATTCAGGACAAGCCATCTAACATCACAGTGATCCAAATATACGCCCCAACCACAGATGCTGAAGAAGCTGAAGTAGAGCAGTTCTATGAGGATCTGCAACACCTACTGGACAACACAAGAGATGTTATTTTCATCACAGGAGACTGGAATGCTAAGGTGGGCAGTCAAATGACACCTGGAATTACAGGTAAGCATGGCCTGGGAGAACAAAATGAAGCAGGACATAGGCTGATAGAATTTTGCCAAGACAACCCACTCTGCATAACAAACACTGTCTTCCAACAACCTAAGAGACGGCTTTATACATGGACTTCACCAGATGGACAACACCGAAATCAGATTGACTACATCCTTTGCAGCCAAAGGTGGTGGACATCTATACAGTCGGTAAAAACAAGACCTGGAGCTGACTGTAGTTCCGATCACAAACTTCTTATTGCACAATTTAGGATCAGACTAAAGAGATTAGGGAAGACCCACAGATCAGCTAGATATGAGCTCACTAATATCCCTCAGGAATATGCAGTGGAGGTGAAGAATCGATTTAAGGGACTGGACTTAGTAGATAGGGTCCCGGAAGAACTCTGGACAGAAGTTCGCAACATTGTTCAGGAGGCCGCAACAAAATACATTCCAAAGAAAGAGAAAACTAAGAGGGCAAAATGGCTGTCTGCTGAGACACTAGAAGTAGCCCAAGAAAGAAGGAAAGCAAGAGGCAACAGTGATAGGGGGAGATATGCCCAATTAAATGCAAAATTCCAGAGGTTAGCCAGAAGAGATAAGGAATTATTTTTAAACAAGCCATGCCCGGAAGTGGAAGACGACAATAGAATAGGAAGGACAAGAGACCTCTTCCAGAAAATTAGAAACATCAGAGGTAAATTCCAGGCAAAAATGGGTATGATCAAAAACAAAGATGGCAAGGACCTAACAGAAGAAGAAGAGATCAAGAAAAGGTGGCAAGAATATACAGAAGATCTGTATAGGAAGGATAACAATATCGGGGATAGCTTTGACGGTGTGGTCAGTGAGCTAGAGCCAGACATCCTGAAGAGTGAAGTTGAATGGGCCTTAAGAAGCATTGCTAATAACAAGGCAGCAGGAGACGATGGCATCCCAGCTGAACTGTTCAAAATCTTGCAAGATGATGCTGTCAAGGTAATGCATGCTATATGCCAGCAAATTTGGAAAACACAAGAATGGCCATCAGACTGGAAAAAATCAACTTACATCCCCATACCAAAAAAGGGAAACACTAAAAATGTTCAAACTATCGAACAGTGGCACTCATTTCACATGCCAGTAAGGTAATGCTCAAGGTCCTGCAAGGTAGACTTCAGCAATTCATGGAGCGAGAATTGCCAGATGTACAAGCTGGGTTTAGAAAAGGCAGAGGAACAAGGGACCAAATTGCCAATATCGGCTGGATAATGGAAAAAGCCAGGGAGTTTCAGAAAAACATCTATTTCTGTTTTATTGACTATTCTAAAACCTTTGACTGTGTGGACCATAACAAATTGTGGCAAGTTCTTAGTGGTACGGGGATACCAAGTCATCTTGTCTGCCTCCTGAGGAATCTGTATAACGACCAAGTAGCAACAGTAAGAACAGACCACGGAACAACGGACTGGTTTAAGATTGGGAAAGGAGTACGGCAGGGCTGTATACTCTCACCCTACCTATTCAACTTGTACGCAGAACACATCATGTGACGTGCTGGGCTTGAGGAATCCAAGGCTGGAGTTAAAACTGCTGGAAGAAACATTAACAATCTCAGGTATGCAGATGATACCACTTTGATGGCTGAAAGCGAAGAGGAACTGAGGAGCCTTATGATGAAGGTGAAAGAAGAAAGTGCAAAAGCTGGCTTGCAGCTAAACCTCAAAAAAAACAAGATTATGGCAACCAGCTTGATTGATAACTGGCAAATAGAAGGAGAAAATGTAGAAGCAGTGAAAGACTTTGTATTTCTAGGTGCAAAGATTACTGCAGATGCTGACTGCAGTCAGGAAATCAGAAGACGCTTAATCCTTGGGAGAAGAGCAATGACAAATCTAGATAAAATAGTTAAGAGCAGAGACATCACACTGACAACAAAGGTCCGCATAGTTAAAGCAATGGTGTTCCCCGTAGTAACATATGGCTGCGAGAGCTGGATCATGAGGAAGGCTGAGAGAAGGAAGATAGATGCTTTGGAACTGTGGTGTTGGAGGAAAATTCTGAGAGTGCCTTGGACTGCAAGAAGATCAAACCAGTCCATACTCCAGGAAATAAAGCCAGACTGCTCACTTGAGGGAATGATATTAAAGGCAAAACTGAAATACTTTGGCCACATAATGAGAAGACAGGACACCCTGGAGAAGATGCTGATGCTAGGGAGAGTGGAAGGCAAAATGAAGAGGGGCCGACCAAGGGCAAGATGGATGGATGATATTCTAGAGGTGACAGACTCGTCCCTGGGGGAGGTGGGGGTGTTGACAACTGACAGGAAGTTCTGGCGTGGGCTGGTCCATGAAGTCACGAAGAGTCGGAAGCGACTAAATGAATAAACAACAACAACATCAATGCTGAAGCTCTCTGCATTTAACTTCACTGAGTGAAGCTGATTTCAATATTATGAAACAAAGACCATAGTTCATTTTTCATGCTATGCATGGTTTATGCACCTCTCCTATCTTCCTGCCTTATCTATCTTGTTGTTAAGATCAAATTCATCAGAATATTTCTGGTTTCACAGCACAAAGTAATCTTGTATACTATCTTGATTACTTGGATGTACTCCAGTCTGGTTTCTTCCACATCTTGATTTTTACAGCCTTGAGACGTGCAGAGGTTCTTCAGATCTCCAACCTTTAACTCACAGAAATAGGGAAGTAAGGCTGAATGTCTTCAACATATTGGCTCTGTTCCTATGCATGATCCTTTCCAGTGGCTTAATGTAAAGCTAAATAACATAGACAGGAAAATGGACCGTCAAAACTTCATTCTGATAGTTCTTCATAAAATAGGAGCAAAATCACTACACATTAATGAATCCAACATTCAGTTCCCATCATAGCCAAAATAATGCCATGATCAATAGTATTAAAAGCTAGTGAGAGATCCAGGAGTATCAACAGAGTCACATTTCATCTATTTTAATCAAGGTATAAATCCTCCATCTTGGTGGCCAAGGGCAATTCTGCACCAAAATTGTCTAAACTCAGAATAAGATAGATCTAAATAACCTGTTCCTTCTAAATATGATTGGAATTGCATATCACTGCATTCTCTTTCAACTTGGGTAATAGACAGGCTAACAGTTGTTCAATGTGGCTAAGTCAAAAGATTCTTTTAAACAAGATTCTCACCACCACCTCCTTTAAGAGAATACTACCTGCCAAAGAGAGATGTTAATCTCAGAAATCATTGGCAGAGTGAAGTCCTTGGAAGCCCCTATAAACTAAAACTAAAAAGAGTCTAATAGGCCAAAAGAAGGACACAATAAATTTAAGAATTTCATCCACTTCTTTGAGATGAAGCACTGAACCAACTCATTTACCATGGAGTTTCACAACCTCAATTTAGGACTGAGGGGGGCTATCAGGAACCACCATATCAAACCCCAGTTTGATATTTCACATTCCACTAGGTTGCACATAGGATGAACAGCCAGGTTAGGAAAGCATGTTTCAAAGCCTCCTGGAATCTAAACAAATTTATCAGCCTCTGGGGCCAAATATAGCCTAATCTGGTCCCCATCCATGAAGACCAGCATCTGCTGAAGCAACCCAACCTTTACCAGGCAATTATCTGTCCATGGTATCTGTATAAGAATCTCTCTTCTTCAGAGCAAAAACCCTACTGAGGGTATGAGTTCCTTCATGGATAATGTCTGAGATCTGGTTGGAATTTATGGAGGACATGAACTGCTTTTGCCGTGATAGCCTCAGTGTAAATACTGAAATCTTCAAGAAACAGTATCTGGGTCTGCTCAGTCTGCATCAGCTCAATCTGGAATTCTGTTAAATGGTGGGATGGCCAATATGCCAACTATTCCGATCAAAGACCAGACCCTAAAACGAACCCAGGTCCCAGAGAAGCACCTGGAAAAGATGTTAATAATCCTATCATTAGGTTTGTGCCATCCCTGCATAGACTACTCAGCCAGCAGCAGGTGGAAAATTCCACAATACACACCAGATGTGAACTCTACATTTTGCATCCTCCACTCTTCCAATAATTACAATGCCAGGGGCATTCTGGGTAAATAAAATAACATCAGCCAAGTGACAGACACCATTGCTGCCATGCCATAGTCAGTCACCAGTTTAAACAAAAATAACTGTTTGTAGCAAATGAATAATAAAAGAAATGCAGTTATCATGAATAATAAAAGCAATCTCTAAAAATGAAGATTGATGCAGTAATGGCATGGTTAAAATTACTACACACTCCATTTATGGAGCTCTCCCATGACTATGCTCGGCAATTTCAGCTTGTAGAAACTGGTGTGATTTTGAAATGTGGAGGTAAATTTATTGACTTGGATTTGTATTACCTCTCTAAAAATTGCTCATTTTATTTATTAAATGTCACAGAGGCTTTTTTAACAACAATGATGAGAACTGGTTTGGTGTAGTGGTTAAGGTGCTGAACCAGGAGCCAGGAGACTCTGAGTTGTAGTCCTCCCTAAGGCATGAAAGCTGGCTGGGTGACTTGGGCCAGTGGCTTTCTCTTAATGGCATCACAGGGTTGTTGTGGGGAAGGCAGAAGGTGGGAGCATCATGTACATTGCCTTGAGTTGTACAAAATAAAGGTGGGATACAAATCTATTAGTACAATGATATGTTGAACTTTTCCACTATTGACATTTATCCAACAAAATGATTCTTAGTTCCAGTCTATAATTAATATTTAATTAATAATTAATAATTAATAAACATAATAAAAAATAAAAAAATAAAAAATAAAATACACCACTTTAATTAGATCTTGACAACTGGAGAATCATACCATAGCAGTTAAACTATTTTATGCAAAACAAGTGGAACACACCTTAGAAATTGCCTTAGTATTCAGTTTGGCAGGACTGCATAAACGTTAGGCCAGCACTGTTAACAGTTGACTGCTACATTAGCTATGGCAGATGTAAGATTTTGAGTGGCTGACATACTTTTGAAAACAGAATAAAAGGATAGTTTAGAAATCTTTTCATGATTATTTCTATTTTGAAAGGCTCACTTAGAAGGTATTATGAAATAATAGGTGTTTTTTTTTTGCTTTATACCATAATGAACTGGGAATTGTTTGTAAATTGAGAGAACTATTTAAATATTTTAGGGAGGGAGGGAGGGAGGGAGGGAGGGGGGGAAAGAAGGGAGAATCACACCCATGATATTAGTTCTAAAATACTCCAAAATGTCAGTGTGTCCTAATAACTTTTGGATATAACAACATAGTAACTGCTTCTTTATTATTGTTATGGGTTTGCTTTCTTGCTTTACTCTGAATACACATATGCATTAACGGCTGGAAAATAATTCACTGTGTTTGTAAGTGGTCAGCTCCCACTCCATTTTTATTTATATCTTAATTCAAAATATTGATAAACCATTTTTGGGATGAAGCATATAAGCCATGAACTATTTATTTATTTATTTGCAACATTTAAAGCCTGCCCCAGTTAAGAGGGAGTCTGGGAAAGATACAACAATATCATAAACAGAAAAGGGAAAAAAGGGAAAAAAAGGTATACAGTTATTTAAAACCCCAGTAAACAACAGAAAACCTCCTAGGTACCAAAAAGCTTAAACTGTCCTAAGGGCCAAGCACCTGCTGAAACAACACTGCCTTGGCTAATTTACAAAACATCCAGAGCAGGGGAGCCTCGTTAACTCTGGGGAAGAGAGCTTCCCACGGAATGGAGGTTGTCACACGGATGCATAAAGCCTGCTCAGGCCCCAAGTACTGCTTGTGGAAGGGGGGGCCTGCATCAGCCAGCCAGGTTCTCACATTGAACAAAGCCTGAAATGTAGCCTGGGTTTCATAGTTTAGCACTAGAGAAATCCAACTCTTGTGGCAGAGCATGATTTGTGAACCAGGGCACTATGAAGCTCTTCCTCCTTAGTGGGCATCTGCTGTACATACTTACATATTGTAGCTGTAAACTACAGAACCCCTCCAAGCATACAAATACCAGAGCTCACAAGCTCAGGGTGCACACTGTATTGACAAGAGTGAAATCTGGAGCTTTTAGCCTCAAGCCATAAACAATATCTCATAATTCTCTGGAACCGGATGCTGCCTGCATACGTAAGTCCATGAGAGGAACCAATAGTGAGAGGCAACTGGATGAAGCATGGAGCAGAGGAGGCAATGGCTGGGAGAGCCAGAAGCCAGAGGGTCCATGGCCAGGGAGAAGAACCAGGAATGAACTTGAGGCACCTGAAGCCAAGGAAGAACCTGCAGGAAAGCAGTAGCAGAAAGAAAATGCAGCCCCAGACTCTAGACCGTGGCAGAGTAATTCCACTTGGTTCAGGTCCTGGGTAACTGGGCCAGAGAGAGTTAAGGAGAGAAGCGGCTAGCATTCCTAAGCCTGTACATAAGTAAGTGTGGTGGGAGGAGGGAGCTAGTAGCAAAGTAGTAGAAGTTTAAGTCATTTAGGTATTAATTTAAGTATCATAGTACATATTTATACTTGGTCACTATAGATAGATATACATACTTATATAGAGACACGTACACACATGAAGTCTTGTAAATACACTTTGCATAAGGATTGTATAGTAATAAACCACACTGCCTTCGCTTGTTAGCTGTGTGTGTATGTGAGTGTGTGTGTCTTTGGATTGGATCCTATCCATTTCCACCCCCCACCAGAACTATGGGAATTCTTGCCCCATACTTGGATGGCCTGTGTTGAAGATGGTTTGCCTGGACTATTTGTAGAATACACGGGAGAAATAAGAATGAAAATTTCTTACTTACAGGCTGTTGAAGAGAGTTCAAGAAAATACTATATTTATATTAGAAATGCTGTGGAGGGCTTCTTAATCCTGTATTCTTACAAAACTAATATAAAGTTCATGACCTGGAGATACTTGCCTCAGATATCTTAGGGTATGTCTTATATTTAGAGTAAATATACTTGAGGTCTTACAAAGCAAGACAGCAAAAGATATCATTTCTATTGCTATCATGGAGAGAATATTCTCTTGCTCTGGAAGCTCTGCATATACTCTTAGTTTTTCAGAGTCAGAGCCTGGATTTTTGCTCTTCATTTTGTTGCCAAGCTTTTGTTACCAAATCACTAATTTTATCTAGACAGAACTTAACTTTTGGGAATGCTTGTTCTCAGCAGATGGTTGGTTTGATTTTAGAATCTTGGTTTTCAAAGCAAAGGAAAAATAGAGATGGAGGCTTTTCAGATTTTAAAAAAGCATCACCAATCTTTATTGCGGCCTTTAGCCATAGTAAAATACATAAAGCTATAATTATTAACACAACTTAAAAAAAACATAAAATGCAATAAAATTATGTTAAATACATTATTATAATAACTGTAATACAGATAGCAGTGGTAATCATGAAAATTTGTGCTAAACTTTGTGCTAAATATGTCCTTAGGTACAACAGATACAGCAAATGGTAGCACAAAATTGGGCAACCTGGAAAGATATGTCAGGGTCCTGGTCAGATAGAAGCAGTGAAGGATAGACATTGTGCTCTCTACCATGGTAGTTCTTTAAAATGGGATAAATGTATATCTACCAAGATTCTTTATAGAGAGAGCAATAAAGAAGCAGATGGCTTAGGGATTCCACAGAGCCATCTCCACGTGGGCATAAACACTGCTGAAAAGGAATGTTTTTATACAGCCCCAACAAAACTGCAGAGGGTAGTGCATCCAGCCCAGCTAAGGTGAAAGCCTAACGAAATTTCAGAATTAGAATTGAAGAGAGATAAGATGATGGCACATGCCCATTTGAGAAGAATACATAAACTGCAGGGTTGGCTACTAGGCTTAAACTTGTTTGAAAATCAATATCCCAGATATTGTTGTTTAAGATGACTCCTGGCATTTTCAAACCCTAATGGAGAGAGGCTTTCTGAAGAGAGTCCTAACAAATGGAGTTTGCTATTAGCTTTTGTTAGCCAGGTGGATTTAAAATGGTCTCCGAAAACCAGTGGAGCCAGACCCACAGAAGAAAAAAAATCAATTTCAACTAGAAATTAAGGAGATAGAACCAGGCTCTGGCACCCACAGAAACCATACCTGTCTCTTACCGTAAAACAGCATTCTTGATGCATCTTGGAACTGCAAGTAGTGCTCTTATAAATTTGTACTGGACAGCTTCCAAGATATTAAACTTTGTAAAAATGCAAATCAGAACACCATAAAGAAGCTGAGAGATGACCTTAGCAAAAAACCAAAAACAAACAAACCTTGCTAGCTGCAAGAATAAAATGTGCCCCCTTCAAATAGAAGAATCTTAAGACAGCTGTGGATCTACATTGGGCCACACTTGCCCAATAAGAGAAAGATAAGGAAGCCTGGAACTGCACCCCAAGGCATTTATAAGTATGTATCTGCTTTACTGAGGTCCCGTTAATTTGCCATTTATGTAACCTACTGTTGTGTCATGCAAACATTAGCATTTTCATTTTTTGGTAATTTACTACAAGTTGTTCTTTTGGGCAAAAGGAAGCCAATGTCCTCAATTCCCTTCTCATTCCCACCTGGGAGACCAACAAAATTACTACATTGTCTGCATATAGCAAGGCTGGAATTGCATGATCTGCTAACATTGGAGAGTGATAATTACAAGATGAGAAAGCCTGAATTATTGAATTGATGTACATATTACAAAGTAAGGAGGCTAGAATACACCCTTGCCTTACCCCTCTTTTGGTGGAAACACCTCCAGACAGGAGCCCCCAAGGGGAACATCTGACTCACAGTGAGGTGTTAGAATAAAGAGTCTGGTTAAGAAGGAGCAATCTTTTATCCACTGAGGATGGCTGTAGTTTATTCCGTTACCCTCTCCCTTGGAATCAGGTCAAAAACTGATCTGAAATCCACAAAGGCTGCAAAAAGGGTGCCTTTGGGAAGTGAGGTATATTTTTCAGCTAAATAGTGCAGGACCAGACAGCACTCTAAGGCAGAACAGTCCCCCTAAATCCCACCTGTTCCTCAACAACAATATTTTCACTTTGGACCCAATCTAACAGTTTTAAATAAAGACATTTTGCATATAGTTTGCTTATTGTATTAAGCAAACTAATTGGTCTATAGTCGGCAGGGTTACGTCTATTTTCTGTATTCTTATAGAGAGGGATAACTATGGCCTCATTCCACTCAGAAGGAAAACATGCTGTGCTATTAATATAAGTAAAAAGAGCAGCCAGCACAGGGGCCCACCAATCTTTATTTTCCTTTAGCAATTGCCATCCCACGGCCTTGTTTAGGGTGACATGTGCCCCCTTTGGTAGAAGGGGTTCAGAGAACCTCTTGCGGGGATGTATTTGTTCAGCATCTATTAGACAAAGTCACTCAAATTCATTCAGAGTTGGGCTCCAGCCTTGTTGCAGGTCCAGGGGAGATGCCTGGGGAAGAGTCTTGCCTGGTTATCTGGGATTGGTATGAACTTGTTGGGCCTGAGGAAGTGGACAGGGTCCTTGGAAATTTGAACTCAGCCACCTGCTCTTTAGATCCATGCCCCTCCTGGCTTGTTAAAGCAGCCTGGGGAGGATGTTGTGTGAGTGGGTCCTAGTGGTGGTGAACACTTCCTTGAGTGAGTGAGTTGTTTCTTTACCTCTTAAAGAGGCCTTGGTTTGCCCCTTCCTGAAGAAGCCATCGCTGGACCCCACTATACTGGACAATTTTCATCCAGTATCTAACCTCCCCTTTCTGGGGAAGGTGGTTGAGAAGGTGGTTGCACGGCAGGTTCAGAGGACCTTGGCTGAAATGGATTATCTGGATCCTATTCAGTCGGGATTCAGACCTGGGTATGGGATGGAAACGGCATTGGCCACGTGTTTAGATGATCTCTGGCATGAGTGGGATGGGGGTTGTGCATCCATCCTTGCCCTACTTGACCTCTCTGTGGCTTTCGATACCATTGACCATGGTATCCTTCTGGATCAGCTCAGGGGATTGGAGGTGGACAGCCCTGTGTTGTGCCGGTTCACCTCTTTCCTCCAGGGTCGGTTCCAGTCAGTTCTGATTGGGGAGGAGAGATCCCACCCCCACCCCCTACTGTGTGGGGTGACACAGGGTTCAGTGCTCTCTCCACTCCTATTCAACATGAGGCCATTGGGAGAGATCATCCATCGCCATGGGGTGAGGTATCATCAGTATACTGATGATACCCAATTATGCATCTCCGCCCCTGGCAAATTAAGCTATGCTATGGATGCCTTATCCTGGTGTCTGGAGGCTGTGTGGGTCTGGATGGGGAACAACGGGATTCAGCTGAACTCAGAGTAGCTTTGGGTTTTGAGGTCTGTCAGTTCTAAGATGATGCCATCTTTGGTGCTGGATGGGGTTGTACAACCCCAGACAGACCCAGTGCACAATCTGGGGGTCCTCCTGGACTCATGATTCCTGCTTGAAGAGCAGGTAGCAGTCGTGGCTAGGAGGGCCTTTATACAGCTTTGTGTTGTGCACCAGTTGTGCCCATTCCTGGATCAGGGGGCTCTGCTCACAGTTACTCATGCCCTAGTCAACTCCCAATTGGATTAATGTAATGCCCTCTACATGGGGCTGCCCTTGAAGAGTATCCAGAAGCTTCAGCTGGTGCAAAATGCAGCAGAACAGCACATATTATGCCTCTGCTCTGTGACTTACATTGGTGACTAGTCTGCTTCCAGGTCCAATTCAAGGTGCTGGTTTTGATCTTTAAAGCCCTTCATGGCATGGGGCTGGGTTATTTGAGAGACTGCCTCTCCCAGTTTATATTTACCCAGCCCATCAGATCTGGCAAGAGAGAGATGCTGCGGACCACATCTCTCAGGGTACTACATTTGAACTTGAGGTGGCTTCATTGCTGATTGAATCTCATGTGTGTGTGTTTGACATGTTTATTGCTTTATACTTTTTTGCTGTATGCCACCCAGAGTCACTTCTTGTGAGATGGGCGGCCACATAAATTTGATAAACAAACAAACAAACTCTGGAGGGATAAAATCACCTCCAGGAGCTTTTGAGATTTCAATTGTACAATGAGATCCTTAACCTCGGTTATAGACACAAAAGGCCATTTGCGAGAAGTTGCCACTGGGTGGAAACCACCACTGGATTATTTAATTATTCTGGATCAAAAATGTTGTGAATGTAACTCTCCCAAATATCTGCAGGTATTTGGCAAGTGGGACCTAAGTGACTACCCTTAGGAGAGTAGTTAAGGAGGCGCCAGAACCAAGCAGGGTTCTTAAGCTTAGCTGTTGTAATTTGTCTCCCCCAATCCTCTCTCAGCACTTGCTCTTTCTTAGATTTTAAAAGTGCTTTACAAAACTTCTTATGCTGAGTGATTGAAAGGAATCTAATGAGTTCTCAGATTGAAAAGTATATACTGCAGTAAGTATATATTTTCTGCTTTATAATGATCTGTGTCAAACCAAGGTTTGGATCTCATATGGAGGGGGCTAGGACTAATTGAAATTCTAGATAGCGGGGCCCGGAAAGTGTGGATAATACACTGGCAATGCAATAATACCTGTTTAGAGGAGTCTGCTAAACAAATTTGGAAGCCAAGCTGAAGGAGGGCTTCTGAATTTAACAGAGTAGATGAGGTTTTTTGCCACTCTGGAAGACCATTTATTCTGAATGAGTCTTTTTGTTGTGGTCTCAGGTTGACAGTAAGCTACAGCTAGGAACTTAATTGTTACTTTATTTACTTATTTATTTATCTATCACATTTCTTCACTGCCCATCTTGACAAGTGACTCTGGGCAGTCATTTTAGGATTCAAATGGCAGATTAATGGGAAATGGTCACTATCTGGGTGATTTCCTACATAGAAATAGATTATTAGATGAGCGTTAAGTAGGTTGAACCATAAAATAATCAACTGCACTTGCTCTTTTGGAGCCCCAGAAGGTTAGTTCCCATTTAAATCTCCTCTAGCGGAAATATTTAGGATGATCAAGTCCAGTGTATCTATAAGCTGGGCCAGTTGGAAGCCTGCCATATTACAGTGTTTATCTTTAGGTTGTTGAGTCTGTAAAAGGCAGATCATTTCATTTGAGGGGAGATACCAATTAAAATGAGCTTGTAAAAAAGCATCTGATTCCCCAATACAAGCATTGAAATCACCAGCAATAATTACTAATGTGTCTGGGTACTGGCAAAACAGAGTAGAGATATAGTAGCCAAGAAGATCCCAAATACTATTAACTTCATTACATCTGTGTAATGGGAGAGACCTCAGTTAGGAAAAGGAAAAAAAAATTGAATTAGGAAGAGAAAACTGACTTTCATGAAAGAAGTGGGATAGAGAAGGATGCAATCTAGTTCATTCTTGTCTCCCTGGTTTAAATTCAGCGTGATCTTCCTGAAGTATTCATTTACAGGTAATCCTCAACTTAGGATCACAATAGGGACTGTAAAAATTTGTCATTAAGTGGTGCAGTCATTAAGTGAAGCATCATGTGACCACACCAGATTTTATGACATTTTATGTGGCAATTGTTAAGCGAAACACCGAGGTCATTAAGTGAATCACACAGTCCCCCGCTGATTTTGTGAGCTGATTTTGTGAGCTGATTTTGCTTGTTGGAATCTGGCTGGGAAGGTTGCAAATGGTGATCATGTGACCCCGGGACACTGCGACTGTTGTGAATACATGCCAGGTGCCAAGTGCCCAAATTTTGATCATGTGACCACAGGGACGCTGCAGCAGTTATAAGTGCAAGGACCAGTTGCGAGTCACTTTTTTCAGTATCATTGTAACTTCGAACAGTCACTAAATGGATGGTCGTATGTCAAGGACTACCTGTTAATGTAATTTTTCATGTATCATTGTCACAGGTTCATTTGATACCCAAGGGTTGTTTACTCAGACTCATCAAGACGTTCCCAATGAGACACTGCACACAGACCTTTTGTTCACCCCTTTTATGTTGGGGGGTTCTTTTACTTATAAAACCACTAGTTACAGTATAAAAGTGCCTTTGTTCTACCTAGGTGACCAACTAATACAATTCTTCCCAACTAATCTATGTTTCTATCACTATTACTACTCTAAACTATGTCTATTCTAACTAATACATGTAGGTCACTAAGCTATTCTACCACTATATTATTTCTATTACTATAACTATTAAACCATAGTAACAATTCTACTACTATCTTTAGAACCCAGTTTTAGTGGACGAAGTCTCACTTGCTCCTTCTCTACCTTTGACTGCTGTTCCCTCCCTCCCTTCTTGCTTCTGCTTCTCCTACATACCCACACCACCAGCTGTTCCAAACCCAGGGCTTTTAACCATCTCCCTGCCCTCCTTACGCTGAGGTATGTTAGGCTTAAAGGGGAAGGAAAGCACTTAAAGGGTGCCTACAATTTTATGACCGTCCATCCTGCCACAATCATTGAAAAAGGTGTGTGAAAACATTTCTGTCACAAAGTCACTGGTTTTATTTTCAGTTCACTTCCCTTTTTGTCCAGCATTGATCAGTGCATTGTAATAGTGTTTGTCATCACTGAAGTATAATAGCTTCAGATCACGCAATTCCACAAGTTGTCAGAATATTTTAAAGGATATTGAAAAGTGTATAGCGGACCTCCAATGATCCATAATGCCACAACTTATAACAATGATTCTCAGTCTTATGACTGGAGTAATTAGCACTTATGAGCAGACCTAAAATATTTGAGGAAGGACATTATTAGACACTGAAAATATTTTCCCTGAACATATTCAAAGTTTTTAAAAAGTGTTTAATTGAAAAATTGTCTCCAAAGAAATAGAGCATCCTGTGGCTGAAGAAAAGAGGCAGAGACTGTTCTGCTGTTAAATAGTGTCCTTTAATTGATTAACATTAATTAAGCAAGTTAATTGATTAATATTAATACCATTGAGTATTATTAATTAGTAATAATTAATGGTATTCTTACATTAATTCTTGCTCTGGAAAATATTTTTACTTTTTGGGAAAATGCTACTAGAAGGAATAAGCAAACCACAGCAATTCATTCAAAAACTGCAATGGCAGAGGTGAAGCTCAATCAGCTATTCCGTTCTATTTCTGTTCAGTAAGCCACATAACTTTTTTGTTTGTTTACAAGCTTTGTCTTGAACAGTAGTTTTTTAAATAACACTTCATTTAGGCCAAATCCCTATCTTGATTCCCAATTTACTTATTTTCTTCCACTTTGTTCACTGAACACTGCTGCTACTCCCCCCCCCCCTCTATTTTGAAGTCTAAATTTATTTCTTCCCATTAAGTCTAATATCTTTGCTCCTTTCAAACTTATATACAGATCATCAGCCCCCAACTTTGCTGATTTGCAGAATCATCTATTCCAAGGGAGCCCTAAGAATGAGATATAACTAAGTGAGAAGGCTGCTTCCTATAAAACACTGCCCAAGGCAGCTGTTTAGATTACCACTGGTCTGGGTTGTAAATTTGAAGGCTACAGCATATGCATATGATTTACAAGGCCATTACGCCTGTTGTATAATGTTTACAAATGTCCTCAAATGTTTGTATAAATAGATTTTAATAGCAGTGTAAAAAAATTAGTCTTCCATAAAGGTAAATTTAATTCCTTTCTCTAATTCTGCAGTTCTGACCATGTCACCATTTGAGCTTTTGAACTGTATTTGCAATTACTGATAACATTTCTTGCCTCTAGAGTAACAACCTTTCAGAAATTCACATACTGTTCTTCAAGCTATTGATCTGACTCCATCTAATCTCTCTCTTCTGTGGAGGCAAGACACAACCTCCTGGAGATATAAACTACACCCCGCCCCTTTTCTCTACTTGCTCTGATCATGTGATTCTCCAAGGATTCAGGCAGGGGGTTCCTATTTCTGTATCCCAGTAGTCCAGTCCAGTCGTTTATCTCAGGTGGCAGACTGGGAAGATGGCACAGTGAGCAGGCATTTGTTATGACTTCTCTTGTTTTCATAACCTCATGTGGGTTCTGTGTCCAAAGGATATGCTTAAAGGTTGGAGGTGAATCACTTTTTATTGCCAATTGATAACAGAAAGAAAAAGAAAAGATTACATGCATGTAAGTATTGTATTACTAATTGCCTACGTATTCTGTTTTATCACATACATCCCACTCAGCTTGTAGATGTATTTATTTATTTGCTGTTTCTGTAGCCCACCCCAATCCACAGACTCTGGACAATGTACGATGGAGTCCAGAAATAGGGAATAAAAGCATGAAGAAAAAAACAGGTACTTAATAGATACTCCAGCAAATGGCCTCCATAAGCATGCAATTCTGGTTAAAAGAATGGTAGAGTAGTGTTTTGACAGTTTTACAAAATGCCAACAGTAGGGAGGCTGCATGAACCTCCAGGAGCAAGAAATTTCCAAATAGTGGGGCCCACAACAGAGAAGGCCTGCCACTTAGTCTCATAAGGAGTGGGGACTAAATGTAGACCTTCTCATTATGTTCCTATGTCATGTTCCCCGTTGCAAGGCATCCATGCATCACAACGGGGAACATGCCTTTCAGGAAGGAGGAAGGGATAACCCTAATCCTTTAAGCACTCAACCACTAGAAGCAATCAAAGGACAAAGGAGGCACACCTTTGCCCGGACCAGAGGAGCCATCAACAGATTGGCGGAACTTCCACACATTACCCCGGGGGATGCACCTGCACCGGACAAGGAGAGAAGACAGAGGAGACCGGCGGTGATCACCCTAATCGCCCATCAACAGACCGGTATCGTTTCCAGATCGCCCATCAAGGATCCGGATCCAGCTTGTGGGACAATAGGGGGTGGAGGAGGACAAGGTCTGCCACGCGGGTATATACGGGGTACCCCGCAACCACGCCCGCATTCCCGTCTTTTTGCGTGTGTGCACTCTGTACTCAATAAACGGAAATCCTTAGCCCCATCTAAGTGAGTCCGTGCCTTATTGGGAAACGAGGCATCCGTTACATCCTACCAAATGGGCAGATTCAACCTTGGCAAGGATGTGCCTGATGTAATCTGGCAGTATGCCATATAGATTTTGCTTTGTGATAACAACCACTCTGAATTTGGTCCAGGAGTTTGGTAACTGGTGCAGCAGCTTTAGCAGTAGTGTTAATCTACAATGATCGTCTATCAGTGATCTAGCAGAGGCTTTGGAAGAGCAAATTTAATGCAGTATTCTGGCCATCTCCATATTCCAGACTTTGATCAGGCAGAGAATATGTCCACCAAATATTGAGGAAATTACCCAAGTACCCTCTGGAATCCATCTGGATCCAGCCTGCATCTGGAGTAGTTCAATCAAATGGGCCTACTACCCATGCATAGTCCAAAGTGTCTGCAAGATGCAGTTTAACAAGGAAGTGATCTGACCATGACAAAGGTCAGGTGTTAATGTCCTCCATCTCATCTGTACCAAATCCAGTGAATGCCCTCTCATATATGTTGGACCAAAGATTACCTATACGCCACTGTTGATTCCATGAACTCATGAGCTACATCAAAACCCTCCCCCAGGTCAGGGAAATTGAAATGTCCCAGGACTAATTCTTGTGAGCTCCAATATGGCATCCAGGAACTCATGGAGGGCCACTACTAAGCAGCTAAGCAGCTAGTAGACCAGCAACAGCCCTATATCTCTATAGCCCAATTCTGCATCTAGGCATGTGTCCTGATTCCAGCTGCTGGATAGAGGTCCTGGCTCGCAAATATTTTACTGCTAGCAGACATGGTGGCTGAAAACACACTGCTGTCAACACCACTGCTACTTATTGTTACCTCCCCACAGCCATGCCCCAACCTCCAGCTTGAGTCCCATTTTATTCACTACCAGCCAAATTGCTGGCTGAACACTGCCTCTCCGCTGGCCCAGTTGACCTCCTTGGCATTGCTTTCTGGAATGCTGCTGCTGTTCCCCACTACTAGCCAACCTGCTAGACTAAATCTCTCTGTTCCTGCTTCTCATTGCTGGCCAAACTGCCAGCCATTCTCTGCCTGGGACCCCACATGAGCTTGCTGCTCTCAGACTCACAATGCTATCATTAGGCACTGATGCTAGCATTTCTCCAGACCAGTGTTTCTTAACCTTAGCAACTTTAAGTTGTGTGGACTTCGACTCCCAGAATTCTGGCTGGCTGGGGAATTCTGGGAGTTGAAGTCCACACAATTTAAAGTTGCTAAGCTTGAGAAACACTGCTCCAGATCCTTCCGTCTCTTTCCTGGAACTCTGGAACTCTTCCCCCTCTTCCCCCTCTTCCCCAGTCACAACCTGGAATGCTCATAACCTATGAAGCGTTCGGCAATCTTCTCTTTGCTCACTCATATTCAACCAGCACACCTTTAAGCCTTGAAGTCCTTCCTGTAGCTGGAATGCACCCTCCAGGAAAGGCATATGGGACATACAAGAGAAAGGGGGGAACTGGATATGTAGGACAGGACAGATCTTTCCAATCATACAGCTGGTGTTGAACTTGGTAGCTTAAGTCCCTGCTTCCAACTATGTAATTCTGTGATCTGGGGATGTGAAGGGCTTTTTGCTAACTCATGCCTTCAGTTTCACCTGTCAGTTTCTTTTATCAGGATTGGCAGCTCTCAGTTCCATGTTTTTGGGGTAAAACACATTTCCCCCCTAACTCTACAATAAACATAACATGTTACAGGAAGAAGTCTATCATATGTCATTCACCGAAGTACTAAATGAATTTCAGTGGCACTTCTCAGCTGAAAGCACCACTGAAATGCATCCAAATAACCACTATCATTCAGATGTGACTGGAGCTGCAGGACTACCACCTTCTCGATCACCTTTTTCAAAAACTGAATATTTGAGACTAACTCATAATTATATAGATCTTGTGGACTATAGGAGTGTGTTTTCAGTTGAGATCCCCTTTAGATCAAGGAATACCAACCCCAAGGGGCATTTATTTACACTTCTTAATCATGGAACCATTCTCATTCTGACTGATTTTACCAAATAAAAGGGGCAAGGGTTGAGTAAGCGAATGGTAGCTTTCATCGGTCCACAAACTATGTTCATATCCTTGAGATTTACAAGTTCAGTTGGCAACTGTTGATATCTTGTTCTTGGAAAAGTTGCAATATTTTTAAAATGTTATTTTGAATATGTTTTTGTATGGCTGCAGTTAGGTTAATTGTTAAAGCTTGTTAATGTTATGAGGTTCTTTGAATATGGTTACTGTGAAAAATAGAATATCAATTAACAGAAAAAGAAAGATTCTAGAGATCAGTAGTGCAGCAAAGTACTTAATGGGCTTAATGATAATAGTGGAAAGGAACTTCTTTTGAACTATTGTAAGCACCACTTAGAAATAAGTCTCAGTTTGTTGCAGAAGGAAATATTGTAAATGATAATGATAATGCAGTAATAATAATGTACATGCCCAGTCCTCATACCTAATTATAGTTGTTTGTTTTATTAGTTTTACTCATCTATTCTGTATGTGTGGATACTTGTTCTGGATCTAATTTGCAGTCACAACAAAATCAGAATAGGGGTTATCATTGTCAATTGAACAGTTTATATTATCTATTTGCTATGCTTGAATATTTGTGGTATTTACTGAAGTCAGAAGCCACACAAAGCATAAAGGAAAAGAAACTGACTATATGCGAAATTCTAGAAAACATCAGCTTGATGGTTAGATCACATAATACGTTAATCGTGTACAATGCCACTGTCCTGACAATTTAATGCATGCATGGGAATCCTGATGGAGACAAGTTAGAGAGCTAAAACTGTAGTAAACCCACAAAGTTTTATGAAAGCACAAAAACTAGCAAATCATTCTAGAATGAGCATTGTGACAACATGCAGCCACTCAGGGGTGTCTGCCATTTTGTCATGTGAGCTTGCAAACATACACAGTTCTTTGTTAGTTGATAGCAGAAAAAAAAAGTGGAGGGTTGGGAGATAATACCCTGTCTCAGGGATAGAAACATTCTCATAGATAAAGAAGGCTGCTGCTATACTGACAGAGGATAGAGAAAGCTGGAGACTTGAGAGAGTTTAAGAAGGAAAAATTATGGCTAGAAATCCTGAGATGGACTAGACAGTTTTGAACTGTTGAGGACTTATTGGTTCCAGGGGAGGTTTCAGAGAAGATCACTGAAGAATTTCAGTTCAAGACTGTCGTGAAGCCCATAAAGAGGATGACATCAAAGGATATTTCTGTCCAACACAGAGGGTAGAAAGAGAGATTGGTCACATCTTACAAGTCAATGAGAAAATGCCAGCCAATATAATTATTCCCGTTACTTAACTCTAAGCAGGGACCTACAAATAGCAATACATGCATTTAGTTAATACTGTAGGCCAGTGTTTCTCAACCTTGGCAACTTTAAGATGTGTGGACTTCAACTCCCAGAATTCCCCAGCCAGCATGGTAAAAGGGGTGCAATTAATATATTACTGTGGTTACAATTAAAAACCACACAGGTTGAAACACAAGAAAGTTAAGCAAAGGGACATAAAATAAGCTAAAGGACATCAACTAAAGTAAGGGCCTTTCATGAAGCAGGGGGAAAAGAAATGATGCTTTGTGCTGGATATTTTTACATTCCCAATTAGAAAATGAGAGAAGTTTACAGTATACAGTATATACATTAAAATTCTGTCATCTCTAAATGCCTCTTGGGCATTTAACTTATTTTACTTTACATTAATTTTAGTTAATTATCATGCTTTAGATTGTCCTTACTGGGTACTTTTTCTGAATGCATATGATAAAAACAGGTGCTGTTCTGAGCTATTTTAGAGGGGAGTAAATCCATTTTCAGTGCCTCAAAAGATAAATAACACCTAATGGATAGCTGGAGGTTTAGAAATGAGGTATGGTAATGAACTGATCTGCTGCAAAACTCGTAAAAGTTGTATTCTAGAGCAAAACTTTCTTTAAAAGGTTAAGGATGTTGCTGCATGATTAATTACAGAGCTTTTGAATAAGTCATGGAGCCTGCCATTTCTTTCAGCAGCCATTACAGAAATCAGCAGGACTTTCTCAAGAGGATTTGTACTTAGGATTCAGATTCCAACCAACAGTGATACTGCTAAGTGTAAAATGGTCTCTCTCATTTCTCTAGGCAACATTTCTCTAGGAATTATTCTCTGCTATAGCTGAATGGAAATAAAGCCCATTCACATGGGGCATCCATGGAGTTGATTTGATGCTTAGATTAGAAGCTTATTTTGATTTCATTTTAAATTTAAGAACCATGGTCTAGAAAATGGGCACTTTCCTTCCATATGCTGGTAGTTAAGGAATGGTGGAGACTGGCTTGTCTGACCCAGATATGCACTGATACTGGAACCTGTGACAGAAATTTAATGAAAACCATCTGGGTTCCATACATGCCTGATTGTCATGATCACCGTTGCGATGCTTGTGACATCGCAACGGCTCGCGTGACAGTGCAGGGAAATGGGTACCGGGCGGATTAAGGGAAAAGGCAACTAGCTAACAAAAGAGAGCAACAGGTGCTGGCAACAAAGTATCGACTCTAGCCGGAGGCACGGAAGAGAGAGATACAATGTTGCAAAGAAGGTAATTGACAAGACCAGACCATGAGGCGCGCCCGAGCTGTCAAAGAGATTACGAACCTGATTGCCCGGCAATGAACCATCACCAGCCAGGGAAGCAATCAAGGAAACGCCCGGAGCACAGGAGGGGCTCCACGACCCCTCACCTACCGGCAACAGAACCAACGGGGCTCGGGGCGCACCCAAAGTAAGAAGGGGTGGAGTGCTGACCAGCGCGGGCTATTTAAATCCCGTTCCGGCACGCTCCACTCACTCTCAGCTTTTCTTAAAGGGCACGCATACTGTTACTCAAATAAAACCAGAACCTAAGCCTACACTAGCGTCTGTGTTTTACTGGGTAGCAGGCAGAGCCTGACACTGATGCTTTATGTGACTAATCTCCAAAGAGCATTAAGTATCAACTACAGTGAAGAACTGAGAAAGGTTGCACATTAGCTAATAATGCTGTGGTCTTGCTTTGAAAGCAAGTGAAACAAAGCTACAAATAATTACATAGATCCAAAGATATACCAAGGGGACAACTGATGAATTAGCTACAGTATCAATCATGTTTGTTCCAGTAATTGGAATAATATCTTCATCTGTGTAAGAAAGGGAAATAAAAAGGTTGAGGAATTTATGTGACAAAGTACATTACGATAGCCCAAATATATAACACCATCTTTGTTGGACTTGGAGTAAAGAGGCCAAGGTTTAAACCTTTGGACTGGTTGTTCTTTCTTAGTCAATTTATTTCCGGGGTGGCTGTTCTGGAGTTAAAATTAGGGAAGACCCACACGTATAGTCCCTTTAATTCTCAAAGAAAAGCTCAGATATACAGTAAATGCAACAGGTAAATAAACAGTACACCATTACGTTCTCATGTGGTCAGATCATTATAGGAGGATCTTGCTACTGAATCAATATCTGGCAGTGGCCTATTGACCCAGGCCTACAGCTCTCTGGTGTTCATTTAGGGCATTCTTGACTAGTGCCCCAGAGTCAAAAGGTCCCCCAGTGAGTCCCAGAGTACAATAGGCTGGACATAATTGGATGTTTGTTTTATTATTTTTCCTTCAGAAATATATTGTTCTTTTCTGCAGTGAAGGGACAGTTACTGCCAAGTGAAGCTTAGACACTCTAAAAACTCAACCCACTACAGCACAACCAACACGAGCTATGAAAAGGATAACACTGCCATACATCAGAAACATCTCAGAAACACCAACAGACTATTACAACCACATGGCATCACCGTAGCACACAAACCAACTAAAGCCCTCCAAAACATCTTAAGTAAACCAAAAGATCCAGTAACCCAAGAAGAAAAAACGAGTTATCTACAACATACAGTGTAAGCACTGTAAGAACCACTATGTAGGACAGACAGGCAGAAGACCAGCAGAGCACATCCAAGAACACCAACTAGCAGTCAGAAGACATGATGAAAACTCCTTACTCACAACACATGGACGGACTCAGCCATAGTTTTAGCTGGGAAACGGTGAGCATCCTAGATCAAGCCAAATCCAAAAACGCCAGAGAATTCCTGGAAGACTAGCACTCAGACAGGTCAGCCATCAACAGGCACGTAGAGGTAGACAACGTTTACATAGCATTCAAAAGAGACAATAAAAAAGCTAACGAGGAAAGAAAAAGACCAGAATGCCTCCTTGCCAGCAATCATCACCCAGATAAGCAAAGATTAGCACTAGAATTAATGTCAGACAAACAATCAAGCAGTAAACAATACCCTAATCAAGGAACTACCAACTCAGACAAACAACCAAGCAGTAAACAACAGCCTAATCAAGAAACTACCAAGGAGAGAACAACACCCCCACCAACACTGTCAGGGCAAGCTACTGTATATAAACAGAAAGCAAATCCCATTCCCTTCTAGCACTGAAGATGTTGCCTAGCCTGGCAATGAAATGCCTGCAAGCAAACAACCAAGCTCAGAGAGCCCCAAGAACCCCACGCTCTAAAAACTAGAATCTTTTGCCTCATTTTGATATGTCACACTTATGAGGGTGTCTGCATTCTACTGCCTGGTCCCTGCCCACTTGGTAACCCTGGCAATTGGCAGTGGGGGTTGAACTACATTGACGCCTTCACTGAAAAGGTGCTCAGCTCTCTTCTTTCCTAATGTTTCTAACTAATGGAAGTGGTGATGGAAGAATAGAGATTAAGTTTTTCTGCCTGTTTATGAATAAGTTCCACCTAAGTCAGGGATTTATAAATAAGTCTTCTTGGAAATATTCCTCTAGTTTTTATGTAAGTCATTAGTAAAAGGAAGCAAATCTTTTTTTTTTTTGGTTTGTGACAGAAAACAAGCGTAATACCAATTTATAATGGAATGACTTCTCAGTGTAACTGTTCTGTTTATATTATTAGAGCCATATGAATATATTTCAAGGACTATTAATTAAAATCTATGATCCAGAATTATGGATCATCCTCATTATGGACTTTTTAAACACAGGCATAACATATCAAAATATAAAGGCAGGGACCTTGAAGCTCTTAAGCCATCATGAAAAATCATCTTTAATATTCCAGTCAACACATAATGAATTTCCAGAACAATATACTGTAGTTTGCTACCAATATTTATACATTTCTGGCAAACCAAGTGTTGTTGCTGCAAATTCTTAGTTTAGGGTTCTCAGGTTTAGGGGCTATATATAATAAAATTTCTTCATGAATTTTAGAATGATGACATCTATGTTCATGATGCCATTAACAACTGGATCCCCAACACAGGAGACCCTTCCTTTAGCTCCTACCACACTCCAGGTCCCACCTATTTTTAAAATTACTTTTAGATGGAAAGGACACATACTGCAGTCTCAGTTATCATCTTTGGGTCCCACATACAGTATATCTCAAAGAACCTTTTAGAAAATAAAAAAGTGCAGGGTTTTATCTGGAAGTATGCCCATCTGGCCAGAAAAAAATGGTAGAAGTCATCTATCATACTGTAACATAATGCATTTCCTCAGGGAAAATATTGAAAAAGCATGGTCGCTAGCTAATCTAGTTCATGGCACTGAATGATATCAGTCAAGGTATTCTTCTAACCTGGTGACAAGGACACAAATCTGATTACTTCCTTATCTTTTTAGCTAATCTCAACAGCAGACACAAGTCCATAAACCTGAAAGATGTCATTGGTACTTAGGAGGATATATAGCTGCTCTGTGGAGGGTGCACAATTGGCTTATTTTTAGTCCCAGGTTGGATCTGTGGTTAGGATCTGAGTCTCATCTTTCCTGGCTCCATGTGAGATCTTATCTGTGATGTTGTGAGACATAGCTTGAATCCCAGATATCTCCAGGTCCATTCTTCAAGGTAGCATCCTGTACCCATCCTGTGTGCTTATTATGGCTGGAGATACATAACCTTCCCCACAGATAAAGATAAGAGGGTTGAAGAACTGAGGATAGTCCTTTTCGGGAGGGGGCTCCTATTTTGCAGAACAGCTTTCCCCAAAGCTATTTTGGTTCATTCCCTAGTGCAGGACCAGGAAATCTCATCCGCAGGAAGGCTAAAACTACTTTTATTGAGATTGGCTGTAACAACTGAATCTTGCAAGTCTGATTGTGCTGTACCTCCTCCTTCAGCGAATTAGTGAGGCATCTGCCTGAGCTACTTCCAAATGTTATCTCATTGTTCTGGATTAAAAAATGTTTCAGCCCCTTTCGCCCAGGTAACAGCTCTTGCATATTTCCATCAAGATCATCTTCCTTAACCTTTACACCTGGCATCATTCCAAAAGGCTATTAAAATACCACTGTTCTGGCAAGACTGTGAAGATTCATGTTGTTGTGATTAGACAGCAATGGCACAAATGGCTGTTTTAATTTTCCCTATGTTTACATAGGGTTTTTTTTTGCCTTTATTGTTACTATTATTATACTATGGCTTTTTAATGGTTTATGTTGTTGTTATTTAAGGAGCTGCTCTGGATTTGACAGCATATAAACATAATATTTCCCTGGTTCTGTGTTCAATATATTCAAGTGATGTGTATCTTTCTGCATAATTTAAGTGTGTGTGTATGATTATGTGTGTGTATATATTAATCATATATGAGAAAGAACAAGCAAAAGGAAGAGAAAGGTCTCTAAAGCCCTTGTTGAAATCAAGCAATAGTGCTGGGAAATAGGTTTGATGGACCCTGGATAATATGCCTCAGCATCCTCAAACCTCTACTGCTTTCTTGAGCCTTCCTGGACTCCCCCCAACATCATCCTATCTCTTCCCATGACTTGCTCTGCCTCACACAGGGAGAGGTAACTTGGGATTTCTAAAAACATTTGACCCAAATCGTTGGATGCACTGAAAAACATCTCTATGAAAAAAGAAAGAAAAGAAAGAAAAATGGTGCCTTCTGTCCTCTTTTTTTCCAAAGAAGTTGTCAGTGACAGCAGTCGGGATCAGCTCATTCCTCTGCTTTGTAGGGTTCCTTAATGTTGCAGTTGTGGTGTGATCATCTGCCACAAAGCTCCAATCTCTGCTTCTTCCACCAACAGTTCTCAATATGCCTGTAGTTCTCCTATACCTTGAGTCTCTTTGTAAAAAAGGAAAATTGGTAGTAACTGCTCCTGCTTCTGGGATCTGTGGCCATTTAGCAGCGCCGCCAAAATCCAGGACCATCCTCTGTGCTTTTAAGCTTATGTTCCTGATCCACCCTTATGAGCTATAGCCTTAACAAGAGACCAATATGGTCATTCTGGCACAGGTCATTTTGCCTATAAGTGCAAAATTATGTCAGGTCAGAAATAGTGCTTGTTCCATGTGGGTGAATACCAAAGAAAGAAGATGCAGCTGAAGTGAGAATTGGCCTAGGAGGACAGGGGATAAAGGAGACAATAAATTATGTCTGTGGGAAAAAAGATTAAGAAAGTGTAAGCCACCATAAGGAAGAATCCACTGAGGTTTGGTCAGTTTGTTTTGTGAAACCCTTGAATGGAAAATGGAGAGAATCTGAATCACTGTGCTGGGCTCTAGAACTGAGTCATAGCTGAAGAGCTGAAAGAGGAAAGCAATCAATGCTGCTGCAGATGACTGCAGTCATTGTAATGCTAAACCTGGACTGCATTTTGTAACCAGCACCATTGTCAAGGGATTTTAAACTCAGCAAACAATAGCCTATGTTACTTATCCGCTATACACACCCACACACCCATATTAAACAGAGCATTCCACAATGGAGGAAACATTCTTATTGATTGATAAAAATAGCAACCAATCATAAATTTAACGTTTTATTAAAAGTCAGTCATACCTTTTCTCCCTAGATGATAAGGATAGATGTGTTAAATATTTGTTATAATATCCTCTCTTTCTTCAAAAAGATTGGCCTTTTTTCTTAAACTCACCATAACCTTGTAAAGTGAGTTAGGCAAGCTGTAATAGTGTGCGAGTTATTAACCTTCTAGTCAAATGTGCTTGCTCCTTTCCAATTCTGCCAAAATCCAGTGCAGGTGAACAAACAGTACCGCAAGCTAAGATCAGTCATTTCATCACGTAGGCACAGCTATTCATTCCAAATAGCCCGGCACCATATGCTTTGCACAGAAACAAATCATTATATATCCTACACCAGAGATACACATTCTGAGAATGCAATAGCTTCCATTTCTCAGTACCAGACCCACAAAGTTCTTCCATTCCAACTGGATGACTCTGGCAAATGCTGTGGGAGTCTCCGGAGGGTAAACCGAGGCTGCCTAGCCTGAAGCCCCACAGTGCACCCGAAGCCTTCCAGGCTGGATGGCTTTGGCATATGCTGAACCCAACAGTATGCACCAAAGCTGCCCAGCCTGGGAAACCCTTGGCCTCATGCTGGGGGGAAAACCTCAAAAGGAGCCTTTTCCTGCAGTGTCAGTCTAAATGGATTTGAGGTTATGTGAATTGCCTCATCAAGGTGAATCACATTGCCTCTGCACTTCAACAAAGAAAATCACATTGCCTCCAGAGTGGGAATCTCTTTGTGAAAGCAAATCAAAGTCACCCTACACAGGCCAGTATCCATTTACTGCCAATTCAATGGTGGAAGTCTTTGAGGAATTCTATGGCAGTGTGCAAGAGGTGCTAAGTGCAACATCAAGAAGACGCATTATTATGCAAACATTGGAGAAATGGAAAATCTGAAATTGTAGAAAGATGTGGTTTCAGTAAAGATAAGATTAATATAAGAATCAGATTCAGAACACTTAATTTATGGGAAAGAAAAACTGAGGAGCTATGGGAAGAGATCAAAAACATTGTGAAAAACAAAAAATCGTTTCCAAAATTTCAAAGAGGAAAACATTCAAGTGGCTTTTAGTACAGGCTAAAGAAAGACAGGCCTGCAAGGACATTAAGCAACAAAATGAAGACTTCTGTCATCAGGCAGAAAAGGACAAAGAATGGTATCTCAGTCAAGAATGTCAACAAATAGACAGAACAAGCAAGAAAAGGAGAGATTTTAAAAGAAAATCTGAGAAATCACAGGACTTTCACAGCCAATGTAGGACTATGCAAAGGTAATAATGGAAGAGGTCTAATAAAGGCAAATGAGGTCTAATAAAGGAAAATGGAAGCACTACAACATTATCCTTTATAGAAATACAGAATGACTGAAGCATTTGTAGAGACAGAGCATGTTCAGAAACGTACTTCACTAGAAGGTGAGGTATGAAAGACAATAGACCAGTGATCAAATAGGGTAACACAAGTGATAAAAATAGGCCCAGATGAAATATCCATTTAATTTCTTGAAACTGCAGGAAAGGAGACCATTAAAGCTAGTACTAACAGTTTTATGTCTTTTTAGTTTTCTTTTAATATAAGCAAATAAAAAGAAGATTAAAACATAAAGGAACAAGCAAAAAAAAAAAAGAAAAAGCCAAAAAACATAGAAAAATGCTAATTTTTAAAGAGTAACAAACAGGTCAAGCCAGCATACTCTAGACCAGGGTTTCTCAGCCAGGGTTCTGTAGTCCTAGGGGTCCGCGAGAGGTCACTAGGGATTCCCTGGGAGATCACTGTTTATTTAAAAAATTATTTGAAATTTGGGCAACTTCACATTAAAGAGGTCAATTTCATTCTTTATTTTTAGTTTCAGAACACTCTTAATAGAGGCCTACACATGAAACAAATATATAATAACTTGTTATCTCTCAGATAGACTATTGCAATGCGCTCTACATGGGGCTACCCTTGAAAAGTATCCGGAAGCTTCAGCTGGTCCAGAATGCGGCTGCGCGAGCTGTTTTTGGTGCCCCCAGAAGGGCACATGTAACACCACTGCTGCGCGAGCTGCATTGGGTACCAGTTTGCTTCCAGGTCCAATTCAAGGTGTTGGTCATCACCTTTAAAGCCCTACATGGCATGGGGCCAGGTTACCTGAGGGACCGCCTCTTCCCCATTACATCAACCCGTCCCACCTGATTGTGCAGAGAGGGCATGCTATGGACCCCGTCTGTAAAAGAATTTCATCTGGCAGGGTCCAGGAAGCGGGCCTTCTCTGCAGTAGCTCCCGCCCTGTGGAACATGCTGCCCCCGGAGGTGAGATTGGCCCCATCGCTCCTGGCCTTTCGGCGGAGTCTGAAGACCTGGTTCTGCCGCCTCGCTTGGGGTGGAGAGGGGAATAGAACTACATGGGGATGGTTGTTATAGACCACTCCTCCCACACTTGGACTGCTTTAGATGCTTCACCACTTGGATTTTTTATTTTTTATTTTTATTTCTATTATTTTTTACTGTATTTTACTTTTTGTATTATTGTGATGGTCTTAATTGATTGTTGTAAACCACCCAGAGTCCTCCGATGGGAGAAGATGGGCGGGGATAAATTAGGTAGGTAGGTAGGTAGGTAGGTAGGTAGGTAGGTAGGTAGGTAGATAGATAGATAGATAGATAGATAGAATATAATTTTGTAACTTCTGGCCTAGTTTTCAGCCTGAATGTGCAGGGGTTCCCTGAGGCTTGGAAAATATTTCAAGGTTCTTCCAGGACAAAAAGGCTGCTCTATACTATACAGGTAGTTCTCACTTAATGGCTACAATAGGGACCGGAAACCTCACTGTTAAGCAGTGTGATCATTAAGTGAATCACCATGTGACTGGGCCCGATTTTACAACCATTTTACGATAGTTGTTAAGTGAATCATAGGTCGTTAAGTGAATCCAGCTTACCCAATGGACATTTTTTGCCAGAAACTGGCCAAAAAGGTTGCAAATTGTGATCACATGACTGCAGGACACTGCAACTGGTCGTAAATGCAAGCCAGCTGCCAAGTACCCAAATTGTGATCATGTGACTGCAGGGGTGGTGCAACACTTTGTGACTGTCATAAATGTGAGTACAGGTCATAAAGCTCTTTTTCCAAGGCTGCCATAACTTTGGAACATCGTTAAATTAATGGCCATTAAGTGAGGAATATGGATAAAGTCAACAGGTGTCAAGCCTGATTAGTTGGTACCTAACTGACTAGGAATTTTTTTTTTCAAGTAAGTGCATATAGAAAACAAAACACTGTTACAATGTAGAAACTCAAATAATATAATTTATTTGGGCTCCATGGGAGCAACACCAGACAAATAAAAGACTAAATAAATAAATACATTATGAAACATTCCAGCAATTCAAACTGTGACAATAGCTCAGAGCCATGACTGGAGCCCATGAGACAAGAGCTGTCTGGCATGAACGCATCTGCAGTGTAAAGTCAGTAAGAGCCAAAACTATACACTATGCTAAATTCCATTTGATTTCCCTTCATACATTTTTAAATCAGAATCATCTTTGGTTGATCATTGATCTGTATTTAAACCAAATGCATTCCCCTCTGAATGAATGAAAAAGTAACTAAAGCACATGATTTTAAGCCAGAAAATGACTGGAGAACTTGGTATCAAAACACTCTGGAATACAGAATATATGCAATATTTTTTAAAGACATATCACCCAAAGTTGCTACTTTCAGCTTGAAATTAAGGAATATTCATTGCAGTATTATTACAAAATTTCTTGTGCACTTTTTTAAAAAAATCTGCTTCAATAACTGCCTAACATATTTTTCCAGTAGCTTTTGGCCTGACAGTTCTCATCTGTGTTTCTGGTTCAAAAGTCTCTGATCCACTTTAGACTATACTGTAGATGCCTCAAAAAGATCTCCATAATGAAATATTGTTTTAAAAAATCGTTTCTAATTCTTTAATTCAGAAGGGAAAAGAAAATGTGGCTTTCAAAGGCTTAGATAGTTTCAGAAAAAGCTGTATTGAATGTTCATTGGTAGCTCTGTGTTATACTAAAGAGGGCTTCTTTATATCGCTCTGCTTTTTATTAATACAATACAATGTTTCAATAATCGCAGGAGGAATCATCAAGCAACCTGGGAAAATGAAAATAAACCCAGTTTATTAAATAAATAAATTTATGGCAGATCTAAGACCTAAAAGAACTTTGTTTAAAACATGCCACTCTCCTGTCCTAAATAAACACTTAAAATCTCTTGCACTTTAAAATAAGACCCATTCCCCAAATCAGAATATGAAAAAGTAGAAACAAGAAAAGATGGCTGAAATGGTCAAGCTTCTTCAGATGTTACTCAATCATAAAGAGCCAAAGAAACTCCTGGGACAGTATATTGGACTTCCAGGGAAGCAATGGCAGACTGAAGACAGCTCCAAGGAGAGAGGAACTGAGGGCTGCAGCAGAAAGAGGAGTCAGTAAATGGATCGGCTCCTCGGAATTCTTCGAGGAAGGAAAGTACCAGGATTGTCCACAAGTGCTCCTTACAGAGGCTCCCTGTGATAAGACCATAAGACAGCAATCTCCGGTGGGCATTATAATGCTCTGTGAGCCAGGGGAAAGTCATCTTGCCTAAGCCACAGTTTGGCACCTTCAAATTGGCACTGGGTTCACCCACTTCTCCTCTTAACCACCTTAGGAAATTGCTTGTTAGTGGCTTTTTGGATGTTAAGAACCTTCAGAAGGTCAAGTTTCGTTATACTGGGTGAGCTTCCTTTTATCCTTGATGAAAGATGTCTTAATGCAAGTTTAAGGCTTTTAAAAGGAAAAACTTTACTTTTGAATAAACGGGTGACTAGAATGTTGATTTTGGAAAGATATAAATGGATTAAGGGGTCAGATGGACTTAAAAAGTTTTAGAAATTAATTACAAGAATGTGTTTAAAATTTTATTATATATATATATATATATATATATATATATATATATATATATATATATATATATGAAGAGTCCCCTTTTTGGGAGAGATGGGTGGTGATAGAAATTTGAAAAATAAATAAATAAATAAGACTCTGAAACCAACTGCAAGGAATTTTCCCATGGGAAAGTGTTGTTGAGGGGGGGGCATGATAAAAGGAGATTTTGAAGGTTGACTAGAGGGAACCAGGGAGAGCTAAAGATTATAATCAAAGGAGAAGATACCTATTATTACAAAATGGAGCAATATTATTTGACAGTGGAAGAATTCAAGGATATTTGGGAACAATGCACTCAGAAATTGCTTTTAAGAATGTCTGCTATTATAAAATTGGATTCAAAAGCAGTTAAGGAAGAGGAGCAGTTTTTACTGGATAAAACAGATTGAGGCTGATTTGAATGTGGATCTAAAAATGGATTTAAAAATGTCAGGCTACAAGGATATGGAAAATGTTGTTACACTGGATTTACAAATAAAACCAGATGATGTCTTAATAATTAATGGGGACATAAATCAGAAGAGTGACTTGGATAGCTTGCTTATCTTGGATTTATAAAAGAAGCATCTTAAATTTGTGAAGGAGTTTCTGAGTGGAAACAAAGAGGAAATGATAAGAAATCAACTTGTGGGACACTATTTGAAGGGATTAAAGATCAAGCTTCTTAAAAATAAACGGAAAGCATACAAAATAGATTTATTTGATCATGGTTAAAATATACATGTTGTTCTTTTTGGTAGCTCTTAATGGATTTTTTTTTTACTAGGACCGAATGCCAAGGTTTTAAACATATGTTTATAGATAACAGATAAGATATGGGAAGAAGAGATTTCTTCTTCTTTTTTTGTTGTATTTTCAGAGAAAGTGATAAGTCATTGGGTCCAAAGTAAAGGAATATGAAATTAATTTATTTGATTAAGGTTAAAATATATATGTTATTATTTCTAGTAACTCTTAATGGACTTTTGCGGATCAGAATTGAATGACAGGATTTTATAATTTGTTTATTGATAAGAGATTAGTTACAGGAAGAATAGATCTTTTATTGAAATATCAGAGAAGGTGATAAGTTACTGAAGTTGTTTGTACTTGTCTTGAGGGAGGGGGCAGTCATTTGTTTATATATTTTCTTTTTTCCTTCTTTTTTCCTTTTTTCTGCACTTTTTCTTTTTTCTTTTTTTCTTTTTCTTTGTATTAGTTGTTTATCTATTTGTAAACTTTAATAAAAATTATTATAAAAAAGAGAAACTCCTGGGACTGTATTACATAGCAGAGGTATCCTCAGGGTATGGTCAAAAAAGTCAAGGAAGTGTCTGTGATGGAATGATCAAAGCTCCACCTATTTTTAATGTGTGTCTCATGTGCTATGCATATTAAAAACAGGTGGAAATTTGATCACGCTCCCATGACTACCATCTTGACTTTTTTGACCATATCATATGGACAACTTGTTACTCCCCCACTCAGCCTGTGGGAGACACAGGAGATACAGAGAAACTTATATGTGTATACGTGGTGTTAGGTATATTCTAGAATGTTATGTATGTTGACAATGTTTTATGATTTTGTATTGTATTTTAACGAATAAAAAGTTTACTCTAAAAGGAGATTCAGAGAAACTGGAACAGATTCAGAGGATCAAAGAAGATCTAATTCCAATGGAGACAGATTGAAGGAGGTAGATATGCTTTGTCTTGGGAAAAGAAGATGGTAGGTAGATTCGGTAGCGCATTTGGTCTAGGGGCTAAGGCACCACGCTAGAAACCAGGAGACTGAGAGTTCTAGTCCCGCCTTAGGCATGAAAGCTGGCTGAGTGACCTTGGGCCAGCCCGTCTCAGTCCAACCCACCTCACAGAGTTGTTGTTGTGGGGAAAATAGGAGGAGGAAGGAGTGTTAGGTATGTTCACCACCTTGAGTGATTTATAAAAATAATAAAGGCGGGATAGAAAATAAAAATAAATAAATAAATCTGAAAGAATGTTATACCGAAGGCCAAGACTATGGGATAAAGGATATAAGTTGCAGATGGGAAGGCAGATTCTGAAAATGTTTCCTAACAACAAGAGCAGTCGGTTATGGACCAATAACTGGAGAGGTGATGGATCCCCTTCACTGCCAGAGGCTAACAACCATAGTTAAGGCTGCTTTAAACTGGATTCTTGCATTGAGCAGGGGATTGACTTGATGGCTTCAGTGTCTCCTTCCAACTCTACAGTTCTAAGGCCTTCCTCAACATGCCCAATAAACAGGCCTGTAAAAGCAGGGTCACTTACAGAATATCAGCTATTCAGATCTGACATTTATGTGAACATTAAAATTGAAGAAGTTCTGTAAACAGTGAGATGTACAAATAAACAAGTCATATCTTAGAGAATTACTTCACTGTATCTGTGTTTGTATACAGTATATTTGTCCTATTAGTCCAGATCAAATAGATAGGTAATATATAAATTAAATACATACAATAAATGAAATAATAAATATTTACAGATATTGCAGGTATAAATATTAAGTGTTGACATGCAACTAAAAAATAGAGTGTAAACCTACACAACTCTTTGAATAAAAAGCCATTAAGGCACATTTTTGTTTAGAATATGGAGGTAAAATAGAAATTACTAACAGTACCAAGAATCACAAAATGTGCAATTACATGTAACATGTCATCACCACAGTCTACTTAAATCTGAGCTGTTCTGCTAGGCTTAGTACGATTACTATGGAGTAAAAGAGTTGAATTAGGGATTTCAGACACAGTAGGAAAGGTGTGTATCCTGTTATCTCTAGAGTTCCAACTACCATCACATTCAGATTCATGTAAACTACCTAATAGTGAAAGTATTATTAACCTGCTCTAAGGAATAGAATTGATATCTGAGAATAGCCTAAGAAGATGCATAGTCATGTGTACAAATGAGAAGTTGGATCTGGTGAATGTCTCTATTCAATCTTTTATAATACATAAGTCTGGTGGGTAGCAAAAATATTGGATTATGTCTGGGAAAATATCATCTTTAAAAGAAAATACCGATTTTCTACAGATACAAATCTTAGCTTGTTCACCATTTTTTACAAACACAAGTATTGATCTTGACTAGGGAAAAAATATTAAGGTGAAAGAAGGAGCAAATCCTGTGTGTGTGTGCACGCACGCAATTTCAATGAAATATTGATGCCTCCAACTCCAACATGAGAAAGCTTGAATTCTATGAATGCAAAATCCCTATCAAAAAGCAAATGAACATTCAACTGTTAAAGCTATTCAGGGTGAAATCCAAGCCAGCTGCTTGGCTGCCACAGGTGGATGGATATGCTTAAGCTTTGCTTTATTTCAAGTATGGGAGAGCACTGCAGGAGAAAGAAGGAAGACACCATTTTTTGCAGGGTGGGAAAAACATTTTACCCTCATTCTGCTTATAAACAGCAGCTGTCAGTATGCAAACATGTGGCAGTTTCCTGCTGCAGTTTGCTGTTACTACAAAAGAGCTTAAAACAAAACTATAGTTAGGGTAAAGTGGCATGTAAGAGTTTGTGGTCATAGAATTTTAATAAGGCTGCCAAGTCTGTAGTTTGCAAAATAGGGTAATATAATAATCCTTTTGGATTTTGAAGGGTTTCACTGAAAATGAAGAGTGACACTAATTTTAAACATTTGTGCCTGGCTCTGCATGTATGGAAGATTGCTTATGTAACAGCATGAGTGAAATTTTTAAAATGCACTTATTTTCTCCAGGATTCAGAAAATGGATAGGAACATTTTGAGGACAAATTGATTTCTTCCTATTATTAACTAAAAGAAAAAACAAAGAAAAAGAATAAACAAATTATAAAAGATGAAAAAGACAAGAAAGCTAAAAAAAAGAGAAAGAAACAAAAACATACAGGGCACATATTGAATTGATTTCTTCCTGACAGACAAATTCCAGTGTGCAAACACTGTTTCTTGAACTTAGTTGTATGAAACTGGGATGTGTGAGAACCATTGCAATGAATATCACACCACACAAAATCACAGGTACTCTTATTTTTATCTCTGTAAACAACCTCAATTGTGACCAGTTAGCTTGAACCAATCAAGTGAGTAATGCACTGTATCTCCCTGGAGGTCCTCAGGCAAAAGTGCTCTAACATGAAATGTCCTATATTGCACATCAGGTTGTCCTGGAATGCCTCCTTCATTTCTGCAATTCATATTCCGATACATCTTAGAGCTTCTTCCTAAGATTACTTCTTTCATAAAACAATTGATGCCTATTTTAAAGATAGATGATAGCTGGCAAAATATTCATATCCAGCAGTGATTACATTCTACTGATTCCATCCATTCCAATAGGTTTTTGTTATTGCTGCCACCCCTCACCCTCCAACGTTCACGTTCTTTTTTACTAACAAAATAACAATCCAATTCTGTTATTTTGTAGTGCAGGCTTCTAGTGTCTATTTGCACAGAAACCCAGATGTTGCTGAGATGTTCTACTGCAGGCAAGATTTGCTTACAGGTCTTTTCCATATCACTATTTATCAATTTATATATAATATTTTAAAAGATAATATAGCCTTCTTAAATATACAAGGGACAATAATTTCAAATACTTGTTTTCTATTATGTTGCAAAATGTGTCCTATAATATCCTAGTTGCAAGTTGACAATGTCAAAAAAATGCTTATTTTGAATATGTTAATTGCTATTAAGAAGATGAACTCTTTAATTACATAAAAGCTTTAATCTTTTGCTCCAGTATTGCTTTCCTTACCTAAACTGCCCCACAATGGCACACAGTTGGAACTTCAGGAAGAGGCAATTCCAACTTCTTACAAGCCATAGTTTTTTAATCTTAGTTAGCATAGAGTAGGGCAAAGAAAAGGTTCAAGATCTATTGCCTAGTGCCATGGCCCTGATTCAAAATCCACCTCCTTCTTGGCAATTGTATTTAACATTTTTTTCAAAAACTTGCATATGCTGTTTAGTGTTTGAATTGCACCATAGTAGAAAATTTCCCCCATGTCTTCCTCAGCTGCTCATGTTTCAGTGATGAAAACTCCATGCCTTTTGTAGATGCATCACACACATATACAGAAAGGAGGAGAGAGAGAGAGAGAGAGAGAATGTGCCATCAAGTCATTTTCGACTCCTAGTGACCACATAGATAGATTTTCTCCCTGACGATCTATCCCTAACCTGGTCTTTCAGGTCTCCCATTGGTGTGCTCACTGCTACTGTAACTGAGTCCATCCACCTTGCTGCTGGTCATCTTTTTCTTCTCTTTCCTTCCACCTTTCCCAGCATTAGAGTCTTTTCCAAAGAGTCTTTGCACAATGTGTCCAAAGTAGGATAATCTGAGCCTGGTCATTTGTGCCTCAAGTGAGAACTCTAGGTTGATTTGCTCAATGATCCATTAGTTTGTTTTCTTGGCTGTCCACAGTATTGTCAGGAGTCTTCTCCAACACCAAAGTTCAAAGGTGTCAATACCCTTCCTATCCTGCTTCCTTAAACTCCAAATTTCACTTCCATAGAGTGTCACAGGGAATCCCATGGCTTGCAAGATTCTGATCTTTGTAGATAAAGACCCATCATGGCACTTGAATATCTTTTCCAAGGCCTTCATGGCGGCTCTACCGAGTGCTAGTCTGTGGCATATTTCTTGACTGTTTGTTCCATTACTGTCGATGCTTGATCCTAAAAGGCAGAAGCTATCCACCGCTTTTGTCATTTTGATGCAAATACTGCATCCTGCAGATGCCTCTGATGCCAAGTATCTTATACAATAACTCCGTTCTGAAAATTTCACATGACATTCCAGTTCTGGAGTAGCATTTTTTAATGATATATTTGTTCTTTTATAGGAATCATTTCAACATCACTACCCTAAAGAAAAGTCTTTTTTTAGAACTGGTCCTACGTTCTAGTGGTATAGAAATAGGATGGCAGTCCACTTTGAATGGTATCATTTTGATTTATCCCATGTCTCTTTTTGTAACCATACATAATTACATTTGTCTGCCAACAGGCATTCTGACTGCTAATGGTTTTTGCTCCAAAGCTTCATGCAGGAAATTAATCAAGTTAGATGCTACCAGACCTTCTTCATTTATTAAAAGTTGGGCAGCAGAATACATTTGCAGTATTATAATCCAATTTAACAATCTTCCATGCAATCACAGCATCCTTGAAAAAAGTCATTAACTTAGTTTAATACATAAACAAAGAGAATAGCTTGTAAATTTAATAACGCCCAGCTTCAAATATCATTAGGATGTTACCACAATTTGCTTTTTGAGTGACCTCCAATGAGTTATTTTTAGGATTGCTTTCTCTTTATAATCAAAACCCCAAAACATCATGAGAAAAGAAGCTTATCCTTGAAATGAGACACTGAAGTTCCCTTTGGCTGCATTCTTATTTGGCACTGAGTTGTATCAAATGAACCCAGGGGTATGTCAGCCCTCTGGTGTAGGCCAGATCAGGAAAGAGATTCCACTGGAAGACTAGAACTATACATTATTGAGATCCATTGTAATAACAGGATCTTGCAAACTTGTGCTTTTCTTCCCTTCTTCTTATATCCCAGTGAATTAGGGAGGAGCTGACCTGAGTCTCTTCTGAATACTATCTTGCTTCCCAGGACTTAAGGAATGTTTCAGCCCTCTTAGGCTCCACACCACAACCACATTACAGTACATCACACCACACACAAGTACTTCACAACCACACCACAACCAGATCCTTCAAGGTCATCCCCCTGTTCTCTACAAGATGGCAACAGAAAGAAGCAAGATGCTCCTGCAGACTCTGCAGATGATCCATATCACCTTCAACCAGTAGTATAAGCTGCTTGTTCCGATACTAGCTAACAAAGCCAGACTTTTGGCAGACCTTTAGCAGACCTGGCAGCTGATGTGATCAGAAAGCTGGTTCCCAGAGTAGAAAAGATAGTCTAATGGGATATTCCAAGGCAAGCAACCTATTTTGAGCTAAAAGGAGTTTTTGAAAACAAGGAAGAAGAAAAGTGGAGGAGAGGATTGAGAGATGGACCACAATACAGAAAGAGGAAGGAGGTGGTGGGCTGGTGAAGGGAATGAAGAATTAAGAGTTATCACAGTAACAATTTGGTGCATACGTACATGCATATGTATTCATCAAGCTATTCTGTTTATATACCTGAATCTAGTTTACCCCCCATCATCCTCTATAGTTCTCCACACCATATGGTCACCATCTGTAATGATTGCACAGCCCAAATACTCAGACTCACAAGAGGTTGCTAAATGAAATCTGATTTATTCAGGTACTTAAGACAAATACAAAGAAAGCTGAGAATGAGCAAAAGCGCGCCAAATACAAACTTAAAACCCTCGGTGCAAACGTACCCTGCCTCCCTACCAGCAGCACCGCCCGTCCCAGGTGCTGGCAACCGTCAGAACTGCTAGCCTGGGAAAGTAACCTTGAACACAAGAGATAACCCAAATACATTCCAAAAGCAGAGCCAAAAGATAAACCCCTCTCATCCTCCCGTGAAAGATGAAACACGCATCCAGCTAATGACATGCGAAACGTTACGATGTATCAAAGACATTGAAACGGCGAACATGACACCATCCTTGCTTCCACTGTGTCTGTTTACTACTTCATACATTGCCTTTTGTTCCTAAAATTTCTCATTTCTCTCTTTTCCAAGATCTCATCAACTCCTTTCAACCACAACTCTGACTTCCCCTTCATCTCAACCCCTTCAGTCTTCCTTCATATATTTGTTTTGCAATTCAATCCTCACTCATTCTCTTTATATGACTAAATCATCATAATGTACTTCTTTCATACCGATCATTCACTTTTGCATTCAATCCATATTCATTCAGCACCAATTAATTTTTGGCCTTATCTCTTCTTGTTTTACCACACACATATTCAAAGGGCCCCATTCCCACAGATTCAACTTATTTTTGTTTTTCCTGATAATATCCAACTGTTGCTTCCTGAAACAAAGTGGGCAGGAAGACATTTTTATACATTGCCATTTTTCCTTCTTTTGACATTAGTTCTTTGCAGCAAACTATATAGGACTCACTATCTTCCTACTAGGATTTCATAACTTAAAATTTCACTATCTGTTTCCTTATCTTCAGTAAACGAGATACGGAAATTCATCTATTTGCTGTAGGACTCCCCCCACCCCATATGTATAACTTGAAATTCTTCACTCTGCTTTCCTGGTCAAACATAACTGTCTTGGGCCTCAATAAGTTAATTTTCAGATCCATAGTCAAACTAATATCTGCTGCAAATCCACTGAGTTTTCAGTAAATAATATGGCATAAAATGTACATGCATATTCACATCCCTAGCTAGCACACCTCTAACATCATCACAAGCATTCCTTCTTACGGTATCTACTAATATATTAAAGAACTAAGGTGACATCACACATCTTTGTCTTACTTCTTCTGAATGCTGAACTTCCACTGTTAACATTTATTCTCAAGCATGCTTTATTTCTAGTATAGCCTGTTCTTACCACATTCAGAAGACAACCTTTCTGGAAAACATTCCATAAATTAAGTTTATTCATCATAACATATGCCTATTCTAAATCAACAAGCATACAATATACTTTCTTCTTCATATTCATACATTTCTTGATTACCTCCTGAAGAGCAAAAATCTGCTCTGTAAATGCCCTGCCCAGTATAAAGCTATACAACATCCCAAATGTTGTTCATTATACCTCTCATATCTTTTATATCAGAATTCTGTCAAACATCTTCCTAGTATACTTAGTATACTTCCCAGTATACTATTTTCTTGTAATCTCTTTCCATTCATTCTGTTGAAAAACTAATACTTTCGCATACAGGACTCAAACGTTTATTTCCTGCAGTCCTCCTACTCTAGTTTCTTTCACATTTTTATTTATAAAAATTCTTTTATATTATTTTGTATTTATATTTTATAATATTATATTATTTTTATTAAATTATATAATTTATTTCCCAAGATCCAGTCTTGCCCCTACCAAATAATGGTCTGTTCCACATTCACAGCCTGTCATCATCAAGGCTGCCAGATCTAGACTGCAACCTTTCAGATAACTACTAGACGACAAGAAAGAGATAGACTTTTTTTGTGTTTTCTAATGGACATCCAGTTTTTTTCAGTCCAGATCTGGTAGGAACTCATCACTCATATACCCTTCACAAGATCTCTCACTCTTTCATCATGAACATCAAATCACATTTGCTGTTCAGGTCATTCCTTTTCCATGTGTATATGTGAATAGACTTGTATTTAAAGCACATATTCAAAACAGACCTTTTTAAAGGTGATGTTCATCAGCCTCCATTCTAATTTATTCTTGACTCTCTTAATGACCCAATCACTTTTTCTTCACTCTTATTTTGTTTCTACCTATCCATTCATGTCACATACTGTAGCAGAATAAAGCCCTCCTTAATCACATTCCTTAATCCTAACCCTAGCCCTGCACAATTTTTCCAAAACTCATCAACATTAACCCTAACCCTAACTTGTTTTTCTATTACCACCATTAACCAAAATATAACATGCATCTACAGTATCATCATACTATGGATTCCTGCCTTCATACGTCCCCACAACAATTCATGATTTTTGACATACATCTTAGGCCCTTCGTTCATAATTAACTCTACATTTTCCCTTCCCTGCATATATTTATCAATTCCACAAGATTAGGCCATCTTCCTATTACATCCTTCCCTTTCTTCTTCCTTTCACAAACAATAAGAGATCTACAACATATGTATCTTGTATAACAGATAACCAATCTGTAATGATGAAAACATTCAGCCCCTGGGCATAATAAACTTATATTTTCCCATAGCTGCAAACAATGAAGTAGATAAGAAAAGTCAGATTTTGCTTTCATTAAAAAGTGCTTCTCAACCTAGAACATTAACTTTCATTGGCAGGCAAACCTAAATCTATCTTTATTGTGGCTTCATTATGCTTTGTGTTTCCTTTCCATGGAAAGGAATATGGGTTTCTGTTTCAAAGCTCATGATTGCCATTTGTGACCTTCCCTGCTGGCTTTCCCCAAGCAAAGTTAATGGGAAATCCGACAGGAAGTTGTAAGTTGTAGTTATATGATGTCACGCTTAACAACCGCAGGTGATTTGCTTAATGACAGCAGCTGGAACTGATGTTGTAAGTTGGTGTGGTCACATCATTTTTCACTTAATGACTGCACCACTTAGTGACAGAATTGCTGGTCCCAGTTGTAGTTGATAAGTGAGGACTACTTATAGACCATAGCCCAGGCACATATGCCAATTTATGCTCATGGCTTGAACAAAAGAAAAGAATCCCCAGACAATATTTATTCAGGACAGGTCACGGGGAATAAATCAACTCAATTATAGGTATTGCTGCTTTAATAATGGTTGCCATAATTTAAGGAGAGAGCACATAATTGGCATGCAGATAGTTTTAAGTTTCAGTCTTCTGCATCTCTAAAAGGAACAGGCACTGGGTATTATTTCCCTTCCAGAGACTGTAGATACCAGAGTTCTCTGTTAACAGAGAAGATAATGCTAGGAGGAACCAATATTTTGTCTTAGCATATAATAGCTTTCTATGTAATTTTTAGCTGATGCACCAGCAGGAAAATCTGTAATACTGCTACTTAAGGACATTTAAGATTAGTACATTTTAAAATTTAACCATGATTCCAATGTATAAATAATACATATCAAGGAAGTATAATTCTAGATACTTATTTGGGAACAAGTCCAATGGTATTTAGAAGTAATTATGCAGAAATACTGCATATCTCATTATTTGTGACTAATTTGCTTGCTTTTAGTTTCAACTAAATTCAGCCAGATTTTGAACCAAAAGCTTTTGGGCACAATCTACATTCTAGTGAGTTTAGTAAAGATCTATAAATTGCAGTGCCCATTTGCTGAGTGCTGTAGAGAATAAAAACTTGTTGATTATGGATTTCTTGGACTTCTGGTGGGGACATGGCCAACTGAACAGCTGGGTCCACGGGCACCGCAGACAGAACTGACAATGCAGCAGTTTTTTGGGCTCAGGCAGGCTTTTTCCTGAAGCCCAGGAGCATTTTCACAGACAAAACGCTCAGAATCATCCCATCTGCCCTCCAGAATGGTGACTTGCAGCCAGAGAATTGCGTACAGCATCTACGCCAACCTGGTAAGAGCCACCAGGAGGCCAGGACATCACAATTTCCAAGCCATGCTGTAGCCTTAAAGAGACAGTAAGTCGAATCACCCCATTTCTAAATCACCCTGTATGTATGTATGTATGTATGTATGTATGTAATGTACCCTAAGGCTTTTACAGCAAGGAGAAGCATTCTCTCTTGGTGTTTGTTGTTATTTCTGGGATTAATTTTTACAAAAAAAAATCTTTTTAAGTTTTGGCTTGTTTCCCATTTAAATATTAAGGAGGATTGAGAATAAATAATCATTTCCCTGCTATCATTTTTCTATTGAATTTGAAGAATTTAATATTTTCCTACATGTTGAATCTGCTGCTTTGAATCTTCAGCTTTCTGTTGCCACTTTCCCTGGGAGCTGCCAGTTAGCATACTTTCTCTTGTGTCAACAACTTTCAAAAATTTTCCATTAACTCATTAACTCCTACTCTTGCTAGCCAAGTATCTAGGGGGCACCATAATCTACGGCCTGAAACATGGAGGATCTCAAGGAGACTTTCTCAGAGTTTTGTTGGGAGCTTAAACAGTCCTTTAAACAGACCTGTTCTGATTCCTGTCAAGCTATTTTGTAAGATATTCAGGACATTGTAGAAAATATCAGCTTTAAAAATGTGTCATAAGTTGAGGAATTCAACAACAGTGATGGAAATGTCTCTACTGATAGTGAGATTGAGGCTTTTGATGATGACAACCAAATTGTGGAACTGAAGAAATTTAATGGACAAATCAAATTGCAAATTATAAATGGAATTGTTTTCTGATGGAAAGTTATGGGGAAAAAGAGGTTTTTTTCTATGGAAGGTTTTTTGCTGAGAAGTTGGATTTTTTAAGGGGGCAGTTGGGCTCTTTGATTTCTTTGTGAAAAATGCCTTGTGTTTATTTTGGAAATACGTCAATGGTTTGGTCTATTTTGAAGTGGGGTAAAGATTTGAGAATATTTATCTGGTTTGCTTTTAAGGCTTGTTTGACTTCATACACTTTTTTTAATGATTTGGATTAGCACTAATAAGGTATAAACAATAAATGCTGGTTTTAGGTTAAATAGAATTAAGGATGTTATAAATGCAGTATTATTAATTATAAAAGTCGACAATTTACATGCTTTTTAGTTTGATTTTTATTATAGTGGACAGAAATGTATAGAATAGTGGTAGGAAGGAGATAAATAAATGTTTTTTGGGGGGAAGTTGATTAAGAGGTTTATATATTTTTCTTTTAATATAAGGGGAAGGAGCAATTGTATTTAGTGATTTTTATAGTGTGCTAATAGAATGATTTATAGAAATAATGTGATTTTGGTTTGATATAGAGTAAGGGATTGATTGTGGAAATTGCTGTATATTCCTGTTAAAAGTCAGAACTCACCTCTTTATGTAGTCTTTGAATTTTCTTTTCTTGCATTTTCACATGTTTTGGTTTTTTCTATTTTATTTTTGTAGGTTTTTTTGCTTTTTTGTAGTTTTTATCTTTGCTTTAAATCTAATAAAATTCTTATACAAAAAAAAAAGAGAATAGAAACTTGTCAGATCTGCCTTTGATGGAGAACAGTGGTAATTTGATATGCCTGGCTGTGGCTTAGCCAAGCCAGGAATCCAGCATAGTTTGTAACCTATGGATTTGTAATGCCAACAGTAGTTTATTCAATCATCTATTGTTAAGCAAATCATTGTTTAGCATGTTATAGGAATATAATCAGTATGACAATACCAGAGAAATATGATGAAAATACATCAACATTCTTTTTACTACTACTACTACTTTACTACTACTAAAGTCTATAAATCTTTGGATCCCGTATTAAAAGAGAGGAAAGGGCAGGTGAAACTGTATGAACACACCCCTTCCAGGAGAAAGTAATTTGGGGGCCTTATTTGGTACAATAATTTAAGTTATATGAAAGGCTATGGAGCAAGTAAACACATACTGTATATACTTGTGGATAAGCCAAGAATTTTAGGTCCCAAAATATATCCCCAAAATCTGGTTCGTCTTATCCACAGATGGCCTTATCCATAAGTATATAAGATAATACTTTCTTAAAGTACCCATATTTCCTGTATATACTCACATATAAGCCCATCTGGAGATAAGCCAACTCTTAATTTTTTTACCAAAATACCATGAAAAGTGCAGGTCATCTTATCCATGGCTGGCACATTTTTCATGGCATTTTGGTTAAAAATTCTAGGGTTGGATTATCTGCAGCTGGGCTTAATGTGAGTGTATATGGTATGTCTCCATATAATAGCTGGAGGTTTATTCATACAATCATAGTGATATTTAATAGCTGTAATAAATCAGGCTCAGGCTAGGAAATAATATATGGCTAATCCAGGTTGCCCAAAATGTTTGAAGGTTAAGTTATTGGGATATACTAAAAGTTATTCATGGCAATCCATGCCTATTAGTGATGAATTGGTATAAATTGATGTGAGAACTATGTCAGATCAGAACTATGATTGATTATTTATTTATTATTATTCAAATTTAATTACCGCCCATCTCCCCCAAAAGAGGGACTCTGGGCGGTTTACAATAAAATCCAACTATAATCCTAAATGTTAAAATCTCATAAAACCAAACGCATAACAATTATTATAAAATGCAATAAATACATATAAAATCCAAGAAGATATAAAATTTTGAGCTGGTAGGAGGGTCTCTAGGGTGCAAGCCACCCCCAAGAATGGTTACCCACTGTCCCACCTCAGGCGAGACGGCAGAACCAAGTCTTCAGGGCCTTCCGGAAGGTCAGGAGTGAAGGGGCCTGCCTCACCTCTGGGGGCAAGATGTTCCAAAGGGCAGGGGCCATTGCAGAGAAGGTGCGTTTCCTGGACCCCGCCAGATGAAATTCTCTTATGGACGGGGTCCATAACATGCCCTCTCTGGATGATTGGGTGGGGCGGGCCGATGTAATAGGGATGAGACAGTGCCTCAGGTAATCTGGCCCCATGCCATGTAGGGCTTTAAAGGTCATAACCAACACCTTGAATTGGACCCAGAAGCAAACTGGCACAGCAATGGTGTTATATGTGCTGACCTAGGGGGACCACGTGGCTGCATTCTGGACCAGCTGAAGCTTCCGGATACTCTTCAAGGGTAGCCCCATGTATAGCACATTACAGTAGTCTATATGGGAGATGACCAGGGCATGAATGACCATTCGGAGGGCCTCTCGTTCCAGGAACGGGTGTAACTGGCGCACAACCCGAAGTTGCACAAAGGCCCTCCTGGCCACGACTGCTACCTGCTCTTCGAGCAGGAGTCATGAGTCCAGGAGAACCCCCAGATTACACACTGAGTCTGTCTGGGGCAGTGCCACCCCATCCAGAGCTAAAGATGACAATTTCACGGAAGGCAAGACGCCGTCAATCCACAGCCACTCTGTCTTACCAGGGTTCAGCTGAAGCCTGTTGTTCTCCATCCAGACCCCCACAGCCCCCAGGCACTGAGAAAGGGCAGTCCCTGCATCACTTATCTCACCTGGGATGGAGATATACAATTGAGTATCATCGGCATACTGATGATACCTCATCCTGTGGTGACAGATGATCTCACCCAGTGGTTTCATGTAGATGTTAAATAAGAGAGGAGAGAGAACTGAACCCTGCGGCACCCCACAATGGAGAGGCTTAGGGTCGGATCTCTCCTCTCCTATCACCACCAATTGGGACCAGCCCTGGAGGAAGGAGGTGAACCAGCGCAAAACTACGCTGCCCACCCCCAACTCCCTGAGCCGCCCCAAAAGGATACCATGGTTGATAGTATCGAAAGCTGCTGAGAGGTCAAGGAGAGCAAGGATGGATGCACTGCCTCCATCCCGCTCCTGCCAGAGATCATCCATAAGTGCGACCAATGCAGTTTCTGTCCCATATCCTGGCCTGAAACCTGACTGAAAGGGATCCAGATAATCCGTTTCATCCAGAATCCTCTGGAGTTGTAACGCCACCATTTTCTCAACCACCTTCCCCAAAAAGAGGAGGTGGGAGACTTGACGAAAATTGTCCAGCACAGTTGGGTCCAGCGATGGCTTCTTGAGGAGGGGGTGCACCAGTGCCCCCTTAAAGGCCACCGGGAACACCCTCTCACTCAAGGATGTATTTGCCATTGCTTGGACCCAACCACACATCACCTCCTGAGCTGCCTTCACCAGGAGGGGCATGGATCTAATTTACAGGTGGTGGCATTCACAATCTGGAGGATCCTGTCCACTTCCTCAGGTCCAACAGGATCAAACTGCTCCCAGATAACAAGGCTAAAACATTCCCTCAGCATCTCCTCAGACCTGCTTCACGCATGGAGTCCAACTTGGAATGGATCTGAGTGATTTTATCCTGCAGATGCTCAGAAACTCTTCCACATGGCCCATCTTCCCCAGAAGGGTACGTGTGATCTTAAACAGGGCCATTGGACGGCAATCTGCGGATGCAATAAGAGCGCAGAAATACTGCCATTTCGCTGCTCTTACCGCCACAAGGTAGGCCTTAATAGCAGCTCTAGCTTGTGTTCGGTCAGATTCGGTCTTCATCTTCCTCCAGCGGTGCTCTAGATGTCTCTTATGCCTCTTCAAAACCCTCAGCTCCTCCGTGAACCACGGGGAGTGTCGGGTTGGATGAGGCAAGAGAGGCCGCACAGGCGTGATCCTATCCTAGGCCCCAGCCACCTCCCTATTCCAGGCAGCAGCCAGGGCCTCTGCTGGACTGTGCAGCAGATCCTCAGGTATAACCCCCAGCTCCTTCTGAAACCTCACTGGGTCCATCAGTCGCCGGGGGTGGACCAATCGAATGGGTCCCGCCTCCCTGTGGAGGGTGGCAGCACAAGAGAATCTCGAAGCCACCAGGGCATGATCTGACCATTACAATGGGGACAGATCTACCTCTCCCCTCAGATTACGTTGTGACTGTTCCGACAAAAAAACCAAGTCCAGAGTGAGACTGCTATCTTGAGTCGGGTCCTGGATAATCTGGGACAGGCCCATGGCTGCCATGGTAGCCATGAACTCCCGAGCCACCTCCGAGGCACACCCCAGGGGTGGCAGGTTGCAGTCCACCACCAACCCTGAGACAGCCTCCAGCAGCTCAGGTAGGGAGGTTGCCACGCAGCAGGGAGGCTGGTACAGTAGCAGCACTCCCAACTGTTCTCGGGAACCCAACTTGAAAAACAGGGTCTCACAACTGGCCACTTGTGGAGCAGGGGCCCTGAAGGCCACCAGAGACTCTCAGATGACAACAGCCACCCCTCCTCCCCTACCCTGGTATCTTGGCTGGTGTCACACCTGGAACCCAGCTGGCACATTTCCGAAAGGGCTACCCCCACCTTCTGGCCCAGCCAGGTCTCGGTGATACATGCCAGGTCTGCCCCTCCTCTGCGATCAAATCGCATATGAGGGGGGCCTTGTTATTAACTGACCTGGCGTTAAGGAGCAGTGGCCAGAGATCAAGGCCCTCAAGGATCTGCAGTTAAGGGCCTGGGTCTGAACTCGGAGGGCTGGAACACGCCACCGGTAACAGACACCGGAGGCGTCTTCCCCGAAGATGGCCTGCCCTCCAGTTCCCGTCATAACATCCCTGACCTGTCACCACCTCAATGGTACACCCTGCCCTATAGACCCCAGAACTTCCAGGCCCAGTGTCCTCTACTCCCAGACCTCCAGAAACCCTGGATGGAAATAAGGGTCTCCTCCTCCACTCACCCATCCTCAAAACTCAATCAACGGCTGGGCAGTGGCCAGCTCCACAGCGCACCAGCTCATGCTCTCAGTGCTGTGGAAGCCTAGCCAATACTCCTCACACTCTCCCTGTGCCCCCCCTCAGCCTCTCTCACTGGTCGATGGGGAGGCACCCATCCATTCCTGTCCCCCCCCCATCTCTCACATAGGGGGTAAGCACTCTCACACACAACCACACATAACCACACACCTCTGGACTCCCCCCGCATCTCTCACGCTTGGAGGGAGTACCACATGCACACTGGAGGGACCCTCTTAACTGCCTGCCGTCTCTGGGCAGGTTGGGGGATGACCCACACCCACACTCTGGACTATTTCCCTCCCGTCACCTCCCCACCAAGAGCTTTGTCCAGGGAGGCTCTGGCACCAGGGTCTAGAGTCCAAGGAGCTCATCACCCCTGTCGTCAACCATACCACCAGGGCCCCTATTGAAGTGATAACCAGACCAGCATAAGCTACGTCAGAAATAGCTTTTTATAACAAGCTTGCTTTTGTAAGATTCTTTCAGGCTACTTTTCAAATATGTAACCAAATATTTTAGAATGGCTTGTTTAAAAGATGAGTTCTTTATAATTTTTTTAAAATAAAAACATTATTCTATCAGGAAGAAAATTACATTGATCAAAGCTGTGCTGACTTAAACTTTTTTTATTTGAAAGATGAAATCACTATATTTAATCATAACTACTACTGTCCCATACATTTTCTAGGAGGGAAAAAAACCCCCTGTGAAATAGCAAATCCCAGTGAAATATACCAAAATATAATACATTTCTAGATTCTAGCAAAAGAAAGCAATAAAAGCTATATAGGTTTTTAATCATTGTCAGTGAATGCTATTAAATGTCACTGTGCAAAGAAGTGAGGCTTGATAAAAGGGTATGTGAGGACCTGAATAAACTACCTCTGTCTTCCCTAAAAGGAAAATATTCCTCTCTACTGTTCCTCTGCATGCCCCAAACCACAGAAGAGATACCAGCTGGGTTGAAAAGGACTGAATTCATACATCATACTCACCAAGCTTTATGGAATAAGATAATAGGCTGGGACTGAAGATCATTTTATGCCATAATTCTAATCAAACCACAACTGGGTTTAGTACATTGCATACCCTCAGACACATTTTCTTTGCAATCTGGCATGTGCTGATCTAGATTTGTCAGCTCCAGACCCCAAGAAAGCTCATATAATTCTTAAGACGGGACAACCAACCTGTGAGCTGGAATCATGGACAGGAATTTCTTTTTTGCATGGATTGTATCCATGAATTTTGGTGACACAGTTCCCCTTTGATTTTAGATGGGAAGCCTAATAAAACTTTTATGTAAGTTCTGGAGTTAGGCTAACACATTTTTTAAAATATAGACTGCTTCTCCATACTTCTAATTCTAACAATGGAATCTTGGAAAATGGTCCTATGATTTTTTTTTTCCCCATAGAACTTTACAGGGGTCCACTCCAGCTAGCATCAGCTTCTATTTGTAACTTTGTGGTACTTTCCTGGCACATCTTCTGAGCTTTTATTGAAAAGCTCCATTAAGAGGGAAGATGGAATAACTACACATTGTCTGAACTGGGAAGTGAGAGAAGCTGCTTGCCTTGAAGCATCTACACAGAGAGAGGGATTCGTTCTCCATTTTCCTTGTATAGCTTCCTTTCATCTCTTCCATGACCCCTACCTGCTATCATAGACAATGTCACTCTGTGAAGAGGCAGCCTTCAATCCCTTCTAACAATAATGATTAAGTCCATCAGGAATACCCTTTATTGAGGACAAATGTGCAGAACCAACTTTTCCATCTCACCTGAACTTTAATAACTTCATTCAAGCAAACAAAAGTGATGCACATTGAGCCTCCAGCAATGCTTGTCATACAGTTGCTGCAGTGGGAAACAGCATCAATACATTATCTTGCTTGCTGGTCCCTAAGTGGTGGCTGACTGACAACACTAAAGAAATGTGGCAAGAGTCTGGCATTAAGCACATGGCAAAAGGTTGATTATAGTTGTCCAACTCTTATTTCAAACCAATGTCTTTGTAATACCCTTCATTCCTGATTCCTTAATAACTGGGCCTGACAATGAAAATGAGCTACTGGTTACATTTACATGACACATTTATCAGTGGTAGGCCCAAGGGCTGTGTTTGCACAGACACTGAACCATCAATCAGCCAGCTACATTTTACTTAGGGTCTTATGAAAACCTAGCCTGAGTGACTAATGTATGGGTTCAGTATGTCATAGAAACACTGGGTAAGTATGGTGAGCAAACTCATTCACTTCTGAATTAACGGGGGGACAAAGTACAGGTTGAGTCATTGGGTTAGTCTCCTTAATCTAATCAAGCAGTGTCATCCAAACCCAAGTTAAGTTAATGGTTTCTCCTTTCTGGCCTCCAGACAGAGGGCCACTCTAGATCCTCCATCTCTCTGCATTTCTTTCACTCTTCCCCATTCACCATTGGGCCAGTAATCTGCAGAAAGGATAAGGAAAGACTATCATTCTGGGAGCTCCAACCCCAACTGAGTCATCACAGTTTTCTTCCCACTCAGTTGTAAAAGAAAAGAGACCCACAAATATGGCTGAGGTATCATCCAAGGTGGCAGCTTCCTGTTTGATCAGGGAGCTGCAAGTCTCTTGTATTTTGTTACTGAATCACTACCACTACATTAGGAGGAATGGCAAACTCACTTATGCAAACACAGCCAGTGGTATGCAAACCTAACAAGTGAGTCACTACTTGAGTTCTCCTCCACAAGAATCCCCAAACACACCACTTCTCTGGCTGAAAAGCAGAGACGGAGCCACTTCATCCACAGCAAGTGCTCAAGGCTAATGGTGTTGGCTCTTTAAGGTCTCTGAGTTCCACATTGGGTGCAGCTGTAAGGCTGCAGTTTCTTTTCTTAAGAGCAGTTTATTCTAAGAAGTGTGTGATCCTATTTTTCTTATTATAAATTTAGAGCTTGCTAGCCATTACATATTCTTTTGTGGATGCTGACCTGATTGGTTATTCTTGGAATAATGTGGATGAATTTCTTCTGAAACTTTTTCCCATTGGGGAAGAATTTCCTCGTACAAATTTTAATTAAATCCTTTCTACTTTTGTGAGATCTACCTCGAATTGGGTGACTGTATTTCATAGTTTCCACAAATGTATAATTTATTATACATGTTTAAGAAATTCATAAGACTTGTGATTTTTTTTCTGTGAGATTCACAGAGCTCCTGTACGTGTAACTGAAACCCTCAGTCATGGACAGTATATTTTCCTATGGTGATGCAACATAAGCGTGATATGCCAGGCATAAATCCAGGAACTGTCAAATTAGAAATAAATTTGTAAATTAAATTGGGATATGCCAAAATAAAGCATGGAGGCTTATAAAAATGACATGTCAAGTTAGTATCCAAGGAAGTACCAATTGAAGCGCATATTTGTAGCTCAGGGTTGAACTGAGGAGTCCTTTGTGCTCTCTGAGCCTTGTTGTTTTCTTGCAGACATTTCATTGCCAGACTAGGCAACATCTTCAGTGCAAAGAGGGAGTGGGCCTTGCTCTCAGTTTATATACAGTGGTGATGAGAACTCCTTAATCACACATGGACAGACTCAACCATAGTTTCAACTGGGAAACGGTGAGCATCCTAAACCAAGCCAAACCCAAAAACGCCAGAGAATTCCTGGAAGCCTGGCACTCAGACAAAGCAGCCATCAACAGACACAGAGGTAAACAACATTTACATACCATTCAAAAGGGACAATAGAAAAGCCAAAAGACCAGTACACTCCCTTGCCAGCAATCAACACCCAGATATGCAAAAATCAACACTAGCATTAACACCAGATGAACAATCAAACAGCGCAATACACCCTAATCGAGGAACTATTAACTCAGGCAATCAACCAAGCAGCAAACAACAGCCCAATCAAAGAACTCCCAAGGAGAGAACAACACCCCCACCAACACAAGCAGGGCAAGCCACGGTATATAAACAGAGAGCAAGGCCCTCTCCCTGTTCTCACTGAAGATGTTGCCTAGTCTGGCAATGAAATGTCTGCAAGAAAACAACAAGACTTAGAGAGGACCAAGGACTCCACCATTCAAGGAAGTCCTGCAAAGGTAAGCAGCATTTTATGTCTCCATTGGAAGTGGAATATAAACTCCATAATTCATAGATTTTAAATAACTTGTTTGATGATTCAGTTTGAAAAACTAGTGTCCTTTTAAGATATAGTAAAAAGGTATTTTTCCCTCCAAGACAATTATATGAAATTGGTAAACAAAATTATGCTTTAGATTTATTCTTTTTTTCAAATGTTCTTCTATAATTTAAACATCTAGCAGTTAAAAAGATAACCTCACAAAAGCCATTTATTTGTTCACTGGAATGCCTCTATAAGAAATATGAAGGAAATATTTAATTGCAGAAATATATAAGCATCTGTAAAAATAAAGTAAGGATAAAGGTACATAGAAAGATAGACTGCTGAGATTCTGCTATAATTTCTCAAAAGTTTTCTTTAAAGATTAAGTTATGGGAAGTTTAGATTAAAAATCTTCCTTTTAAAGTGTTTTTTAATTGAAATCCAAAAAATAATTCCCTCATTTGATATTTATTAGAGGAATGATCAGAAAAGAATCTGGGATAGAATGGGTTACTCATAATAGAGTATATCTGTTGTGAGTTAAAGCAGACTGCAATAGCAAATATATGTATATATCCCTATGGCTTTGGTTGATAGCCTTTATTCTCAGTGCTAAAATTTAGAGGAGTGAAAAACATTCTATCACAGAATCTTCTAATCCCTCAAGTATTTCAACCTTAGAATGGACCATTTCAAATGTGTTCTGGAAGTGGCCTGCTTAAGAAATGAGTCTTGCTGACATACTGTAGAATGGGACTGGAATATTCTGTGATGGAATTTTTTGCATACCCTACAATATATAACCTCTAAAATACAATCAGAAATGAGTATTCCAGCTCTAGGATTCACTCCATTCTCTGTATAGATCCCTTCCCAAGTGAGACAAACCTACATTTAAGGCCTATGCCTAGGTAGGAAAAGTAATAAGCCCTCCCTAGTTCCTCCATAATGTAGGTAATATCTAGTTGTAGGAAGCAGAGATTCCTTCTCTCAAGACATGTAAGTATTTTCTTAGACCTCCCTGTCAATATCAATTTTTGTTTTGTTATGTTTGGAAGATAAGAATCATAGAAAAACTGACCTTGGCAAGATTGGACATTTGTGATTGATCAATCGATTGATTGATTATGTGCCATCAGATATTCTTCAACTCCTGGCAACCACATAGATAGGTTTTCTGGACATTTGTACAGAATACTAATTTAATCTCAAATATTATTCTGAAGTTGGAGGAGAAAGAGGTTGAGTTCCTTCCTCCACAATGCAAGTGAAGCACTGTCGTCTGCACCTACAGAAACTGGAGCTCTGTCCCCAGGGTGAACTCTAGGTTGATCTAGGGAACTTGTCATCAGTTAGGTCCCTTTCTCCATCAGTGGACTTGACGGGACAGTGGCAGCCTGTTTCCATGTTGAGGACATCGTTAGACATAAAAAAAAAAATCCAAGGAGCTCATGCTAGGGATACACTATACATTTCTCTATGTCTGCATTTCCTCTCCTGTTGCTTTTCTCACTATCATGTTTTAGCCTAGTTTAGATTTTTCTCTTATATTATATCTAAAGTACAATGATGGCTTTGTATTGGTATAGGTCAAGTAGCTAGCTAATTTGTCTATTTGCAAGGTTCAGTCATCTTGAATACTTCAGTGAAAGCCAAAAACAAGCAAGCTTTTCTCAGCAAGCCTTACTGCTAGATAGAATCTAGCACTGCACTTTAGGATAGCAATTGCATTTCTCTATCACATCATCAGGTCTGAAGAAAGATTCTGTTACTAGCCTAATAAAATTTTGCCCATGGCATAGGAGGAGACATCATCCATATCTATCTTGGGCAACAAAGTGACTTCAACTTGCTGTTAATACAATGATGGAAAGCTATTTGTCGCTATGCTAAAGCCAAAGGACCTTCTTTCCAGAAAAATAAATTATGGCACTTCCATTTATAAGCAGTACATGCTCTCGGACATCAAAGTTCTGTTCATCTGTCTGCAAGAGACCTATAGTTTTCGTTCATAAGTTTTATTTGGGAAAGGAAAAAAAGTCAGGCAGACTTCACGTAAGATACTTTGGTGGGGGAAAAAGCCTATCAATCAGTGGTTGGCTTCAGAACTTGTTCTGCAGCATAAATGGACGGATACACTGTGCAGCTGCACAATTGATGTTATGCCATTAGAGAAAATAGAAGCTCACCTCCGTCACTGGACCTGATCTGTCTTCCAGTTCTATACAATTTGAGGAGGTTTGATGCGACTGCTACAGTTTAGGAAGAAAATGTGTAACTCACAAGCCAATATAGTAACAGCTTATCTTAACTGTGTAAACAAACCTTTTTAGATCCCAGTATAATTCATTAATTAGGACCAAATGGAGAAAGATTGCCTATTGGTACTTAGGCAGAACCAGAATTAACTTCAGTACTTAAAGGGACAGAAGATTTCTCAACATTGCTGAGAAGAGATCCTAGAAGAGCTATTTGCATCCTACCACTTTGTGCCTGCCAAGATAAAGGTCAGAATGGTTATCTAGTCTAATTTAGAATACTGAGTCATTTAAGTTCATTTTCTTTATGCTTTTAATTGTATATGGAGTGGAGAGACTATTTGTGGTCCCAGCAAAGTGCACAAGCATGTATTTTCTTGAAGCCTAATTCAATCATCCTGCAAGTGAAAAGCACTGTCAGCCTGTAAACAGTTTAAAACTCAAGGGCATGGTTCTTTCTGACCATCTTCATTTATCATGCACACTTTGGGCCTTTGTTATTATTCACAAGATAGAAAACCACACAAGGGAAAACTTCTGTCAGCTTGTCCATGCTACCTACTGCAAGAGAAACGTGTAACTCTATCTTCAGAGGTCATGCACCTAGCATTACAGCCATTACATGTCTCCACATGCTAATGATAAAAGCAGTTCTAACTGTAGCACTGCCTGTAATTGCACACGAGACATAATTTGGACACTTTCTTACCAATTCAATAAACACGAGTTGGCAACAGGAAATGTGGCCTGTAGCAACCAGTTCAGATTTACCCAGCAAAATAAGAGAAGAGTAGCAGATGTGGATAATATAGCGAAAGGACTGAGGTGCTGTGACTTTAATTCCTGTGCCAATATGTTCTGCTCAAAGTCATTTACCTTTTCCTAAGAATTATAGACTGCATATTCTATGAGCAGTTCTCTTCCAAGAGGTCAGTGTGGCGGGAAGGGTAGAAAATTGCAGGTTGGAACTGATAAAGGAAACCAAAAGCTTCTTGATGGCACATACATATTTGCATATGTATCTGCATGCTAATTTACTGACTTCTGTAGGTAGGTTCCACTTGTTCATACATTGCTGATTTAGAAACAAAGTAAATACGACCACAACCACCAAGTCTTTTAGTGTTATGTCATCCAAAGGAAACAAAAGCTTTAAGCTCTGCTTCTTGAGCTTCTTGCTACTCACAAGGAGAGAGCACTGGAAGCTCCATAGATGCAATGAAATGGGCTAAAGGACCACTTCCAATAGAATGGTACAAAACAGTGTAAGTATTTCTATTGTAATCTGGGATGTATGCAGATTGGCAAAGCTTTGGAAAAGAAAAGTCACTAGGAGACTGTTCTTCATTTCAGTCAAAGAATCACTATCTCTAAGATCCATTCCCCTCTAAACTGAAGTCTACTTGCGCCTTTCAGCAAATGTGGTAGGAAAACACTTCCCCTGTCATTTTCTTCCACCTTGAGTACATTTCCATCCATCCTTACCTGACAGGAGTGATGCTGCCACTCACATCTGCCCAGCAACCACCAACTTGCCCTACAAATATTCCTTTGAGGGAGTCCTTGAAGAGATGCATTGGAAGATGATCTCCTCACAAAATGTTTTCAGGGGAGCAAGCCTTTTGTGAGAGCCACGCACCATAGCCACAGTGAAGTGGCTGGTCTAGGACAGTGTGTCTCAACCGGTTGGGGAACTCCTTAGCTGGCTGGGTAATTCTGGGAATCGAAGTCCATGCAACTTAAAGTTGCTGAGCCTGAGAAACACCGATCTAGGGTTTGGTGTTTGGATGTAAAATCACCAGGAAGCCCCAGGCTATAGACTAGACTGGAAAATCAAAACTAAGGCAGTGTGGAAGAAAGCAGCAAACTCTGCTTATGCTGTAGCTATAAAACTATATAGACATGCCCATGTAGTCACCAGGAGCTGAGCCTGACTTGAATGAATTGTGACCTTTAAACCAGGCATTAGAGATAATTTTTTCCCCACTAGAAAAATTAGTAGGTAATGGGGTCACATACATTAGTGTCTATACATATTTAGAGTCCCAAGGTCAGTTCTGAATGCTTCCTTGCACACAGAATCAGGTATAGTTGCTATTGATAAATCACATATGACTGTCTTTTAAACTATTGGCTTAAATTAATATTTGTGTCTGTAACAGTTCAAAATGAGTTCTGATCATCCTAGAAAAAGGCAACTGAAGAGGACGTACAACTGGGAGCTTGCTTTATTCTTTTGGGATTTGAGAGAAATAAAATAGTCATCAGCAAATTAACATTTCAGACTGACCTGTAGGAAGAGACGAGCATGTTTCCTACTTGTCCCACAGTACCCAGATTGACAAAGACCTTTCCTTCTAACCCAGTTTAACATCTGTTCCTATGGCTGGGCTGCTCATTATTCCACAAGGACTATTTATATAATACCTACCTCTTATCAGACCAGTGCATTCAGATCATCAATAACCTTTCCAAGTCCTGATTAATTGTTATGAATATTTTGACAAAAACTGCTTAACGTGCTCTCAAAGTATCACTACTAAATTCTTTGCCCCTGTTGTTCAAGGTTTATTTTAGCTGATCATTGACTGTAATAAACATTTAGCTACCTTCATAGGAATTTGGAACACTTATAAATTTTGTGGCTCATTTACACCAATGCTCTGTAAAGTTCTGTTGCTCTTCACTTTACTATGCTAAAATTGAAAGCAGGGTTTCTCAGCCAGGATCCCATGGAACCCTAGGGTTCCACAAGAGGTCACTGGGGATTCCCTGGGAGACCATGATTTATTTAAAAATTATTTCAAATTTGGGCAACTTCACATTAAAGAGGTAAGTTTCATTATTTATTTTTAGTTTAAGAACACTGTTAATGAATATATACAGGCCTACACATGAAACGAATATAATCATTTTGTAACTTCTGGCCTGTATTTGAGCCTGAATGTGCAGGGGTTCCCCAAGGCCTGAAAAATATTCCAAGGGTTCCTCCAGGGTCAAAAGGTTGAGAAAGGCTGTTTGAAAGTGTTGCTTTCTAATCAACAAACAAAACAGATGAACTAAACAGGTCCTGTGTTGTAAATGTGGTATCATTTAATGACAGATTTTTTTTTTATCAATGCCTAAATATTTACTGCGTTCTCAAAGATTTGGAATAAAAACACATTTTTATGACTCACAATGAAATGGGATATTGTATTAGGATGCTGTTTAAAATGTCCACATGCTCAAGGCCACATTTTTGCAAATTAGAATTAAAGCATCAGGCTGTGATCTGCTGCTTATTCTAATTTCTGGATAAAGAAAACCAACCCCCCTCCCAAGGTTTTCTTTCATATACTTGCTTGATGATGTGACTTGTAGAAAGGCTCGGGTAGGAGCTCAGTTTGCAATAAGGCCTGAGAGTTTTATCAAACACCTTAACCACATTTTGCTTATCATCTTTTTATTCCTCAATCTATCTATTGGAATTACATTTTATTTTTAATTTGTATACAGGGTGGGTGAATCTTGCAAACTCCAGTGGATGGGTTCTTAGAACAGCTGTGGAGTCCTTTGTACATGTTGACATCTTGTACAAAACATCTCTTTCCAATTCAGGACAGCTGGGAGCAGCTTATAAAGCAGACTGGGAAAAGATGAGCTGCTTTAATGATTCAAAGTGCTTCATACCCTACTTGGCAGCACCACATTCCTTCATATGCTTAATCAGATGTATGTTTCACTTGTCAAAGGAGGCTTGCCCAAGCGTAAGATTGTGAGAAAGTGGGAGAACAAGGCACTTGAAGGCTCATTTCAGAAGAGGAAACTCAGTCAAGATGCAAGAGATATGGGGAAACAAGGATTTCAGAGAGCCTCTGCCATAGTTTACTCACTAAACTAAAGGAATTTATTTTTACCGTTTTCAAGATTCTGTATTTCCACCAAGTTACTTTAAAGATACCATCCTGAAATCCGTGTCATCCTTGTGTCTTTGGTATTGCCAACTACACAGGCCTTGACTGTATCAACTTGTATTGAAAACCCTTGTTAGGATTTTACCTTTCACCTGACAACTCGTCTAAACAGCAAGTATAAAACTATCTGCTGATGCCCACTTATCTTACCTCCTGCTTCTTCTGTTTGCATTTGTTCCCTTTGGACCTACAGGTAGTCCTCAACTTATAACCATTCATTTAACTACAGTCCGAGTTACAATGGCCTCAGAATGGGTGCTTTACAGCCAGTAAAACACTTCCGAGCATCACAAAACATTGCCACCTCCCTGTGGTCACATGATTGCATTTCGGGTACTTGGCAACCAGCTTGCATTTATGACTGGTTGCAGCATCCTGCAGTCACATGATGGCATTTTGTGATATTTTTGCTGTTTTCCAGCAAAAAACACCCATTGGATTTGCTTAATGACCAGTGATTTGCTTAATGACCACTGTAAAAATGGTCATAAAATCAGGTCTGGTCACATGGTAACTCAACTTATAACCACAATGACTTATGATGGAAATTCCGGTCCCAATTGTGGTTGTAAATCAAGGACTACCTGTACTAATCCCAGAGTGGTTCTTTAAATTCATTTTATACATTTCCCATTGGCACTGCAGTCAATAAAAACATAATGAAACAGAAACTTCTACAGAAATTTATACCATGCTAGAGGCAGATGAAGCTCAAAAAGGAGGCAAATAGATTTTTTTTATCCTCCAGAGATTTCTCTGAAATGAAACTCATAAAGAACTGTAAACTGCACACATTGTTAACTTCTTACTGAATTTTTTTCACCTGCAATATAGTCATCACTCCTTAATTTCACTGTCTGTGTTCACTGCATTTTAGGATTTACATCCAAGGACAAAATTTGCCTGTATAGACTGGTGATGTGTATATGCATGTATGCGCACTAGACAGGAGCAATTTGAACTACCCTTTCTGCATTTAGAACCCAGTCTGGGATTTCAAACACCAATCAGAAATTTAGTTGACTGAATGAATAAATGCCCACTGGACTCATGCTTTGCCAGCCACCATAGCATGTTATCAGGATGGTGTCAGATCCTGATGGCCTTAAAACAATGCTTTCCAGTTCAGCACTTTACAACAGATGTATGTAACCTTAATGCAGTTAAGCCTAGAAATATGTTCTAGGAAAGTCAGTATATTGTCTTCAAGAGATGAAAACAGTTAATAGGAACTATGAATTAACTATTTATTGAGCCTCCATCTGTTACTGTCTATACTTTTTTTGTTGTTATGATTGGTAGCTTTGGCCTATGATGCAGGACCATAGGCTGAAGCTGCCTTGCTTGAAGTCGTTCAGTGTGGCCCAAGGCAGGAGCACCAGGTTGGGTGGCTTCAACAGCCCAAGATTGCCCACAGGCAATAATGTCAAATAATATGACAAAGAGGCATTAGCCATGTGATTTTGGAGCTTCCAGCAATACAGTATTGTCCATAAAATGTTCTAGAGCTGCTCAGCCTGAAAGATGAGCTGCTTTTGGCAAGTGGGTCTGGAGGAGATGACCAGTTTGATGGTCTGTATAACTAGTCCTTCAGACTGCTAATCAAAGCTTTATTTGGTGAAGAGGCAAGGAGAAGACTGAGAGGGACTACCAAGCAGAGCAAGGTAAAGCAGCACTCAAAATGAGAAGGCTATCTGGTTTTTCAAAGCAACTTTGAAGAAGTGCTGCTTTGGAAGTCTTGGTGAAGCAAAACATCCCTTTGGAGCTGTAGAATCAAAATGTTCTCTTCAGAATCATGTTATTTGTACGGTGTTACAATGTAATTTTCAGCAGGCAATGTAAGATTAACTGCAGTGCTGAAAAGTAGCATCATGAAAAGTTTAATGTAGTATATACCAAGGTATCACCAGCCATTATTATGCCATATCCTTCAGAATAGCCTCATAAAATGGTCAAAATTATTGTATCTATATTGTAACAAAGAGGACAAGTTAATCTAAGTCATCTCATGAAAGAAGCAAGTTTTGAACCGGGGCTTTATAGTTTACTCTTAGATATTAAATAAACTTGCTTAGTTTATTCAGTTGGAGAATCAACTTTCACTGTATTCTTTAATCTCTTTGTTTGGTCCTATTGATTTTGATAATATTTATTTCTAAGGAAACATCACTGAGATTTGCAGTCTCGATGTGTCACTACCACAGCCTGAAACCCCATCCCAAGACTTCATACTCTGTAATACAGCCCCTCTGGTGATCCTAAGCCCAATGATCTTTCCTTGGTAGAAAAGTGAGGTACGAATTGAATTGATCATCATCATCTCCCTGCTTTGCTGCCACTTGGGTCCAAAATAGCTCTAGAGAAAACTGTTTTGGGTAGAGACATCTGCTGCCTTCTAAAATGTGTTATACATTTTTGCTTCAGCCTTCAAATTCAGAGGCTTCATAATTCATGAGTGAGAATGGCAACTGTAAGCCATAGAGAAAGTAGTGTTACCCAGTGCTGTCAATTTTACTAAGTGTCTTTGTCCCTCTGAACTGACAGTAGACCCTCTGCATAAATCTATGATATCCTCAGCTCTGACAATAATCAAAGCAATATGTTTTTAAAAAATTATTGCACATGCAAAAAGAGGGGAGGAAAAAGAAATTTAAAAAATTCAAAAGCATACTCTTCCCATCTACTAAGCAAACCAGTCTTACTAAGATATGCACATCTTGTTAAACAGTTAAATTATTAATATTTAAGTCATTTTACAGGAGGGAAGATATGGGAAATTAAATATATAAATGTGCATACACAGTCCACTTTTCCTCCACAATTTGGAGGCGTATTTAAAGCAACAGGTCTTGAGATTATGACTCAGCTTGTGTGGGTAGGACTAACCTAGCTGAAAAGAAAATGTTCAACATGCTCCATCATTGCACCATGCCTGAAAGATGTCTAGTAGCAGATGGGAAACAAAAAACCATTGCCCTTCCCACATTTCCCTAGAGGTAAAACTCTTGCCAGTTCAGTCATATGCTAGCACTATCGTCATCTTACCCCTCTTCCCATTTTATGCTTCTTAACAAGTAAATATATATATATATATATGCCAGCTACTTGGTTGTGCTGTTCAGTGTATGCTGTTCCTGCCTGCATCTTATACCCTGTCAAACACATAGTGGCAGGATGTAAGATGCAGGCAGGAACAGCATACACTGAATGGCACAATCAAGTAGCTGGCATTGTGTATAGGAACATCTGCACAGTGTAGGGGCTAGACCCTGCCAAGTCAGTTGGGAGATTTCACAGAAGGCCATGGAGAATAACAGGGTTAAGATCCTGTGGGATGTCCAGATCCAGACAGACAGCAAGGTACTGGCCAATCAACCAGATATCATGGTAGTAGACAAGGACCAGAAGACAGCAGTGGTGATAGATGTAGTGGTGCCAAGTGACAGCAACATCAGGAAAAAGGAGTATGAGAAGCTGGAGGAACTGAAGGAGGAACTGGAGAGGATGTGGAAAGTGAAGGCCAAAGTGGTCCCAATGGTGGTAGGAGCACTCGGGGCTGTGACCTCCAAGCTGGGAGAGTGGCTCCAACAGATCCCAGGAACAACAGCAGAGCTCTCTGTCCAGAAGAGTGCAGTGCTAGGAAGAGCTAAGATACTGCATAGAACCATCAAACTCCCAGGCCTCTGGTAGAGGACTCGAGATTGAGGAAGACACATACCACCCATAGGGGTGAGAGGGGAGATGACAGACAGACAGACACACACACACTTGAAGTCTTCCACAATTAGTATCATTTTTAGGGCTTGCATTTTTCACAGCATCCAGCTACCTGATCTACGTCATTCTACTACTCCATTTTAAAATTGCCATGAGGACATCTTGTAATTATATATTAAAAGAACGTAACTGAATTGATGCTGCAAAAAATGCAAGCCCTAAAAGCAATGACACTAATGGTGGAAGACTTCAGGGATTATATTCTTCATTTGTTAAGAAGCAGACTAAAATGGGAAGAGAGGTAAGATGACAAATTCACAAATACATTAGAACTACAATATATTTTATAATTTTATAATATATTATAAAATAGATATATTAGAATTTGCAGATCCAAACTCTGTATTTTCAGTAGACTAGGCTAGGAAGTAGCTTTCATTCCTCCAATAAACCAACCCCTTTCAAGAGATCAAAGCACTGAAATCACCTTACTGGCAATATAAACAGAACTCATGCAAATGACAATAAGAATCACCGAGATGCCTTTAAGATAAGGAATGCATTTAGCAGAACACAGCCAGATGGCTCAAGGATTTTGGCTATCTTTAGCTAACTAAAATGTTGCCACTATATTTCTTGGTATCAGTCACATACTGTCACATTCCAATTGTATATTAGGTGATTAAAAGTTGCCTACATGACTTTTACCTCTTTGAGTCTTCCCCTTAAAAATGAGTACACATGGTTCATGCTATTATGCACTTGACTAAAGTTTGATTTGTGAACACAGTAAAATAGATGTGAGCAGCACGTGGAATGCAAACGTAGGGAGCTGGTGGGATATTTTTGTTTGGCTGAAGGAAGTTCAGAACATGAACAGCCTAACCCATAGTTTAAAATAGGGTAGCATATCTGTCTGCAAAAATCCAAATGTTTACTAAATGGCAGCAAAAAGTTAGTTTTTAAGGCTTCTTTCATGTCATCTGGCAGTCTTCTGTATTTTAGTAGTTCAGATATAGTAGCCTGATGCTAAGTAAATCTCACAATTCCAGTTGATTTTTAACTGCTAGGGTTAACTCCTAATTCCTCTTTAATTTACTCAGTGACCATCCTCCGCAGAGTGGCAGAATATTTTGAGAATCATCAGTATGGTGTTGTATTTTGCAGTGTAACATCGCGCTATGAAGAGCACCTGCTCCATTACTCTCTTTTAGAAATTTCATTTAGTAACAAAAAATGTGAATGTTCCAAGAAAATACAATAACTGGTAATTAATGTGAAAAGCTTTAGTATGTATTTGTGATCATTAAGGTTTTTCCAACAATTTTGCCAACAAAAACATTTTTGTCTTTATAATTTCTAGAAGAACAACTTTGATGTACTGTCTTTAATTTGACGATAAATTTGCATTAAAAGCCTACATACTTTGCATCCATGCCATTTTGTCCTGGAATCAGTACAGACATCCATCCAAATGTTGAGTCATATTTATACAAAATAGAATATTGATCGTTTACTGTAAGTGCTACTTGATCCGAGAATCTATATTTATAGATATTTATATATTGGGCAAAGGACTTTTTATCCTGTATCATCATAAGTGAGACAAAAGATTATTGCTGAATAACACTACACATAAGAGGGATTAACAGACCCACTTATAAGCACCTTAGTTCAGAACATGCAGAAATGTCAATTCTGTGTGATGCACTGCCATTCACAATAGATACTGAGCAATTGGAGGTGCATTTAAATACCTCTGAGAAAACTTGTATTTGAAAACACAGCAGATTCATTCTGAAATAAAATATCAAAATGGGATAGAAGGTTTCCTAGTGCCCTACTGTTAGTTTCAGAAGCATACTGTATATACTATTGAATTAGGAGAAAGTAAGGCAAGTAAGAATACGGATAGACTACAGTGTTTCTCAAGCTTGCTGGGGAGTTCTGGGAGTTGAAGTCCACACATCTTAAAGTTGCTAAGCTTGAGAAACACTGGACTACAGCTTTGCCACATTAGCATGCACAGTTTGTACTTTCCTCTGTCTTTCATCAGGACTTGGTGCATATGGTAAAGAAGGAAAGATGAGGGCTGGAGAGGTATAAGTCTGCATTTTTTAGTATCATCCATCTGTTAACAAGTATAAGCAAAAAGAAAAGTATGTGTGTTCTCAGATTTATCGACATCTAAATCTATCTTTCTAGGCTACAGATAAAGCATGAAATTTGCCACTGAAATGGCCAGTGTTATTTTTCCTCTGGTCTAGAAAAGTTTTATTATGTGTTAATATAAAGGAAAATCAGTATGAGACAATCGCTTTTAAAATAAATAATAAATGCCTTTATTTATAATAAATAGGCTGTTAGAAATAATGAAACATTAAAAGAGACCCTCTCCCTTCTCCCAGCCCTCAAAATCAGTTTAATTAATGACTTGAGAATTTGCAAAATCAGTTTAAGGGCTCCTCGGTCTTCCACATTTGGGGCCCTTGAGAAGTGTTGGGGCCCCAGTGTTCACAATTCTTAGTGTGCAGGAGCAGGACTTCTAGAAGTGGCAGTCCCAGCACAGCTGAAGAGCACTCAACTGAGAAAAGCTAGATCATTCTGAGAGGTGGGGACTGCACACCTATTAGAAGTCTGAGAGTAGAGGCACAGAAGGTCTGCCCTGAAGTCTACACATTGCTAGATATTAGGAGCAAGAGAAGCAACTTGAGCATTTTGTGAGAGAACTTATAGTAGTAGCCCAGCACCCAAGTCAATGAATAGAATTAAAGACTGAGGTTTGGGGCAGGGATGTCTACAGAAAGTTCTCAAACTGATGCAATGTGCATTTGCCATCACAATCCAAGCCTCATCCCTGATGTACTTGTACTGTCTGTAATTCATAACACAAGTACAACAGGGATAGAGTTTGTGTCGTGATCCACATTTTGTCCTTTATTGTTCCTCCCTTGTCTCTCCCTCACAGATGCCAATGATCTGAGAAATGTATTGTCTGGCTGCAGTTCTCAGTTGTTAAAATAATAAGAACCTGTCAGTCTTGCCAGTAACTAAAACAGTAAGTCCATGAATTTCTGAGGAGGGGTGCCAGTTTACCACTGCAAGCTTAGGAAGTAAGTGAGGCTGGCCCAAGATATTTTGCTGCCAGAGGCAAAAGACATGGGAACTCTCTTTCCTTTACTATTGATAAAAGGTAAAGGTAAAGGTTTCCCTTGACGTAAAGTCCAGTCGAGTCCGACTCTAGGGGGCGGTGCTCATCTCCGTTTCTAAGCCTTGGAGCCGGCGTTGTCCATAGGACACTTCCGGGTCATGTGGCCAGCATGACGACACGGAACGCCGTTACCTTCCCGCCTGAAGCGGTACCTATTGATCTACTCACATTTGCATGTTTTCGAACTGCTAGGTGAGCAGGAGCTGGGATTAACAACGGGAGCTCACCCCGCCGCGCGGTTTCGAACCGCCGACCTTCCGATCGACAGCTCAGCAGTTTAACCCGCAGCGCCACCGCGTCCCAGATTACTATTGATAGTTGGTCCTAAAAGGCAGAAGCTATACACCATTTCAATATCTTCATTGCCTATTCTAAGGCTGGTTGTTTGGCCTGTTGCCGTTAGCTGGTCGTCGTTATATTTAATTTTTGTCTTTTTTTTTCACTGTACTCTTTGACTTTTAGTACTAAGGCTTGCAGATCATTTGCTTTTTCGGCTATCAGGGTAGTGTCCTCAGCATAGCGCAGGTTACTGATGTTTCTTCCTTCAGTTTTAAAACCATGCTCATCTTCTGCCAATCCAGCTTCCCTTGATATATATTCAGCATATAGGTTAAATAAATAAGGGGAGCGTATACAGCCTTGTGGCACTCACAGATGCTGGAGTCAGTCAACCTGGAGCCAGTCTGTTTCACCATGTTCTGTCCATACTGTGGTTTCCTGTCCTGTATATAAGTTTCTCATGAGGAGAATGAGATGTTCTGGGATTGCCATTTTTCTGAGCACTTTCCACAGCTTGACCTGACTGACACAACTGAAGGCTTTTCTATAATTGATGAAGCACATACTGACTTCCTTTTGGTATTCTTTGGCTTTCTTAATTATCCAGCATGGATCAACAATAATGTTTCATGTTCCTCAGCCGTTTCTAAAGCCAGCTTGAACATCTGGCATCTCTTATATATTAGTTTCCCAACATATAGAGTTAGCTAGAGAGTTAATAAGAACAGCCAGAAAGCCCGACTGCTGTCTCACAGCATCTGTGGGCTAGTTCTCTCAAATGGTAAAAGTCATTCCTGGATCCAAGTTCACCGAGTATCAGGCCATGGTAAATGCACAACATTCTGAAAATCTCTAGATATCTCTTCTCCAAATATTGTCTTTCATGATGCTTGGGTGCTTTTTCTGTATACGGCTTACTTTGCAATTATCAGGTTGATTATTCAGAAGTAAATCCAAGTCAGTTTAGTGCTAAAAGTCCATAGCATTGCAACCCAATAGGGGTTTTTCCTTATATAGGTTTATCATAGAAATGACTCACATTTCTAATGCTCTTTCTTGCCTTGGCTTGCTCCATAATGAGCTAAGAGTGCAGCAAAATATGCAGTAGAGCAGTGTTTCTCAACCTTGACACCTTGAAGATGTGTGGACTTCAGCTTCCAGAATTCCCCAGCCAGCCATGGGAATTCTGGGAGTTGAAGTCCACACTTCTTCAAGTTGCCAAGGTTGAGAAATACTGCAGTACAGTAAGGAAGGAATTCTTGGAGCCAAGATTGGAATGACTGGGTGATTTTCCTTCTTCATAAGCTTTTTGGCTCTTGTGAGAAGAATGAAGAGTGAGATGGTTCCTGTGATTGGAAAAGTCAAGATGATTACTATGCCTTCCCTCACCTGAATTCAAATGTACAGCCAGGTAGGCAGAATTATATACCTTGGTCCAATTTGCTGTGCTTGCCTTCCAATATGCTCACAAAAAGTAAATCAATTTTTAGATACAGTTCATGGCCTGCCAAAAAAACCTCTAACTTTATTTCCAAAATGTACATGGGGCATGTCATAGATGGAAATGCAGTCTTGCCAAACTGTAGCATTGCTAAATTCCAGATGATTTAATGGGAGAACCTGCATATCCAGAATTTTGCTAGTGACATAGATAAGACTTTAATGAAAGAAAGAAAAACCTGATCACACCTGCACAAAAATAAACTCCATTGAATACCATGAAATTTATTTTCCATTAAGTGTATTGATTGAAATGGTCCTGTTAGGATACCAAATGTAAACATTTAGGATATACATACAGTACTCCTATATAAAAGTAATTGACCCTGAAGAAATAACAGAAACCCTGGACCAATGAACTTAAGTATTTTTTCTTCAAAAAATAAATTACAGATTTTGTAATTTGGCTCTCACATAGATACCCAGCAATTTTCAGCACTTGTTTCTGCTCAGTTAAATAATGTGACAGGGGAATAGACAATTGCTACAGTAGAAACTGAAGGAAGACAGCTGCTCTTGATGTTTGCAATCTCTTTGTTTTTTACCCATTTGTCAAGGAAGTTCTAATAGGGAAACTTTAAATTCTTCAATAGCCTTCCATGCTGTTAAGCCCTCCAGCTTTGTTGGCACTGAAAACTCACATCAAGGCCTTCTAATCCTCCAGCTCTTCTATTTCCCAATGAATTTAGAATACATTCAAGATTGCTCTTTTTTTTTCACATGCTAATATTCATGGGGAAGGCAAAAGGAAGAGGGGCCGACCAAGGGCAAGGTGGATGGATGATATTCTAGAGGTGACGGACTCGTCCCTGGGGGAGCTGGGGGTGTTGACGACTGACAGGAAGCTCTGGCGTGGGCTGGTCCATGAAGTCACGAAGAGTCGGAAGCAACTAAATGAATAAAAAACAAATATTCATGGAGTTAAAAGGTTCCTATTTATTACCCCCCAAATTCAGTATATGCATTCTTTTTAAAGCAATGGTATTGCTAATAATAAAAAATCTGACAGTCACCTTGAAGTACTGGTAAGTAGAATCAGTTAAATTCTTCTCTGAAATCCCATACTCTGTGTCTAAAAAATCCTGCCTTTTATGTTTTAAAAGAAAGTAAAAGAAGTCTTCTCAGTTACTCTGCAGTCTGTGCCTATCTAATTTAATTGTTTTTATACTGTTTTGAAGCTTTTATTATATTTCTTTTGGATTAGGGTAAATGCATTGCAAAATATTTTGTATATATATATATTGATACATAGATAAATCTTTATTTTAGTTAAAGCTATTCTGCTAAGAAGAAGTTACCTTAGATTAAAAAAATGTTTCTCCAAAGTAAACATGACAGTAGATATTTAATGCATCTGTTGATCCATTTTTAATATCAACATTTGTTTAAAATTTCAGATGTCAGTTCTTGAATGTTACTAGAGTATTTACTAGAGAAAAATGAAAAACTACAACACAATATATATAAAAATGCCTGAAAAATAAAAATAAAAAGGAACAAGAAAATAAAATAAACACATATTCATACATAAAAAACCTTACACAGATGAAAGTTCTGTATCCTTTTTTTTTAAATAAATACATTATGATTAATTTTGTTCACCTTCATCTTCAGATCTTCAGGAATGAGTCCAGTCTAGGATAACCAGAGGATACAGTTGCACTAGTCGAAGCCTGCATTGCTACAATAAAGAAAGAAAATAACAAGCTTCAGTAAGTAAATATTATATTTTGAAGTCACAGCTGTATTAACTCTTAGTTAATACAATAACAAGCATTCTGGTTGTTTTGCTTTTATAGCAACAAAACCTAGCACACACATCCTGAGGATGCACAGAACAGCAACAAAACAACAACCTAAAGAAAATGTATTGCAACACAAACTGCTCGTAAAACTTTGGAGGTGATGTTCAACTGATTTAAAAAGGCACATAGATCAGCGAGTTCATCATAGCTCCTGACTCTTCCTGGATAGGTAGTGGCCACATTCTGTCCAGTATTGTAGAATCAGACTGCTTTATTTCCAAATTACTAGTAATACCAAGTATGGCGATAGTATATGTCACCATGAATGCATATCCATATATGGGACAGAACAGCCACCTTTCCAATATTCAAAGCCACAGATGGTGCGCAATAATGTAGACATCAGGTCCTCAAGCAAAAGACCTCATCCCTTTCTGGAATACACATAGCACTCCCTTCAACAGTAATCGCACGTTAGGATTACCTTAATCAAAAGTGGACCAAATTAATATAAACAATAAATTAATGTATATACCCACAGCAGTTTTTCACTTAACCACATTCCTTTTCTCTATTCAGACACACACACTCCATATATTTTCAGATACAGACTCACATGAGTATGTGATGAATTTTTCCATGTGCTGCTGAAGGAAAAAATAGGCAAGTAAATTACCTCCTTCCCAAATATACTTTCCCAGGGATACTATACTGTCAGCTCAGCCATAAAACATTTAGAAGGCCAAGGAATGCTGATAGGCTAGAAGAAGATACTAGGAGGTGACACAGACTCCGGGAAATGATAATATAAGATAAATTCTCTAGAAAAAAACTATGTTCCTGAAATTGATGGATGAAAGTACTGATGCTACAGATACGACTCAACTTGCTATTTTTATTAGAGGTATTAATAACGAATATAATGTCACTGAAGAAATGGCTTCTTTGGTGCCATTAAAAGACACAACTAAGTCTCTTGGTTTGTACAAAGCGGTAAAAATGACATTGCAGTGATTTTCTTTAACCACTGTTGACATATCTGGTATATCTACTGATGGTGCCCTGGCAATGTGTGGTAAAAGTGAGGGACTTACAAAATTGATAGAAGACGATGCAAATGCCACTGGCAACTCATGTTTGATGAAGTCTCACTGCATTCTACAGTACATCAAGAAAATTTATGTGCAAAAGCTTTAAAAATGGATAATGCCATGCAAATTGTCATCAAAGCAGTGAATTTCATAATGGCCAAGGGACTGAATCATTGCCAATTCCAGGAGTTCCTTAAAAGTATGGATGCTGATTATGGGGACATCATTTACTTTTCTGAAGTATGTGGCTAAGTCGGGGTAAAATGCTGAAAAGATTTTATGATTTGCAAAACAAAATCAAGTCGTTTATGGAATCAAAAAGAAAATTTGTGCCATAAATTGAAAATGAAAAATGGCTCACAGATTTAGCATTTTTGGTGGATTTGACCGCTCATTTAAATAAGTTAAACATACGTCTTCAAAGTGAAAACCAAATTATCACTGCAACGTTTCAAACCATAACAGCGTTTGAAATGAAACCTAAAGTATAGCAAGCTTGAAGGCAAAATGGCTGCCTGCTGAGACACTAGAAGTAGCCCAAGAAAGAAGGAAAGCAAAAGGCAACAGTGATAGGGGGAGATATGCCCAATTAAATGCAAAATTCCAGAGGCTAGCCAGAAGAGATAAGGAATTATTTTTAAACAAGCAATGCGCGGAAGTGGAAGAAGACAATAGAATAGGAAGGACAAGAGACCTCTTCCAGAAAATTAGAAACATCAGAGGTAAATTCCAGGCAAAAATGAGTATGATCAAAACCAAAGATGGCAAGGACCTAACAGAAGAAGAAGAGATCAAGAAAAGGTGGCAAGAATATACGGAAGACCTGTATAGGAAGGATAACAATATCGGGGATAGCTTTGACGGTGTGGTCAGTGAACTAGAGCCAGAAATCCTGAAGAGTGAGGTTGAATGGGCCTTATGAAGCATTGCTAATAATAAGGCAGCAGGAGACGACGGCATCCCAGCTGAACTGTTCAAAATCTTGCAAGATGATGCTGTCAAGGTAATGCACGCTATATGCCAGCAAATTTGGAAAACACAAGAATGGCCATCAGACAGGAAAAAATCAACTTATATCCCCATACCAAAAAAGGGATACACTAAAGGATGTTCAGACTATCGAACAGTGGCACTCATTTCACATGCCAGTAAGGTAATGCTCAAGATCCTGCAAGGTAGACTTCAGCAATTCATGGAGCGAGAATTGCCAGATGTACAAGCTGGGTTTAGAAAAGGCAGAGGAACTCGGGACCAAATTGCCAATATCGGCTGGATAATGGAAAAAGCCAGGGAGTTTCAGAAAAACATCTATTTCTGTTTTATTGACTATTCTAAAGCCTTTGACTGTGTGGACCATAACAAATTGTGGCAAGTTCTTAGTGGTATGGGGATACCAAGTCATCTTGTCTGCCTCCTGAAGAATCTGTATAACGACCAAGTAGCAACAGTAAGAACAGACCACGGAACAATGGACTGGTTTAAGATTGGGAAAGGAGTATGGCAGGGCTGTATACTCTCACCCTTCCTATTCAACTTGTATGCAGAACACATCATGCAATGTGCTGGGCTTGAGGAATCCAAGGCTGGAGTTAAAATCACTGGAAGAAACATTAACAATCTCAGATATGCAGATGATACCACTTTGATGGCTGAAAGCAAAGAGGAACTGAGGAGCCTTATGATGAAGGTGAAAGAAGAAAGTGCAAAAGCTGGCTTGCAGCTAAACCTCAAAAAAACCAAGATGATGGCAACCAGCTTGATTGATAACTGGCAAATAGAGGGAGAAAATGTAGAAGCAGTGAAAGACTTTGTATTTCTAGGTGCGAAGATTACTGCAGATGCTGACTGCAGTCAGGAAATCAGAAGACGTTTAATCCTTGGGAGAAGAGCAATGACAAATCTCAATAAAATAGGTAAGAGCAGAGACATCACACTGACAATAAAGGTCCGCATAGTTAAAGCAATGGTATTCCCAGTAGTAACATATGGCTGCGGGAGCTGGACCATAAGGAAGGCTGAGAGAAGGAAGATAGATGCTTTGGAACTGTGGTGTTGGAGGAAAATTCTGAGAGTGCCTTGGACTGCAAGAAGATCAAACCAGTCCATCCTCCAGGAAATCAAGCCAGACTGCTCACTTGAGGGAATGATATTAAAGGCAAAACTGAAGTACTTTGGCCACATAATGAGAAGACAGGACACCCTGGAGAAGATGCTGATGCTAGGGAGAGTGGAAGGCAAAAGTAAGAGGGGCCGACCAAGGGCAAGATGGATGGATGATATTCTAGAGGTGATGGACTCGTCCCTGGGGGAGCTGGGGGTGTTGACGACCGACAGGAAGCTGTGGCGTGGGCTGGTCCATGAAGTCACGAAGAGTTGGAAGCGACTGAATGCATAAACAACAAAGTAGCAAGCTCAAGTTATGGAAAATAATTTTATACATTTTAATACGTTGGCTAAACACAGTCCTGTGAACAGCAAGAAACATGCAGCCTTGCTTTTTGGTTTGATACAGGAATTTGAGAACAGGTTTCAAGATTTCCAGAAAAATCAGTATTTTGGTATATTTTCAACTCCATTTTCAGTTGACATTACATTATGCATTCCATTTGAAAATTTGGAGGTAGAGTTGGAATCAGACATTCAGCTCAAAGAAATATTTGATCATATCCCTCTACTGGACTTTTATAAGACCTATCTTCCCAGAGAAAAACATCCCTCGCTTCACAATCACACCTTATTCATGACATTGCTTTTTGGCAGCACATACATTTGTGAGCAACTATTTTCAAGGATGAAGCACACGAAGAGTAAAATTAGAATTAAAATTTCTGATGAGCACCTTGAGAACTCACTGAGAACTGCAACCACTTTCATCGAACCAGACATTGATGCACTAGTTTCATGAAAACAAGGTCGAATATCCAACTAGTTTTATGTTGCCCTCTTTTTAAAAATTTTGTAATTAAAAATATAAAAAAATAAATGAAGTTTTATTACTTACATACATTAACTATATTATATATTTTATGAGTGGCCCAAGACAACTACTCATCACTCAGTGTAGTCCAGGGAAGCCAAAAGGTTGGACACCCATGATTTAGGGTTTTGAAAGCTTGGCTTCTTTTTATATTAAACATTAAAAAACATAGAATGGAGTGCATGCTCCGAATATCAATTTCTTTGTTGTACTTTCAATTTGAAGCTTGTTATTTTAAGAAATCAAGTCTTGCCACTAGGAAACAACTGCTGAAATAATATGAAAAGTAAACAACTTTGTACTTTGCTCAAGGCAAGTCAGTCCATAAGCTTTATTTAAACAGTTATACCATGGACTATACTAACCTGGACTATACATACTGGGGAACTATTCGCCTATCATTTTATCTATCTATCTATCTATCTATCTATCTATCTATCTATCTATCTATCTATCTATCTATCATCTATTATATTTCTTTACTGTCCATCTCGTATTGCAACAACTCTGGGTGGTTTACAAGCAAATTAAAATAAAAGAATTAAAATATCGTTACAACAGCTACAGTATAAAATATAAATACACATAAATATAAGAAATATAAAATATAAAGTCCAAGATGGAAGAATCAAGGTGTATCATTGGCCTCATCAAGGTGCCAACCACCTCCATGATTGACTATCCCCTCTCCCACCCGAAGCGAGGTGGCACAACCAGGTCTTGACCCACTTAAGGCCAGGAGAGTGGGGGCCTGCCTCACCTCTGGGGGTAACTTATTTCAAAGGGCGGGGGGCATGGCAGAGGAGGCCCTCTTCCTGGACCCTGCCAATCGACAATCTCTCATGGACAGGGTCTGTAACAGACCGTCTGCCTGAATGGGTGGGAAGGGTCGATGTAATGGGGGTGAGTAGGTCCCTCAGTTAACCTGGCCCCATGCCATGTAGGGCTTTAAAGGTGATGACCAACACCTTGAATTGGACCCAGAAGCAAACTGGCACCCAATGCAGCTCACAGAGCAAAGGTGTCACATGTGTCCTCTTTGGGGCTAAAGCTGCTCACGTGGCCACACTCTGGACCAGCTGTAGCTTCCAGATACTCTTCAAGGGTAGCTGAAATCCTTTATTTCAGCTGTTGAGATCACAGAAATCAAGGTTTTTCTACTGGCCTTTAAAGCCCAAAACAGCCTTAAATCCAACTGGATTGGCTTTTCTCATGTGAACCTGCTTGAAATCTTTCAGTTTATAGTTCCTTTCACAGCTGTTTTGAAAAAAGAGAATTCTGTAATCAGCAGTCTGCTAAATAAAATCATTTTATTTAACAAATATATTTGTTAGGATTCGTTTTTTTAATTTTTAAAGTTTCTCATATTTTACTTTGTAAGCCAACTTGAAAACTTTTGACACAGGCAAAATAGAAGTCAATAAAAATCTGTTTTTTCCCCCTCAGAAGTAGTGCAGTTGAGTGGTTTTGTGATTAAATTTTCATAAGGTAGAAAAGACAGTACCCTTAGGGTTTATCATTCCTAGCTATCATGAACACTCTTAGGATAAAACTGGACTTTGGTTATGATTGTGGCATTCTGCCCACAATGTGTCAGAAATGACTGGTACCATCTTTACTGTTAGTGGGGAATGTGTTACAGTTATGATTAGGACTGGTAACCTAGTTTACACCTTTTTCATCTTACTAAAAAGTATTATGTGTGAGCCTTGATAGATCAAAATCATGATGGACAGCATACATCAATATCTAATACCTAACTCCCATTCGGTAGGGACGCGGTGGCGCTGCGGGTTAAACCGCTGAGCTGTCGATCGGAAGGTCGGCGGTTCGAAACCGCGCAGCGGGTTGAGCTCCCGTTGTTAATCCCAGCTCCTGCTCACCTAGCAGTTCGAAAACATGCAAATGTGAGTAGATCAATAGGTACCGCTTCGGCGGGAAGGTAACGGCGTTCTGTGTCATCATGCTGGCCACATGACCCAGAAGTGTCTATGACAACGCCGGCTCCAAGGCTTAGAAACGGAGATGAGCACCGCCCCCTAGAGTCGGATTCGACTGGACTTTACGTCAAGGGAAACCTTTACCTTTACCTTTAACTCCCATTCAACTATTGTCTGGTAACTTTTTAAAGTGTTTTTCAGATACTTTGAGGAAAAGATCAAGCTTTCTCTGAGAGTTCTCTAAAACTTTCAGAAATTTGGTAGTACTAGTCTCAGAATTTGCAGCCAAATCATGCTTCAAAATGGTCAACCATACCATATCAAAAGCCTTTGCACATCAAATGAAACCAACATTGTCAATTACAGTTTTTTTTTCTGAATATCTTCAAAAAAATCAAAACTAATATTATTGTACAAGGATAGATAATCAGAGGTAATATTGTCTATAGTCAATAAACCTGGGTAGATTTCCAAATTTTGCCATTAACATTCAGCAAGGAGACTGGGCAAAAGCTTACACAATTAGGAGAATTATGTATCTATTATATTGGCTATATAAAATCAGCTAAATAAGCCTTATTAAAAAGTTGGAAAAACTTTAGTTAATATTGGAGGAAAAAATCAATATATGTTTTCTACCACTCGTTTGCATGTATTACACTGTTTACCCCAAAAGGAAATAGCATGATTAGTATGTATGTATATACATGCTGTATGATCTTCTGTTAGAAGATAATAAACCTATTTTTTTCCATATCTAAGTGCTTTTAGGAAGCTACTGAATTTACTATAATTGGAGATTTGTTGAAATATGATATAAATGTCCATGATGATTCCTTGCTGTCTCTCTGGAGACTATGATAACCCAAAATAATATTTTGACTACAAAGGAAATTAAACTCTTTGTGTTTTTTTCTTGCTCTTTTTTATTTATAATATACTGTATCTCAGAACACATATATAATGTATCTTAAGAGAGACAGGCTTGGAGTGATACAATAATGACTTTTCACAGAAAATCATTACAAGAAAAGAATCAGTGAAAGGAGGGCTCAGTGAAATGTATTTTCAGCTTTTTTTTTAATTCCATTGAGACTGAGAAATGGAGAGCAACACCAAATGGACACTGATTTCAGTTAATTAAGCAGCATCAAGGAATACGCTGCCATATACGGCTTTATTAATGTGCTATGTATGGTTTTACAGGTAGATGGTTGATTCTAGTTACTTCAATTCCTTTTTCAGGACTTTGAAATATAACCATGAGAGAGAGGTGTAGTTTATTTGTTTTTTAACATCCTAATGACTCATCTTGTTTATTTATCTCTAAAATGTCACCCTTGGCTTCACTCAGTAATTGTCTGTATTTTCTGTACAGATCTAGTTAGCATTTACATGGATTCATTAAACTATGCACAATGTTGTTGTTGTTGTTGTTGTTGTTAGTTGCCGTCGAATTGTTTACAACTCATGGCGACCCTATGTATAACAGAACAAAATGCCGTTCAGTCTTGTGCCACGTGCCTGACTGTTCCAATAGAACCTTTCATTTATTCAAGCTGTTTAACTGAGACATGGCCAGGATGACCAGTCAGAGAGGCCCTTATTATTAACTAGCAAATCCAAAACCATTTGGTTGTATTTTTATTCCCTTCCCTTCCTCACTGTGGTTATTCAGTGCAATCCAAAGTAGGAATGTGATATTTTCAGCTTCAGGACAGAGTCTACAGTATGTGGCACCCAGGGACACTGGCAGACAATCTGCCACTATCTCTGGGTAAATGATTGATGCGGTGAAGCAGCAGTTGACAATCTGTAGAATCCAAAGTTGCCCAGTTTAAATCAAGAGAAGCCATTTTTGTATGAATCCAAACTTTATTTATTGAACTGGTTTTTTAAATATATTACATTTTTTAAAAAAAAAATCCATGTTGCCCTTTGGGTCAAAGCACCCACAGCTGAGCTGTAGGGAAACGTGTTCTTTCCTACCTCTTTCTGCCATATATAACCTGCTTTTCATGGTGATGAAAAAAGTAAAATAATCACATCATGAACAGCAGCAGGAATAATTGAGAAGGAATGCTTAAGGAGCCCTATTTTTGCAGAACTGCTATAGGCTGCCACCTCTGTATCCAGGAGCCAGAAGAAAGAGTTAATGCTATATGAACCTTCTCTTCTTGTTTTCCATCATGTGATTGTTCAAGGAAATTATTGGGGGCACTTTGGGATAGACCGGATAGACCTTCTAAATCTATCCTTCAGCCTGTTAAGTGTGTCATCTGCACCAGTCTATTCTCTTACTCTCTATTGAGGATGCTGTGGACGTTCAAATGGCTAGAAAAACTAGGGAAAAGGAGCATGGCACATACAGGCTTGCTCACTGAGATCCTGTTCTAGGCCTCATGAGCATCTACATGGGTTTCCACAAGAACTGTATCACAGCACCACACATTTGTATGTGTGTGTAAACTCACAATGTGCATATAAAAGAGTCAGTTTGGATCATGATGCTGCAACCATGCTTTTGTCATTCTGCTTCCCTTGCCTCCCACCATGGATGCCACTGAGCATCACCACTGCTTCCCCTTCCTTTCTCCCAAAGGGCTATTAATTTACTGTTGAGCAGAAGAAATAGGCAGGCAATAGTGATGGAACACTATTTACTGTTCATATTGCAGATTCTGAGATCAATACTACCATATTTCAGAGTATTGCAGAGAATTCTCAAAGCCTGATCTTTTCCCATAATTAATATTTTAATATAATTTTATTGAAGACAATTTTAACAAGATCAAAACAATACAAATATTAGAAAAGAAACAAAAAAAATAAAAGAATAGTGAATAAGAAAGAAAATAGAAAAAGGAAAAGTCTATTCAATTTGTAACAGTTCACTTTTTCATGTGAATATTTGAAGGAGACAGGCAAGGGTTCACAGCAGTCCATGAATTTTAAAATATACTTCTGTAACTGTTTTAGTGGTGATTTTCTGCATCTAATACAGCTAGAATTCAAGAATTCTTAAACAGAGGTTTCAGAAATTCCTAATTGGATTTTGCTAATATCTTGTGCTGATGTCATATTGGTTCAGGCTAATGTAAGCCTTTGTCAGAATCTCAAACCAATGGATCACTATTTTTGAATATCCAAAGGGACCTCTCCATACTTTTTGCTGTTATATTTTATTACATTTTTCTTACCACTGACACTAGTTATACACTCAATTTCATTATGAACTTGGTGACATCAGTAAATTAATCATTGGTTATTTTCTTTAGTTTGAACTTTAACTTCGTCTTTTATTCTTTGTTTTATTTGGTTTTTTAAAATATCTTTTAATGCATTTATTGATTGTTTTTAGCTTTTAATACGCTGCCCAGAGTTGTTTGATTGTGAGATGGGTGGCTATATAAATTTGAAAAATAAATAAATAAATAAAAACTTCATACAGTATATGTGCCTATTAAATGATTCTTCACCTATCGTACAAGTTTATGTTCATTATAATCTTCTCAAACATAAATAACAATATGTCAATTTTTTTACTGAAAACCTAAACTTTATTTCTATTATCCAGAAAACCCTTTAATATTTACAAACTAAATAGCTGCCATTTAATTTGTCCTAATCCATTGTTTTCATGTACAGGTCACATTCCTCATTTTCTTCTTCATTTTTAATTACTGTTTTCTTTCACATTTACTCAAAACCATTTGCATAGCACTAAAAGGAAATGAACATCTTGGTCACCTTCCTTTCCTTTTTAAAAGTATATCTTTAATCCAATATTCTTACAACACAATTTGCTTAACACATTATACAAAATATACAACATGTTTGTAAAACTAACACATTTTGAGGAGATAAAATACAATGATGTATTGCTTCATATAGGGGACGCGCTGGCGCTGCGGGTTAAACCAATCGGAAGGTCGGCGGTTTGAATCTGCGTGACGGGGTGAGCTCCCATTGCTAGTCCCAGCTCCTGCCCACCTAGCAGTTCGAAAACATGCAAATGTGAGTAGATTAATAGGTACCGCTTCGGCGGGCAGGTAACGGCGTTCCGTTTAGTCATGCCGGCCTCATGACCGTGGAAGTGTCTACAGACAAACGCCGGCTCTTTGGCTTTGAAACGGAGATGAGCACCGCCCCCTAGAGTCGGACACGACTGGACTTAATGTCAAGGGAAACCTTTACCTTTACTATTGTTTCATATATAAGTAAGAGACAGTGAAGCTAATTAATATGTTTAAAGAGATGCAATGGAGCAAATCCAGGGCCTGACTTGTAAATATTAATAAACATCCAAGTGCTTGAAAGTATTTAGAAGGTCACTGCAAATTCCAGCTGAATTAATACTGTCTCACAGTTATACAGATAGCAACTGTGCTGAAAAACCTTATTTATAACAATAGAGCAATGAACAAAAGTGCATGTTCTAAATATCATGGTATTTTGGCTAGCATCAGGTTTGTTCTAAGCAAGGAAAGGGAGAAACAAGGTATTTTCCCTGATTCTCCTTGCACCAAATAGGCCTTGTGACAAGTGGAACAGTGACACCAATGTCCCCAAGAGGAAAATGGTGGCAGAGATCAAAATAAAATTGGTTAACTCTTTATTACACTATGGAGGTATCGCCTAATAGATAAATCTGAGTGGTTTACCAATAACACAACCATTAATTACTAAAATGCAACCTGAAAGATAAACATAAAAAATAAAATCTCAACTGAATAAAGCCAACATGAAAATAAAACCAGCAAAGAGAATGGTATTCAAGCTGTTTCATAAATAGCTGCCCGCAAGACTTCCCTGAGTAGCAGGCATGTGAACGTCCTTAGAAACTGATGTTTGTGCATGTAGAGGAAGACATTCCTTCTAATCACCTGGCCCCACCGTACTAAATTCACAAATTAATACCAGCACTCTGATTTCACCCTGAAATTACAGTAAAAACCAGTGAAGGTTTATGTCTTGCATAATAGGGCTCTGCTGATCATATGTACAGTATACATCCCAAAGCCACCTGGCTGGCATTTATTGAATAATGTAGAAGTAAAGATATTAGTTTTCCCTCTTTGGAAAATCTAGGCCCCAGACATTTCTTCAGTCAAAACATTTTCTCTCTTATAATAGATACCTATTTTCCAAAGAATAAACACCTCAGCTACATTGCTATTGCTTTTTAATTAATTAATTACCATGTGAATTGGCACAATTTTCATCCCATAAGGTATAGCACAGAAAAGGCCAAACAAAAAAAGTAGTTCTCACAGATCTTTAACTTTTAAGTTTGCCAAGAGTGTGCAGGAAATATGTGTTTCATGACCTCAGATTATGTTGGGTGATTTTTCCTGTCAAAATAACTATATCAGATTTTTTATTTTTTCCTTAACTTCATGTTAAAATGTTTTGAAGTAGCACAAGCATGACATTCTTAGTCACTTTTATCATAATTTTAACTGACTTTGTTTTCCTAGAATGTAATTTTCTGGGGACTGTATGAATATAGTGCATGAGTAATTATTTCTTGTATAACTCATAATGTTATTTTTTTCCCACAAGATTACCAAGCCATCTTCCCATGTGCCCATATGCCCATCCCTAGATATACAGAAAAAATGTCTAGTTTTTTTTTTAATTCAGTGGGGCTTCTAATAAAATTATGAAGATTAAATGAGGGGAGTTTTGTACTGGCAGGGCAGATAACAACAGAAGGAATGGTTTTGATCTTGGGGATTTTGTTCTCTTCTTTCTCGGTCCAGTGGGAAGAAAAATATGCCAGGTATAGAATAGGGGTTTTGTGTGGCTTTACTGTTTTATTGCTTTGGGAATGGGGGTGGGGCCAGTGTGGCACCATTTTGCCTAATCCATTCAGGCTTCATGGCTATCCATAGATTACTTCTAGGTGCTTCCATCCATGAAAGCAGAATGGGACTCATTGCCAACATTGTCATTCCATTGTTCCACTACTTGAGGACTGAGTTTAGTCAGTCTGCTCCTTCCCACTCCTCTCCATGGCCCTCCTCTGCTTCTGTGACCTCCCAGGTGGGCTCTTTCAGAAGAGTGCTAAACGCATGTGAAAAAAAGGAATGCTCTTTTAGAAGAGTGCTAGAAATAGCCCAACAGACAAGTCACAGCCATGGAGTATCTCTGCACGTATAAGCTCTTTGTTGGGCAACTTTGTTACTATGTTTTCTACTACAGATTAAGGTTACTATGGTAACTAATCATTTTGGCGGGTGAAGAGGTTGAATTTAATTGTCCCCTTTTCACGTGTTAATGGTTGCATTGCCTAAGGGAGGAGCTTGCCTGAACTTGTTTTAGTTTCAGTTTCCCTTCTGTGTAGGCTTGCAGAGAACATGCAGCTGAGAGAAATCTCTCCTCTCAGCAAACAGCCTTTAAATGTGTTTGTTTTCTGTAAATAAAATTATTTTTATAGAAATGCCTGGTGTGTGACTTTTCTGATCTCTCCTGGGCCAAAGGCTTTCTAGCACTCTGCAACAGGTTATGGGCCCAGTAAGCAGCCCAGTAAACCCACTAAGAAGCCCAGTAAAACCCCAGAGAGAATAGAGAGATCAGCTCCACACCTCATGCACAATTTAAAGGCAGGTAGCAAAGACCTGTGAAGATTCTCTTTGGAGCCACCTGGAGATTTTCCAGCAACTGCTGGTCTACAGGACAAAGAAGCCAGCTGAGGTGACTTGCAAAAGAAGGAAGAAGCCATGGCTACCTCCCAGCCCTCAGCGATGCCTCTGGAGCACCTATCAGACACCAACTATTTGAATTGGACCCTGAAGATGGAGATGTATCTTCGCAGAGAGAATCTTTGGCTGCCAATTGGTGAGCAAACCCCCCAAACTCCCAGTGCTGAATGGCTTAGACAGGATGAGCGGGCTAGAGCCACCATTATCCTGGGAGTTGAGGACAATCAGCTAGTCCATGTGCGAGGCATGCAGTCTGCAAAGCAACTTTGGGACGCTTTGAGAGACTTATATGTAAAGGCAACAGCAGGGAGTAAAGTTTCTCTGATGAAAAAGCTGTACAGAGCCTACCTTGCAGAAGGAGATAGCCTTCCTGAGCACCTGCATCATATTCAGCAGCTGTTTGTTGAGTTGCAGGAGAGAGGAATGGAATTTACACCTCTCACAAAATCCTATATCCTCCTGTCCTCACTGAATGCTTTACCACCTGAGATTGCACAAAATTGGTATTCTGCCATGCAACAGGAGTTAGCATCCTTAAGAAAATAAAACATGGAAACTGGTAAATCTACCTCCCAATGAATGCTGTCTAGGTTGCAGGTGGGTTGTCAAACTGAAAAGGGATGCTGATGGCAAAATCCAAAAATATAAAGCAAGGTTAGTTGCAAAAGGGTTCACTCAAAGGAAGGATTTAGACTTTGACAAGACTTTTGCCCCAGTTACTAAAGGTGAATCAATTAGATTACTGTTAAAAATTGCTGCACTCGAAGGAATATCAGTTCACCACTATGACATTCAAACTGCATTTCTCTACGGTGATTTAGACCACAAATTATACATGCAGCAACCCCCTGGCTATGAAAAAGGGGAGAATCTAGTCTGTGAACTGCAGAAGTCAATCTATGGGTTAAAACTAGCTGCTAGATCCTGGAACCAAAAATTAGATGAAAAACTGCAGAATTTTGGTTTTGAAAAAGGAAAAGCAGGTCCATGTGTATATATGAAGAAAGACAAACAAGGCTGTATGTATCTGTGCATTTATGTTGATGATTTGCTGCTGTTCACATCCACACAAAAACAAAGGCTTGATTTTGAAGCCTGCATGAAAAGCCATTTCACATTAAAAAGCCTTGGAACTGTAACAAATTACCTAGGCTTGGAAATACATAGTGAGAAGGATGGTAGCTTTCTGTTAAGCCAAAAGGGAGATAATGTTAAAATATTGTGAATGGAAAGACATACAGAGTTGACAAAGAAAATTGGTTTTGTCTCATTCTGTAGCATAAAAAGGGGAGTGTTTGGTACATTGTTTTCTGCTACAGATTAAGGTTACAATGGTAACTAATTGTTTTGGCCAGATGAAGAGGTTGAATTTGTCCTCTTTTCAGGTGTTAATAGTTGCATAGCCTGAAGCGAGGGCAGTTTGCTTGTTAGTTTTAGTTCCTTCTCTTTAGGCTTGTAGAGAGTAAGCAGCTCTCAGAGAGCCTGTGGGAATGCAGAAGCCTGTAAATATGTTTTTGTGCTTTCTGTAAATAAATTTATTTTTATAGAAATGCCTGGTGTGTGACTTTTCTGATCTCTCCTGGGCCAAAGGCTTTCTAGCACTCTGCGACAAACTTGACAGGTGACTAAACCCACTCCTCTAAGTTCTTACCCAATCCTATCCCACCCTCATTATAAAGTAAGATCGACTGCTTTCCCACCCGCAAGAATCCGTCGATCACTCTCCTTAACAAGTCCTCCATTAAAATGGTAAGGACGGCACCATTAGCCAGCTTCATTGCTAATGTAGAATAGGGGTCAGCTATAAAGGCAGCAGATTTTCTGCCATCATACTTTCCTGCCAGCTCACTAACTAGTGGGTAGTATTTTTAATGCAGCCAACTGGCTGTACCCTAATATTAGAAAGCATAGTGCAGTCATGGTGAACTCTGCATTTCAGTTGTTACTGGGCCAAACCAGACAGGAATCCATTAAGTCATTTTTAAAGTGAATCAGTGGGTGAAGGAGAGAAGGGAGGAAGAGAAGGGGAGGAAAGGAAAGGAAATTCTTGTCAAATGACAGGCTTCCTTCCAATGTAAAAAGCTGGCATGCAGGAGGGAAGGGTGTCCAGATTAAAACTGCATCAAGAGGCAAAGTAATAAGGCTTTCTGCCTGATTATCAGAATTTGGATATATTTACTCTCTAAAACCCATTTGTATATCTTCTCTAGTTTATAATGCTTCAACCTGGGCAATAAAAGGCATCTTTTCCTGACTGGGTCCAATATGGGCACAATTGTATTGTCTTTCCTCTGCACTTATCTACACATCTATCTGAGACTGTTGGAATTTTCATCTGGCTCAAGCTTAGTAGCGTATATCCATCCATCTATTTATTTACCCACACACATGTTAATGCAAAGATAAAAGGCTACTTTAAAGACAGGAAAAAATTTAGGGCCTCAGTAGGGCCATGTCTTCTTTAAAATGATTTGCAGGTTCTGTTGTTTGTTCAAAAATATAGTAGTTGGTTTTGAATTAATTAAGTTGTTACTCTGTAAAAATGGTACCCAGAGGCCTCCAGACTATTCACTGGTTAGTAACAAAGTCATTTACCAGCTGGATAACGCTTATTTCTTTGAGACTGCTTTGCAGACAGCAGTGAATTCCCAGATACAAAATACGGCCTCAGCTATTATAGCTGGAACTGCTTTGATTTTATACATACATTTCCATTCTTCAGATGCGAATATAAACATATTGCTCCACGCTGTTGGAGATCAAGACTGTTGCAGCAATACCATTCAAGCAAGACGTAATAGCCAGCAAAGAGACAATGGAGCACGGAGTCATAGCAACGATCCTTTGCAGCAAGTGCTGTTTTTTCCCTTCCTTATCTGGGAATCCGTGAGGGTTGAAGCTGGGCTTCTAAAGCTCCAAGAAAGCAGGTTTAACAATGCACTCAAGTCATCCTGTCCTGGAAGCTGTTTGGATGGCCCTGCTAATAGAGAATAAGGTGGCCATCAGGTAGCAGATTCTCCATGGGCAGAATGCCAACAATATGCTGGAGGACAGAACTCTCTGGAGCCTTGCAATCCAAATCTTGTCCCTTTCTGGGTGCATATCTAAGACTCACATGCAAATATGATTTGTTTCCAAATGGAATAGAGGGGTAGTTCTTTTCTGCTGGCAAAAAAAAATGCATGGTGAGCTTTTCATGCAAACTTCCTTTCTTGGTAGTTTCCTCTTGTGACGTCTGTGTATATGTCACTTCAGCAAGAAATGCCCTATCATTTAACACTGTTGGAGTGGCATTGGGATTGACTGCTAAATTAACTCTGTGTTTTGGGATGGCCAGTCATTAAGAGGACAGATATCATTTTGATATATTCCTTCCTATTATACTCAGAATAAAGTTCCATCCTCAAAAGGGCCATGACTCTAATCTGGAAAAACAGCTGTAAGTGTGCTTCTTCCCTGTACTGTCCCATCCTGCCCACAGCTCTGCATGTTTTAGCTTCTCTGCCTATGCATCTTCCCTGCTAGACCAGCTGGGCTGGTGAAGTACTCTACCATTGCATCTGCCACCCGTGGTGTGGCTTATCTTGCATTCCACTAAGTGGATCATCCGCCACCCTATGGGCCCTGAGGAAGTAGACTATCCTGTTAAGCCATCTAGAGAAAATCGATTGATTGTTCCGGTTTCTGCTGTAAATTTAAGTCTTCCTAGAAAACCTTCATCAGCTACACTCTGCAGAGCAACTTTTTCACCCATGATTGCTGCAGAACCGTACCTGTCTCTCTCTCTCTCTCTTCTGTACAGGTTAATAATGTTATATCTGCTCACACAAACAAATAAATAATGGCTTCTAATTTATCTTGCGGTCTAGATGCAATTACTACATCTTCTTCCCATCAATGGGTTTTCTGACAAGGTATTTCATAGGACAAATGAGGATATTTTTTTATAGTAGGCTAAATTATATAAACTCCCTGAAATACCTCAATTGAAAAGTGTGTGTGTGTGTGTGTGTGTGTGTGTGTAGTTTGAACCCTGGTGTTCCAAGGTACATTTTCCTTTATTAACCACTCTTCTGAGGGCTAGACAAGTTTGCTGCCAGAGTCAGAAAAAATGACTTTGTAGAGGGGAAGGGAGGTGAAAGTGGCATTTGTTTTTCTGTTCCTATTATAGCTCTTCCTCCACTTCCTTTTTCCCTTCCATCTGACCCACTATATCTAGGGAAGGCATACATTTCCCCAATGTCAGGAAGGGGTCTGTAGATCTCGAATGCTGTCCTAACCCTACAGGTTAGAGTCAATTAACAAGCAGTTGAAGAGTCATAAACCCAGCAAGTAGTGGCATAATCTTAAATACAGTCTGAGTACAAAGGGAATGGTGTCCCTATAAGTAGCCAAAGCTTATCTAGCAGGGCACTCTTTATCATCAGAGTCAAACAAAAGTCTACAGTTCCAGGAAAGCTTCATGGTCAGGAGTAGATACAGCAAGAGCTATCCACAGCAAAGAACAGTATATACAAAGTTGGTCAATCCCAAGCTGTACTCACGTGGGATCTAAAACGCAAGAAGCTCTCAGTCTCTGTCAAGCACAGTTGGCATTGATCAATCCTGATTTCCAGCATCAGTCTGATCCTGGGTAGATCTCCTTGTGCCAGATGCTTCTCTGCCTCCTCCCTCACTGGCTCTTCACACAGAAGAGGCAGTGATATTCTCATGGATTCATAAGGCCCAGGATCAGGAATGGTGGGTCCTAATGCTACCTCTTCAGTGGCTTCCATCTAAACAACAACAACTTACTAAATGTATATGCCACGTGACTCCCAGAGACTCTGGGCAGTTAGTTGACTCTTCAGCTATAGCAAAAGCTAAGGATTTTGTGTTTTCTAAATCTTCCCTAGTTTCTCTACAACACAATTTTTCTTCCTACTGACGTTGGAGAAGCACAAGTGGCAGGGCTTTCTGTGGTGGGCTAGGATCTGAAATTGGACCTTCCCTCTGAAGGAAGGCTTCTTTCTTTTTCAATTGGACTGAAGTCTAATTCCATGCCAGTTAAAATAGCCTATTCAGATGGCATGTTTTAGTATATTTGCTCATTTTAGATGAACGATTCCCCATCCAAAATATGCAGTTCAGTCTCATGGACACAAAGCTTTTAAATATTCCAATGCTCCTGGCTCAATTGTCATAGGTGTTAGAAGTCCTGGCAAATCCAGCATGCCTCATTAGCATGTGAATTAGCATGTGAATTGAGTTGTCCCACAATGCAACTCTGAGGAAACTGTTGCCACTCCCACTTCCTCTTTCTCTCTTCCCTCCTTCTTCCACCCAGGGAGAAGCAAGCATGCTACTCTACTCTCTCCATTCATCGGGGCCATGTGCTCAGGCCTTGATGAAGGATTCTGCCCCTTTCTTCACACAGCCCTTGGCAGCAAAATAGGGCTGAGGGTTTAGGGCAAACTAAGTATTTAGAAAGAAAAGAAGAACAAAGGAACTTCATCTTTTCCACCAAGATGGATGTAACAAAAGCAACAATAAAGTCAGTAAAACTCTTTTTTACTTATCTTAACCTAATCTGTCTAAGTGTGTGACTCTTTATGCTTAGGAGGGCTAAGTGTGTATGATCAGTAACCTGTGTTTCTCTGACATGCTCACTGAAGCTATCTAAGATAATTTTCTTTTTCTCTGTCAGCTTCTCAGCTGTGTTATAAGCTCTGCTCCATTGCAGTGGTTCTAGCAGGCCACTAAACTGGCTTCAATAGGAGCATAGATTTAGGTTTTCAAAGGGGAGCAAGGGATGAAAAAAGACACTTGAAACCAAACTTTTCTGACATATAGTTCTTTCCAAGTATTTCCTCAGTCCAAATGCCTCTCCAGCTTTTCTTAAACACACCTTGAAAATCACTCCTGACAAAAGTAGGAGGTGATGGATAACAATCACTGCTCTCTGTATTTCAACATGGCAAGAAAAACATGCCTTTTAATGGACATCCAAAGTTAATGGTGTACTTTCTGTAGATGAGAAATGAGTTGCTCTATCATTCTCTTTAGACTTCATCAAGTCAGCTTCCTCTAAGGTGTGTTTTTCAAACTTTTTTATAAGACTTGATTAAAGTTTCAAAATACAGATAAAATACAAAATATAGAAAAGATTGAAGAAAAGACTAAAAGAAAAGAAACTAAAAAGTGCAGAAATAATTAGAAAGAAATACAAAAAGAGTGACTTCTGACCTTCTCCAGCACAGATACAGAATACAGAATACGGAATACATTAATCTCTTACTCTAAATCAAACCTTAGTAACCATTATATCTATAAGTTATAACAACTTAATCATCAAAACCCAAAGTCAGAACTTCGTTTTTTTCAGATACAAGCAAAAAGACCGGAAGTGGTTTCCATGTAGAAACAAATCCAGCCAGATTGTTTTCTCTTATCAATGCTGTCAGTTTCACCATCTTTGCCAGTTCTATTAATTTCACCATCCATTCTTCCACTGTGGGAATTTGTGTGTCCTTCCCCCAAACTTGGCAACTTTTAAGATAAGTGCTGGCTGGGGAATTCTGGGAGTTGAAGTCCACACATCTTAAAGGTGAAGTCTGAACAACACTACTCTAAGGGGAAACCTTGGAGATGGGGCAGCACAGGATATATTCCCAGGTCTCCCTAACAGATCTCCCTTTTCTCTGGAGTTTTCTTCAATCTCAACCTTATTTTATGGGGAAAGTATCTATATTCACATATTTTACTTAGAATTATGATAGCTACTGAACAGCCACTTTGTCATGAAGGTGATCAAATGGAATTTCTGTGAGGAAATATTTGGTTCTTGATTATGAAAGACGATTATCTCTCTATTCTCCATCTGGCTTACTGCCTTTCTGCCGCGAGCAATTCCAGTAAGAACCTCAATTGTGTCTTTCTGGTTGTAAAAAGCATAAAAAATATATCATTAACAATCTTTACTTTTATTCTATTTTCTGTAGCAGTTCTAAATGCTTTTAAATTTCTCTTCACTTCATGTACTTTGCCTTAGAGCATTTTCCAGCCCAGGGTGTTCTCATGAGAATAACCACCAAAGAGAAATGGATTGCTTTGCAGCATATTTTAAAAACCGCTTTGTAGTATGGAAGATTTAAATATACCTATTGAATTTCAGCAAAGCCGAAAAAGAGAAATAAGCACATTAATCAGAAGCATATCTATTTTTTAGGAGTTTTTTGCATTTTTCAGGCACAAAATACACTATTATCTGAAAACCACTAAGCATCTCCTCAGTGCCAGTAGCTTCACGTCAAAAGGAGCTGAATTTAAATAGAGGCATCTTTTTCCTGTTTATTTTATTTTATTTTTATTTATCTATTTTATATCCCACCTTTATTATTTTTATAAATAACTCAAGGCAGCAAACATACTTCTGTTGCAGAAGTAATTCTACCTTGCTGAATCCATATTTATTGAAGAAATAGGCAATCATAAAATATGTAAGTATAGGTTAAAACTGAGTTCCCAAGTGTTATTAAAACCTAAACCTTAGCTGAGCTTTTAAAAGAAATTGAAAATTTTGCCTGGTGGTTATGCAATGATCTTGCTATTGAAAGATTGGTAGGAATGTATTGTTCTGCTAGCTGTAAATGTTGAAGAGCCCTGTTAGAGCCATGGAAAAATAGGTATGAGTCTTAATCTTGTGCAGCTTTCAAAAGTGGGCAGGAAGAGTGGTAAACTTGTTCAATTTTTGCATTTACACCTTTCCTTTTCTCTAACAAACCAAGTTTGTTACGATGGGATTGGAGAACATTCTGAGTACTGACTTTGCATTTGAGAAAATCGCTGATTTCAGTACTCTTGTACACTTTCCAACATGCCCTTTGCCTTTGGACTTGATAAAGTAAAAACAGGTCTACCATACTGTATCTAGGCTGCAAACAATCCAGATAACCATCTCTCTTTACTGCTAAGAGAGCCTATCTGGAGTTTACAGCCAAAGGATGGGAGCCTTTCATAAACTTCCTTTCCTTTCCTTTCCTTTCCTTTCCTTTCCTTTCCTTTCCTTTCCCAGTCCAATTCACAACTGCAATGGTATGTCACTAATGTTAGATTAAAATCAAAAGCATAGAACAACAAGATAAAACATAACCCAAAAGGAGCACAGCATGACCAAGGCCATCTCACATTCATTCTATTTTCCATTACAGATGGCCTCATCCTGCATAACACCCATGGGAAAAGCCAGGTCTTCAAGATCTTACAGAAGGCCAACGGTAAGGGCCATCTGAGTTTCAGATGGCCCTTACCCTATGCTTTTCCAAAGAGCAGGTGCTACAACAGAGAAAGCATACTTCCTGGGTCCCACCAGATGACACTGTTTTATAAAAGGGACCCAGAGCTCCCAGCTGCATCTCATGGAACAGGCAGAGATTATTGGAGACAAGTGGTCCCACAAATGTGCCATGCAGGGCTTTATAGGTTGTAACTAGAAACTTGAATTGCACCTGGAAGCCTACTGGAAACCAGTGAAGTTCACAGAGCTGTGGTGTTACATGGGCATATTTTGGTGCACCCATAATTGCTCACACTGCTGCATTCTGAACCAGTTGCAGCTTCTGGGTCACCTTCAAATGCAGCCCTATAGAGAGCACATTGCAATAGTCCAACCAGGAGTGAACATGGCATGAGTGACTGTGAGTTAGATCCTCCTGATCCAGGAACAGATGCAATTGGAGTACAAAATGGATTTGTGCAAAGGTCCTCCTGGCCATAGCTGCCACTTGTTCTTTGAGCAGGAACCAAGAGGACCCCCAAATTGTATGCCAGTTCTGTCTAAAGGGGGTGCTACTCCATCCAGAACTAAAGACAAAAAATCCCCAAATCCAGAAGGCCCTAAACCCCACAGCTACTCAGTCTTCCTAGGATAAGCTGAATTCTGTTCTTCCCCATCCAGACCCCACACAGCCTCCAGCCTGGGGAACTCCACTGCCAACTCAACCACAGCATTAAGCAGTTCAGGTGGGGAAGTTGAAATGTATGGGGAGGCAGATACAGTAGAAACCCTCCCATGTGATCCCTAGAGCCCAACCTAATCAACAGGGTTTCATATCTCATTATCTGCAGAGTAGTGCAGACTCTCAGATGACTAGATCCACTCTACTGCCCCTCTCCTGGGGTCAGGGCTGATGATACACTCAAAACCCAGATGGGCACATATCCAAGAGAGGAACACCTCCCTCTGTGCCCAAGCAGGCATGGTAATGCCTGCCAAGTCAGCCATCTCATCCACTAATAAGTCATGGATGAGGGAAGCCTTATTATAGGCTGACCTGACATGAACTGATTTGGCAAGCTCCTTTGCTTTCTGTTGCTTGATTCCTCTCTCCCTTCCCTCAAACCATGGGAAATATGCTAACAGCTAATCTGTACACTCCAATTGTTTCCATTTGCAAGGATTCTCTTTATGAGTCTCTATTTTGCTTTTGGGCAGCATGCTAGGAGCCCTTTTTTAAACCTGTTGTTACAGCAAGATAACATGTCCTTCAAATGTCATTCAGCTTGCCAGATCTTCATAAATTAAATCTCAGATCAGGTAGTGGTACAGAATGCTTTTAGATTCCAAAGCATTAAAGCTCAGATAAGACTGAGAATGCTCAGTAGTCCCACACTATTAAGTGTCAGAAAGGAAAAATGAAAAACATGGAATAGAGGAAGTAATGGAATGACTCATTGGGGGAGGCATGGCTGGTCAACTGATTGCAATCCCAGGTAGGAGCAGACAAGTATATGCTTGGGGGAGAGTATGCACCAGCACACTGGTGTAGGCCCTATTTGTCTTGTATCATCAAAGGGGCTATGTAAAAAGTATGCACCGCAAAAGGCTGATGTAAAATTCTGCTTATATTATGATGTTTTTAAAAGATCCCTTGAAACAGAGGGGGCTTTAAAATCATCTTCTGTATGTCTAAGAAAGTGCTTTTTAGTCATGCTGAAAATATTGCCTCTTGTTCTACAGAATCCTGAAATGGAATTCCTGACCATGGAAAGTAATTTTTTGAAAGTTAAACTGAGTGCATATTTCAAAGTTAGATTTAAATACTTGACATATTTCAGCACTTTGTGATTATGCATGGGAAATGCCAAAAGAGATTTAGATCCTCAGGTCCAGTAACTTAATCAATGTAGTACAACTACATGGGGCTGCAGGAAAGGCCATCATGCTTTATACAGTATACAAAAAGAGTCAATCCTCAGCACTCTGAGTGCAGCTAGGAAAGACTGTATGTCTAAAACTCTGGAGAGTTATTGTCACTTGCTTCTGACCAGCTTTCTCCAACTGGTTGCTGTTCTGGTGTATTGGATTATAACTCCCATACTCCTCAGCCAGCATGGCTATTGGCCCCCAGTCAAACTAGAAGCTTCTAGATGTCCAGTTTGGAGGGTAACCAGTTGGGGAGGGGGAGATGCAGGTGACACAGGTGGGTTTTTCCTTAATGCATTATGTAAACCCAGCCGGGGTGGTTTGCAAAACCATGATTTATGATTATTATTAGTATTAGTATTGTATGAACACAGCCAGGGTGGTTTAATAATAAACCATTTTTAAATAAGCTGTGACAGTGGTATTTGTGAACCTAGTGAGTAGAAAGGCCATGGTTTAACATGAGATAAAAAAACTTATAAATCACATGCTGAGAAAACTACTGGATCATCATTCCATCCCCACCCACCCACCTTCATACAGACATACAGAAAGTCTGATACTTGAGTATAGAAAAGTCTAGCTGATAATGACACCTGGCATAGGAATACACAGTTATGACAATACTGGGGTGAAATGGTCATTTTGGAGCAGCCCTTTACCACGACTATATTTTGAAATATGCAACATGAAACAAGATGTACAAATTGGAAGTGCTGCACCAGTGAATCAGTATGTTTTCATTCGTAAATGAAGATTTAAAAAGGCAGCCTGAAGAGCAAAGACAACTGCTCTCCTTAGATGAGTCATGGCTATGTTCCAACATCCAGGCACCAATCTGTCCATTTTTGTGTTGCAAAATTACTTTGCTCCTTGTGTTTTAATTAGACTCCCCAGTTAGAATTGAATTTTTGAATGCCTGATAGGAAGCCGGATGCTCTAGCTGTTCACTTATATTGGCGTAAACTCAGCCCAGTTTAATCAAGTTTCTATTATTTCTCAGCTGGGAAAAAAAAAGCAGGAGTAAATAGAAGCTTCTTGGCCATTGGATTGCTGCACATGAATAATCCAGGCCTGTGGAGTTGTGTGCTCTGCAAACAACTACCAACATGATGGGAACACCAACCACCATTCCCTAACAGCAGTACCCACAGTGCAGCCCACCGAGCCATCTACAGTGACAGTTCGAGCGACAAAACCACCACAATGTCCTCACTACAACAATAAAAAATAGCCAGCTGGAATTAGCAGCTTGGATTTGTTTATGAGAAGTCTTAAAACTGGATTTTTTTAAAGGCCTGAGAAGATAAAAATCTTTCTACTTGGATGAAATTTTCTGACTGACAGATGATGGTTTGATTTCAAAGAGAATAATTTCTCAGGCTGGATTCCTTTGAGCACATGCCGAGGGGTGTTTCTTTTATTCTGCGAAACAATTGTTTCTGTATCTCTACAGAGGCTCGTTGGCTGTACAATGGAATTAGATTGGCAGTGTCCGACTGTCTCTGAGAGAAGAAGTGGTTCAACAGAACAGGCCTGCAAGAAAATTGAAGACAAATGAAAGGTTGAAGGTTGTACTGAAGCAGGAGTACTTGGTGGGGGGGGGTAGGTAGGGTGAGTCAAAAAAGTCAAGATGGCAGCTACAACTATGTGACTGCAACCTGCACCTTTTTCATGTGTGCTGCACATGCTGGGCTTCAACTGCATAGTCTCAGCCAACCTTGTGATCTTCTTCACCTCCCCCTGCTGATGCCCCTGCTCTAAAGTCTCTGAACTACTGTTTTGTATGGTGGTGCCTGGGAGGATAATATATGATAATTTTTTTGTAATACCAGTGATCTGTTGATTTGTTAAGTTTATTATACAGGTAGTCCTCAACTTACGACCTTTTGTTTAATGACCATTTAAAGTTACAACAGCTCTGAAAAAAGTGACTTATGACTGGTCCTCACACTCACAACCACCACAGCATCCCCATGGTCACATGATCAAAATTCAGGCACTTGGCAACTGGCATGTATTTATGATGTTTGCAGTGTCCCAGGGTCACATGATAGCCATTTGCAACCTTTCCAGGGGGCTTCCAACAAGCAAAGTCAATGGGGGAAGCCAGATTCACTTAATGACTACAGCAAAAAAGGTCGTAAAATCAGGCACAACTCACTTAATGACCGCATCACTTAGCGATGGGAGTTCTGGTCCCAATTGTGGTCATAAGTTGAGGACTACCTGTAATTGCTTGTAACTGTTCCTTTTTATTGCTTACTGTAGTAAAGGTAAAGGTTTCCCTTGACGTAAAGTCCAGTCGAATCCGACTCTAGGGGGCGGTGCTCATCTCCGTTTCTAAGCCTTGGAGCCGGCGTTGTCATAGACACTTCCGGGTCATGTGGCCAGCATGACGACTCGGAACGCCGTTACCTTCCCGCCAAAGCGGTACCTATTGATCTACTCACATTTGCATGTTTTCGAACTTGCTTACTGTATCTGTCTTTTATTGGTGTCTTTATTGGTAACTTTCCTGCTTTTTAATGTTGTTTAGTTTGAGTTTATTGCTTCTTTATTTCATGGTACTGTATTGCTAGCTACTTTGAACACCATGTGGTGGAATGGCAGGACACAAATTTAACACATATAAACCCCTTTGAATAATGACACTGTTCATTCATTGTGATGTGAGCAACACAAACAAGAGGCACCTACTACAGGCCTGTGTTGTGTGCATTGATTTAACTTTTGTGTGCATTGATTTCTTTCACAGTGTGCACGTGTCCAAGTGATTGTGTGCAAGGGCATGTATGTCTATGTATGCATACATAGACTCCAACAACTTAAATAACTCAGCTGGATTGTTATGATTTACATTACCAATACAGTTAAAAACTAGTACAAATATAACATTGGGATCATAATACATAGAGGTTTTAGCCAGTTGGGAAGCTTACTGACTGTTATTCTTTATACCTCCATTTCTGACTGCTTCGGCACTAAACTTTTTTATCCACCTACAAAAAAGTATAACTTGATTTGACTGTATGTGCAATTTGCTGGACAGAGTTGTTCAGTTCTGAGCAAGAGAAGATCAAATTAGAGGACAAAACACTGAGGCCTGTTTATTCTCCAAAGTTTAGCAGAGCAAAGTGTAACACTACAAATGAAGAAGCTTTTCCTTTAGCCTAGCTGCCTCTGTCAGTTTCAGGGCTATAATAAGAGATGAGGAGCTGCAGAAGGGCTTTACATTTGTTGGGCAAGGAGCCCTCCGTAATCCTATGAAAGCTCGTCTCCTGAGAACTCCCGGATGGATTCGAACATTGGATTATGTCATGGTTTGTTTGGTCTTCAAGCTCTACCTTTTAGAGGGAATTTTAACTTTATTTTTCCATTCTAATAGGATGAAGATTTTGGCCAAGAGGTCACTGCCTTTGAAAGAATAGGAGCCAGGGGAGTCCACCATTTGAATCTCCCATGTTCAGACTTGTAGGACCCGTTGCCTCATTCTGGAGTCCCCAGCTAGTCTGGGAGAAAATGGCTGCCACCGATGTGTGATCAATTACACACTCCCTTTTTCTAGAAAACAAACAGGTGAGTTTGCCCCTCACCATGATTTCTAGCCACACAGAATAATCTTTTTGCCTTTTTTTTCCTTGGCAGATTTTCGTTTTGTTGTTATTTTCCAAAAATACTTATTGTCATGTCCCCCATTGCAATGTATACATACATCACAACGGGGAACATGCCTTTCCGGATAAGGGAAGGAAGGAGGAAAGAATCAGTGCTAATCCTTTAAGCACTGAAAGACAAATACAAATAAAGGACAAAGGAGCCATACCTTTGCCCTGACCCGAGAAGCCATCATCCTATCTCCCTGACATCTCTGAATTACCCCAGGGGACACACCTGCGCCGGACACAGGAAGAGGACAGAGGTAATCAGCACTAATCCCCCTGATCGCCCATCGAGACTCCGGAATCGCACCCTGATCACCCATCAAGACTCTGGATCAGGACTTTGGGACAATGGGGGGTGGAGAAGGATCAGGTCTGCACCGCGGGTATTTACTGGCTACCTCGCACGCCATGTGCTCATTCCCGTCTTTCTTAGTGTATGCATTCTATTCCCAATAAACCAGAAATCCTTAGCCTGGCTAGTGAGTCTGTTTTTTATTGGAGTAAGGGCAACCATCACATAAAGACAGGAATCGGAAAAAAAAAAATTCCACTAGCACCATTCCAGATTTCGTCTGTGAGGGGTCCAAGCTGGCGATGGAAAAACTCAACCCATGAAGAGGTGGCTACCAGAGGACCAGTGACGGGTCACCTGACTCCCCGGCACGAACGATTGGTGAGAACCCTATTCCCCGACGGTACGAAGTCCAGGAGGGTTCGGGATCAAGCTCGGAGGAGGAGGAGACTGGGAGGAGCAGGACACTTGAAGCCACCAGAGAGTTGCAGGGTGAGTGGGTCACCGTGGACAAGACACCAGGATCCCTGTCCGGGACGCTCGGGGCGTCTAAGAAGCAGTGGGACCTGCTGTCCTCAATGATGTCGGGAGCCGAGGGAAGACGCCGGAGCGGACAAACCAAGGAAGGCTCACAGACAGCTGAGAGGCTGAGCATCGTGGAGGCGAGGCTGGAGTCAATCGAACAGCTGCTCCTGAGAATGTCGGTGGCATGGGAATCCCGAGGAAGGGGTGAGGTGGAACCAGGCACCAGAAGTCCGTCACCTCCCCCCACCCCTGAGATGCGACAGCTGAGGAGAGGAAGGAGATGGCAGGAGGCTGAGGCAGCGCCGGGCAGAGTTCACCTCGCGGAACCCGCCAGGAGGTCATCTTCCCCCCCTCCCACCCTGGAGATGTGACCGCTGGGAAGAGGCTGGAGCCGGCATGAAACGGAGGCAACGCCATCCAGAGTCCGGCTTAGAGAATCCCCACAGCGAGACCGGAGAACCCCAGCAGCCCGAGGCACGCCCAGACGACCAGATGTGGTTTGGAGCCCACCGGGAGCAGGAGTGAAAGACTTCGGGGTCAAATTCGACGGGGACCCAACAAAATTATCCTTCTTCCTGACGAACGCAAAGAACTACATGGAAGAATTTGGGCCATATTTCCGCTCAGAAAAGGGCAAAATTAATGCCATTGCGAACAAACTTAAAGGAAGGGCGGCTGACTGGTATGTGCAGCTATGCCAGGCAGATGCCCCAAAGCTCGATGACTTCAACGAGTTCCTCTGGGCACTAGATCTGCACTTCAGAGATCCCTTAGAAAAGGAGAGAGCAAAAAGATCCCTAAGGAGAATCAGCCAAGGGCAACGATCTGTAGCAGATTATGCCATGGAATTTCAAGCACTGGCTGGAAAGGTGGAGGACTGGTCGCAGTCTACCCTAATTGAACATTTCAAAGAGGGCCTGAACTTAAACGTTCTGAGGTGGGCATTATGCAGAAACGACCCAAACACTCTAATTGAGTGGATACTGCTGGCCGGTAAGGCGGAAAATGCCCAGGAAACCTTCCTACAAGCCAAGAGGACGGCGCAACAAGCAGAGACAGTAAAGGGACCCTGAACCGCTGCAGGACTGGTGAAACCAGCACCCCAACCCTGGAGAGAGGAGAGGGAGCGACGGTTCACCAAGGGACAGTGCCTTCGATGCGGGAAAGAGGACCACAAAGCGGCAGCATGCCCGAAAACAAAGGCAGTCGACAGGCCAGGAAAAATGCTGGGCAAACCACCCGCAGCACCCAAAAAGATGCCAGCGGCCAGTGGAGAGATCGGAGCAAAAGAACTACCTTACTCCATTGAAGAGGAGGAAAGCGACCAGGAAGAACTGGCGGGAAACGCCAGCCACCTGCCCTGAGAAGTGCCAGAGAACAGGTGGAGGAGGAGAATGGGTGCAGCGACGTCTGGGTGAGTGCCAACTGTCCCACCCTGTACGTAAAAGTTAAGCTAAAGTCCATTGAGAAGTCAATTGAAGTCTGGGCCCTAATAGACTCGGGCTGTTCTAGGTGCCTAATGCACCCGGACGTGGTTGCCAATTTAAATCTCCCGTGCTTTCCACTTCAGCACCACATAGTTTTTACACAATTGGACGGTTCGGCAGCAGGAGGGGGCCCGGTCACCCAATTCACCGGAGAAGTGGCACTGCAGTTAGGCAGCCACCGGGAGAGACTGAAATTTGTCGTGGCACCGGTGGGCCACTCCTTAATCATCTTAGGCATTCCGTGGCTGGTACGAAGGAACCCATACATAAATTGGGAAACCAGGACGATCACTTTTGCAGACGGCTTCTACCAAGCACCTACAGGGGACTGAATTCCCCGTGCTGCGGTGGGGAGGGCAGCGTCTACAACCACGTATCTGGCTGCAGAGGCCCTGGAAGGCTTGCCGGACAAATATGCTGAGTTTGCAGATGTGTTCGGGGAGAAAGAAGCCGACAAACTCCCACCCCACAGAAAGACCAACTGCGCGATAGAACTGGTCCCCAACACACCCTTGTCAAAGCCGAAAATCTATGCAATGACCCAGAAAGAACTGGCAGCATTGCGGGAGTTTGTGGACAAGAACTTAGCACGAGGCTTCATCGAGCCCGCAAACTCGCCAGTTGGAGCCCCAGTGCTGTTCAGAGAAAAAAAGGATGGGACATTAAGACTCTGTACGGATTACCGCGGATTGAATGCGGCTTCCATATCCAACAAATATCCTTTGCCCCTAATCAGAGACATATTAGCACATCTGGCAAAGGGGAAAATATTCTCTAAACTGGACTTGCGAGAAGCCTATTTTCGCATACGCATACGGGAGGGGGATGAGTGGAAGACAGCTTTCAATTTCCCACTGGGATCATTCCAATACAAAGTGTTACCGTTTGGTTTGGCAGGGGCACCAGGGGTATTTATGCAATTGATTAACGAGGTCTTGCATGAACACTTGTTCAAGGGGGTACTTGTGTATTTAGACGATGTATTGATATATTCTGAGATTGAAGAGGAGCACGAACGCTTGGTTAAGCAGGTGCTCAGGAAACTCCGCAAAGCCGAGCTATTTGCCAAGCTCTCTAAGTGCGAGTTTCATAAATCTCAGATAGATTATCTGGGCTACAGAATCTCTGAGAGGGGCATCGAAATGGACCCTGGGAAAGTCCGGTCATCCTGGCATGGGAGTGCTCACGCACTAGGAGGCAACTACAGAGTTTCCTCGGATTTACTAATTTTTACAGGGGGTTCATCAAGGGACTAGCGGAAATCGTTTTGCCCCTAACTAATTTACTCCGCACCAAGGGTTTGGGCGACACGCGCAAGGCACGAAACCTGGGAGTGCTACTTAACTGGACACCTGAATGCCAAAGGGCTTTTGATCACCTCAAAAGCCTGTTCACAGCCGAACCAGTTCTACAACACCCCGACCCCACCAAGCCCTTTGTAGTCCAAGTGGATGCCTCCGATTTCTCAATCGGGGCACTCTTGCTTCAGCGGGATTTAAATGATCAGCTGAAGCCTTGCGTGTACCTCTCCCACAAGTTCTCCGAAACAGAACAGAGATGGCATGTATGGGAGAAAGAGGCTTTTGCCGTCAAAGCTGCCTTAGAGGCATGGAGACACCTCCTGGAAGGGGCCACTTGCCCCTTTGAGGTCTGGACGGACCACAAAAACCTGGAAGCACCCTGAAATGCCTCAGCCCCAAGCAGGTTCGCTGGGCTCAATTTTTCAGCCGCTTTGATTTTAAGCTGAAGTTCATACCGGGACGTTCATACCGCCTCTCTCTAGGCAGCCCCAGGATGCCAGTCAGGCATCAGACATTATAGGTACTGTGTGGACCGACATGCAGCTGGGTTGCCAAGCTGTCACGCGCAGCCAAACTGGAGCGCAGCGCACTCCGGCACAAACGCCCTCAAGGGGAGGGAGACGCATGTCAATTTCATCACAATTGCAACAGCAGTTCATACAAACCTTAAAAACGGATACATGGTTACAAGCCAATAAAAACAATGTTTCTTTTGAAAGTGAATTGGCCTGGAAACAAAATAGCTTGTATGTGCCGGAGCAATTGCGAGCAGAGGTTCTGAGCCGTTCTCACGATGACAAAACGGCAGGGCACTTTGGCTTTGTAAAAACGCTACATCTGGTAAGGTGACAATTCTGGTGGCCTACACTTAGGAGGGTTGTAAAAGAATATGTCGCTGCTTGCCCTGCTTGCTATGGCCAAGCGAAAAGTGGGGAAGCCCCAGGGACTATTACAGCCGGTGGCAAGCCCCTCCCGCCCTTGGGAGGAAATCTCAATGGACTTTATCGTAGACTTGCCACCCAGCCAGCGGAAAATGGTCATCTGGGTGGTTAAGGACTACTTTTCGAAACAAGCACATTTTATCCCATGCGCCTCCATTCCCTCCGCTCAACAGCTGGCACGCCTCTTTTTAAATCACATTTACAAATTACACGGTACCCCCTCCTGCTTGGTCACAGATAGGGGTACACAATTTACTTCACAATTCTGGAAAGCATTTTTGAAGTTAATTGGCACCAAGCAGGCATTGTCCACTGCTTGGCACCCCCACACGGATGGCTCTACGGAGATCCTTAACTCCACCCTGGAGCAATTTTTGCGCTCCTTCATAAGCTACCAGCAAGATGATTGGGTAGACTTACTCCCGTTTGCTGAGGTGGCATATAACAATGCAGTGCACCAGAGCACAGGTCACACCCCCTTCTGGGTAGTCTATGGTCGAGACTTCGTCCCGATCCCGGAGTTGCCACAGCCAGCGGCCCCGCCTTGTTCCCCAGATGACTGGGCTGCTCAGCTAGCCAACGTTTGGCCAATCATTCAGCTGGCTCTTTCCGAAGCCCAAGCAACCTACAAGCGGTATGCAGACAACCACAGGGCTGCACAGCCAGACTTCAAAGTGGGAGATAAGGTCTACCTCTCCACTAAGTTCATTAAGTCGCCGCAGCCCTCAAAGAAGTTAGCCCCCAAGTTCATTGGCCCTTTTCCAATAGTGGAAACAATCAACCCGGTAATTTTCATGTTAGAATTGCCACACAACTTGAAACGCATACACCCAGTGTTCCATTGTGCCTTACTGAAACTGGCTATCTCCTCAAAGTGGCATAACAAAAACCCCCTGCCTCCTCCCATCATGATCGATGGGCAGCAGCACTTTGAAATAAAGGAGGTCCTAGATTCCAGAAGGCTACGGGGCACTCTCCAGTACCTGGTCTGCTGGAGACATTTCCCTCACCCTGAGTGGGTGCATGCTCGGGATGTCTCAGCGCAACGGCTTGTCAAACGCTTCCTTGCAGCGTATCCTGCCAAACCGGCGCCTTGAAGTTTTTTGGGGGGAGGCAGTATGTCATGTCCCCCATTGCAATGTATACATACATCACAACGGGGAACATGCCTTTCCGGATAAGGGAAGGAAGGAGGAAAGAATCAGTGCTAATCCTTTAAGCACTGAAAGACAAATACAAATAAAGGACAAAGGAGCCATACCTTTGCCCTGACCCGAGAAGCCATCATCCTATCTCCCTGACATCTCTGAATTACCCCGGGGGACACACCTGCGCCGGACACAGGAAGAGGACAGAGGTAATCAGCACTAATCCCCCTGATCGCCCATCGAGACTCCGGAATCGCACCCTGATCACCCATCAAGACTCTGGATCAGGACTTTGGGACAATGGGGGGTGGAGAAGGATCAGGCCTGCACCGCGGGTATTTACCGGCTACCTCGCACGCCATGTGCTCATTCCCGTCTTTCTTAGTGTATGCATTCTATTCCCAATAAACCAGAAATCCTTAGCCTGGCTAGTGAGTCTGTGTTTTATTGGAGTAAGGGCAACCATCACACTTATGGGCCCTGTGTGTAATCCTTGGATATTCTTGGACATAAAGATGATTCTGGAAAATGCTGCTTTGCTGTGCTTCCATTTTAATTCTGTTGATAGTGGGGGAGATGATCTGATGGGCACCAAAGGAGATTCCTGTAGGCACAGTGGGGTCCTCAGGTGCACACTGGAGACTGTTGGATTAGGAAGAGGGAAACAAAATTGATACCTAAGACTAGTATCCCATAACCCCACCATTTACAACACACTTAAAATATTTTTATCCATGATACTGTGGGCAGATAGCATAGCAGATTGCTATGAATATCATCTGAACCAAGATACATTAGCTTTGCCATGCCACTTTGTGGGGCTGTTTTATTATATAGCAGAAAGTAAAGGATTCTATAAGTGCTGCTGAAAAATTTATCTCAGATAATCACGTAGAAGGAAGTAGTATTCATTACATGGAATTTAAAACCAAGATACCAGCCCTACCCAAAAAGCCTTTAAGTAAGCTTGCTGTTGCCTGAAATGGAAGCACAGTACAGAAAGACCCAGTGTATTGCCATTCCAAAAAGTATGTTACTTCTAATGGTTTTCTCAGGCATAATTATCAGAAAGGTTTAAAGTGGATAAAAGATTTCATGGTTTTGAACAAAATAAGACTGAGTTTGAAATAGAATTATGCAGAACATCTTATTGCTAAAATGTATAAACTTTTATTTAAAAATGAGACAGAAGAACAAGTGAAAGAATGTATGATAAAATGGGCTAAAAACTTTGGTTATAATGTACAAATGGATCAGTGGGAAAATATGTGGGTGAAGGGACTGAAATTTACATTGTGTTCTGGCCTTAAAGAGAATTTTTATAAAACGACATATCGTTGGTATTTGTCACCAGAGAAATTGTCTAGAATGTATAAAGGTACCTCGAATCTTTGCTGGAAATGTGAACAACATGAAGGGACACTTTATCATGTTTGGTGGACATGCAGAAAACCTAAAAAATTTTGGATACAAATGCATACTGTATATTAATTTAGAAGATCTAAAGGTTGAAACCAGAATCTTTTATTTTGGGACAAATGGACAGGCAATCCAAAAAAAAAAAAAACCACATGGAACTTTGTTTTTGTATATGACAACTGCAGCGAGACTATTATATGCTCAAAGGAGGAAAGGTTTGACATTACCCACAATGGAAGAATGGCTGGTGAAGATGATGGAACTTGCAGAGATGGCTAAATTGACTTCTTTGATCAGAGGAAAAAATAATAACCGTATTTATGGCTGACTGGAAACCCCTTATAGACTTTTTCCATGAAATGGGAAAAAATGCACTTATGATTTATGGTTTTGATGATTAGGAAAAAAATTGGATAATAGAAAAAAGTGAGCTTTGTTTGTAATCAGAGCAAGAGATAATTTTGTAATTGTACTTATATTTGCTGCAAAGGAAATCAGAAGCTTCTTCTTCCTATTTCTTTTTTTTCTTTCTGCACTTTTTCTTTCTTTTTCTGTCTCTTCTGTTCTTTATTAGTTTGTGTTAGTTTTTATGTTCTTTGTAAAACTTTTAATAAAATTTATTAAAAACAGAAGTATATTACTTTTAATCCTTATACAGCAGTGATGTTTGAGGTATAATGATAAAGTATTCTAAACATATCCATAAATTTGAAGTTAGATATACTATTCAGGGATCAGGATTTGACAGAATCCTTACCTATTTTGTTTTGGATTTTATCATAAAGCAATGTATGAATCTAGCCATTGTATCTTGTAAAGCATGGAACACAGTACAATATGAACCATTTGTTGCTTCTTCAATAAACCAAACAGTTAAAACAGTTAATGGGGGCTTAGCGCAACGTGTGAATATAGCTATAGAATTTGAGTAAAAGTTCCCTTTCAGACCTGAGAAAATATATGCTTATTTTATACCAGATAAGCTAGTTAATAGTGCAAATCTTCAGTTATATATTCTACTTTTATGTGTTACAAATTTCCCTTCCTTCAGCTTTTCTACTAAGTTTATTGTTTGTTACATTCTCTTGGATTTCAGTTTACATCTACCAAGTGTAAACATTTCCCAAAATTAGGGTGAGTTGCTATGGAAACAGAAGTATTACTTGAACAGTTGAGTACACTGTAAGAACTTCTGTCAGAATAGCATCATTGAACAGATGTCTAATATCTCACTCTGAAGATAGTGGGCTCAGGGCAAATGAACTCATACCGCAATCTTTCCAACCATGAGGACATCCAAGATGTGTCATGTTGGATGACAACTCAGTTCATCCCCAGTTAGCAAATGCTCAGATACCAGAATAGGAAAAGCCCCGTGATCTGTTTTAGCTCTGGGTCTTAATAAAAAGAAGTGGGGGAGAACTCCCCACTGCCCAGAGGAAAAGAAATAGTCAAGCATAGCAAATGCATCAAAGCTTATTTTTTAATGGATCAAAATTAAGGAGCATTAACCCTTCTAGAAACTCAGTATTGATTAGCATTTTTAAATGGATAAAGTTGTCTTTAAGATAGTCCTACATAGGATCAGCCATCCTGCTCTTCTCTTCTGTGTACAAAAGAACAACTTAAGGACTTACTATGTGGATTGTGCTTCAGCGTGTGCTTTGGCTCTAGCATCCCAAGAGCTTCATCCTGAGAGAACTTTTTAAAAGCAACAGCATACAGTTGAATTACCAGAACTATTTTGTATTCTTGTCTGCATTCATATTTTATCACCTCTGGTTTGAACTACTTCCTCTAGCTTCTTTAAACACTCAATTTCAACATAATTACATGCAGAAAAACTAGAATTTTCTAAAGCTAAGTCTCACCCTTGATAAATCACCTGAAATCTTAATGTTACCCTCCAGTACTTAATAATCTTATGATAAAAATTTCATTTTTTGCTCTTTACACTACTCTTAAATTTTGCTTTCTAATATCTTGATTATGGATAGTCAATAAATACTGGGTGCAGAGGAAAGGGCCTGCTCTTTCATTGTTCCCAGGCTATGGACCACATTCCCTAGGAAATGCATTTGATTCCCATTGTCCTAGTATTTAAGGAAGATGTCTCCTGTGCCAATCCTTTAATCATTAGTTATTTTAATGATTGATTTGAAGTTTGGTTTTGATTTTAACTGCATTAATTTTATTATGTTTTATGCTTTGTATGTTTTTTATTGTTGTAAGCTGCCCTGCGTGTTGGAATAAACTAAATAATAAGGATAGAAACCCACTATATTCATTCATTTCATTCATTTAACCATTCATTCACTCAATTTATATGGCTGCCTAATCAAAATGATCAAAATATGTATTTGCATTTCATGGGGAGCCATAATCTTTAAATTTTGGAGGTGTATGGATAAGTCATTTTGGAGGTGTATGGATAAGTCATAATTTGCTAGATTCAGTGTAAGCTATATTTCATAATTGACCAGTTTTGCTGTAGGTTTTATCTATCTTAGGTTTTATTTGGGTTTTCTTTTTGTGGTTGATTTTGTTTCTGATTATTTTGATCTATTTATTATGTTTGTATCTTCTTTTTGTTTGATGTTATACACTTCTCAGAGTCTTTTGAGATATAGGCAAGTTGCTAGTACTGTAAATAAATAAAATAAATAAATTACAGCTGGATTCACACAACATACTAAACCAAGACCAAAGAAGCTACATCATTGCCTGGGACTGTTATTTGGACATGATAACTTTCTGTAGGCAGAGATATGATTGAAAAACAATCCTGTGTATGCTTAACTGGGAGCAAACAGAATGAAATCTACTTTTGAATAAGACATATTTAGAATCACAATGTTGGTCATCAGTATTGTAGGAATGAAATAAAGTCTTTGAATAATTTCCATGTTCTCTATGCACCATGACCAGCAACAATTCTATTACACCACTCCCATTTTTCTGAGTTATCCTGTTTCCATTCAATGGGATGCTGTGGGAATAGTGAACCTATTATTTTGGGGGGTTGTATGTGAAAAGAATCTAAAATCTTCATCACAGGTATCGTATGATCTAAGAAAAATGGCTTTCTTGTTTTATAATGCCCTTTTTCTTTTATCACAAAGCTTTACTTCCTTGTGCCTCCAGCAAGGAAAGAATACATTTGACCTAGATGCTGACATTTTAAAACTATGACAATGTATTTACAATATAAATACATAGTCTCACTGAAGATTATTTCCAAGTGTTTGTTTGTTTGTTTGTTTGTTTGTTTCACAATGCTTACAACCCTCCCCAATCACAAAGGACTCTGGGCGTTGGACACCATCAAACAAAAAGAAAGTTTACTCCTCCCCCTCAAAAAAAACCCAAACCAGATAGGCAGGACAGTCCACTGGGACTGAATGCACATCGAAATAAAAAAGCTTTAACGTGTTTATGCAATTGCAGCAAGGTGGGGACTGCATGCACTTCTGGAAGAAGAGTATTCTATAAATTGGAGGTTTAATAGGGAATGCCTGCCATCTGACCTGGGCCCCACAGACTTCACAATGGCAAAGAACTTTCAACATTGAGACCGGATTGGACCACATGGGCAGATTCAGTTTTGGCAAGGCATTTTCTGATGAATCCCAATGCCCCACTGATTAGGGCTTTAAAAGTAATGAGCAGAAGTCATTACTTCATATATTTATTTTCTCTTTCTTTATTATATTCTTACTTTTCTCTTCTCTCTTTTTTTCCTTTTTTCTTGCACTTTTTACTTCTTTCTATTCTCTTTTCTTTAAGTTTAGTTTCTTTAGATTTTTCTATTATAATCAAAATTCTTAATAAAAATTTATATCCCCAAAAAATGCCATATGAAGCTTAGCCACATATACTTTGATCAGTTAGAAGTTTTGGAGAAGAACTGCTCCTTTTTTTTTTTAGCATTAATTTATTAAAACACCTGCTAAACACACACACACACACACACACACGAGTAATGACCAGCATGTTGAATTAGGCCTGAAAATGTATTGGCAATGAATGCAGCAACTTTAGTGTAGCAGTATAGTAATTCTGTACTAGGGGTGGGAGTGGGGTTTCCTGCCAATAACGCTGCAGCATTCTGTATCAACTGCAGCTTCAGGGTCATTTCCAAAGGCAGTCCCATGTAGAGCATGTGGCTATAGTCCAATCAAGGGGTGATTATTTAATAAGTTACTAAGGTCAGTGCATCCTAATCCAGGCAGGGTATAACTGACACATCAGCTGAAGCTGGACAAAGGCCCAACCTACCTACAGCTTCTAGCTGCTTTTAAGCAGGAATAGTGAACCCAGGAAAATCTCCAAATCATGAACCACCTCCTTTGCGGGGAGTACAACCCCATCTACAATACCTACTGCAACTGATATTAAGTAAACATGGGTAGGATCACCTGCTGGACATTCATTCATTCATTCATTCATTTATAGCACTCATATGGCCAGCTATTTTACATTGTGATCCAAGTGGCTCACAACGATCAATAAAATCAAGAATAAAAACAGAACAACCATTCCTACCAGGCACCAGACCAACCAAACTATTAACCTCCTGACTCAACACCCATTTTGGCCCAATGTTTCCAGAAAGCTGAAATGGTATCCCTCTGCCAATCTCAGATGGAGGCTACTCCAAAGAGCTGGGCAGCTACAGAAAAGGTGCGCCTCTGAGGTCCCATCAGATGACAACATTTGAGAGAAGAGACCTGGAATATGCCACCCTATCTGACCCAGCAGAATGGGCAGATGCTCTCAGGGAGAGATGGTCCTGCAAATAGCCTGGCCCTGTGCCATGTAGGGCCTTAAAGAAGCTAAGCTTGTAAGGTGTGTATGTTGCTGAACTGCATGTCATATTACTCAGAAGAAACACCGTCTGAGCAAAAGTAAAAATGAGTCATGCAGACCTTTCAAATGAATGTGCGTTGGAAAGGGCTAGAAATTAGCAGCTGGTTAAGAAATAAAGGGGGAAGTCAGAAACTTAACAGTTCTTTTTTTAAAAAAATATTCTTTTTTTTCTCTTCCTTTTTTTTCTTTTTTTACTTTTTGGTATTTTACTTTTTGTTAAATTCCTTTGTTCATCTATTTTTTTCCTTTCGCTATTACATACATACACACACACCAAGTAACAATACAATGGAGATTTTAATATTATGTACAGTAATTTAGGTTAAGACCAAAAAGTTTATTATATAACAAATATTTTGATGCAAGTCACAGTGTGTTCTTTTTTAATTTTTTTCCCTTTCCAATGCTTTGAATGAAAATGCCAGATAATTTTAATGCTTATAACATTGTTATCCTAAATTGTAGCTAATACTGATATTTACCTTTTTTTCTTTTATTTCCAATACTCCAAGTTATCTCAATAATAAAATGTCAAGAATTCGTAATTATATCTTATAAATATCATTGTATTGAAATAACAATGTATCAAGATTTATAACAACACACTAAAAAGGGAAAAAAAGAAAAAGAAATGCAGCTGTAGTCCATCCTGGATGAGGTCCAAGAGCACAGGACCTTTAAAAGATGTTGAATGGAGCATTATTGGAAAGTTTAGCAGGTAGATGTGGTTGGCATCAGCAATGCAATGTTTGCAAATGTAAAACAAACAAAGAGCTTAAGCGAACTTCAAAAGCGCCATTAGCTCAGCAAACCACAAGCTGAGCCTGACACATGAACTATTAATATTTGGCACATGAAATATGCCTGGGCAAAGTGAAAGATCTGACTTCTGACAAGCCAGAAGGTAAAAAAGTAAAAAATGTTCTGGTTTTTGTCCCTCCAAACAGGGTAGCTACTATGGGTATATATTATTTAAATATCCATTTAAACAGCTTAATCAATGATTAAGCTGCATTGCAAATAACTGTAATATTCTTACAGTTATTGTTTGTTTTTAATGGAGTTGTTTCTTTTCTTAAAGGCTAGGAAAAGACTACCCAAAAGGTAGTTGCCTATCTGATAATGCTCAGCACAATAATCAATATTCTTCATCTGTGCGCTGAAGTTGTAACTCATTCATTTCATACACTTCAGCACCCAGAGTCAACACACAATTACTGTACTGTACTTTTTAGCCCCAGTGAGAGGTTATGTTGGGGAGAAGGGGACTACTATAGCTTAGAAATAAATTAAAGAAGAAAGGTAGTCATGATAGAGGGGCTGGTCATGACTGGAGAACTAGTCAGTGGAAAGGTATTCTCCCCTCTCAGTACTAAATTGGAGCAATCAATTAAATTGTGCTGAGTGAGAGAAGATTCAGAATCATTGAAAGGCAAGATTAAGTGATGGAATTTCCCACCATAAGAAACAGCCAATTTGATCTTTGTTAAGGGAGGATTAAATAAAATACTGGAAGATAATGCTATCAATGATTATATAATATTGGATGTACTATGTCCAAATACCAGTCACTGGGAAATACATGATAATGCAGCTAATACATCCATGGGTCACGTGCCAAGCCTAAAAAATTTTTGTGTTTGTGCCTTCAATTTATTGTTGATTCCTGATGACTGCCTGGAGTTGTCCTTGCAGTTTTCTTGGCAGCTAGCTAAATAATTAAAACTATACCTGGCTAAAATCACCTAGGCACAGGCGGACAAAATAGAAGATGCTGGACAATTCATGACCAAAACCACAGATTGTTCTTAGTTCACAGAATATTTCAAAACGGTAGCATCATAATATTTCAAAAGGGCAGGAGAAGCAGCAGAAACCTGATATTTTCCAGCTTGAATTACAGAGCAAAGTATTTGGAAAGAAGAACAAAGCAACAACAAATATTAAAAGGTAAAATAAAAAGGACTTTTGAAGATCCACCTTGGACAGCTGGGTGCCTCTGAGTTTCCCAACACCCTATATTTTGCCTGGCTAGCACAAGAGTGGTTTGGTGAATAAGCACGTATGTAAATGTATGTGTACTGAATTTAAAGCATCTGCAATTTAACGAAGGTAAAGATTTTAACTGAATTCCTTGACAAGAGTTTTTGACTCTGAAATGGGCATTTTCAGGGGTGTCCCCAGGGTATGGTTAAAAAAAGTTACAATGAAGGCCATGACAGTGTGATCAAAACTCTGCCTGTTTTTAATGTGCATCAGACATAAAAAAAAATGAACAGAGCATTGATTGCATCATCATGGCTACTATCTTGACTTTTTTACCACACCCTACAGACAGCCCTGGGCATTTTCAACTTTGGCAGGTGTTTATGGTGGGGATTTTGACACTAGGGTCATCTGGTTGGCCACTAGGGGAACAAAATACTAGATGAAATCACCCATGATTTTTATAATGTCATGAGTTTCAGTAGGTTGGCAGTACAGAGGTAAAATGAACAAACAAGCCAGCTTTTCTTACAGACTCATCCAAATTCCAATCATGTTTTTTGTTAAGCGGAAGATGCTTGCAAACTCCTTGCAGATATTAATACCTAACACATAGGTTTGCAGAGGACTTTGATATGTGAGAATGTTTCTTGCCCGCTAGACAGCTCTTGCATAACTTTCCTTCACAGCAACCTGGAAGAGGGACACAGACACTTGGTTTTATTTGGGGGAGGGGGTATGGGGGAGGGGATTTTTTTTTTACTCTATGACCTGTGGTGGATCAGAGAACAGGACAAAGTTTAGTCAATTGAAGGAAACAAAATACAATTGGTTCAGGGTGATCTCTCCATAATTTCAACATTTCAAGGTGAGCAGGTATGAAACATGTTGCATTTGGTATTTTTATATTTATTTGTAATTATGGGGTTTTTACTATTTCATATTGTTTGCTGCCCAAAGTTATTTGCTTAAGATGAGCAGTCATATAAATTTCCTAAATAAATAAATAACAATCAGCTCAGTTACAGATTGCTTTGGCATGGCTAGGGAGTAAAAAGAGTGGCAGGATGGAAATCAGTTTCACTTTCCAGATAAGGCAGTGGTCCAGTAGCCTCTCTTTCCTCTCTCTTCTAGCGCTACTGATTTTCTTGAAGAGACTTCACTACATTGAGCACACCTTTTCAGAATAAGAGGAGAACATCTGTATAAATGCTATGAAACTTATCTGCAATGCAGTTTACAGTTAGATAATTCAACTGATCTGACTTCTTGCACCAAAGTGTGCCACACTATGACATTTCACTTATAATATGGTGAAACAGAGATCAAGCTCTTTGTATTTTATTCTAAAGTGATTCCTTAATGCTTATTGAGAACAGAAACTTCTATAGAGAAACAGTATAAGCACACACTTTAAAAAGTACCAGATTTTTCATAATGTTTTGCCAAGCTATAGAAAAGTGACTTGGAAAATCTTCTTCGTATCAGTTATGGATTAGTCTGTTCTCCTTCTTAGTCATACATTCTGCTAAGATTCTTACATATGATACCTGACTCAGTATAATGAATCCTTTATAGCTTTTGAAAAATAACCTACAAGTCTGTGATTGCAGCAGATCCTAGATGTGTTTATTTTAGGAACCTGTATTTCTATTTCCAAATCTTCCGCATCTTATATCATTTTGTATTCCATTACAATCTTGCAGGTCAAGGGAATGCCACAATGACTCTGTATTATTTTTTGTACACAGTATTAGATCTAACTCATTGGGCCTAAGAATATTTGGCAGAGCTACACAGAAAAATAAGTCATTTTGAGTGCTCTATTAATGCTGCAAATAAATGCATACATACTGTACATAAATAAAAGTCACACAAAGGGGGAAGCCATTTAACCTCACTTATCCTGCCAACTCTTACCCCAAGGGTTCCCACTCATGTGGACTTATGGTTTTACAAATCTATTATAATTAAAAGATATCACACGGAAAGAAAAACAGCCATATTTTACTTTCCTCCTCGGACAAAATGTGTGTGTGCGTGTGTGTGTGTGTGTGAGAGAGAGAGAGAGAGAGAGAAAGAGATTTTGCTAAAATCATCAAAACCAATATTTTTAAAAAAATGTTTAAATACATGAACAGCTGAAGAACAATTACAAGTAAGTGGACTGCTAAATAACAAGCATGCTGAGGTTAGGGAAAAGTTGAATTATTTTATAACATAAGTCCTCATCATGGAAGAATGTAAGGAAATACCTTCCTTGGATTGATATTTTCAGAAACAGACTCAGAAAAATTAACATAAAGAACAATGAGAAAATACATTTTACACACTACTGATAAAACATAAAGAAATAACTTGGTCCAGATGATATTTATCTGGAATTCCTTTAACAAAAAACTCAAATGTGCAATTCTTCTACCAAGAAGTTCTTTGAGAGCATCAACAAATGATATGATAGGCATGACTTGGAAAGCAACTTTCAAAAATCTCTCACTAAAAGTTCCCAAATAAAATAAGTCAGTAAATAAGAAATGTGATACTCTTATGAATTGGTAGCTGATTAAAGAACAAGAACTCCCCAACAAAGTTGACTTAATCAAGGAAATGGAAAGAGCAAGAACATGGGGAAACTGCCTACATATTGCTGTAATTTTATTATTGTAACCATTCAAAATAAGTTCATTCGAGCCATATTGATGGTACCAAAAAGTATCAAAAATACCATCCTATGGGTAGAAACAGGTATAATTTCATTGGATGCCAGAGCATGGTTTCTTCTTCTTACCTTCTGGCTAAAGTTAATTCTAGTTCTTATAGGTTTAGTCCCATTAGTATTTATAGATTGTTTTAATCATTGTGGATTAAAAAAGCCTTAGATAAAATTCAACTGCTGGGCTTCTCTATGGAAAGTTTGTGCTCACTAGGTTTTGATAATGCTAGAACTGCTTTTAAACAACAAATCTGGGAGATTAGATAGATAGATAGATAGATAGATAATTTATTTATTAAACAGATTTATAAGGCTGCTCAACTCACACACAGTGACTCCAGGTGGCTTACAAAATTAAAAACCATAAAAACACAATAGACACACACACCCCACTGGTGGCAGCAAACAGATATCACCCACTTGATTGGCTCGGAAGCAGCCTGGGGTCCCCAGGCCCGTTGACAGAACTTCCAGAACTTCAGGACCTTCCAGAAAACAAGCATTATATATCTGATTTTGAAGGAATTCCCAGGTAGGGAGTGTGATTTCTATTTAATGCTACTTCTTTCAGACACAGACTCAAAAATCCTCCTAAGTTGCCCAGTTTTGTGCTACCATCTGCACGATACGCCGCACCATTACTCAGGTTTAGAATTTCTTAAAATAGTAATTTATTTTAGTATTTTTATTCTTAATTATTTTTAGATCTTATCATAGTTATTGCTTTTCAGATAGATAGATAGATAGATAGATAGATAGATAGATAGATAGATAGATAGATAGATAGAAAGAAAGAAAGAAAGAAAGAAAGAAAGAAAGAATTAATGAACCTGGCCTTAGAGCTGTAATAAACTTGATTGGATTTGGATTTGGATTTGGATTTGATTTGATTTGATTTGATTTGATTTGATGGAAACTGAAAACAGTCAAACATATTTTTTGGACTTCAAAAAAAAGTGGGGGAGGGCAATGATCAGTAGGATTCTATGGCAGGAGAAGCCCATGGAAAAAGGAATTCAGGATGGATGGGAGTTCATAAAGAATGCAATATTAAAAGCACACTTGCAGACAATTCCAAATGAGGAAGAAAACCGAAGACAATATAGGAAGCAAATGTGAGCACACAAAAATTTAGTGAAGATCAAGAAAAAGAAAAAGAATAGAAAAAAAAAAGAACTTATACAGGAAATGGAAAGAGGACAAAGTGACCTCTTTGGAACTGTAGAGCTGCAGTTAGCAAAGGGAACACACAGTGAGCTGAAAATAACAAAAATGGGCTTTTCTAGATATATTCAAAATTAAAAGGAAATGAATCAATATATCAGCTGCTCAGTGCAGAAAACAAAATGCTAACAGATAACAAATGTCACAAAATGCTACTCAACTCCTCATGATTAATTCTTTTCCATAAAAAAAAAACCCTTGGGTATCTATCCAGGATATTGTGAAGGACACATTGAAGGGTCACTACTGAAGTTTAAGATTGGGAAATATGGTTAGGGAATACCTCTTTTCTCTGACTGTGTTTAAATACCTAGGTTCAAATTAATTGCATCCTACAATGCTGAATGCTTATCAAATTACCAGAAGATACAAAATTGGGAGGGATGCCTAGGAATGAGCAGCTGTTTGGATCTAAAGCAGGAAAGGTGCTTTGGATATGGATGGGAAGTAATAAAGAACTTGATATGCCTGCCAGTGGGTCATCAAAGAAGCCATTCCTTTTCCTGGCTTGCATGGTAGCCCTGAAGTCCCAGGAAAATTCAGGTTGAATTAAGGATGCATTAAGAAGGAGGCAGCTTGGGGCAACCAAGAATTATAATTTTCAAATTACAGAAAGTTTATTTCACTTTGGCCAAATTCCCCCTTTGGTCAGTTCTGGGTGCCACCCTTTAAGAGGTTTTCAGAGAAAACTGAACAAGTCCAGAAAAGGGCAATGGAGATGGTCAGAGGACCAAAAAACTAAACCTATGAAGGAAGATTGAAGGAGCTGGGTATGTTCAGCCTTGAAAAAAGATGACTGAAGGGGAATATGATAATACTCTTCAATCAATCAATCAATTTTATTTCGATCATAGACCAGCATACAGCTAGTAACATAACAATTACATTAAAATAGAAATACAAATAAAAAGTCATTGATAGCATAAAATAAGGTAAAGATGAAATTGTTAAGGTAAGATTACTGAGTACAGGTATTAAAAAGCAAAAGAATCCTATAAAATTACAGTGAATTTTACAATGAATAATCTAAATACTATAAATAACTAGGGCAAATAACTATAAAAGGACAGAAGTAATACTAGAATTTGTAAAACACTACAAGAATGTAAAGCTATGCTAGTGTCCTGTTCAGACTATGAGACAGCCAGGCAAGAGTACAAATGAATTCTTTATTTACAAATAACTATTTACAACAGATGAGAGTCCTTAGAATAGATTAGACAGTGCAGTTCAATCAAGTCCACCCAGGCAGTGGAGGAAAACAAGGCAAGGCTGCAGGATCAGGAGTAGAAGGAGATTGTGGCAAAACAGCAAGGCAGAACTCAGCTAACCCTCTCAAGGAAGCAGCAAGACCCAGTGTAGCTAGAGCACGTGGCAAGAAGGAGGCTTGAGGTTTGAGTGTCAGAGGCAGCACAGAGGCTAGGCTAAGCTTGATGACAGAGGCTAGGCAAGAGTCGGCTGGAGTGACAAGGCAAGGCTCAGATCTGGAGACAAGGCAAGAGTTGGCTGGAACAGCAAGGCAAGGCTTGGAACTGGAGGCAAGGCTGGACTCGGCTGGGTCTGCAAGGCAAGGCTTGGAACTGGAAGCAAGGCTGGACTTGGCTGGAGTGGCAAGACAAGGCTTGGATCTGGAGGCAGGGCTGGACTTGGCTGGGATGGCGAGACAAGCCTTGGAACTGGAAGCAAGGCTGCTCGGCTGGATTGGCAAAATGAGGTTTGGAACTGGAGGCAAGGCTAGACTCAGCTGGATCGGGGTGTAAAGGAGGTAGGTCCGCATTGGTAGAAGGAGCTGGCACTGATTCCGTGTCAGCTACAGGCAAGGCTCCAGGTTCTGGCAAGGACTCTTCTATAGAAGCAGTTAGCTCAATGGATCAGTTGTCTCCGGTGATTTGCTCCTTGCACTGGTGCCTTTTTATCTGGTTCTTTCCATGCTGTTTCTCCTCTGGAGCCAATTGGGCTGCCTTTTGCTTGGCTCACTTCTCAGGTCTCCTTTCACGAGCACTGATTGGAGGATTCAAACCTACCTCCATTTTCTGCCAAATCAGCTGCTCAGGATTTTCCCGCTCTGCTGAGTCACTCCTGGTTTCTATTTCCCCAGTTCCTTCTAGATAAGCTTCGTTTTCCCCTTCTGGCTCAAGATAAGTTCTGTTTTCAGAGTCAGGGTCAGACTCAAACCTCACAGCTAGCTTATATTATCAAATCCAATCAATTTTTATTTGGTCATAGACCAGCAAATAAAACAGAAGATTCACAGCTGATTAGAATAAAAGAAAAAACACTTAAAATTCTAAAAAAATCTAAGAAAAATAATATTGTGGCGTGCTGTGCAAATTATAGAGCAATATTTAGCTATGGTCAATGAAGTAAAATCAGATTAGTCTGATAGAAACAGCTTGAGATAAAAAGAATCCGAATGACCTGGATGTTTAGTAAAAAATTGAGATAATAATTCCTGGCAAACATCTGCATAGAGAAGACAATATAAAATGACATGTTCCATCATTTCAATTACTCCTCTGCCACATGGGCACAGTCTTTGATCGAAAGGGATATTTCGATATCTCCCTTCAGTAACAGCTGTTGGAAGGGCATTGAATCTAGCCAGAGATAAGGCCCTTCTAAATTTTGGAATCGTTATGCAGCTAAGATATCTGGCTGGTTGGAGAAGATCTGCAGAATGGCTCAAAAATGTGTTTTTAGGTAAAACTTCAAATATCTAGAAGGATATGGTCAAGATCTTTCTCTTTTATTATACAGTATAGACAAAGAATTATGGTTTTAAAATCTATGAATGTAAGAAAGAAATTCCTAACATTAACAACAGTTTGAAAGTAGAACCAATTACCCAGAAAGTTGGTGAATTCCCTTTATTGAATATGTTCAGGCAGAGACTGGTCATCCATCTGTATAGGATGCTTTAATTTGGATTGGGTTAGATTCAGTGCTCTAAATGGCACTGATTTTATTATTTATGATTCTACAGAGGGTCCTTTGTAATGAAAAGAAGAGATATTTCAGGACATCAGAGTTGCTTTATTCTGGTTAACAGCAGTAGATAAGAAAAGGCAGAGGACATCAGCAGCAGCCTGACTAGCAGAAGAACAGGCCCTGGCCTCATTGTTAGTGATGTTGCTTAGATCCTTAATTATCTACTTTGATGTATGAGCACTTTTACACCATCACCATTTTTGCTGTCCATCCTTTCAAAGCAGTTTGAAACTGCCTTGCAATTGTCATCCATCCTGCTGGCTTTGAAATATCATGTGCCAAGCAGGGTTTTCTCCAACTGATCATCCAGCAGTACCAGCAAGCAAAAGAAGACCAGTTCTGCTCTGGCTCAGATAAATTGCAACAGAAACAAAAAAAGCTACTTCAGCTCACAAAACAAGCTGACACCATTTAATCAGACCAACCAGGAGCTGATGCTGAATAGGTACCCTACCTTTGGTGATGCCTTAAAAATGGTTGAACTAGAACTGTCCAACCCTATTACAAATCGCTTGCCATTTCCTAAAATGAGGTCTTATGCACTCAGAATATTTTGAGGAGCATGTGTGGTTAGAGAGCCAAAAGCCAACTGTTTTGTAGGAGAAGCAAATAGGTTAATTTAATGTTTAACCATGGAGTCTGTCACACAAATAAGATAATGAGCTTGAAACTCCTGATCTCTACCTGCAGTGTGCCTGTTTTACTGAGTTTCAAAAAGCCACACACCCAGTTCCTAATTGGGCAAATGGTATTGAGATTAATTTGGACTCAGTGAAGGCCTCACTGAATTCTACACCACCACTACTTCCTCTCCCTAATCCCTCTAAATTAATTTGAAGATGATCTATGAATGTCTTCATACCCAGCAATATTGAAACAGTGTGAACAAGGAGCTGCCAGAGGGCCTGGAGAAAAAATGGTTTTCTCCTCCTCAGGCCACACAAAATGAGAAAAAAATATCTCTGTCCATGCACAGTTCCTTAATCTAGTATCTTTAATGCATGTTTGTGCTTTTGTTTGGAAAAAATCCTAGTGGTTTTATGCATAGACATGGGTTTAAGATCTGACTGGGACAGGGCAAGATTACACGATTTCCAGATTTTTATTTTATTTTATTCAAACCAAAGACAGAAATAAGTAGTTTGAATATAAACCAAGCCTCATCAGAGTAGATAGGTATTTTCAGTTTTCAGCTTCAACGTTCTTTAGTGGGCAGTTTCCCACCTCTCAGCTGATATAGTACCTGTCATGTTCACTGATTCAATGTAGTTTATACATCGTAACGTTTCACATGCCATGGCACTGACGCGCATTTCTGTTTAGGAGGGAGCTGCTGTGAGACCTTGTACCAAGCTCTGTATGTGAAATCAGTACAATGGAATGTGTTTGGGTTATGTTATCTGGTCAAGGCCTTTTCCCGCAGACCATCAGAAGCCGTTAGGAGCACCTGGGATTGTGAACTTGAGAAGATTCTACGCGGGGAGGGGTTTCATTTGCACCAAGGCTTTTTCAGTTTGAATTTGGCACACTTTAATCATTCTCAGCTTTCTCTGTGATCCTGCATACTATTCTTTAATAAATCAGATATCTTTGAATTTCTGCTCATGAGTCTGATAGTGCTTTAGAATAGGCAACCATTACATAAAGCTGAGAATCCTCAAAGTTGTACTGTTAGCTCCTACCAAGATCAGTTTCTTGTGAGGGAAAATAGTTAACGATGGTTGAGTCCAAGCTCACAACTGGGGGACTTGAGGAGACGGCTAGCTTGATGCCCAAGTCAACGGTCAAGAGCGGAGATCTGAACCTCACCCCAGAACCTTCAGACTCCCGGAATGAATCGAGTTCCAATTCTGATGTGGAGGAATCTAACGATGGGGAAGAGCCAGAGCAACCGGCACCCAGCGAATCGCTCGCAGAGTTGATGACCTTGGATGAAGTAGGGCAACCCCAGCCAGGGACATTGGGGGCATCCTGGAAGTATCGGTTCCTGCTAACCCCAGACAAAGAATCTACTACGGTGTCAACAGAGACAAAGCCGAACACGCAAGGGAGGGAGGACTCTCAACCCCCTGAAAGACTAAGAGTGATGGAGGCCAAAATAGAATCGATAGAGTACATGCTAAGAAACCTGTCTCTGTCACTGGAGGGGCAGTGGAGGCGCGGAGGAGATCCCAGCTTCCTGCAACCATCCCCCATCCTCCCATCCAGACCACCGGCGAAGCGGGGCCGGAGACGGCTCTGGGATGAATCTCCACCCCGCAGGGCTCAATCACCAGTCTCCTCACCCCGAAGAGGGAAAGCTACTGTAACCTGGGGCCCAACCACTCAAGTGGCTGCCGATTCCACTCCAACCGGAGTGGGGGTGAGATACTTTTCTGTCAAGTTTGATGGGGATCCAACAAAGTTATCTTTCTTTTTAACTAATGCTAAAAGTTATATGAGGCAGTTTGGAGCATGCTTCCCTTCCAAAGAGGCTAAGATAACTGCCATTGCCACCAAGTTGAAGGGTTGAGCGGCTGACTTGTATGTTTAATTAAGTGATGCTGACTCCCCTGCACTTGATTATTTCGATGATTTCATGTGGGCATTAAAGCTGCATTTTGAAGATCCTCTGGCCAAGGCAAGAGCTAAGAAGGCGCTGAAGGATATTACCCAGGGCCAAATGTCCGTAGCTGATTACGCCCTAGAGTTTAAGGCTCTAGCTGGGAAAATCCCTGACTGGTCTCAGTCAGCCCTAATAGAACGGTTTAAAGAGGGGCTCAACTGGGACGTCCTACGGTGGGCGTTGTGTAGAGACGACCCAGAGTCATTGTACGACTGGATCTGTCTGGCAGGCAAGGCTGAGCATGCTCAGCATACCTTTGTGCAAACTAGAAAATCTGAAAAACCACTCACCACCATGAGGGGACCCCGAAGTGCTGCGACTGCTGCCCAGTCAAGCTATAGAGCTTGGGATGAGGAGAGAGAACGGCGCTATGCAAGGGGTCAGTGTCTCCGATGTGGAAAGGAAGAGCATCGAGCAGCTGATTGCCCAAAAGCCAAAGCTGGAGATCGAGTGGAGAAGTCGCTGGCCAAATCACCCCCCCCCCTCGTGGCAGATGACAGCAGCCAAAGGGACAGCTGACGCTGAGGAAGTAATCTACTTCTCGGGAGAGGCTGAAGACGACTCTAAGGAGCCGGCAGGAAATGCCAGCCACCTGCCATGAAGAGCGCCTGTGGGCAGGTGGAGGAGGATGGGCACGAAGATGCTATGGTGAGTGCTGACTGTCCCACTTTAGCAGTAAAAGTGAAATTGGGTTCCCGCACGAAAACTACAGAGGTATGGGCTTTAGTTGACTCTGGGTGTTCCAGGTGTTTAATTCACCCTGATCTGGTTGCTGCTTTGGACCTGCCTAGCTTCCCCCTCCAGCAGCCTTTGATCTTCACACAGTTGGATGGTTCAATGGCAGGGGGGGGGGGCAGCAACCCATTTCACTGGAACTGTCGCAATGCAAATGGGCAGCCACCGTGAGACTTTGAAATTCGTTGTAGCACCTGTTGGCAATCCCTTGGTAATCCTGGGGATCCCCTGGTTGACCTATCGAAGCCCCTGTATAAACTGGGAGCACAGAACTGTGACTTTTAAAGATGGATTTTACCAAGCTCCTACAGTGGAGATAGTTGCACATGCGGGGGTTGGAAGGGCAGCGATTGCCATGCCGCACCCTAACTTGCCACATTTAGAAGGCTTGCCTGATCAATACCAAGATTTTGCAGACGTATTTGGGGAGATGGAAGCAGATCAGCTACCACCACCACCCCCACCGGAAAACTGACTGTGCAATAGAGTTGGTCCCCACTGCTCAATTGCCCAAGCCAAAAATTTATCCGATGACTCAGAAGGAGCTTGAGGCATTACGGGACTTCATTGACAAAAATCTGTCAAGGGGATTTATTGAACCTGCTAATTCCCCAGTTGGGGCCCCTGTGTTATTCCGGGAAAAGAAAGATGGCACGCTTCGACTCTGTACGGACTATCGAGGGTTAAATTCCATCTCTATTGTCAACAAGTACCCTCTCCCTCTCATTAAGGACATGTTAGGTCATTTGTCAAAGGGCAAGATTTTCTCCAAGCTTGATCTTCGTGAAGCCTATTTCCACATTCTCATAAGAGCTGGGGATGAATGGAAAACTGCTTTTAATTGCCCACTAGGATCGTTTCAGTACAAAGTCCTCCCTTTTGGGTTAGCAGAGGCACCCGGAGTCTTCATGCAGTTGATTAATGAAGTTTTACATGATCATTTGTTTAAAGGGGTCCTGGTTTACTTAGATGATGTTCTCATTTACACTGAAACCGAGGAGGAACACAAACGCCTCCTCAAACAGGTGTTACGCAAGCTTAGAAATGCCAAACTCTATGCCAAACTTTCCAAATGTGAATTTCACAAAACCCAACTTGACTACCTGGGCTATCGGGTGTCTGACAAGGGTATTGAGATGGACCCTGCAAAATTCAGGCGATTCTAAGTTGGGAATGTCCCCGCACCCGGAGGCAATTGCAAAGTTTCCTAGGGTTCAGGAATTATTATTGCCAATTTATCCAGGGGTTCACTGAGATTGCCTTGTCCCTCACTGATTTACTCTGTACCAAGGGCTTGGGGGAGACATGCAAAGTAAAATACCCTGGGGCCATGCTGAATTGGACGCCTGAATGCCAGGCAGCATTTGAAAAGTTGAAAACCCTTTTCACTGCTGAGCCTATTCTACAGCACCCTGATCCTGAACGCCCCTTTGTGGCCCAAGTTGATGCTTCTGACTCCTCAGTTGGAGCTATTTTGTTACAGAGGGATTCTGAAAATCACTTAAAACCCTGTGCTTATCTGTCCAGGAAATTTTCTCAAAACCGAACGCCGTTGGCATGTTTGGGAAAAGGAGGCATTTGCTGTAAAAGCCGCTTTGGAAACCTGGCGTCACCTCCTTGAAAGCGCTAAATGCCCTTTCAAGGTTTGGACTGATCACAGGAATTTGGAAGCCCTCCACACCGCCCAGCCTCTCAGCCCTAAACAAATTAGCTGGGCTCAGTTTTTCAGTTGCTTTAACTTCCAGTTAAAATTTATCCCAGGAAAGAAAAACTTTCTGGCCGATGCTTTGTCACGTTTACCTCAGGACCTTGACCAGGTGGCAGATGTGGTTGGGACTGTTCTCACTGAACCACAACTGGGCTTGGTTGCTGTCACTCAGAGCCAGACCCGTGCACAGGCACCCCCGCCCCCAGCCCAGCCTGGGAAGCGGAAAGTGCAAGTTCCTTGTCAGATACAGAAGGACTTTCTCCAGGCAATGAAATCTGACACTTGGTTGCTAGCTAATAAAGACACTGTTTCTTTTGAAAATGGTCTGGCGTGGGTGGAACATCGCCTTTATGTGCCTGAAACGTTGAGGGCTGCTATTTTGCAGCATTCCCATGATGATAAACTTGCTGGACACTTTGGTTTTGTCAAAACCTTGCATTTGGTTCGCCGCCAATTTTGGTGGCCAACCTTGAGACATGACGTAAAAGACTATGTTGCTTCCTGTCCTGTTTGTGCCATGTCAAAACGAAAAGGGGGGAAACCACAGGGGCTTCTACAGCCAGTGGCCAGCCCATCCTGCCCCTGGGATGAGATTTCTATGGATTTCATTGTGGATCTGCCACTCAGTCAGAAGAAAACTGTAATTTGGATTGTAAAAGATTTTTTCTCCAAGCAAGCGCATTTCATTCCATGTGCATCCATCCCGTCAGCCCCACAATTGGCATGCCTATTTCTCCTCCATATCTACCGCCTCCATGGTAGCCCCTCCCGTTTGGTCTCTGACCGCAGGACACAGTTTACTTCCCAATTTTAGAAATCATTTTTAAAATTGATTGGCACTAAACAAGCGCTGTCCACATCATCCCATCCCCAGACTGACAGTTCTACTGAGATTTTAAATTCCACTCTTGAACAATTTCTTACAGCATACATTAACTACCATCAGGATGATTGGGTGGAGTTATTACCTTTCGCTGAAGTTGCTTACAACAATACTGTCCATCAAAGTACCGGACAAACCCCTTTTCACGTGGTTTCTGGTCACAACTTTGTTCCCATCCCTGAACTGCCACAGCCCCCTTCCCAAACATGTTCTGCGTCTGACTGAGCTGTTAAACTGTCTGATTCCTGGCTGGTAATTCAACAAGCTTTGGCTGATGCCCAGGCTGCTTACAAGTCACAAGCTGATAAGCATTGTTCTCTACAACACGACTTCAAAGTTGGGTATCAGGTGTATCTATCTACTAAATTTATCAAATCACCCTCTTAAAAACATGCTCCCAAATTCATTGGTCCCTTTCCTATTGTTCAGCTTATCAATTCAGTTACCATTAAATTGGACCTGCCTCACAATTTGAAATGCTTGCACCCTGTTTTCCATTGCAGCTTGCTCAAGCCTGTCCACCACTCCTCCTGCTGGCACCCTCAACCTCCTCCTCCTGCTCCGATCATGATTGATGGCCAACAACACTTTGAAGTCAAGGACATTGTTGATTCTCGCAAACTTCAAGGCACCCTGCAGTATCTTGTCTGATGGAAACATTTTCCTCATCCTGAATGGGTGTCTGCTTGCCATGTTAACGCTCCTGACTTAGTTAACCATTTCCACCTTGCTTATCCTTTAAAGCCTGCTGCTTGATGTAATCTTTATTTTGGGGGGGCAGTATGTCATGTTCACTGATTCAATGTAGTTTATACATCGTAACGTTTCACATGCCATGGTGCTGACACGCGTTTCTGTTTGGGAGGGAGCTGCTGTGAGACCTTGTACCAAGCTCTGTATATGGAATCAGTACACTGGAATGTGTTTGGGTTATGTTATCTGGTCAAGGCCTTTTCCCGCAGACCATCAGAAGCCATTAGGAGCACCTGGGATTGTGAACTTGAGAAGATTCTACAGGGGGAGGGGTTTCATTTGCACCAAGGGTTTTTCAGTTTGAATTTGGCGCGCTTTAATCATTCTCAGCTTTCTCTGTGATCCTGCATGCTATTCTTTAATAAATCAGATATCTTTGAATTCCTGCTCATGAGTCTGATAGTGTTTTAGAATAGGCAACCATTACAGTACCTGACACAGTCTAAAGCAGCTTTTCCCAACTTCAGCAACATTAAGATGCATGGACTTCAATTCCCAGAATTCCAGGAGTAGAAGGCTACATTATTCAAAGATACCAAGGTTGAGAAACACTGGTCTGAAGTACCAAACAAGCAGTTTTTCCTCTAGCTCTGTATTTCTTCTCAAAAGCATTTTAAGGAAGCAAATCTTAGCACAATAGGATGTGTGTCTACAATATTCATGTTGTTAATGCATATGCACACACCCTTTGATCCCAAATTCCTAGTCATACTCTTTTTTACCATTCTAGGCATAGGAAAAGGGCTTTATTATATTATAGCATTCACTCTCAAGCTGAAGATATGATTAATGACTGGCTGGTTAATTCGTTAGCAGGCAAATTTTTATTTTGCGTAAAATAAAATTTCCGTAATTTTTAACCCCAACTGAACCCTAACAGCATCTAGTCAGGTGTCTCACAATGCTGTTCCAGTTCAGCTCTCTTCTTCCAAGGATATGCTCTGGGATTCTCCAGTCTTACTCAGCATCCCATAATTCCTAATCAGTATCAACTGCTCAGTCCATTTTAGGTTTACCAGCCAATCTGATTCTGGATAGAAACAAATATTCCATCTTCAACCACCAACTGGAGCTGTCTAGTCCATTTTAGCCATGGCAGTACTCTTGCTACCAACCAACTCCTCCATTACTCAGCTGCTTCTCTCTTGAATCCTCTCTGATCTTGATGTATCCTCTTGGAAGTTTCTAAGACTTCACCCCTTATGCCAACTCTGTATCTGCCCCTCCTTCACTATGAGAAGCTAAACTATTTTCATATCTTATCAACAAGCAAATCACAGAGCTAAAAGATGACAGTTTGTTGAGTTACTCTCCTTCCTCCCACTCCCCAGTTTACAAAGCTGCAGGGTTGGGTGACCAGTCAGCACTAAAGCCTGGGTGACTGCGGCCTCCCCACAGGTTCTTCTGAAGGACATTGCTGAGCTGTCAAGCCACTTTTTTCATTGAAAGTCTTGCCAAGCTGATGTTCCAGAGTAAAGAGGAAGGGTGAATCAGCAGTTCCTGCAAAGTGGAAATGGTCCATTCATAATCTCCACAGAGTCTCAGCATTTAAAAGAAAAGATGAGTTTCATTCATTCATTTCAAATATGTTACTGTTGAATAGAAAAGAAATCAGTTTAGGTGTGAAGTACAGCTGAGACTGTGGGATCACAGAGATCCAAAACTACTTTCAGACTGATGCAGAGTCCTGATAAGAGTGTGTCCTAAATAGAACTTTCACAATTTGCAGCCAGTGAATTCCAGTGAAGCTTCCATTCAAGGGACATTTGGTAGGGAGGAGGCATATGTTACTATAGGATGTCTGTTAAATACAACAGCATGCAAGAAGAATAATTTATATCATTTGTGCAGTAACATTATGCAAATGATGTAAATCACTATGGATATCAGAAAATTAGGGAGAATTAATGTAAATTTAACTGCTTTATCCAGACTACTTTGGATGCAACAGTCTTGTATGGATAGAAATTTGATATTATATTTGGTACTATACCTGAAGTCTGCTAAATGGAGGTCTATTAAATCAGATGTTTACTGTGTACATATCCCGACTGATGTTGTTGCTGCTATTGCTTCTAAAAATTTGTATGTAATTCTTGTTCCCAATCTAGATCTAAAAGCTTCTGGATTTTTACTTTATCTGAATCTGAATTTCCAGGCAACTCTGTGCAGCATGTCAAGTTGTGCAGCAGATATCAGGCAAATGGAAACAAACTAGATTTCTTGGTCTAGACTTATAAAAATTTGCTTGTATCAAAATCAACATTCATGAACCAGCATTAAGTTTCCAAATGTTTGCTAAGAAAACATTAATGAGTAAAATCCAAATTGTATTAAGAAGATTCATCCATCACTATTCCACCTTGGCTGGGATAAAGCAACCTCTGAAATCGCCCATTGCTTCCAGCTTCCAGAAACTGTAACTAATCTTATGACATAATTTGTTTTTCAAACTAATTTTGGTCCTAGGTTGACAAGAAAGTTACCTGGAAGTGTGTTTAGAGCTTGTGAGATAAATCACAAGCCACTCAATGCTCCCTTATGCTCTTTCTGTCACAAAGCATGAAATGAATTTGGCCAAGCAGAAAGAAACATTGTGGATGTCCAAATTCAGAATAAATCAGTCATATCTCCTCAGTTCAAAGAGTTTTATTGTGAGACCTGTGAAGTAGCAATATTGACAGGAAGAGGCTTCTGCTGCCACCCCACAAAAATCTTTCCTTTTTCAAAACTAAGGTTCTCCAATTATCTTGATCCAAACCAAACAATCCTCCACACTTCTGAAAAATCCAACCTACTGCAAATGACAGAGAAAATGGAGAGAAGGTGGTCCAATTTACAGAAGGAAAAATGGTTTATGAGGAAAAAGCAGGATCCACCCCCTTTCCTCTTCTTATCTCCCTGCAGCCCATCCCAAACATATTTTCCCTAAGTGGAGCTTTCTACTGGATGTCAGTTAGGAGGTAAGTTATATCAATAGAGGAATTGTGAGAGAGGAAAACCTTACTCTTGACACTGGACCCACTCACTCACCCTCTGCCACTTGGTTTTTTAAGTGATTGTGCCTGTTTCAGGTTTAAAGACACTGTTCTGCTGACATCACCTTCTAATGATGGTGAGGAACTAGAAGTGGAAATTGAAACTAATTGACATTAAAATCCAAAGCAACAGTCAAAAGTGTAAACATTAAAATTTCAAAACTCATGAGTGCTGTTGCAAAAGTGTTAATGATATTTTATAAAACCTACAGAATTCAGATAATTAGGATCAAGCCGATGTCTGCTTTCCTATAGTGGTAACACTGATAAACGAAGTCCTCCATCATATCTGAAAACTATGCCCTGAAATTTGCACGTATCTAATTAATAAACACAAATTTGGAGAAGTGGAAATATTGATGGATAATTGACGCTTGGAGTTGTGTTCTGTCAGTGGCAAGGTTCAATCTCTCTCTCTAATCATCTATTGTTCTTCAGACCAGGGGATTGATTTGCAAAAGGGACCAGACAGATCTATATGGCCTGTTTTCTTCTCCCTCCTGCTTGGACACTGTTGGATATGTGTCCCTATTAAGCAGAAAATGCTTATTTGATTCTCGTTGAACTCATGCAGGCTTAGAATTAAGAGAATTATAGTCCAACCGATTCAGCAGGCAACAGATTGCAGAAGGCTGCAGTAAGCCATCATGCTAACAACAGGAAATAGTTAATGTCATGTTTCTACTCTGCTGTGGTTATTCTGGGGAGCAAATGGGTTAAGTTCTGCCAATTTTGTAATGATGATTAAAGGCTTAGTGCATGGTTATAAACAACAGTGAGATTGATATGCAACTCTACAGCTGCTATGAACTCTGTGGAAATGGCTGTAGGAATTTCTATATTTGCTTTCCTGCTTTTCTTCCATGATGTTTCAGCAGGTAGAAGCATCTGGCTGACTTTGAGCTTGAAAACCAAGCAGAATCAAGCCTTATTGGTACTTGGATGGGACACCACTGGGAAATCACAAGCTAAAGGCTAGGCTGGGAAACTGAGAAAGCATATTGGAAGAAGGAAGTGGCAAACCACCTCCATGGTGTTGCAAAGAAAACAATAAGGACATGTCTATGAAGTTACCAGAAGTCAGGCTTGGTTCAAAGGAAATGTTTATTTTCCCTTCAACCATTATAAATATATGCAGTTAGCACAACCTACTGATGGGAGGAAATGCAACCATAATAATGGGTTTCAGCTTAAGATGGGTATGATTAGTGTGTGCTTCATATACTGACATGATTGTTAAATTGAAGAAGACAAGCTAAAAAAAGCTTTACCTGCAGTTAGCTATGATTCATTTTGTGAGACTTCTAACTGAACAAAAGTTGATAGAATAGCTCTGCAAATTATTTAAGACATTATTTGGCAGTATGGAAAATCACTCATATTTGTATCCTGGAGCCTGGTTTAGTGGTGGTGGGGGTGTTTCCTTCTTACACTTTACAGAGAGATGGAGATGGTCAGCTCTGTAAATTAAAGTGAATTCATATTTAATTAAATTGTAGAATGTGGGCAAAAGGCAGCAAAAGTTATCAGCAAATTAAGCAGCCAGACATACCATGGGCTCAAGTAATTGCCCACACAAATCTTTCACTGAGCAGCCCCTCTGTCCTCTAGTGAGTTCCTACGTTGTTTACAATTATGGCAAGCTCAAAACCACTTCGACCTCTGCCACCACACTGGCTCTGCCTGGAAACGGAGTCCCTGTTTCGATGGAAGATTCACTGCAGTGAAGAGGGAAAGGCCGTGGAACTCAGAAATCTCAAAGCAACAAATCTCAGGAAAGCAATATGCTGCGTGGGTTAGGGTTCCTGAGCAACAGCAGCCAATTACTTTAAGTCCTTAAGTTGGAGTACATTTTAGAGGAGGAGGGGAGAGGGTGACAATTCAATTTCTACCCCAAGAATATGGAAAGCGGTAGAGAAAATGAATTCAGTATAAACATCTGCTTCACCTGGCATCTCACAATCTCTTCACTAGGAAAGAGATTCTCAGAATCCCTTCCATTTAACATTTGCTCTAAAATAACACTGAGCCCTACTTCCCTGCTCCTGAAGATAGACTGAAAGATATTAGCTAATTAAAAAGGTTCCTGAATAGGTTAACCTATTTCTGTACAAATCCGTATCGTACTACTTTTCCAAAGTTCCTATGAAGGAGCAAGTTGTAATGAGTTTTCCTTGCTCCTTCTTTCACTTGCTTTTTGAAATCGTTATTAGTTATTCTTATTGTAATTTGGGGAGGAAGGGAACATGAATCAGAAGACTATCAAGAAAATGGTTAACATGGGAGATTTAGAGAGAGAGAGAGAGACTATTGATGTAAGTTATATATTCTTCTTTTTTGTTGCAAATCATTCTTGGCTGTCTGGTAGAGTTTGTAAAATTACCTTCAGTCTTTTTGTCCACAGCCTTAAGACTCATTCTCATGTCCTGCTTACCATGGCATGAACATGCTTTCCTATCCATTTTTAAGGGGAGTGTTCTCATCATATTACCTTCCTCTTATCCCCAGTGAAGGCAGCCTTCCTCTTATCCAGCCTACAGTGAAGGCAGCCTGAAGTTGTCTTTAGTTGTTCTACTGATCATGACAAAATATGGGCCGAACTATGTTACTATTAGGTGGGTCCAGAGCTTGTACCCCGCAAGCGTATGTCAGTGTTGAGTGGTGAACTGTTCTAGCTGTTCAATATATTTATGAAAGACTTGTACTGAGGGGTCAAAAAATATAATTACACAATAGCAAACACCTGTGAGGACAATAGCAAAATTCTAGAGGTCAAAAAATATAATTACACAATAGCAAACACCTGTGAGGACAATAGCAAAATTCTAGAGGTCAAAAAATATAATTACACAATAGCAAACACCTGTGAGGACAATAGCAAAATTCTAGAGATACTTAAGAACCTGGAACAATTAAATGGAAAGCCCTACATTAAGGTAGGAAAAATCAAAGGCATGAATAGAGGATGTGGTGATCAAATTGGGCACCAGTATATGCAAAAAAATAAAAAAAAAGGTGTCCCGGTGGATCACAAGCAGAATATGATTCAACAGTGTGGTTGTAGTGAAATTCTCTGAGTCTAGGAATACGAGTGCTGGTTTGCCAAATATTGCTGGTCCAAAATATCTCTTTATTCCTTCCTTACCAATCAAATGGGTAGCAACCTCTCTCCCAGATCAAGAGGCAGTTAGAATCAGAGGGATCAAAGAAGCCCTGCCTTAACATACTAAATTTCTGGAACTCTGGACAGACCTGCTTTTAAATACATGTCCAGTGTCTTTCAAAACAAATTTTTTTTAAAGACTGCTGGTTTCCTTAACCAAGGGAAGAGATGTGTTGCTGGTTATGTATTGCATTAACATGAGTTCATTGATCTTTCAGCAGAGTGGTAGTGCTTTAAACGACCAGAACACCTCCTTGCCAGCAAACAACACCCAGATATGCAAAGATTAACATCAAGATTAACACCAGACAAACAGTACACAATACCTGTCCTAACAGCCAGGAAACACGCTGAGACAAGGAACTGGTCTCTAATGTTTATTGCTAGTACATAACAGGAATCCTAACAAACTGAAGAAGCGTGGGGAAAACCCAGACATATAACCCCCAAGGGTTAAGGCGGTCCCGATCTGTGTCTCTTTGAATGGCTGAACAATTCCTCAGTGCTACGCATGCGCTTGACAGTCTGGATGGGAGCCCCCTGCTCGCCATCCTTACTCATGACAATATCCTAATTGAGGAACTATTAACTCAGTCAATCAACCAAGCAGCAAACAACGGCCCAATCAAGGAACTCCCAAGGAGAGAACAATACCCCCACCAACACAAGCTGGACAACCCACGGTATATAAGGAGAGAGCAAGGCCCACTCCCTCTTCGCACTGAAGATGTTGCCTAGTCGGGCAATGAAACGTCTGCAAGAAAACAACCAGGCTCAGAGAGCACCAAGGACTCCACAGTTTAATCCTGAGCTACAGATATTCTCTTAAATTAAGGTGTGAACTTGTCAGGATAGAGAGCGAAGAACCATGCTGAGACCAGAAGATTAAGCTCTAGTGTGTATTGTTCTACTCTACAAGACAAAATCCTGCCAAACTGAAAAGGCACTAGCAAACCCTACCAGAAAAGCCCAGAAAGCTAAGGCCGTTCTCTTCTGGTCTTCTTGACTGGAAATCGAAGAGATTCAGTACTGTGGAGTCCTTGATGCTCTCTGAACCTGGTTGTTTTCTTGCAGACATTTCATTGCCTGACTAGGCAACATCTTCTGTGCGAAGAGGGAGTGGGCCTTGTTTTCAGTTTATATACCGTGGCTTGCCCTGCTTGTGTTGGTGGAGGTGTTGTTCTCCCCTTGGGAGTTCCTTGATTGGCTGTTGTTTGCTGCTTGGTTGATTGAGTGGGTAGTTCCTTATTAGGGTGTATTGTGCTGTTTGGTGGTTCATCTGGTGTTGATCCTGGTGTTGATTTTTGTGTACCTGGGTGTTGATTGCTGGCAAGGGAGTGTCCTGGTCTTTTGGCTTTTCTATTGTCTCTTTTGAATGGTATGTAAATGTTGTTCACCTCTATGTCTCTGTTGATGGCTGCTTTGTCTGAGTGCCAGGCTTCCAGGAATTCTCTGGTGTTTTGGGATCTGGCTTGGTTTAGGATGCTCACCATTTATTTATTTATTTTATTTGTTTAAATTTATATCACCGCCCATCTTCCCCAATGGGGGACTCTGGGTGGTTTACAATAAAAGATAATAAAAACATATAAACCTAAAATTACAATCTAGAAATATAAATAAAATAAGTAGATATAAAACCCAAGATGAGATGGAATCCCAATCAATAGGGGGTGCTATGGTGCCAACCATCCCCAGGTGGTGCTGTTACCTTTCCCATCCCAAGCAAGGCAGCAGAACCAGGTCTTCAAATTCTTCTGGAAGGCCGGGAGCTAGTTTCCCAGTTGAAAGTATGATTAAGTCTGTCCATGTGTTGTGAGATTAAGGAGTTCTCATCATGTCTTCTGACCGCTAGTTGGTGTTCATGGATGCGCTTTGCTTTTCTTCTGCCTGTCTGTCCCACATAGTCTGTTACAGTCCTTACACTGTATGTTGTAGATAACTCCTGTTTTTTCTTCTTGGGCTACTGGGTCTTTTGGGTTACTTAGGAAGTTTTGAAGAGTTTTAGTTGGTTTATGTGCTACGGTGATGCTGTGTGGTTGTAACAGTCTGTTGGTAGTTTCTGAAATGTTTCTGATGTATGGCAGTTATCCTTTTCATAGCTTCTATTGGTTGGGTTGTAGCGGGTTGGTGAGGCACTTTTTGATAAAGTTGGGGGGTATCCATTTTGCTGGAAGATGCTGTATAGATGATCTGTTTCCTTTTTCTGGTGTTCTGGGTTGCTGCAGTGCATTAGTGCTCATCTGAATAATGTTCTTAGGCAGCTCCTCTTGTGGGAGGTTGGGTTGTTATTTTGGTAATGGAGCACTTGGTTGGTGTGGGTAGCTTTCCTGTAGACTTGTGTTTCTAACTTGCCATCATTTCCTCTACTGATGAGGATGTCCAAGAAGGGTAGTGTGTTGTTTTCTTCTTCCCTTGTGAATTTTATTCCATTGAAGATGTTGATTATTTCATGTGTTTCCTCCAGTTGTTCCTTTTTTATTATGATGAAAGTGTCATCCACGTACTGGATCAATACTTAGGGTTGTATGCATGGGAGTGCTATCCTTTCCAAATGCTGCATAACAATCTCCGCTATGATTCCTGAAATAGGTGATCAGATTCAGTACTGCGCGTGCACTTTTCCCCTGGAAAGGGCCCCCCACTTCTTCACCAGCAATCTCCATAACAGAACTAAATCATGTGGTCAGTGCACACCCCTACAAAAAAGACTCAGATGTGATCTTGAAAAGCAGCATAGCTCATTTCTTTTAAAATGGGTGGGGGCTTGTAGAAAAAAAGAGGGGGACACTTAAAATTCACTGACAATGCAGTCAGAGATTTGCTAGAGTCATTCCTTTAGCTTCCAGACCTTTACTTTTCTTTTAAATTCTCATCTATTTTTGGTAGATAAATCATATAAAATTGCAAAGTCCTTTGAACTGTTTGTAGCCCAATTCCTAAACTGTTATAGAGCTAAGAATATCAGAACGAGATCATAATTCATGTAGAAGTAAATTCTGAGTACACAATAAATTGTCTAATGGAATGATATCCAGCCATAATTCCTGTTCCTAAAATTCATCCAATTTATTCACTGAATTATATACAAATCAAAGTTTCAAATGAGATTAAACACTGCTTTCCATCTAAACAGTCCATGCAGAATCCTGTAACTAATTGAAAAACATTGCTATCTCACCAAATGTTTGATATTTTAATTAAAATAAAGTCTGATGAAAAATCCACTGCAATTTAAGTTTATATGCAGTTGACTACAGAACAAATCAAAATACCCAAACTTTTCTGCTATTTATTTATTTATTTATTTATTATTTATTAATTATATAGCCGCCCATCTCATGAAAAGTGGCTCTGGACAGCATACAACAATCAAATAAAAACAACCCATATATAAAACAATCATTATAAAAGTATAAAAATCAGTATGAAAAGTTAAATATTATTAAAAAAACAAATACACAAACCCCGGGCAAAGAGAGAGTAGGTATCTCCACCTCAATAGTGGAGCCATCTAGACATGTGTCCAGTTCCCTGGGACTCCCAGGCCTGGTGACATGACCAGGTCTTGAGGGATTTCTGGAACATCAAGACCAGAGTTTCTCAACCAGGGTTCCGTGGAACCCCAGGGTTCCACAAGAGGTCACTAGGGGTTCCCTGGGAGATCACAAGTTAGTTAAAACATTATTTCAAATTTGGGCAACTTCACATTAAAGAGGCAAGTTTCATTCTTTATTTTTAGGTTAAGAACACTGTTAATGCTTGTATGTAGGTCTACCCATGAAACAAATAAAATAATTTTGTAACTTCTGGCCTATATTTGGCCTGAATGTGCAGGGGTTCCCCGAGGTCTGAAAAATATTTCAAGGGTTCCTCCAGGGTCAAAAGGTTAAGAAAGGCTGATCAAGAGAGATGTGGCTAACCTGATTTCAGGGGGTGGGGGAGAAAGAATGTTCCATAAGGCAGGTGCCATGGCAGAGAAGGCCTGTTGCCCACCGAATGTAAGTCCCTGGAAGAGGGTACCTGCAGCATGCCTTCTCTGCCAGATCTAATGGGGCAGGCTGATGTCAATCAATAAGAACAAGAGTAAAAAGTGGCTATGCTTCAAGTGGGGAAAAGCATAAAAATTAAACAGTATTGACTCAAGTGGCTGATTCACATAATGTCTTGGCCTGTGGGAACAGCTAGTCTTCCAGGCTTCCTTACAGGACAGCAGAGTCAGGGCCAAGCAGACCTGGGGGCAAGGCTGCTCTAAAGGGATGGTGTGCAACAGGGATGCCATTATATATTTTACATTCTTCTTAGGTTTTGTCAGTTATTGTTCTTTTAATCTGTTTTAGTAGAGTCTTTAATTATTTTTGTTCCCATCACACTGTGCTAATAATGTTGTGGCTGGGTTTTTAATACCAGGTGTCATATTCCCCGATCAAAGGTTTCACAGAAACCCTTATCAGGGCATCTCCCATCATTTCATTCTCTCATGTTGCCAGATGGGAGGAGGATGTGAAGTTGGAGTATAAAGTGGTTTATTATGGCTATGGAGCATATCAAGGATGCGAGGTTGAGATACACCAGGAATACCATCTGGATGGGAGGGGGAGTGACATGCTTCATGGGAAAGGGGACTAACTAAGGGATGTAGTTTTAAATTAGGTTTGAGCGGGAAATCTTTATTCACAGCTTGCCTTCTGTACCGTTCATTATGCTTCATTAAAACAGTTAAAGGAATCCCAGCCTCTTGACTGTGTATGTGTGAGTGCTCAAATGATCAGGTCCTTACATTAAGCTGTGAATTCATAATTTCAAAAACTCTTCCTGAGCAAGCAATCAGCTGAGTTGGCGAACCATGCCTAAACACGGAAAGTCCCGGGCTAAGCAGCCATCATCTCTACCGTCATCGGAAGGACCGTGCTGTATGCCAAAGTGGAAGAAGAAAAAATTGAGATGGAGGAAAGTTCTGGAAGCGGAGACAGCGAGTGCAAGGTGGAAACCCAGCTCAATCAGAGTTAGAAAGTGCCCTCCACTCACTCAATTTCATGAGAGAACCTCAGACGCCGAGTGTTATCATCGAAGAACCACAGGCGGGACCTTCCCAGAATGGTGCCAGAGAAGAAGATGGAAGACCCCCTTCACCTGTGGAGGCGCAAGTAAGAGTGTGGAGTCCGGGGTCGCATGGAACCATTCCAGACCCGAATGGAACTCCGCAAAACATGTGGAATTTGGAAGCAAAGATGTCTGCCATGGAAGTGGTGTTGCAGCAGGTATCGAGAACCCTGGAAACCATGGCGCACCCCTTGGCAGAAATCTCAACTCAGCTGTCCAGGGCGGAATCGCCAGATGCACAGGGAAGACGGCGTACCCTAACCCCAACCAGGGATTTCAAGTCTCCAGTGAGGCGCAGGTGGAGTGGAGGCCACCCAGAAAGCCAAGGAGATTGGGGAAAAGCACTGCCCAGTGGGGCGACGCAGGGTGCAGCCCCAAAGGACATACAAGTTAAGTTCAATGGAGACCCACAACAGTTGGGTTCCTCCTGACCAACGTGTCCATATACATGAAGGAATATGGCTCTTGCTTCCCCGCTGAGTACAAGAAAGTCAGCCAGGTGGGCGTCAGACTCAGGGGCCCGGCTGCTGAATGGTTTATGCAATTGCACAATACCATGGCCCCAGAACTGGGTAGCCTGCAAGAGTTCATGAGGGCACTGAGAGACCGGTTCGAGGACCCGCTGGATAAGATGAGAGCGAAGACAGGTATCCAGCAACTTAGGCAAGGGGGAAGAACTGTGGCGGAGTATGCCATGGAGTTCAAGGCGCTTGCTGGAAAAGTTATGGACTGGTCAGAAACCATTAAGATTGACTACTTCAAGGGGGGATTGCAGTCAGAGATTCTAAGGTGGGCACTCTGCCACGGAGACCCCCCCACTCTGAAGGATTGGATCTGCCTTGCAGGGGAGGTAGAGAATACCCAGTACCAGTTCCGTCGGCAGCTCCAAGCTCAAATGATGGGAAGAAATACAGTGGCACCAAGTCAATTTCCTTTTACCCAACAAAGACAATTCCATGAAAGGGATGATCTGAAAGACCGGCCAGGGAAGAAGGGCAGCTATTTCAAGTGCAGAAAGGACACCCACAGAGCAGCAGAATGCCCAGACACACTGAAAGGAGCAACCAAGCCAACTAAAACCCCACCAACCAGACGCAAAGCAGCAGCTGCAGCCACGCTGGCCTGGAAGGATCCAGACCTGAAAGCTCAACTGGAATCTGGCGAAGACTCTGAACAAGAGGATCTGGAGCCAGCAGGAAACGAGTTTCACCTGTTCTAAATTGTGCCCACGAGCGGGTGGAAACTCCAGGGCGCAACATGCCTATTTTGACAATGATGACAAAGAAGACCCTTTGGTGAGTGATGATTGCCCCACCTTGTTGGTGAAAGTAGAATTAAAACACTTAAGGACCCGGCACAAAGCCATTTTGACGGCAGTGTTAGACTCGGGGTGCACAAAATCCTTAAAACACCCTGCCCTCATTGACACACTGAGCCTTAAAACCAAGAGACTTAAAAAACCCATTATTTTCACTCAGACGGACAGCTCAGTTGCCCACGGGGTCCCGTTGAATTCCGGACTGAGACTTTGGCCATGAGGTTGGGGGAGCATAAAGAAACCTTGCAATTCATTGTAGCCCCTATTGCCAACTATTCTATTATACTGGGACTCCTGTGGCTAAAAAGCAGAAAGCCACAGATCGATTGGGACTCAGGTGCCTTATTGTTTAACAATGGAGTTGGCAACCTCTTTACTATACTCCAACTGGGGGGGGGGGGAGGTAGCTGGCACCCTTCTCAACCACTCACCCCTGCCTAAAGCTTTGGCACAACCCAACATTCCACCTGAATATGCAGACTTTATTGATGTCTTCGATGAGAAAGAGTGCGACTAGTTGCCTCCTCACAGAAAAACTGACTGTGCCATTGAAATAGACCCAAAGCCTAAACTACCTAAGCCTAAAATGTATGCCATGTCCAAGACAGAAAAACACGTTCTCAGAGAATTTATTGACAAAAACTTAGCACGGGGATTCATTGAGCCTGCCTATTCTGTTGGCAGAGTGCTAGAAAGCCTTTGGCCCAGGAGAGATCAGAAAAGTCACACACCAGGCATTTCTATAAAAATAAATTTATTTACAGAAAGCACAAAAACATATTTACAGGCTTCTGCATTCCCACAGGCTCTCTGAGAGCTGCTTACTCTCTATAAGCCTAAAGAGAAGGAACTGAAACTAACAAGCAAACTGCTCTCGCTTCAGGCTATGCAACTATTAACACCTGAAAAGAGGACAAATTCAACCTCTTCATCTGGCCAAAACAATTAGTTACCATTGTAACCTTAATCTGTAGCAGAAAACAATGTACCAAACACTCCCCTTTTTATGCTACAGAATGAGACAAAACCAATTTTCTTTGTCAACTCTGTATGTCTTTCCATTCACAATATTTTAACATTATCTCCCTTTTGGCTTAACAGAAAGCTACCATCCTTCTCACTATGTATTTCCAAGCCTAGGTAATTTGTTACAGTTCCAAGGCTTTTTAATGTGAAATGGCTTTTCATGCAGGCTTCAAAATCAAGCCTTTGTTTTTGTGTTGATGTGAACAGCAGCAAATCATCAACATAAATGCACAGATACATACAGCCTTGTTTGTCTTTCTTCATATATATACATGGACCTGCTTTTCCTTTTTCAAAACCAAAATTCTGCAGTTTTTCATCTAATTTTTGGTTCCAGGATCTAGCAGCTAGTTTTAACCCATAGATTGACTTCTGCAGTTCACAGACTAGATTCTCCCCTTTTTCATAGCCAGGGGGTTGCTGCATGTATAATTTGTGGTCTAAATCACTGTAGAGAAATGTAGTTTGAATGTCATAGTGGTGAACTGACATTCCTTTGAGTGCAGCAATTTTTAACAGTAATCTAATTGATTCACCTTTAGTAACTGGGGCAAAAGTCTTGTCAAAGTCTAAATCCTTCCTTTGAGTGAACCCTTTTGCAACTAACCTTGCTTTATATTTTTGGATTTTGCCATCAGCATCCCTTTTCAGTTTGACAACCCACCTGCAACCTAGACAGCATTCATTGGGAGGTAGATTTACCGGTTTCCATGTTTTATTTTCTTAAGGATGCTAACTCCTGTTGCATGGCAGAATACCAATTTTGTGCAATCTCAGGTGGTAAAGCATTCACTTGTTCTAAAAACTCAGGTTCTGTGAATATGTGAAAAGCCTTTACTGTTTCAGCCTGAAAACATGATGGAGGAATGCCTTTATTACTTCTCTGAGATCTGCGAGGTAATACAGGGCTTAAATTTTGACTCCTATCACTTTCCTGAGGAGCATCTGTCTCATCAGACTGATCTTCAGTTTGCTTTTCTGGTTTAATGTCCTCATCAGGCAAAAGATCACTATCCACAAGTCCTTGCTGTTCTCTTGTGGTGGTCAGCTCAACTGGAGAGCTAGAATTTAATCTCCCCCAGTTTTGTTCAGCAAAAGAAGCGCTTTTGCTAATTATCAGTTTCTCTCCCACTATGAACCTGTAGCTCCTCTGGCTTTGTTCACAGCCAACAAAGATGGCTTTCTTTGTTGTGGGGCCTGCTTTCCTTCTCTGTTGTATTGGAATATGAACCCATGCAGTGCTACCAAACCCTCTAAGATGGTTTTCCTTTGGTTTCACACCATAAAACAAATGGAATGGAGTGTCCTGAATCAAGGAGTTATACAATCTGTTTTGTACATAACAGGCAGTAGATATTGATTCTGCCCAATATTTAAAAGATAAATGTGAATCTTTAAGCATGCATTCCATTGCATTTTGCAAGGTTCTGCACTTTCTTTCAGCAACACCATTTTGCTGAGGGGTGTAAGGGTTAGAAAGAATTTGTTCTATCCCCTTTTCCACTAGGAACCTTCTGAATTTGTGAGAAAGGTATTCTCCTCCTCTATCACACTGGAGTGCAGATACACGCCTAGGGAATTGTCCATTTGCCCATGTCACAAAACCTTTAAATTTCTCAAATGCCTCATCTTTATGTTTTAAGATGTAGATAAATGTGTATCTTCAGAAATCATCAATGATGGTCATTGCATACCTTGCTTGTCCAAGACTTGGAGTAAAAGGAGCAATAATGTCACAGTGTACAATTTCCAAGGTCTAGTTGTAACTCTGTCACTGTGCTTACTCACAGGAGCTTTTAGTGTTTTGCATTCTTTGCAAAATACACAGTAAGTATTTATCACAGGGTTTTATCTTTAGGTCAGCACACAGCTGTGGCATTTGTGCTATATACTTGAAATTAGCATGACCAAATCTCCTGTGCATCAGGTGTACACATTGATCATGATGTGGAGTGTTGCCAACTGCAGCCTTGCAGCTTGGCTTCCTTGCATTTTGCACAATGTACAAGGAGTCTTTTAATATACCTGTAGCACACAATTTTCCATTTTTATGTATCTTACAACCATTTTTCTTAAATGTTATGACATACCCTGTTGTAGCCAATTGTGTCACAGATAAAAGGTTTGATTGTAAATTTGGCACATACAACACACCTTTTACAGTTTCTCCCAACCAGGATAAATACAAGTCACTTTGTCCCATAATTTTGGTCACAGACCCATCAGCCAAAGATACACTTTGTCTTTCAGTTTTAGACAGTGACACAAAAGAGCTTTTACAATTACATAAATGACAATTGGCCCCAGAATCTAACACCCATACATCAGAATTACCCTTCTCAGCAACCTGTGCAATTTGGCTTGTCTGAAGAGCCTTCTTCTGTGTTGCCCTTGTGTTCTTCTTCTCTGTCTTTCTACTCTTGGGTCTCAAGGCACAGTCTTTCTGCAAATGTCCAGCTGAACCACAAGTGAAACATCACTGGCTGGCTAGTGCTGTGGCCTCAGCTTCCTTTCCCTTGTTTTCTTAGGTACTGCAGCTTTCCAGAAGAGATGGGGGGGGGGGGAATCTTTCCTCTCTCTTCTCCCATTCAGTGAGTAAGCTCTGTGTAACATATGTTGGGGTGAGGTCTGCTTCAGGCATAGCCTCCAGGGTACAAATCAGCATCTCCCACGTTTCATTCAGCAAGGACAGGAGGATATAGGATTTTGTGAGAGGTGTAAATTCCATTCCTCTCTCCTGCAACTGAACAAACAGCTGCTGAATATAATGCAGGTGCTCAGGAAGGCTATCTCCTTCTGCAAGGTAGGCTTTGTACAGCTTTTTTGTCAGGGTAACTTTACTCCCTGCTGTTGCCTTTACATACAAGTCTCTCAAAGCGTCCCAAAGTTGCTTTGCAGACTGCATACCTCGCACGTGGACTAGCTGATTGTCCTCAACTCCCAGGATAATGGTGGCTCTAGCCCGCTCATCCTGCCTAAGCCATTCAGCACTGGGATTTTGGGGGGTTTGCTCACCAATTGGCAGCCAAAGATTCTCTCTGCGAAGATACATCTCCATCTTCAGGGCCCAATTCAAATAGTTGGTGTCTGATAGGTGCTCCAGAGGCATCGCTGAGGGCTGGGAGGTAGCCATGGCTTCTTCCTCTTTTGCAAGTCACCTCAGCTGGCTTCTTTGTCCTGTAGACCAGCAGTTGCTGGAAAATCTCCAGGTGGCTCCAAAGAGAATCTTCACAGGTCTTTGCTACCTGCCTTTAAATTGTGCATGAGGTGTGGAGCTGATCTCTCTATTCTCTCTGGGTTTTACTGGGCTTACTGGGCTGCTTACTGGGCCCATAACCTGTTGGCAGAGTGCTAGAAAGCATTTGGCCCAGGAGATCAGAAAAGTCACACACCGGGCATTTCTATAAAAATAAATTTATTTACAGAAAGCACAAAAACATATTTACAGGCTTCTGCATTCTCACAGGCTCTCTGAGAGCTGCTTACTCTCTACAAGCCTAAAGAGAAGGAACTGAAACTGACAAGCAAACTGCCCTCGCTTCAGGCTATGCAACTATTAACACCTGAAAAGAGGACAAATTCAACCTCTTCACCTGGCCAAAATGATTAGTTACCATTGTAACCTTAATCTGTAGCAGAAAACAATATACCAAACAAATTCGCCTTTGGCTGCCCCGGTGCTTTTTCGGGTGAAAAAAGATGGCTCTCTGAGACTCTGCATGGACTACTGTGGAATAAATGCTATCTCAATTAATAATCAATACCCTCTTCCCTTGATGAAGGACATGCTTTCGCACCTATCTAAGGGGAAAGTGTTTACCAAACTTGACCTCAGAGAAGCCTACTTTAGGGTTCGGATTTGGGAGGGGGATGAATGGAAAACAGCGTTTAACTGCCCTCTTGGTTGCTATCAGTACAAGGTCCTCCTGCTTGGGTTGGCGGGGGTCCCAGGAGTGTTTATGCAATATATCAATGAGGTCCTCCACGAGCATTTGTACAAAGGGGTCCTGGTTTACTTAGATGACATTTTGATTTATTCTGACAACTTCAAAGACCACATTCGGCTTGTTAAGAAAGTCTTGCACAAACTGAGAGATACTAAACTGTATGCCAAGCTCTCTAAATGCGAGTTCCACAAGTCTCAACTGGACTATTTGGGCTATTGTATTTCTTCCAAGGGGGTTGAAATGGATCCTGCCAAAGTGCAAGACATCATGGGGTGGGAACCCCCTCGCACTAGGCATCAACTTCAAAGTTTTCTCGGCTTCGCGAATTCCTATAGAAATTTCATTCCCCAATTTGCTCAAATTGCTTTGCCTCTCACTGACTTGTTAAAAACTAGGGGGAGGGGAGAAACCTGCAAAGTTACCTCCCCTGGGGCCAAACTTACATGGACTTCTGAATGTCAAACAGCTTTTGACAATTTGAAACTACTTTTTACTAGGGAGCCCATTCTCGCCCACCCAGACCCAACTCACCCCTTTATTGTACAAGCAGATGCTTCTGACTCAGCTATTGGGGCAGTTTTAGTTCAAAAGGATGAAACGGGGTTCCCCCGTCCCTGCGCTTACCTATCACGAAAATTTTCTGACTCTGAGTGCAACTGGCCAATTTGGGAAAAAGAGGTTTTTGCTGTAAAAACTGCTCTTACACACTGGAGGCATTTATTAGAAGGTGCTCTTTGTCCCTTTGAAGTTTGGACTGATCATAAAAACCTACAAGCTTTGCAAATGCCCAGAAAACTGAATGGCAAACAAATTAGTTGGGCTCATTTTTTAACCGTTTTAATTTTACCCTTAACTTCCTTCCGGGGAAGAGAAACTTTCTGGCTGATGTGCTTTCTTGTCTGCCTCAGTATCACACAGCACACACTCAAATTGTAGACACTGTTTTCTCCCAAAAGCAGCTTGGAATGGTGTGTGTAATGTGCAAACAAGCAGTAGCTGGGAAAGTGAAAGTGCAGGCTGATTTAAAAGAGGAACAGCTTCGGGTGCTGCCTAACGATCCCTGGCTAAAATGTAACAAAGCCCAATTAACTGAAATTGACAACGTCTGGTACTCAAACAGCAGAATCTACAGTTCCTGAATCTCTTCGCCAAAGAATTTTGCAATGCTCCCATGATAGTAAATCTGCCGGTCATTTTGCCTTCACAAAAACTTTCCACTTGGTGAGGTGCCAATTTTGGTGGCCCTCCCTTCGTGCTGATGTGCAGTCCTACGTCACATCATGCCACGTCTGTGCCCAAGCAAAGAGGAAGTGGGGGAAGCCGCAAGGACTGCTACAACCGGTAGCCTCCCCAAAAGCTCCCTGGAAGGAAATAGCCATGGATTTCATTGTGGATTTACCTGAGAGTAAAAACAAGACTGTCATTTGGACTGTCATTGACTTGTTTTCTAAGCAGGCTCATTTTATACCTTGTACTAAGATCCCAACTGCTCAGCAATTGGCCAAGCTCTTTCTCACGCATATCTAGAAAACTCACAGGTGTCCCACGTGTGTAATTTCTGACAAAGGTGTCCAATTTACTTCCAAATTTTGGTGCGCATTTTTGAAATTAATTGGTGTCCACCAATCTCTCAGCTTGTCCAGCCATCCGGCCACAGGTGGGGAGACTGAACGAGCTCAGTCTACTCTAGAGCAATTCTTACACTGCTACATTAGCTTTCAACAACACAACTGGGTGGACCTTCTACCTTTTGCTGAGGTTGCTTATAATAATGCAGTTCACCAAAGCACTGGGTTTTCCCCTTTTCACATTGTTTAGGGCCAGGACTTCGTTCCAATACCTGACCTCCAACTGCAATCCATGCCTGACTCCTCCGTAGCCGATTGGGCTGCACAGATTGCCACTAATTGGCCAGTCATCCGCCAGGCATTAGATCACACTCATGAAACTCAGAAAAAGTTTGCTGACTGTCACAGATGCCTGGAGTGGAAATTTAAAGTGGGAGACCTGGTTTACCTCTCTACTAAATTTTTATGCTCCCAACAACCCTCAAAGAAACTTGCTCCCAAGTTTGTTGGACCTTTCCCCATTACTAAAATAATTAATCCTGTGACTGTTCAACTGCAATTACCCCCCACCCTAAAAAGACTTCACCCTGTTTTTCATTGCAGCTTGCTTAAACCTGCACCAGACCATTCTAAGTGGCACCAGCCTGCAGTAACCCCTCCACCCATCATGGTCAATGGCCACCAGCATTTTGAAGTTAAAGACATGCTGGACTCTCATTTTTTTTGCAAATCTTTACAGTACTTAATTCAATGGAAGCATTTTCCAGATCCTGAGTGGGTTAATGCATGTCATGTTAATGCTCCTCTTTTAACCAAAAAGTTTCATGCTAAGTATCCTTCTAAACCCTCTCCTGCCTAGTCTTATTATTTCATTTACTTAATAATTATTTGATTTTTAAAAATCTGTCTTGGGGGTACAGTATGTCATATTCCCCAATCAAAGATTTCACAGAAACCTTTATCAGGGCATCTCCCATCATTTCATTCTCTCATGTCGCCAGATGGGAGGGGGATGTGAAGTTGGAGTGTAAAGTGGTTTACTATGGCTATGGAGCACATCAAGGACGCGGGGTTGAGATATGCCAGGAATACCATCTGGATGGGAGGGGAAGTGACATGCTTCATGGGAAAGGGGACTAACTAAGGGGATGTAGTTTTAAATTAGGTTTGAGCGGGAAATCTTTATTCACAGCTTGCCTTCTGTACCGTTCATTATGCCTCATTAAAACAGTTAAAGGAATCCCAGCCTCTTGACTGTGTATGTGTGAATGCTCAGATGATCAGGTGCTGACACCAGGTTTCTAATTAAAATCAGAAACATCGCAGCAACATCAGTTCTCAATAATTTAGCCCACCAGATCAGAGCTATAAATTAGAACCATAAACAAAACAGAAAGTTGTATCTAGTTTGGTCACAGAGGACACAAACCATTGTACATGGCCATTACAGGGCAAGAATAAGATGGCATAATTGCAGTCATAGGAAATATAGGTGACTCAAATTCCACTTTGGTACTCTCAAGTGTTTATCCTTTTATAAAGGAAATAACAGAGGGATGCTTTTTCATCAGATCCCTGTTACCTGACTCTTCCATTTATGTATTTATTCATTTATGTAAAACTTAGAAGGCCACCTTGCTCAATGATGACTCTAGGTAGCTTATAACAATAGTGCCCAAGTCGCTTCAAGGCCATGGCATGGGAAGCTTGGCAGGCTGCTCTCCCAGAGCTCTGAAGGGGGGCTCTCAGACAGTTAAGGAGAATTCAAATGGTTGACAGCAAGCAAAAACACTTCATAGTTCCTGTTAGTCTTTGTTTAGATTTAGGCCAGAAAATACAACTTTCCTCTTTCTCAATTTCATGGATGAAGCTACAGTGCTAAAATTATGGTTACCCACCCAGATTCTCAAAAAGCCAATGAGGGTGAGCAGAGAACCATCACAACACCATGCTTCCCACTCCTAGTCCCCATAGGGGGTCCAGAAGGATACCATGACTGAAGGTATTGAAAGCCACTGAATAAATCAAGGAGAACCAGGACAGTGGCACCACCCCATCCTACCTCAGCCAGAGGTAATCAACAAACATAACCAATCCTGTCTCAGTATTATGCCCCAGGCATCTTCCATGGATCTTTGAAAGAAGGAAAAAGAAGCTTAGTGCCCCTGCATGAGTTAAAACTTCCATTGCTCAGCATTCTAAATTGCATATGGAATGAAGTTAAAGAATGAGGTCTCCTCTCCAGAATTTCTTAAAATGCGTGGATTTGGGGTTGGTAAGGAATGTGAGTCTGGGACAACTCAGCTTTTCTCTTCACTTAGTGCTACTAATTATATGAGGGGAAATATGAAGACCAATATGAATTCTATAGCCTCAGACAACTCATATTCATGATCTTATCTCTCTCCTTATGGAATTAAGGTAGAGCAAGAAGGGCACTTCTAAAACATTCTTCCCAGCAGAAAATGAATGCTCTTCACAATTGCCTTGTGGGCAGAGCATCAAAACTTAATGCATTTCTGCTGTTCCTGAGTTGCAAATTGGGTGGTTCGGTGTCATGAACTTTTGAATAAGGAGGGCACTGTTCTGAAATACAGAACTACAAAAGACTTCCTAAAAGCACGTTCTCCTATCTCCCTCACCTCTTCACAATTGATTTTATCGTGCTCCTTCTTCTGAGCTAGCCATTTTATTTCTAATTTAACTGCATAGAACATTGATTTAAGAAGCATGGGCACCAGGCTTTTCAATAATGTATGCATAATATTTACTCATGATTTGATAAATTGTCTTTAAAAAAAACTCCTAAAGTGTTTTCTTAGTAAAGCAATGAATTTCACATAACTCTGCTTCACAAACAATGGATATGTAGGCAAAATTAATGGCTTAACAAGACAATCAATATTGTATTCAGACATTGATTAGAGACAAGGAGGAGGGAGGGGAGTCAGTTTGCTTGGCATTATATTAGGAAAGGAAATAATTAGAGCACTGTTACCTGCTTTTATATATTCAGATGTTGAGCAGTGGCCTTTGTGGGATAGGCAGTTGGTCCCAAAACTGTTTGCTGCTGAGAACAAAAACAAAGATGGTGTGCAGACTTATAGAAACTGGCGATAATGTCTATTGCATCTTTCTTTAACACTGATGATCAAGCAACATCTTCCATGATAACTGAGGAAAGAAGGTAAGGAAAGTCAAGGCATGCTAAGAAGCACTTACACCTCTGTCTTTCCAACATCTTGCTGTCATTTCCTACCTGCCAACATCTGACATCTGAGAAAAACACCTCTCCCTATAGTATAGTTTGGCTTTGTTGAATGGTTCAATTTAAAAAGCATTGTGGATAATGGGTTGAATTATAGATTCATCCCATGCATTAAAGTCAGCTGCTTGCTTGAGATTCAAATAAATGAGATGCATGCAAAAGCACTATGTAATCTTGACCGAACGATCTCCTGAAATGTCCAAATGCCTTAGTGAATCTGTTGTCTGCCATATGCTGGGGAGACTCTCCCTCTGTCATCAGTGCATCTAACTAGGAATGAATAAAGTGGATATGGAATCCCAGAGGCCATCCAGGGGTCCTGGGAATTGTTTTTGTTGGCAGCCTGCTCTTTCATTACTGGATTGTCATCATCCCTGGATTCACCTTACATGTTAGCACAATGACACAGCAGCACTGATTAAATCCTCAGTAGTATTTGCTGTTCCAGGGTGAAACCAGAACTGATAATTATGTTCCGGTCTTGGAAATGGATAAAGCAAAGCTTTCTTTTTCAAGGATCTGTCTGAAGCTTTCAAAAATGGATTTTGATAGGAAATGAAACAGAGGTAAATCTCTACACACTTGCCAATCATGTTTCCTTTTGAGAACTGCACAGGATTCGAGGGCTGCAGTCTGACAGAACAGAATTGGATTGACTTCTGAGCCAACACATATAACAAATTACAGCAGTCTCGTTCTGAAGCCAAAGAATCCATCAGCAGAAACCAATGACTAGAGGAAAGATGCAAGAGAAAGAAATAGCTGGGAGGGAACCAAGCAAAGGCAAGGCAGGAGATTCAGTTGTTGTCTTTAGTTGTCCTGTTGCTTAGGGCAAAGCAAAGGGTGGCCCAAGGCACCTAAATGGATATTAAAGTCAGTCTTATTGTTATAACCCTAATTCAGTTCCAGGGATGGAAATGCCTTTACATGTAGTCTGCTGCTTTGGCTTAGTGGAAAGAGCATAACCCCTATTCCTATTCTCCCAAGCACAAGAAGGACTACCGAAAATGTCCAACTATGTTACTCTGGGGGGGTTCCCACTAAAATACTTGGTGTGCAATTGCTGAGGACTTTGGCAAAACATCATGATATTTAAAATATAATAAGGATTGCTTAAGCACCCCTCTACTAAAATAGGCATGCAATTTGAAATGCAATAGAGCCCTTTTTATATTATGCATTAGCACCAGTGCTCAATGTTGATAGAGTTCCACTACTTGACTCTGAATCACAGCACACCATTCTAAGAACAGTGAGTTATAAGTCAATGTTTGCATGAATGAAAAGCCAAAAGCATTGGCTGCTGTCATTCCATATATAAGAAAGGCATGCCATTGTTATGGCCATTTTGTGATACATCAACATTTGTTGAAATATAGATGTTCTCCTTACAGTTATTGTACCCAAGCCAAACAAGTGTGCCATTCTAGCTATTTGGCAAATACATTACAATCTGTGTTTTATAAAAATGATGGCAATGTTTCTCAGAAACTCACAATTATAAAATGAAATATTATAGAGTTGACTATTTGCAGGAAGAAATGGTTCAATTTTAAGGACCTTGATTAAACTGAAGTTACAGGTAGCAGAACCATACCTACTAACACCAGCATCCAGGGAGGGTCAAAACAGGTGAGACGGCAGGTGCAGCATCACCATGCAAGCCCTGCCCCCTTTGTAGATATGTCTCATACACATATTAAAAGGGTGGAGGCTTGATGTACAACACTATGCCCACCATTTTGCCTGTTTTGACATTCTTCATCCACAGATGCCACAGCCTACTGCAAACAAAGGTTGTTGTTGAACCTACCAGTGGAAACAGGATAACTGTACATCCCTGGATAGCTCACATCTCATTCCTTTCACCTTTTCTGAGCTCTAAAGGATTGCCTTTGTCATAGTTTTAGGTGGTGATTCTTAATAAAAGACCTTTACTAACTGCAGTTTAAAATTCCTACCTTCAGATTGTTATCCACAGAGGGCACACACTGTATAAGTTACACATTTCTGCTTCAAATCTGGGGCCTACCTAATCTAAGTGTTTTGTTCTAATGGGAAGCCCAGAGGCAGGCCAGAACGCCATAGCATGGTCTGAGTTGCGTTCCCCAGCAACTGAGATCAAGATACATAGAGACTATGATAGGGGAGGCATTACATAACCATCATAAGAAATTAAAGGTAAGACCTAAACACCTTTCCTCAAAGGGAAGTTGCCCCTTTGATCACATCCAGCTCTGCCATATCATTTTTCCAGCATACTCTTTGTTGTTTACTTGATTTCTTGTTGTGTAAATACCTGTTTTGTTCCCCTGATCTGGAGGCAGCTTTTACTTTTGGAAGAAGTCCTTCTTTCCTGTCTCAGCTTCTTTGGCATTATTCTTCATGATGCTGTAATCTCTGCACTTGGCACCACCTCACTTCTTCTAACTTACGGCATTATATTCTCCGGTTGTATTTCACTAGCCATATACGTTTTATTTTGCTTACCGCATTTATTAAATAAAGCCATTTGCCTGCACACACTTTAGTCAATTGAGTTTGTTCTACCATTGTTCACAAAACACCATCTCTATTTTTATCAGAGAAATGTCGGAGTATATGTTACCAGCTGGCTGAGCTGATATCCGAGCTATTTATCATTATGACTGAAGGGTATGACTCAAAAGTTTATGTATTCTTTCAGCAGCACAATATTAGTCTAATAACACTGTTCCTTTTCTTATCTTATTTTTGCTTTTCCCCTTATAATTACATGACAATAAAAATAGCCATGCTACTCCAGGGGGGGGGGGAACCCACACATAGTCTGTTTTGGAAATGCACAATGATCATTTTAGGGAAAGAGGTCCTCTACTGGTAATTACCCATAGCTGCAGTTGCATAAATATATCAAAATACATTACTGGAATAAACCATTGAGAATTTAGCCCAAGGATAAAGGATCTTGGATTTTAGATCAGAAGCATCTGCACTGGCGCATGTATACATATCACTCTACTTTGGTCCTTTAAATACATACTAAGGATTAGGAAAATGTTATGATATGTATGATGTGCATCTTGCTACTATAAAACCATAAATATTTTATATCATGGGAGAAGATTATTACAGTCTTCTGCACTGAAGCAATTATCAAAGCAACTGCCATTTCGGATTTTATAGATGTAAGTGAAGATCATACCATAAAATACATTGATAAGGAATCTTCTAGCCATAATGCTATTCATTACAGCCCCAGGATACATCAGGTAATGCCGCATTGGAAGTCACTCTGCCTGTCTGGACATCAGGTGTGGGGGAGATGGCAGCCTTTCCTTTTTATAGCCCCATTTTATGGAATATTCTACCCTCTGAAGTATGTGCAGCCCCCTTGCTGCAATTCCATAAAGATATTAAAGTTGTTTTATTTTGATGTGCATTCAGTCCCAGCTGACTGACTGTGGGTACCTATCCTGAGTTTTATTGGGGGTTTAACTTTGCTTTCTGTGATTTTGCTTTGGTTTTGACATTCTTCTGATTTATATATTATTATGTTTTTAGTTTTCTTTCTGTTGATGTTGTATGCCACCCAAAGTCCTTTAGGATTGGGGTGGGGAAGGGAGGGAGGGAGGGAGGGCGGGCCAGTGGGATGAGTCCGCAGATATTATTATCTAATATAATTGCTGGTGAGCATTGCTAATAACAAGGCAGCAGGAGACGACGGCATCCCAGCTGAACTGTTCAAAATCTTGCGAGATGATGCTGTCAAGGTAATGCATGCTATATGCCAGCAAATTTGGAAAACACAAGAATGGCCATCCGATTGGAAAAAATCAACTTACATCCTCATACCAAAAAAGGGAAACACTAAAGAATGTTCAAACTATCGAACAGTGGCACTCATTTCACATGCCAGTAAGGTAATGCTCAAGGTCCTGCAAGGTAGACTTCAGCAATTCATGGAGCGAGAATTGCCAGATGTACAAGCTGGGTTTAGAAAAGGCAGAGGAACTAGGGACCAAATTGCCAATATCCACTGGATAATGGAAAAAGCCAGGGAGTTTCAGAAAAACATCTATTTCTGTTTTCTTGACTATTCTAAAGCCTTTGACTGTGTGGACCATAAGAAATTGTGGCAAGTTCTTAGCAGTATGGGGATACCAAGTCATCTTGTCTGCCTCCTGAAGAATCTGTATAACGACCAAGTAGCAACAGTAAGAACAGACCACGGAACAACGGACTGGTTTAAGATTGGGAAAGGAGTACGGCAGGGCTGTATACTCTCACCCTACCTATTCAACTTGTACGCAGAACACATCATGCGACATGCTGGGCTTGAGGAATCCAAGGCTGGAGTTAAAATCACTGGAAGAAACATCAACAATCTCAGATATGCAGATGATACCACTTTGATGGCTGAAAGCGAAGAGGAACTGAGGAGCCTTATGATGAAGGTGAAAGAAGGAAGTGCAAAAGCTGGCTTGCAGCTAAACCTCAAAAAAACCAAGATGATGGCAACCAGCTTGATTGATAACTGGCAAATAGAGGGAGAAAATGTAGAAGCAGTGAAAGACTTTGTATTTTGAGGTGCGAAGATTACTGCAGATGCTGACTGCAGTCAGGAAATCAGAAGATGCTTAATCCTTGGGAGAAGAGCAATGACAAATCTCGATAAAATAGTTACGAGCAGAGACATCACACTGACAACAAAAGTCCACATACTTAAAGCAATGGTGTTCCCCGTAGTAACATATGGCTGTGAGAGCTGGACCATAAGGAAGGCTGAGCGAAGGAAGATAGATGCTTTTGAACTGTGGTGTTGGAGGAAAATTCTGAGAGTGCCTTGGACCGCAAGAAGTTCAAACCAGTCCATACTCCAGGAAATCAAGCCAGACTGCTCAGTTGAGGGAATGATATTAAAGGCAAAACTGAAATACTTTGGCCACATAATGAGAAGACAGGACACCCTGGAGAAGATGCTGATGCTAGGGAGAGTGGAGGGCAAAAGGAAGAGGGGCCGACCAAGGGCAAGGTGGATGGATGATATTCTAGAGGTGATGGACCCGTCCCTGGGGGAGCTGGGGGTGTTGACGACCGACAGGAAGTTCTGGTGTGGGCTGGTCCATGAAGTCACGAAGAGTCGGAAGCGACTAAACTAACTTGTCACTCACCATAAATCTCAAGTTTTCTCTGGGAAGGCTGGCTCAGCTGAAAGCTCTAGAGCATCTTGGGGAGATGGTTGTTGTTTATTCATTCAGTCGCTTCCGACTCTTCGTGACTTCATGGATCAGCCCACGTCAGAGCTTCCTGTCGGTCGTCAACACCCCCAGCTCCCCCAGGGATGTGTCCGTCACCTCTAGAATATCATCCATCCATCTTGCCCTTGGTTGGCCCCTCTTCCTTTTGCCCTCCACTCTTCCTAGCATCAGCATCTTCTCCAGGGTCTCCTGTCTTCTCATTATGTGGCCAAAGTATTTCAGTTTTGCCTTTAATATCATTCCCTCAAGTGAGCAGTCTGGCTTGATTTCCTGGAGGATGGACTGGTTTGATCTTCTGGCAGTCCAAGGAACTCTCAGAATTTTCCTCCAACACCACAGTTCAAAAGCATCTATCTTCCTTCTCTCAGCCTTCCTTATGGTCCAGCTCTCGCAGCCATATGTTACTACGGGGAACACCATTGCTTTAACAATGCGGACCTTTGTTGTCAGTGTGATGTCTCTGCTCTTAACTATTTTATCGAGATTTGTCATTGCTCTTCTCCCAAGGATTAAGCGTCTTCTGATTTCCTGACTGCAGTCAGCATCTGCAGTAATCTTCGCACCTCGAAATACAAAGTCTTTCACTGCTTCTACATTTTCTCCCTCTATTTGCCAGTTATCGATCAAGCTGGTTGCCATCATCTTGGTTTTTTTGAGGTTTAGCTGCAAGCCAGCTTTTGCACTTCCTTCTTTCACCTTCATCATAAGGCTCCTCAGTTCCTCTTCGCTTTCAGCCATCAAAGTGGTATCATCTGCATATCTGAGATTGTTAATGTTTCTTCCAGCGATTTTAATTCCAGCCTTGGATTCCTCAAGCCCAGCATGTCGCATGATGTGTTCTGCGTACAAGTTGAATAGGTAGGGTGAGAGTATACAGCCCTGCCGTACTCCTTTCCCAATCTTAAACCAGTCCGTTGTTCCGTGGTTTGTTCTTACTGTTGCTACTTGGTCGTTATACAGATTCTTCAGGAGGCAGACAAGATGACTTGGTATCCCCATACTGCTAAGAACTTGCCACAATTTCTTATGGTCCACGCAGTCAAAGGCTTTAGAATAGTCAAGAAAACAGAAATAGATGTTTTTCTGAAACTCCCTGGCTTTTTCCATTATCCAGCGGATATTGGCAATTTGGTCCCTAGTTCCTCTGCCTTTTCTAAACCCAGCTTGTACATCTGGCAATTCTCGCTCCATGAATTGCTGAAGTCTACCTTGCAGGACCTTGAGCATTACCTTACTGGCATGTGAAATGAGTGCCGCTGTTCGATAGTTTGAACATTCTTTAGTGTTTCCCTTTTTTGGTATGGGGATGTAAGTTGATTTTTTCCAATCTGATGGCCATTCCTGTGTTTTCCAAATTTGCTGGCATATAGCATGCATTACCTTGACAGCATCATCTCGCAAGATTTTGAACAGTTCAGCTGGGATGCCGTCGTCTCCTGCTGCCTTGTTATTAGCAATGCTTCTTAAGGCCCATTCAACCTCACTCTTCAGGATGTCTGGCTCTAGCTCACTGACCACACCGTCAAAGCTATCCCCGATATTGTTATCCTTCCTATACAGATCTTCTGTATATTCTTGCCACCTTTTCTTGATCTCTTCTTCTTCTGTTAGGTCCTTGCCATCTTTGTTGTTGATCATACCCATTTTTGCCTGGAATTTACCTCCAATGTTTCTAATTTTCTGGAAGAGGTCTCTTGTCCTTCCTATTCTATTGTCTTCTTCCACTTCTAAGCATTGCTTGTTTAAAAATAATTCCTTATCTCTTCTGGCTAACCTCTGGAATTTTGCATTTAATTGGGCATATCTCCCTCTATCACTGTTGCCTCTTGCTTTCCTTCTTTCTTGGGCTACTTCTAGTGTCTCAGCAGACAGCCACTTTGCCTTCTTGGTTTTCTCTTTCTTTGGGATGTATTTTGTTGCCGACTCCTGAACAATGTTGCGAACCTCTGTCCAGAGTTCTTCCGGGACCCTATCTACTAAGTCCAGTCCCTTAAATCGATTCTTTACCTCCACTGCATATTCCTGAGGGATATTAGTGAGCTCATATCTAGCTGATCTGTGGGTCTTCCCTAATCTCTTTAGTCTGATCCTAAATTGTGCAAGAAGAAGTTCATGATCAGAACTACAGTCAGCTCCAGGTCTTGTTTTTACCGACTGTATAGATGACCACCACCTTTGGCTGCAAAGGATGTAGTCAATCTGATTTCGGTGTTGTCCATCTGGTGAAGTCCATGTATAAAGCCGTCTCTTAGGTTGTTGGAAGAGAGTGTTCGTTATGCAGAGTGAGTTGTCTTGGCAAAATTCTATCAGCCTATGTCCTGCTTCATTTTGTTCTCCCAGGCCATGCTTACCTGTAATTCCAGGTGTCATTTGACTGCCCACCTTAGCATTCCAGTCTCCCGTGATGAAAATAACATCTCTTTTAGGCGTGTTGTCCAGTAGGTGCTGCAGATCCTCATAGAACTGCTCTACTTCAGCTTCTTCAGCATCTGTGGTTGGGGCGTATATTTGGATCACTGTGATGTTAGATGGCTTGCCCTGAATTCGAATTGAGATCATTCTATTGTTTTTTGGATTGTATCCAAGCACTGCTTTAGCCACTTTACTATTAATTATGAAGGCTACTCCATTTCTTCTGTGGTCCTCTTGTCCACAGTAGTAGATCTGGTGATCATTTGACGTGAAGTGGCCCATTCCAGTCCATTTCAGTTCGCTGATGCCCAAAATGTCTAACTTTAATCTTGACATCTCGCCAATAACCACATCCAATTTGCCCTGGCTCATAGATCTTACATTCCAGGTTCCAATGGTGTGTTGATCCTTAGAACATCAGATTCGCCGTTCACCACCAGCACCGTTGGCCGCTAGCCGTTCTTTCGGCTTTGAGCTAGCTGCGTCATCATGTCTGGGGCTAGTTGAACTCATCCTCTGTTCCTCCCCAGTAGCATTTTGACCATCTTCCGACCTGGGGGTCTCATCTTCCGATGGTATACTGACATATCTCTGGTTGTACTGATCCAATTAGTTTTCATGGCAAGAATACTGGGGTGGGTTGCCATTACCTTCCCCAGGGATCGCATTTAGTCTGACCTCTCTGTCATGACCTTCCCGTCTTGGGTGGCCCTTCACGGTTTAGCTCATGGCATCATTGAGGTGCTCAAGCTCCAGCACCACGACAAGGTAACGATCCTTTGCTGAAGTGGGGAGATGGGCATGGCACCAATTCCAGACATGTGGAAGGTACTAATAATTCAATTATTCTGCAAATTCAGGGAAAAATGGGTGAATTTTAACAATTTAACACATTTGATTAAACGTGCTATGCCACTGCATCTAAGGTGTGAACCCAGTGAATATTTCATGTTTAACCGCTTTCACAGAATTTTTGTTACAAGGATAAATTGAAGGGAGATTTAAAACAGGTCACCTTGATCTGCCAGAGGAAAGCCAGAATATAAACGTAATAATAAATACATAAATTAATTTATGGAGTGAAAATGAGAAAGATGAAAACTCATTTGGGTTTTTCTAATGCAGAATGTTATTAACAACCATCTGCCCATTGTCAGCTCTTGCCTTAGGATCTTACCTTCTAATAAAAAAGTCTTTGGGTCAATATTGCAGAACTGGTAGGATGATCCTCAAGAACCTCCTTATCCAGCCTCTAACTCCATAGCAGTACATTCTTTGTGATATATTTATAATTCTAAGTTCCATGCTGACTTTGGACTCACAGTATTTTAAAAAATGAAATAAATGTATTGACTGATGATTGATAGATTATTCATAATAAATTAATATTGTTCAAAATATATTATTGTATTTTACATTAATATTTTATTGTATCATTTATTTTAATATTTTGAAGCATTTTGACATATATTTCATCTACCAATAATTATTATCCTAAATGTTCATTAATTCATCAATAGCAAAGTTATAATTCATGAATTTTAATCGTTACTGACTATATCATGCTAGCTGGGGAATTCTGGGAGTTGAAGTCCACACATTGCAAAGTTGCCAAGGTTGAGAAATACTAGTGTAGTTGAATAGAAATCCCACTTGTTTCCTCACAAGTAAATCAATAGGGCTTTAAAAAACTTTACAGCACACTCCTATCTATGTCTACTCAGAACTAGGCTGTTGGCTCACTTAATCATAGTTCACTTGATTAATCCAGCTGGCTTGTTTTTATTTATTTATTTATTTTCTATCCCTTTATTATTTTTATAAATAACTCAAGGTAGCGAACATACCTAATACTCTTTCCTCCTATTTTCCCCACAACAACCCTGCGAGGTGAGTTGGGCTGAGAGAGGGTGATTGGCCCAAGGTCACCCAGCTGGTTTTCATGCCTAAGGAGGGACTAAAACTCACAGCCTCCTGGTTTCTAGCCCAGCACCTTAACCACTAGACCAAACTGGCTCTATGTGCCACAAACTGAGCCTCAGAGTATCCATATTTTAGCCTAGTGTGTCCTATGACCCCAGCTTGTGACTTAGCTCCCAGAAATTATTCTAAGATTGGGGCCTCAATATATAGTGCAAATGTGGAGTACAAAGATTGAAAAACTGCACATTTATTCCTTTAATTTACATAAGACAAATACAAGCCAGGAATAACAAGCATGAGCTGAAATGCTGGGGATTTAAATATCTGCCAGAAACAACTACTGAATAATCTAGGTTGAGAAACCAATGGCTCTTAATTGCTTCACTGTTTTTTCTCAGGCAAATGTTCCAGAAAACAGAGGAAAAACTAAATGAAATGTATAATTATAACAGTGAGTATATAATGTGGCAACAGCTAAAGCTGGAGATACCTGCAATTACAGGGTGATGAAAACAAGCCAGATGGTCACAGAGACTAGAATGAATGAGTTTCTATATTTAGAGAAAGCCCGGTGAATTATTGGAGGGTGTTATAACTGAATCAGCAGAGATATAGTTGGTCCAACAGTTGAAATCACACTGCTAGCTGACTAGATGGATGAAAAACCATGTTAGTTTAGAAATTAGCATGGTTTGGCTGCAGCTGAGTACATAAATCTAATTCTTCCTTATATCTGTTAAGGGCAAATACAGACCACCCAATGAGCAAACTCCTTGCAATTCACATTCCTTGGGTCAACAAGTTACCTCTAGCCAAAACATGAGGGTGGCTAGCCTGCTCCAGGGATTCTGAGTCCTTGAGTTCTTAGTCTAGAGAGACAATAACCAGACAAGAATTGGTATAGCCATTTTTTTTTATTTTCTTACTGCAGGAAAATGGCACCTTCTTCCTTAGGAAAAGAGACACTGGATGATCGCAAAAGCTGCATATTTATACATTTTCCAAGTCATTCAATAAGAGTATATATCAGGTCTTTACAGCCCACACCATAATCCATATAAGGTAATAACCTTGGGTCTTCCTGTACCACAATCCATATAAGATAGTGACCTTTTAGCCACATACACTCTGCCTACTTCCCCATCCTCATTTCCTCTGACCCTTGGTTATATTTCTAAACCCTGTATAAATACTTACATGTTATCCTTCTACTGCTCACCCCTTCCCTATATGGCATTTCCTTACATTCTTCTTTGTTCTGTTTATAGGTACAGTTAATTCTTTTCAACTTTTATCTATGTACAGTTTCATATACATCTAAACAAAAGTTTGTGCCTCAGGCAGGACTAGAACTCACAGTCTCCTGTTTTTTAGCCTGATGCCTTAAACACTACACTAAACTGGCTCTCCCAAACTAAAGCTACAATGTAGGAAAAGCCCTACTGACCTGAACTGAAGAAACTTGCCCTGCATCCTGTTTTCCACAGTGAACAACCAGGTATCTCTGGGAAGAGTGGCAGCACTCCCACAACTTTCTGGATATACAGTATATTCAGGTCCTTTGGAAAGGTGCTGCATAACCTATAGGACATTTTTATCCGTTGACAATGTGGACTTTATAACTTTACCTCCACTGCAGTATAGTTTAATCTAGTTAGGAAGCTTAGCGGTCATTCCCCTTTATGCTTTCAATCATAATAAGATAAATAATAAGATAAATAAACTAGCCAGTTTGGCCTAGTGGTTAAGGCTCCGGGCTAGAAACCAGCAGACTGAGCGTTCAAGTCCTGCCTTAGGCTTGAAAGCCGGCTGGGTGACCTTGGGCCAGTCACTCCCTCTCAGCCCAATTCACCTCACAGGGTTGTTGTGGGGAAAAGAGGAGGAGGAAGGAGTATTAGGTATGCTTGCCACCTTGAGTTATTTATAAAAATAATAAAGGTGGGATAAAAAAAAATCTAAAAAAAATGAAAAGACATAGAAAAGAGCACCTGCCTCTTAAGGTTTCATTGCAAAGTCGATAACTCCTTTATCAAGCTTTGCCTGGAGCAGCATTGAGAACCTGGCTGATTTCTTGGTTCCTAGCAACTGAACTGCCCTTCAGACCAAACAGGAGTAGGTTTGTCTTTCTGAATCTACCTAAATAATCCCTGCTTGTCTGGTTACAGATGATTTCTGACAGCATGAGCCTTAATTAGCTTTAGCAGAATGGTTCGGGGGACCTGCTGAAGGGTGTAAAGGTGTTGATGACTGCAAGATGAGAAATAAAAATTGGATGCATTTAGACTGAAAGCAACATTATACTGTTGCTGCAGTGAGAAGCACAATAACATCATACTGTAAGGCTTATGTACAAAATATATTTAATTATACATGTTGATATTCATGTTTATACTCTGTTGTATGCCAGCCAGACTCTGTGGACTGGGGCAGGCTACAAAAACTCCAGTTAAATAAATAAGAAATACTTGATCAGGCAGTTTAATTGTTTTGTATTATTTTATGTAAATACTTTTAAGCTCAAGCCATTACAACCATATTTGTTTAGGTATTTTTTAACTTATTTAGCCTTAAAGCAGAAATCTGAAGATAGGTTATACTGAAAAGAATGATAGTGAGATTATGTTTCCACCATGCACCAAACTATGATTAATTGAATCATGGTTTACCCTGTTGGAAGTCCTGGCAAATCCAGCATGCCTCATTAGAATGTAAATTAGCATGTAAATTGAGTTGTCCCACAATGCAACCCTGAGGAAGCTGTTTGTTGCCACTCCCACTTCCTCTTTCTCTCTCTCTCCTTCTTCCACCCAGGGAGAAGCAAGCATGCTGCTCTGCTCTCCATTCATCAGGGCCATGTGCTCGGGCCTTGATGAAGAATTCTGCCCCTTTCTTCCACGCAGCTCTTGGCAGCTGTAGGGCTGAGGGTTTAGGGCAAAACTAAGCATTTAGAAAGAAAAGAAGAACAAAGGAACTTCATCTTTTCCACCAAGATGTATGTAACAGAACAACAAAGAATAAAGTCAGTAAGAATTCTTTTACTTATCTTAACCTAATCTGTCTAAGCATGTGATTCTTTATGCTTGGGAGGGCTGAGTGTATAAGATCAATAACCTGTATTTCTCTGGCATGCTCACTGAAGCTATTTTAAGATAATATTCTTTTTCTTTGCCAGCTTCTCAGCTGTGTTATAAGCTCTGCTCCATTTCAGTGGTTCTAGCAGGCCACTGAATTGGCTTCATACCCAACACACTGAACTCAAAATAACCACATTGCCTATATTTGTCCAATTCACTGTACTACACATGCTAGCCAACCACTAGTTGCATTCCAGCATGTTGTGTGAATCAGCCCATGTGATTAGTGTATAGTTTAATGTGATCTATGAATCCAGAAAATTAGATTATAAATTATAAAATTAACTTAATTATATATGTAACCCAAGGAATTTAGCAAAGTTGGGGAAATGAGTGAAGCTGGTGGAGACTGATAGAGGTTTGCCATGAGAGAAGTGAGAGAAAAATTCCTCATGAGCAAGAAGTAAAGGGACAGTGCCCGACACTTTCTCCTGCTGTCTGCCGTTAGGATGCCTGCCTGAAGCTTGGGTTCAGGTTGGTGAAGCAATGGATAAGTTCTACCTGGGAAGGGAGCCGGTCCCTCATGTCAGTCAGCAAGAGAGCAAGGACAACAGCTGGGGGAGTGCAGCACCCTGGTTTGGACTGAGGCCAGCAAGGTAGGCTGGCCATACATACCATTTTGAAGAGGACAGTACCGTTTTTTTTAACATTTCCCAACCATCCCGTCATTTTAATATAAATGTCAGTTTTGTCCCATTTTTAAACATTTGAAAGTTCCCGCGAACTGCTGACAACAGACGGTGAAGGAGTGAAATTCAGATCGGAGCCAGAGCCTCCAATTGGAGGAAGTCGGGCCGGAACTTCCACTGCCTATCAGCACACACATTAGGCAAGCTGAGAGGCAGGCTGAACAACAGGAGGCACAATTGGCTCCCACACGAAAATGGCGGGAAGATCGCACCAATAAAAGGAAGCCGAAGCTGGAACCGGTTGCCGGAGACAACCATTCTAGTGAGCCCACACCAACGACCCAAGACTCCATGCCGGAACCTCTCTTGGAGCCCTGCTTTGCTGCCACGACAAAGCCCACTCCAGAGCCCTGTGCCGTGCCCGACTGCTGCGCCGGAGCCTGATTGCAGACTGCATAACCTGGTTGCACCAGCCGCCAGCTGCTTAACCTGCCTTGCTGCCGCACCCAAACTCACCGCTGGGCCTTGCCTCGTCGCCACACCAGACACCAGCCACTTACCCTGCCTTGCTGCCACGCCCCAACTCGCTGCTGAGCCTTGCCTTGTCGCTGCGCCTGATCTCGCCTCCCGGCCTTGCCTTGCTGCCACGTGGGATGCCGCTGCTAAATCTTTTTATATATACAATAATCTGTTTAAGGACCAGCAAATGTATCATAAAAACTCTTTAAAAACTCTTTTTTTATCGTCTTACTTTTTCATGAATACAGAATATTACGTAAGTCTAACCCCATCCTGTTTTGCCCTCCCAATGTCCCATTTTTGTCTCAAGGAAATATGGTCAGCCTACAGCAAGGAGGTGCAAGAGGAGGAGAGAGGACCCTGCTCGATGGGTCTTCTGCAAGGCAACTAAGGTTGTTGGGGTTTAAAATGTACTGGATTTTAAACAGAGCATACCTGATTTTTGAATGGGGGTGGGGGGAGGGAGAGAGACTGACTGCCTTCTCCAAGCACACCTCTCAGGACTGTGGGAGATTTACTGCCACTGAGTTCAATATCTACAGTTATGTAAAGTTATTCTTGTATCTGTGTAAATCTGGTTGTAGATCTGTATGGTCTTTGGTTGAATGCAAGTATATAGCTAAGTGGAGCTGACTCAGCCTATGCTTCTGAATGCGGGAAAGTAAACATTGGTTGTCTTTTATAATTAGCGTCTTGGGTATTATTGGACCTGTGGAGAGGTAGGAGACACCATTTAGCATCCCTGCTAGGTGGAGAGTTAGCAGTAGGTTTGGTTGAAGGGGGTTTTGGATAGGGATTAGGGAAAAAAAACAAATGGAGACCCAATAGCTGGGAATTTCCTCTAGGGCAGTGTTTCTCAACCACAGTAACTTTAAGATGTGTGGACTTCCATCTCCCAGAATTCAACTATCTTAAAGTTGCTGAGGTTGAAACTGCCCTAGGGTACAGTTTCGCAAACTCAGGACTAACCTCTGTATGCAAAACAGGGCTCCCCAAAGACCACCACCATATCAGGAGCAAATTGTGTGAACACAGCTCTAAGCCACAAACTAGTCAACCATACTTAACCTAATAAGTGCTCCAAAGAGCCTAAATTATATTAAAAATGCTATTGTGAAGTTGCAAGGAATAAAGGCTACATAATCATGAGGAAAATATAGATCCCAGGATTCTTTGCACTTACAGTATGTCTGATGATTCCTGAACTCCTGATTTTTTGTATTATTACTGTCTACTATTCTCAAGCCATCTCAGAACATTTCACTAACTGTTTTCTCTTTGGCTAGCTGGAATGCTGCTACAAGACCATTAATAACCCACTTTGGTTTACAGGTAATTCTCGAGTTATGACCACTCGTTCAGTGACTGTTCAAAGTTACAATGGCACTCAACGAGTGGTAGTTACAACCAGCCCTTGAAGTTCCAGCCATCGCAGCACCCCCACGGTCACATGATCGTGATTTGGGTGCTTGAGAACTGGCTTGCACTTTCGAAGGTTGCAGCATCCTGCAGTCACACAATCACCATTTGCGACCTTCCCTGCCAGCTTCCCACAAGCAAAGTCAATGGGGAAGCTGGCAGGGAAGGTCGCAAGTCACTCCCATAAGTCACTTCTGCAGCTTTTTCTCCCAAGAAGCTCCACTACAGTACATCTGGTAGTCTAGCAACCCCCTGCCTGCCTGCACTCCATAGCATGTGCCCGCCCATGGCCCTCGCTTGCCTGCACATGGCTGTAATGATTGCCTATTCCAATAAAAGGAGTCTCATCAGTAGTTACTAGAGAAAACTAATTTATTGAATGAATAGTATGCAAAGTACGAAGAAAGCTGAGAATGAGCAAAAGCGCGCCAAATGCAAACTTAAAAAGCCTTGCTCCCGTTGCGAACCCTCCCCTCAGGCTAGCATAGCAACCACCCCCCCAGATGCTAGCAACCGTTAGAATCGGCCTGAGAAAGTAACCTTGAACAGCAGAGATAACCCAAACATACATTCCAGAAGATCACAAGTCAGCACAAAGGAAATTTACCAGCGTGGCCAGGCAGGCACGCAACTGCAGATATGACATGTGAAACGTTACGAGGAACCATAAACATCGGAACGGGAACATGACAATGGCTCTTGCCAGCCTGCCTACACTCCCTAGTGCCCACCCACAGCCCCTGCCAGCATACTGGCATACTAGCATACAGGCATACCAGCGCTTCCTAGCACCTGCCTGCACTCCCTTGTGCTTGCCTATGGCATCCCCCCACTCCCCCAGGGCACCCATGCACACTCCTGCACTATATGCCTGGAACTCCCGCCTCTTCCTGCTTAACAACCTGAGCGGTCCTGGGGTTACAACGGCAACTGGGGCTGCTGGGATTGCCATTGCTAAGCAATGCAGTCACATGACATTGCACTTTATGACTGCATTGCTTAGTGACAGAAATTCTAGTCTCAATTGCCATCATAACCTGAGGACTACCTATACAGTAATGCATACCCATAGCTGTTCTGAAATTCAGTTCAGTATTGAATGTTAGAAAGACCTGCTTGGAATGCATTATAATTGTGATTATCAGTTGATGTAAATGAAGCTCTCTGAAGTGTCTTTTTTCCTAGGCATAGTTTTGTTAATATGTAGTCTCATCTCGTTTCATATCAGAAATGCAGGAAATAGAAAGGGGAAAAGTATTAATTAAATTTTAAAAAGTTAAAAACATTTAATAAAAATATAAAATTTATATAACTCTAGACCAATGCTGGGCCGCATTGATGTCAGAGGTGTTTCCAAACAGTAAGTCACTCTGTGTGCACGTCAGTCCCAAAGGGCACTGTAAACGATGGGTAGTTGTTTGAATATTGCTGCATTTGCAACAAATATCCTTGCCCTCATTTTTCCATATAATCTTTAGTTCTGGCCAAACCAATGTGCAATCTGTTTAAACATCTCCAAACTGTCCACTCCTCCTCCGAACCTCCAGGCAACTCCTCAAGTGGTTCTATCCAATTATGAAGGTGTTTTACTTGAGATTTCCATCTTTTTAATCATTCTGTTTGAGGTGTAGTAGCAATCTCCTCAGCGCAATCTAAGAAACTCCTTCTTGACTTCAATCTTTTGTAGGAGGTACTTGGGCAAATAATGGGTCTGCCGGATTGTGTAACACCTTTCCATATTCCACGCCTTGTGCCACACTCCTTCTAATGCCTGGTGGGGCTATTCCCACCAAGATATATAATTTATCAAGTGGAGTGGGGCGTAAACATCCGGTAACAATGCGGCATGTGTCACTAAGCGTCCTGCCCACCTGCATAGAGTGCACAGAGCGGCCCCCAATGGGGCAGGCATACTCTCCCACCAAGTAGCACAATGTGAGGGCAGCTGTGCGTAGAGTAGTAGGGTGAGCACCCCAAGTAGTACCAGCCAGCTTCCTGAGAAGATTATTACAGGTGGAAATCTTTGCTTTAAGTTGCAACAATGCCTTTTAAAGGTTAATGTTCAGTCCAGTGCTCCACTGAGGTAACATGGCATCTCACAATGTGCCAGACTCACTCCATCCCAGATAATAGCAAGCCTACATCTGGCCTGCCTATTTTTGAGGTGGAATGCGCAGACATTAGTTTTTGACAGGTTAGGTTTTAGTCCATTCTCGTTATAATATTGAGACATATTCTTAAGAGCCAGAGTGAGCTTGTCTTCCACTTCTTCGAAGTTAATTCCCTGAGCGGTAAGTTCCAAATCGTCGGCATAGATGAAGGCAGGGCCGCAACCGGGGGGGGGGCAAGTGAGGCATGTGCCCCATGTGCCACGCTGGGGGGGGGTCACCAAAATGAGCGCTGGGTGTCACCAAAATGGGTGCAGAATCCATGTTTGCCCCAGGTGACACAGACCCTAGTTGCGGGCCTGGATGAAGGACAATGTATCAGGACCGACAGGTTGATCATTAGTATATATATTGAATAACAGGGGGCAAGGACACTCCCCTGTGGGAGACCATGCTTCTGAACTCTCCACCGACTCTTTTTTCCCTGGAATTCAGCGAAGAATTGTTGATTCTTGAGTATTGCCTCAATGCATTTAGTTAAAGCAAGATCACGTGTAATATTATATAATTTCAAGAGAAGATTCCTATGATTAACTGTGTCATAAGCCGCAGATAAATCAACAAAAGCAGTTCCTGTGATTAAACCTAATTGAAAGCCATCCTCTATATGCTGGAGGAGATTAAGTTATTTGGCTGGTGCAGGACTTTCCAGCTTGCTGGGAGATAAGAATCGGTTCAATAGCAGGAAGCATTCTATTTAGAAGAACTGTCTCACAGAGTTTTAAAAGATGGCAAAGGAGGGAAATCGGATGAAAATTCTTTGGGTCATTTGGTTCTTTTCCAGGTTTCAAAAGTGCAATAACCCAGGCTTTCCTCCAGATCTTGAGTAGCAAAAATATGTAGTAAAGGTGCCACAAATGCATGCATGTGGCAATGGTTTGCATACTCCATGCCTCATTCTTCCAACTACATTGCAATAAGATCACCTCCTTTTCTAAGTAACACAGGATTGATGGAACTTTAGCTACCGAACTTTTACCTTATTTTTCTAAGACTCAAGAGTCTGGAAAGCTAAGAAGGGAGATTTTCTTTTTCTTTTCTGAATCTGTGGATAAAAGCAGGAGAACCAGGATCAACTTTATTTAGGCCAAAAGACTTGGACTCTGCCCCCAATCACTTTGATTTTTAACATGAGCACTTGAAGAATCATGAACTTTGCATCCTAGTGTGGCTGTTGCAACTTTACTTCCTGACCGCCCACGTTTTGCCCTTAGGTGCTACTTTGTGCTGCATGGTGATACAAGCATGTTCAAGGGGCTAAAGGCAATTTTTTTAGCCAAGGCCTGCATTAAAAGTTGGTGGGACCCCAGCAGGCACATAGGCAGGGCCACCCCCTCAAAGAACTAGAAAAGTGACTTTTTATGAGCTTGGAAAGGGATAGGTTTTCACTTTTGTTTTTTACCTTGCCTGAAGCAACAGAATTCTGAAAAAAAGTAAGAACCTGCATCACTACAATTGGAGACAACTTTTTTTCCTTGTGCCGTTATTTCTTGCATCTCTGCAAAAGGATATTAGGACATTGTTGATTCTTGGTGGAACACAAGATACTTTGTTGATCTTTTTGCACACATAGGACAGATTAGAAGGGTTTATTTATATTATTATGCTAAGTCAATGTATTCCAACCTGTGGTTGGGGATCATTGATAGTCTAGGAAGATACTGTAAGTCTGTGTCTGGTCACGCTGGCTGGGAAACTCTGGGAGTTGAAGTCCATAAACCGTAAAGTTGCCAAGGTTGAAAAACATTGCTGTAAGTGGTCCTGGTGCAGACACCAAATATACATGCACAAAGAACATTGACAAATATGGTCACTTCGGAGATTTGAAATTAAGTACTTCATATGCACTCCTTACTCTTCAGCAGGTCAGTGGGAAATATATAAACATGAGAAAATGTCTTGTATATTTGCTGATGATAGAGACAGATAGACAGAGCATATGATAAAGAGAATAGCCTTGACTAATGGAATGTTTGGCACAAATACAGAGCTGAAAGTTAGTTGCTCAATGTGATAAAAGAAGTATATGGTGAAAGTAAAGCATGTGTGAAAATAAGTGGAATGCTTGTTGAATGGTTCAGTACTGAGCAGGGAGTCAGACAGGTGGTTGTGTGAAGTCCCCTAGTTTTTTAAATGTATTTATGGATGTTCATGAGGAATTATTGTGGTGGCATTAGAGGCATATTGGTTGGGGACAGGAATGTACATGTACTTTTGTAAACAAATGATGCCAATTTGTTGGTTGAGACCCCAAATGATTTGGAGTAAATATTAGAAAGCTTGCATGATGCAGTGAGAATTATGAACCTGGAAATTCATCTAGCAGCAAGCAAGATAGTTACGTTTGACAGGGAAAATGAAATGAACAAATGGATGTAATATATAAACAGCAAAAAAGTAGAGCAAACAGATTAACCTGTACACCTTGGTAGCATATTAAGATAAGGAAATGGAGACATTTTAAGACATGCAAATGCTGGTGGAAAGGCAGCAAAATATAGTCTGTGGAAAGGAATGAGTAACTGTCAAAAGAAGCAGAAGGCTTGTGTACATGAATGTGCTTCTTTGTTCCATGGAACTGAGATGTGGGTGTATCAGGAGAAAAGGAAAAGGAAGTTGAATGCACTGAAGATGTTGCCTAGTCTGGCAGTGAAACGTCTGCAAGAAAACAAGGCTCAGAGAGCACCAAGGACTCCACAGTTCAACCCTGAGCTACAAATATTCATTTCGATTGAAGTTAAATGCAGTGGGAATGGGGGGCTTCATGTGTGGCAAAACAAGCAAGAAACAGGGCAAAAAAAAAAAGTACAGGTCCTGAATGAATGAGGATTGAATAGACATGAGGAACCAGTACCAAAGAAGCCTGTTGAGGCAATTTGGTCATACAAAGAGTGAGGGTTGGGTTACAAAGCAGAAGATAAAGGAAGCAGTGCCTGGCTGGAGTTAATGAACTGCTCAAAAAGAGAATAGTGAGAAGTTTAAAGAACAGGAGGCATCATATGAAGGCAACCCTAAAAAGAATGCAACAGCTTATTTTGTATATAATTCAGAGTCTGTTAAATACGTGTTTACATCCGCTAAAGATGTCTCCCTATGCGTTTAAACAGGGCGACCTCTATTTTCTTAAAGCGAAAGAGCAATTCCGCCTGCGGCAGAGGGAGCTGTGATTTTAGGCAGCCAGCGAGGGCTGCTTGTTGGCTTCCTCTCGGTCGCCAACAACCTTTCCTCCGGAGCTACTGGCGAGGTGAGGCTTCCGCCCGGGCTCACCACGCGCTGCTTCGAAGGAGGCGCCGAGCACGAGTTCCGGGCGCGCCTTCTTGGTTCTGCTTTGCCCGCATGTCTTTGCCGAGTTCGGCGGTGAAGTTCCGCAGGATCCTGGCTCACTTCCCCCAAGACCTCAGCTTAGCCTTCGCTTATGGGTCCGGGGTCTTCCAGCAGGCGGGGTCTTCCGCCGCCGCAACGGAGGTAAACGGGATGAGGGGGACGGGGGGGGGGGGAACTAAAGCCTTTGTGCCCATCCACCCGCGATGTCGCCAGTCAGTCTCTGAGCAGAAGTCAGTCCTCTTACGGACGTCGCGAGCAGAGAGCCGTTTTCTGCAATTCCTGTTCTGGAAACGGTACGGTGATTCCACGTCTCATGCTTGACACCGTCCGTGCCACTGAATCTCGTACTGCAAATAACAAACATCACTAGTGCAGCTACGGTGCGGACTATCCCGGAATAGGGCCTGCTCTATTCTGCAATCACTTTGGTTGTTGTTTATTCGTTTAGTCGCTTCCGACTCTTCGTGACTTCATGGACCAGCCCTCGCCAGAGCTTCCTGTCGGTCGTCAACACCCCCGGCTCCCCCAGGGACGAGTCCGTCACCTCTAGAATATCATCCATCCACCTTGCCCTTGGTTGGCCCCTCTTCCTTTTGCCTTCCACTCTCCTTAGCATCAGCATCTTCTCCAGGGTGTCCTGTCTTCTCATTATGTGGCCAAAGTATTTCAGTTTTGCCTTTAATATCATTCCCTCAAGTGAGCAGTCTGGCTTGATTTCCAGGAGGATGGACTGGTTTGATCTTCTTGCAGTCCAAGGCACTCTCAGAATTTTCTTCCAACACCACAGTTCAAAAGCATCGATCTTCCTTCTCTCAGCCTTCCTTATGGTCCAGCTCTCACAGCCATATGTTACTACGGGGAACACCATTGCTTTAAGTATGTGGACTTTTGTTGTCAGTGTGATGTCTCTGCTCTTAACTATTTTGTCAAGATTTGTCACTGCTCTTCTCCCAAGGATTAAGCATCTTCTGATTTCCTGACTGCAGTCAGCATCTGCAGTAATCTTCGCACCTCGAAATACAAAGTCTTTCACTGCTTCTACGTTTTCTCCCTCTATTTGCCAGTTATCAATCAAGCTGGTTGCCATAATCTTGGTTTTTTTGAGGTTTAGCTGCAAGCCAGCTTTTGCACTTTCTTCTTTCACCTTCATCATAAGGCTCCTCAGTTCCTCTTCGCTTTCAGACATCAAAGTGGTATTATCTGCATATCTGAGATTGTTAATGTTTCCTCCAGCGATTTTAACTCCAGCCTTGGATTCCTCAAGCCCAGCATGTCGCATGATGTGTTCTGCGTACAAGTTGAATAGGTAGGGTGAGAGTATACAGCCCTGCCGTACTCCTTTCCCAATCTTAAACCGGTCCGTTGTTCTGTGGTCTGTTCTTACTGTTGCTACTTGGTCGTTATACAGATTCTTCAGGAGGCAGACAAGATGACTTGGTATCCCCATACCACTAAGAACTTGCCACAATTTGTTATGGTCCACACAGTCAAAGGCTTTAGAATAGTCAATAAAACAGAAATAGATGTTTTTCTGAAACTCCCTGGCTTTTTCCATTATCCAGCAGATATTGGCAATTTGGTCCCTAGTTCCTCTGCCTTTTCTAAACCCAGCTTGTACATCTGGCAATTCTCGCTCCATGAATTGCTGAAGTCTACCTTGCAGGATCTTGAGCATTACCTTACTGGCATGTGAAATGAGTGCCGCTGTTCGATAGTTTGAACATTCTTTAGTGTTTCCCTTTTTTGGTATGGGGATATAAGTTGATTTTTTCCAGTCTGATGGCCATTCTTGTGTTTTCCAAATTTGCTGGCATATAGCATGCATTACCTTGACAGCATCATCTCGCAAGATTTTGAACAGTTCAGCTGGGATGCCGTCGTCTCCTGCTGCCTTGTTATTAGCAATGTTTCTTAAGGCCCATTCAACCTCACCCTTCAGGATGTCTGGCTCTAGCTCACTGACCACACTGTCAAAGCTATCCTCGATATTGTTATCCTTCCTATATAGGTCTTCTGTATATTCTTGCCACCTTTTCTTGATCTCTTCTTCTTCTGTTAGGTCCTTGCCATCTTTGTTTTTGATCATGCCCATTTTTGCCTGGAATTTACCTCCGATGTTTCTAATTTTCTGGAAGAGGTCTCTTGTCCTTCCTATTCTACTGTCTTCTTCCACTTCTGCGCATTGCTTGTTTAAAAACAATTCCTTATCTCTTCTGGCTAACCTCTGGAATTTTGCATTTAATTGGGCATATCTCCCCCTATCACTGTTGCCTTTTGCTTTCCTTCTTTCTTGGGCTACTTCTAGTGTCTCAGCAGACAACCATTTTGCCTTCTTGGTTTTCTCATTGGGATGTATTTTGTTGCCGCCTCCTGAACAATGTTGCGAACTTCTGTCCAGAGTTCTTCCAGGACCCTGTCTACTAAGTCCAGTCCCTTAAATCGATTCTTCACCTCCACTGCATATTCCTTAGGAATATTAGTGAGCTCATATCTAGCTGATCTGTGGGTCTTCCCTAATCTCTTTAGTCTGATCCTAAATTGTGCAAGAAGAAGTTTGTGATCTGAACTACAGTCAGCTCCAGGTCTTGTTTTTACCGACAGTTTAGATGTCCGCCACCTTTGGCTGCAGAGGATGTAGTCAATCTGATTTCGGTGTTGTCCATCTGGTGAAGTCCATGTATAAAGCCATCTCTTAGGTTGTTGGAAGAGAGTGTTTGTTATGCAGAGTGAGTTGTCTTGGCATAATTCTATCAGCCTATGTCCTGCTTCGTTTTGTTCTCCCAGGCCATGCTTACCTGTAATTCCAGGTGTCATTTGACTGCCCACCTTAGCATTCCAGTCTCCTGTGATGAAAATAACATCTCTTTTAGGCGTGTTGTCCAGTAGGTGCTGCAGATCCTCATAGAATTGCTCCACTTCAGCTTCTTCAGCATCTGTGGTTGGGGCGTATATTTGGATCACTGTGATGTTAGATGGCTTGCCCTGAATTCGAATTGAGATCATTCTATATTTTTTGGATTGTATCCAAGCACTGCTTTAGCCACTTTACTATTAATTATGAAGGCTACTCCATTTCGTTTGTGGTCCTGTTGTCCACAGTCGTAGATCTGCTGGTCATTTGATGTGAAGTGGCCCATTCCAGTCCATTTCAGTTCACTGACGCCAAAAATGTCTATCTTTAATCTTGACATCTCACCAATAACCACATCCAATTTGCCCTGCCTCATAGATCTTACATTCCAGGTTCCAATGGCGTGTTGATCCTTAGAACATCGGATTCGCCGTTCACCACCAGCACCGTCGGCCACTAGCCGTCCTTTCGGCTTTGAGCTAGCTGCGTCATCATGTCTGGGGCTAGTTGAACTCATCCTCTGTTCCTCCCCAGTAGCATTTTGACCATCTTCCGTCCCGGGGGTCTCATCTTCCGATGGTATACCGACATATCTCTGGTTGTACTGATCCATTTAGTGATCCACCAGTTTTCACGGCAAGAATACTGGGGTGGGTTGCCATTGCCTTCCCCAGGGATCGCATTTAGTCTGACCTCTCTGTCATGACCTTCCCGTCTTGGGTGGCCCTTCACGGTTTAGCTCATGGCATCATTGAGGTGCTCAAGCTCCAGCACCATGGCAAGGTAACGATCCTTTGCTGAAGGCAACCGCTTGTATGTATTGGTTAATTGTGGTTGTATGTCCTCTGGGCATTGCCTGCCATCTTTAACTTGCAGTTTTCAGATCTTCCATCTTCTCCTGATCCAGTCTTGTTGTGGACACAGTCTAGGACACTTCATTGACAATGGTTGTGCTGATACAGCTGGACCTGGGATCTATCCTTCCCTCTGGTCAACTTTCATAGCCATTTTGGCTTGAACAGTAGGAAAGATGAGGTGCCTGGCTTCTAATGAGGTATTTGTCCACGTAATATCTATTCATGTTACACAGGCTCCTTATAGACACTGGAAAGAGTTGATCTGTTTCTTAAACATGGATTTAACACACTTGAAAGAGTGTAGTACTCCCGGGAGATGGCTAATCCTGTGTTACACGGGGAGGTTGACTTAAATTGGGAAGGAGGGCTGGTTCTGCTAGCAGAGTTCTGTCACCAGCGAGCATATTACAAGTGTTCCAACGTGGAGCTTCATGTGTCATCATTTTTATTTTTACTGCTTTTGTCTACTCCTAGATTTTGCCTAGGCACAATCAGCTTCCAGTGCTGCCTGCCTGGAACACTGCCCACTGCATTTATCAGTTGCACCCTCATATTTTAACCTGTGCACCTCTTCTGTGCTGCTAGCCCATTGTAGTTGAAGATGGCAACTATTCATGATTTTCTAGATATGTGGAAGGAATTATGTGTATGAGATACTGTAAATCTAGGGAACCTTTTGCTTTCAGGATATTTTGTTCAGGATATTTTGTTTCCTGGGGCAAATCTTTTTGCTTCCTAATGCTAGCAGATGGATTGTGGATTTTGCCAGCTAGAGGGATCAGTGTATCCTGTTCTCTTTTCCTTTGCAGAACAATATGCTGGATTTTGTATTTGCAGTTGATGATTCTGCAACGTGGCATACAATGAACCTGTCAAAAAATCGAAATCATTATTCCTTCCTAAAATATTTTGGACCCAAGTCAATATGCAACATCCAAAACTATGGAGCGGGGATTTACTACAATACACTGGTGCCTTGTAATGGTAGGGTAAGTAATGTTTACCCCTTTAGAAAAATGCAAAACTATTTCTAGTTTGTCTGATTTTTATCTTTCTCTAGTGTTGTAATGCTGTTAGAAGGCAATATATTCAATGAAAATTAAATTTACTGTACTTTAAAATTGATCAGATTTTAGGGTTATTCTTTTTGTTCTGGTATTTTATTAGTGAAAATGTTTAATAAAGTTAAACTTGTAATAAATAAATTCTTTTTTTAGCTTGCTAAGGCTTTCAAAACCCAATCACAGGAACATAGGAACCTTTTTAGGAAGTCTTCCAGAACCATTTGGCAGTGGGTGCAATATGCATTTGTAAAATAAATAAAGATTTTATAGTGTCTGTATATATATGATTTGCCGAGGAATAAACTTTAAGTAACAAGAGCAGATGGAACATTATTTTTAAACCCCTTTGTTCCTCATTTTGCCCAGTGTTATTTGAGCCCGACACTATCTTGGATTTTTTTTAATCTTGGTACCATAACTAATAATAATTCTAAAGCATAACATCCAGATTAAAAGGGAGATATGAGATAAGATCCATTTTAATAAAGGATATTTTAAATAATTAATAATTAATAAAGCAACCCCAAAAGTATTAAATTGTGTCACACATTCTCTTGCCGTATAAGGCTTCTTCCTCGGCATAACTTGCAAACCTGGCTATGAAGACTGCCCATTCATCCCTTTAACCCAGTACTGTCAGCTTTGATGACTCCCTAAGCTTGCAAGGGTAAAACTTCTTCCAGCCCTACCTGGAGATGCAGAAATTGCAGCACCAAGGGCTTCTGTATTCAAAATACATACTCTACTAATATAACCTCTTCCCCATCGTCTTTCCAACTTTTACTGGTGCTCAGGTTTTGGGCTGGTTTTTGTTTTGTTTTCTAAACCAGATCTTACAATGTCTGAAAAAGGAATCTGCCTGTCTTAGCAGGAATCCCAAGTGTAAATTATATTGATTGTTGCTTTTCACTGCCCAGCCACTTTAGGTGGTAATTTCTGTTTGCCTAAGTTTAATGAGTTGCCCAGTATTGTAAGGTGGTATAAGATAGACCCAATCTAGATCACTGGCACAGGATTTTCAAAGTTGAGGAATTCATAGTAGCTGTGCTAGCTGTATCTTGGAGCAGGTTAAGTTAAATTGGATCTTTCACCTTATGCAGAATGTTAGACTAAATTCCAAGCTAACTTTGAGCTTTCAAAACACAGTTTATGAGACCTAGTGAGAGAAAAGAGTTAGTTTTAATCCAACCAATTGTTAATCTTCTACTGTTGGGACAGACTGGGTCATATAAAAAAGTCATCCTTGCTGATGATTTTAGAAAATCACTTCTGTTACATATCTTTTTAGAATTCTTTGTCAAGTTTTCAAATTTCTTGATTGGTTCTGGGAATCTTTCAAGTGAAGGAAAGTTTAACATCAAGAGCAAGAGATTCTTGGAAAGCAAGAGAAAGGAATCTGAGTTCAGGGGTATGTAGGAAGATAAGAAGAAATTGCCAGCTTGGTCAAAAGTTCCTGGGGAAAAGAGATTCCCACTCTGTGCTATATGTACCTTTTCAGGAAAATGACCTGCCAAGTTAGATAAAAAACTTATTTTCTCATCTTTTGGGAGCCATTCCCCATGAAAAGGTCAGAACAATAAGGCTTTTGGCATGTTTAGCTTTCCAGCATTTGCTTTAGGTAGAGCTAAACTTACCTCTAAATTACATTTGTCTGATTTAGCTTTCTTTTCTGTGTGCTCCAGGTTATAAAATATGGCGTCATAAGTACTGATGCTTTAATTGAAGATTTGTTTCGCTGGAAGACACTCTACGTAGCTGGACGTCTGCAAAAGCCGGTATACTTCTGTTTGTTCAAAATTACAAATGAAAAAAATATGATAGATAGCCTTGGCTGTAGAGAGGAAGGTCAGTAATATGGTGAAAGTATAAGTCATAATGGTATTGTCTTGCCCCCCTGCTTCCCAGCCCCCAATACTGTTTGTGAGAACACTGTTTTCATTAAGCATTCCTTTAAGGCAGGGTTTCTCATCCAGGGCTCCGTGGAACCCTAGGGTTCCGTGGGAGGTCACTAGGGGTTCCCTGGGAGATCACGATTTATTTAAAAAATTATTTCAAATTTGGGCAACTTAAAGAAGTAAGTTTCATTATTTATTTTTAGCATAAGAACACTGTTACTGCATATATGCAGGCCTACACATGAAACAAATACAATCATTTTGTTACTTCTTGCCTATATTTGAGCCTGAAAAATATTTCAAGGATTCCTCCAGGGTCAAAAAGTTGAGAAAGACTGCTTTAAGGAGTCTGAAACTGCTGCAGGCTTGCTTCCAGATCAAGGTGTTGGGCCATAGTGGCACAGCTTCAAAATGAGAGTGATCAGTTCATGACCGTGGTTTCTATTCCCTAAATTCTTTGATATGCAATGAATTACCCAATGTGTGGTGGGCGGGGAAGGCTAAGTGATGGACGCATTTTGGAACCTGAGGGAGCACAGTTTTTTCCCATGCCCTGGAAGCCCTGGCCAATTCCATTGCAATAGACGGGTGGCTGTTATTGTTTGCTCCTCTGTTCTTCATGTAAGATTAGCCTACCTATGGCTTATTGGGGAAAAACCCATAATGGCTTAGCATGTTTGGCTTTGCACGACATTCTAAGCCAAAGCAAAACAGTATGAGACAATGATGACTGCATATCACCAACAGTGCAATCTCTAATACTAGAAGAATGCTGTAAGAGGGTCTTATGAGCTGTTGAAAGGAAGACTAGTGATCTCTTCACACTCGGAATGGTTGTGCTAGAATATGTGGTTATAGTTCACTGTGTTAAAGTATATAATCTCTGTTTAAACATTGTATATATCACTTATGTCAGTAATAGAGTGGGTACATGGAATTCGGCTGACAGGGAAAGACTTTCCAAGAGTATTTAATGAGCTCTGTGGATGAGAGATTATTTAAACTCATCTCTTTCTGCTCCTAGATTTTTGTATAGCCCACTGAAAATGTACCTACGTGCCCTTCAGAATAAAGAGTGCTGAGCTTTCAAAGGAATCTTAGACAAATGTGTTACTTATTCTGACTAACCACTAGGTGGAAGCAGAGTTAAGCCAAAAAATAAAATAACATCAATTTGGTTTAAGATACATTTAGTAATAATCAGATAGTAATATTGATGTGGAGAAAAGGATCCATTTGGGGTTGAATCTTAATGGTAAATTTTAGACATCTCTAAATTCACAATTGATTTGTGTTTATATCATAATTTGTCCTGTGTAGCATTTTCCCTCTCTATTATACAAAATCTTTCAAGGGCACTAAACTGGAAAAGAAAGGTTTTAAAAGTATTGGAATATGTCTCTGAATATTCGATAAGATAGAGTAAACCAGAAACTATGCATTGGGCTTAGAAGTGACTCTACACAGAACCAGGCTTTACTTTTATTTTACCATTGTGACATTCTTAAAAAACCTGAATGTTCATGTTTTCATGCGGGAACTAGATTAAACTGCAGTCAGATATTAAGCCACATTCTCTGTTACGTTCTTACAGGATTTTGCTTCAAACACATTGAAGAGTTACTCTCTTGAAAGCTTTCTTTGTCAAACATGTTGACTTTTAATATGCAAGGCGATCGGTGATAGGTGATTCCATATAGCCATTTCCAGTGTGTGAAATGGCTTTATCCATGAGAGGGTTGCACTGTATTAGGCAAAATAAGTTTACATTGGTGTTTATTCAGCTTTTGTGTTAATATTTGCCAACTGTTTGAGCAGGCACTTGTTGACCCAAGCTGAGATTGTAGAAAAGTAGTTCTCTAGCATTTGCAATGAAACCAATGGTATTTTATAACACATTTTATATGGAACTACTTTAACTATTTGAAACTGAAATGTACTAGATGTAATGGTTGCCACATGAATATTTAGGATTTTCTTATTTCATTTTGAAAAAATAATGCAAATACTGTGTGGTTGTGTTTTGTTGTTGTTAGGTTTTATCAATTTTTTCGTATTTGAATGTTAAGGCCTCTCTACTTCTAAGGGCTTTTTTTAAAAAAATCTTTCTAACGAACAGCAGATACAGATGCATATGCTGAAAAGACATGTCCTTTATGCATGCCTGACAATGAATATCGTGTGACTAACAATCAAGTTAGATCGACCTCTTCCAGTCTGTTGGCCACTGTGTCATTCTCCAGATTTGCTGGCATAGCTTGGTTAGAACCTTTACTGATTCTTCTTCTGTTGCTTCTTCTCTTCCTGGCAATTTCCACAGCTTGTTCTGACATCCAGTTTGCTTTTTTCTGTGTTTGATCTTTGGCAGTTTCTTTTCACATTCATCCTTAACAGTTCCTTTAATTTCATTCCATGGTTCGCTGGTTCCCCATCAGTGAGGTTCACGAGTTAAAAGCAATTCCTGATGTAATCCTTGAAAACAGTAGGTATATGCTGAAGATCATACTGTGGAAACTGGTTGGCTTTCACCTTCTGCTTTAGCTTAATTTGGACCTTGCATATGAGCAGTTTGTGATTTGTTCCACAGTCAGCTCCTGACCTTGTCTTTGCTGTTAGTTTCTTATCTGGAGCAAAAGCTATAAACCTACATCCAAGGGGACTACTTCTTAGAGTAGAACTTCAATTTGTACCAAAAGCTGATGGTATGACACCAGGCTGGAGCCTCTAGTGAAATTATTCCTCTTCCTATGCAGAGTGCATATTGTAGCACACCAAACGTGGCCCTGAGAAATTTGGGTTATGTTTTCTTTTAAAGGATGAAATACTTTTAAAGTGCATGATTGTGATCCATAGAGCAGCCTTGAAAGTCTTAATTACAGATGGAATCTATACAGCTCCATCTGTATAGAACAAATAAAGAATTACTGTTATGCTTTGGTCATTCTCTGTAGCCTCCATAGCTGACTAGGGAGCCTTTACCTACTCAATAATATGGACATTGATCTGCAGCTTATCTGAGTTACTGATCTGACTTGGCTTTTGGAGAGAAAACATAGTTTTTGTCTTTCGGTGCCATATGGTGAATTTTTCTTCTTAGTGATCAGTAGTGAAACCTCCTCAGCTCAGCTGATATAGAATATAAAATAACAGTGACATCCACATAAAGTAATTCAGAGTTGGGACAATATGCCAATCTTGGAGGAGAAAAACTAGGCTTAGAAAGAGTTTGGACCAGTGAGTTTATATAAAAATTAAAACAACTGACCAGTCATTGTCAAGTAGCCTTGAGAATTGCTTGTAAATTGGTTGTATGTAAATACCCTGTAATTACCTAACCCTGTAGTTATTTTCATGCAGTTGATAAATAAAAAGTAATAGCAGCAGATGCTTCCAGTTTCTCCCACAGTCTGTCTCTGTCAACCCAGTCAGCAAAGGATGCCCAGCAATAAATTTTTCAGACAGATGTAGGATTAGACCATAGTCTATAGTAGTCTGACCTGCCCTAATGGTCTCCTGCTCTTCAGCCAGTATATTTTCCACATTCTTTCAGTCCTGTGGCTTCTTGCACAAGTGCTTTGAGTAGTGTTTGCTGCCTCAGCTACACAGGTAGTCCTTGCTTACTGACTGCCTTGTTTAGCAACCATTTGAAGTTATGACGGTTGGGGGAAAAAACAGCTTTGCGATCAGTCCTCACATTTACAGCATCTCGCAGTCACATGATCGCCATTCCGGTACTTCGCAACCAGCAGGAATTTACGACCATTGCAGCATCCTGCAGTCACGTGATCATCATTTATGTGCTTCACATCTGGATTCTGACAAGCAGAGTCAACAGAGAAGCCTGCAGTAAAATCACAAATTGCGGTCATGTGATGCCTCACTTAATGACCATGGTGATTCCCTTAACATTGGAAACAGAAATGACATCATAAGTCCAGCACGGTCACTTGATTTTTTGCTTAGCAACTGCAGTGCTTAGCAACAGTGTTTCTGGTCCCAATTGCAGTCGGTAAGCGAGGATTACATATGCACAGCTAATGAATATGCCAATAATTAAAAGGTTCAGATTTTATTTCCTTTTGTGTGTGGGAATTGTAGTTGTTAACTGGTTTGTGATCTGATTAGTTAGGGCACATATAGTTATTGCCTTTGTATTCTTCTCTCTCTGCAAATACCACCTTGGGCTTCCACTTCCTTCTCTTAATGTATTTTCTGTAGTGCAAGATATTCTTGCAACAGTGCTAATATGAATGACTGCATAGTTCAGATGAGGACGTTCTCAGTAGGGCACAAATAACTATTGAGAAGACAGCAAAGTTCAACTGAAAATGGATGTTGTTAGTTTAAATTGTTGAATGCCTTCTTAAGGTTATGTAGAGCTCCCTGGCTGCTGGGAAGGAAGACAGGTGTGAGGCTGTGCTCATGCCTCACACTAAGCCACGATTTATTTGCTTTAGTTATAGTAATTTATTCATAGTTTCTTATTTAGCTTTAAATGTTAATACAGAGCTCTGTAATTCATAGAGGTTCCAGATCTTTCCCAATGATACACTCTCATCGACTGCCAGAAATAGAACTTGGAACTTTGTGTATGGTTTTTCTTTCTTTACATTAGATATTAGTGGCAATTTCTATAGGTAACCTTAGGTAATCGGTTGTTATTCTTCTGCCCTCTCTCCTTTGTAACCATAGAAATAAATAAAGCCAATAGTATCTTATATTAGAAACTGCAAATATTATATTTGCATACATGCTCTGCCCCACCCATCTTCCTTTATAGCAGTATTTTGTTTCTTACTTTCAGAAAGGGAATGAAATGGTGCATGTTTCTGGAGCTTGAAAGACTATGAAAGTCCAAATGGGTAGTAGCACATGTAAAAATACATATAGGCTTTATAAGAAGCTATAACCACCATACCCTTAAAATCTGTGTTTTAGGAAATGGAGACTGTATTTTGGAGTAATTTTGAGAATAAATCCCACTGGATTTGACTGTTTCAGAACAAAGGGTTTAATATCTGGGCTGCATTGCCTCTCTTTAACCTTCATTTTGCAGGTGGAAAAGTTATTTAAAGGCATTTGTGTTGGATTTTTCCCCCCATAAATATCTCATCCCAAAGGCATGGTTGTTTATTTCTTTCATTTCACTTTTAATCAGGAGGATACTGGGCGCAGCTAAAGGTACACAAAACCAAAATATGAAACAAAACTTGTCAAATATGGGCATATTCAGAAATTAAAAGACAGGTGAGAAGTTTGGTGTTCAACATATATTCTTTTTATATGCAACTGTAGTACAAGGCAAGCTCAAGGTCAGAGTGCTACCTTTTTTTCATTTTCCCCCCTTCAATTCAGTCCATTGAGTTTGCCTTCCTAGCAAATAACATAGTTGTTCTCAGTAAAGGTTAATTTACAGTTTGGTCACTTGATTATTCAACAGGCTGTGTAATTTGGTCGTTGGAAACAGTTGGCAAAAGCAGCTGGGTTCCACTATAGTCCAAGACTGTCCTCTCAGCTGCCTCTCGCAGTTCCACATGATGGACTTAATCCCCCCCGCTTCTTCTTGGGGAGGGGGAGTGCTTGTTTGCAAAATTAGGCTTTCAAAAACAGGCAGGAGAGCAAATTGAAAACATGTGTTCAGAGAGCCTCTCCCAGGACCAGTTTACCTTTAACGACTCAGATGGTTCAGATTTTATGTAACTAACAAAAACCACACTTTGAATGCAGGGAGAGATAATGGAAAAATAATGATACTGGATGCCCCACAGGTTCATTCTGAGTCTCAAGGGTTGCATTTAGAGAGAGAAAGAGAGGAGGGTGTTTGTGTATATCTTCAGTTGTGAAGTTCTGGATACAATCATCCCTCTGTCATGGAATTAGTGGTGTTTGTCTGTGTGCCTTCTGCATGTTTGTAAAACTGAACTCCATCATAATAGGTTGTTTTATTCAGTCAGGCTCCAGCTGTCTCCTTCACTCTAAAATCATCTTGTGGATTTTTTTTTCTTTTGAGCAAATGATGATTAGGTTAGAGGCAATACTTGTTTTTGCATTATATTGGGCCAGACCTAGTAAGGGAGAAGTCTTCTTCAGTAAACAAACATAACAAGATTGTACGCATTTTTTCTGTTTGAAGCTGACTCAGCAGACGAGTGTTAAAACAGAAATGGCAAAGCCCTGTGATTAAAAAAAAAACTTTAAAAAGCATAAACTGGAGTCCAGGGACCTTATGCTGGTACAGTAGATTTTTCTATATCATTTCACAAAGTCTTGACATTTCCTTGGTTTCAAAGGCCATTTTCATTGTAGCTGTGTTTCATAGACCTTCAGATCTGCTCCTACCTTTTAATATAGCTAACGAAAGCATTTTGCCAGCCTTCCCTTTTCTCTGAAAACCTGGAACTTGACAGTGACATGAATTAGACCTAAGGACAGTGTACTAGCTCAGAGAGACTCAGAGACAGGCATGGTTTACAAAGCTCTGTTCTCTAACTTGTGATGTCCCTTCTGTCACCTCTGGTGGCTTTCTCGCCCTGCCTAATGGTGGAATGGGTCCTTCCTTTTAAATAAACCCTTCCGCTGTAGCTGATAGCGTAAGCAACAGCATTAGATTGAAGTATATCTACCCAGCGCTAGAAACTAGATGGGAAGTAAAAACAGTAGTCCAGAAGAAGGGAATGGCAAATAATTTCCTGGTTGTAGCTTAAAAAAAACCAAACCTATCATGAATATGTCCATGAAGTCACCAAAAGTTCAGCTTGATGCAAAGAAGACTATCTTTCTTTACTTCCTTTTGGTAAATAATACATTGAGCCATCAGGATGAAGGCCTATTACTTGTTTATTTGCTTGAATTACTGAAGATATGCCTTAGACAATCTTGAGAGCATTGTATTAATGCAATGGCTTGTTGATTTTTTTCTGCCCTTACTTGATGATCTGCTACGAATTTTCCAATTAATTACAGGTGAAAATTCTGGCTCAGAATGAGAATATTAAGCTGCAAGAGGCCCTGACCAGTAATTTAAAGAGTGCTGTCATGGCAGCCTTTCTCATGTTGCCTGAAAGTTTCTCTGAAGAAGACCTTTATATGAAGATTGCTGGACTGTCATACTATGGTTAGTATGCCCTTCAGATGGTTTAATTGCTTTTTTAAATAGGATAGTAAACATTAATGAAAGATGTGCACCAATTTCACTTACAACTTGCTAGCATAATAGAGGGCTCAGCATGTTTGGCAAAGGATTAGGAGGAAGTGCCTGGATCTTGCATGAGCACAGCATGAATTATTTTCAGTTCTGTTCATTCAGCTGGAGACACCTTTCGCCTTTTTCTTTTCATTTCCTCTCTCTCTTTTAAGTAATCCTTGGTCTCTTTGTTCTTTGCAACTACCTTTTCCCCTTTCTGTGCATTAATATAGTACTGTGTCTTTCATCCTCATTTTATTTGCAGCCTTCTCTAATATGCAATTTTCCCCTCATTCATAGCCTCCTTCACTTCACCATCCTTTTCCATATTTCCCCACACTTCCATAATATTCTGTATCATAATTCTTTTTACTCTGTTCCAAGCAGCTTCTTTCCTGTTGTCCACTTTCCATTCATTCCATTCTGAAAGTGCAAGACTCATCCTTTTCCTTCTTGCAAGCCTCCTACTTTCATAAGAACCAATGAGTAGAAGCTGAACTGAGAGAGATCCAGCTTGAAATAAGGAGGAATTTCCTGATGTGAGAGAGCTATTAAGCAGAGGAATGGCCTGCCTCCTAGAGTTGTAGGTACTCCATCAGCAGAGGTTCCCAAGAAAAGATTAAACAGCCATTGTCTGGGAAGGTATGAGGATTCCTGCGCTGGTCAGGGGGTTGGATAGATGACCTCCAAGAACCCTTCCAACCCTATGATTCTTGATTCTTTCACTTTCCTCCTCTTTCTTGTCTATTTTTTCCCAGGATCCATTACCAAATAAGAGTGTATCCTACATTCAAAATACCCTTGTATCCTTCACTACTACTGTCAGTTTTTTATCATAAATGATAAGGTTGTTTGTGCTTTTAGATTCATCCCTTTAACATATGTATAGATACAGATAGACATATACTTAAATCACATATTCAAAACAGATGTTCATCAATCACTGTTCTTATTCTTGGATCTCCAAATGTTCTCACTCATCCATTTATGTCACCTAACAGGCTAATTTTTCCCCTTCGTCACATTTATTCAGAATGTTGCACAATTTTCCTACAAACTCATCACTGGTTCTTTCATTATCCCTAGTTACCAGAACATAACACGATACTGTCACCAGCATATGGATTCCTACCTTCATACAAATTTAATAAATAAATAAATACACACCCACCACAGTCTAGATGATACTGTTCAGGTTTTCTGGCTTCCATTGTAACCCAGCCTACACCTTGTTTTTCCTGCAGGGTTCATTGGCTGTAATGAGACATTTACCACATGCATCATTTGCTGCTAATAGTAAGGACAGTTTGGGCACATTGTCAGTGTGCCACAAGCACAACCATAGCCCACTTTTGCTCTCAGTGTGCTTTTATTTTCTGCAAGTGAGGGTCTCTAATCTAGAGGCTTTCAGTTGAACATCTTGTTGCCTGCATCCTATCAGCTAGAAAGCACCAATATTGCTTTGTTTCTTGGATATTTTCATGTCTGATTTTCAGCATATTGCAGCTGAATGTACAGATTTTGTTGAATGTAAAACATTTAAGTGTTAAAGGGAGAAGAAGATTCTTATATAGTACTTTACCATGGACATTTTTTAATTCAGTGGCCTAGAACTGCAAAGAAAGCTGAAAGGCATAGCCCTTCCACTCATACCTAGTGAGATTATGTTGGCGTGTGGCAGGGGGGACCCTTGGACCTTTTTTGGGATCACTTATGGTCAGACCAGGCTGAGATGCCTTTGTTTCAGAGATGTTAAGGCACATTCTGCTGGCTGACACAAATGTTCCACCTGCAGTGTCTGAGCTTTGTGTTTAAGGGGAAGATGGCACTGACATTTGGATAAGATCAGTTTGTCCTGACCCAGAAACCACCTTGTGTGTTGGACCACAGCCCCCAACATCCTCAGCCCACATACTTGTGCTGTGTGGGGAGGATGGGAGTTGACATCTAATGCATCTGGAGGAAAGGCTGCCAGGTATCATGGGAATGTGGTCTTTCTCTTTGTCATAGGCTATCTCAGCATTACTTTTCCAATTTAGCAAAAGCTCTCTTAAGAAATTCTAATGCGGTTAATATTCTGCCTGAGATTTCTTAAACTCTGCATTTTTCATAAAAGTAGTTCTCATAAAAGTGTTTGGTGGACTTGCCCAAACAGGAAGCAGGTACAAACAAGAGTGTGGTCTACCAGAAGTTTCGCCCATTACTTTTAGCTTCATTTCTATTCTACTATTTCTCAGGTAGAATGAGGTTGATTGTTGCTTCCATCAGCATGGCAGTGGTCAGAGATGATGGGGACCTATTTCCTGTCTCTCTCTTTCTCACAGATCTGTGAGAAATAGGCATTCCAAAATAACAGTGTGAGATTCACAGCTTAGTGATTTTAAGTGGGATCTTCTGGTCCAAGGACATGTGTTTGCTATGTTCTCTTCGTGATATAACATTGGTGTAGTGTGACCCCTTCATAGTCCGTGTTTCTCACTGTTCCTTTAATATAATGATCACTGTGGGGTAGACTGTAACTCTCAGTTTGCAGCTAGTATTAGAAATTTTACTAATCATAAGGCAAATTACATTTCTGTAAACAGCATGTATATATAAATATTGATCATCTGGCTTTGCTTTAGGTGATTTCAGAATGCTCATTGGAGAAGATAAATCAAAGGTTATGAACATAGTGAAACCAAACATGATACATTTTCAGAAGCTGTATAGTCACATTTTGCAAGATAGCCCCCAAGTGATATACAAGCATCAGCTGGGCAAGTTAGAGGTAAGCAGGTCATTGTTGCAAGCTTTTAAAAATGTAAACTACTTTGAATAGTTGTGTGATGTTAAATAACAGGCCACCCATACTGTGGAGTCCTTGGTGTTCTCTGAGCCTGGTTATTTTCTTGCAGACATTTTGTTACCCTACTAGGGATTAGGGTAACCCTAATTGGGTAACGAAACGTCTGCAAGAAAACAACTAAGCTCAGAGAACATCGAGGACTCCACAGCTCAACCCTGAGCTACAGATATTCTCTTCTATTGGAAGCCACCCATAGCATGATATGTAGGCATTAGCTTATTTTGGAAATGTAGTTCTGTTAATCTAAATCTAGTAGTATTCAAGAGAGCCAGTTTGGTGTGGTTAAAGGCCCTAGGCTAGAAAGGGGAGACCAGGAGTTCTAGCAGGTGACTTTGGGCCAATCATTCTCTCTCAGTCCTAGGAAGAAAGCATTGGCAAACCACTTCCAAAAAACTGTGTGGAATTGTCCAGATAATTGATAGGAGTCAAGACTGACTCAAAGGTGTGTGAGTGCATGTGTGTGCATGCACACACATACAGAAACTTCTGTTAAAGGAAAATGCCAGTGTGTTACATTCTGCTTTCTTATGTTGGGTGTATGAATCCCAGTTTAATTTACTTCTCAGGAAAAATGGTTAATCTGTTAGACAGATGCTCATATAAGCAATGAGGGTAAGGTACTTGGTAAAGATCTGTAACAAATTAGCCAAAGACCAAATAAATTAAGTTACTTTTTTTTTCTTTTTGCCATTCAGTCATGTCTGATCCTCAGCTACTGCCTGGACTAGTCCCTGCAGTTTTCTTGGCAAGATTTCAGAAGTGGTTTGCCATTGCCTTCTTTTCAGTTAACTCATATTTCATGAATTCACTGGGTTTGTTCAGGTTGCTGGACCAATCTCATTTGGAAACAGAGTGGCATTTCTGCTGTAAATGACAACTGTCACAGTGACATTTAGCAAAGATTTCAGCCTGTTGGTTCTGTTCTATATTACAGAAAACAAGATCTGCTTTATATAATAATTCTTTGCTCAAAATTGGAAAAAGCTCTGCCTGAATTAAAGATATTTAAACCAGTATTTGAAGATCTGTTGAGTGACCAAGGCTTTGTGTTTAAGATCTATTATTTTCCTTTCTTTGCAGTCTCTTCATTCCCCATGTCATATCATATATCCTTTTCTCTGCCTACTCAGAGGCTATAGGCTTGTAGATAGCCATGTAGGTGGATGACCGCTGAAGGGATTGGGTGGTGCATCCATCCTGGCCCTCCTGGATTTCTCAGCAGCTTTCAGTACCATCAACCATGGTATCCTTCTGGACCAACTTAGGGGGTTAGGAGTGAGAGGCACTGTTTTGAAGTGGTTCTCTTCCTTCCTCCCTGGCCAGTACCAGTAAGTGTGAGTGGGGAGGAGAGATCCAGCCCTAGGCTTCTGTTATGTGGTGTGCCTCAGGACTCAGGTGCCTCTTCTCTCCTATTTAACATCTACATGAAGCCACTGAGTGAGGTCATTTGGTGGCATCAGGTCTAGTATCTTCCGTATGCTAATGATACTCAGTTACACTGCTCTACCCCATGCTGCACAAGTGATGCAGTTCAGGTGCTTGCTCAGTGCCTGGAGGCTGTAAGGGCCTGGAAGGGGAGAAACCAGCTAGGTCAGATAGTGTGGGCACTCTCCAGATCCTTTCCCTCAAATGTTGTCATCTGGTGCTAATTTGGATGCATGCCTTCCCTGTAGACACCCAACCCTTTGGAATAGTTTTCCACCTGAGATTTGAGTGTCCCTATCCTTTTAGCCTCCTGGAAGGCCACGAAAACCTGGCTTTTCCCCCAAGCGTTGCGCTAGGATGGCATTGAGTCAAAGAGTTAACAATATGGTGATTCTGATGCCTTGGGTGGAAGGGTATGAAGTGTTTTTAATGGTTGCAGCCTAGGATCATTGGGTGAGATAGGCAGCCATATAAGTTCTTTAAATAAGTAAATAAGTTTTGAATGCAGACAGCCCAGGTCCAGTCACTGGGGTCTCGTATTTAAAAGTTTAGGTGGCAGGCAAGACCTGTCCCTGAGATGCAGATGCACTTTCAAGTCAAATCAGTCAACAGTACTGGACTGGATGGACAAATAGTTATTGATACTTTGCCTTCTGTGTTAACCAGTTTTTGTTCCTTTCCGTGGAGCAAATGGACCTTGAAGGAAAGTCAGTGCTCTGCTGCACTTATCCTGTGTAAGCTGGCAATTTGTTTCCCAAATGGAGCTGCTAATTTTGGCATTAAACTCATTGTTAAAGGAAAACAAGCTGTGTCTGCTCTTTCTTTATCTTTAGATAGATAAAAGTCCAGAAGGTCAGTTTGCACAACTGATGGCTTTACCAAGCACCCTGCAGCAAAAAATAACTTCTCTCAAGGATCCTCCAGGGAAGAACAGAGATGTGGAAGAAATTTTATTACAAGTCGCCCATGACCCTGACTGTAGATTTGTGGTACACCATGGTAGGTTTTAATGATAATGATTCATTTGCACAAGTGAATGTTTCAGAATCAGTCTTGTATATAGTGGTTTCAGAATTCATAATATTTAAACTTTGATTTATTTTTGTTCCGTTCTTTTTTATACCCAGCAAGCTGGAAATGGGCAATTGTATCAAAGCTGATGATGTGATTGATATTTTTGTGTCACCTAACTTTAGAATCTGTAAAGACTAATTCAAAATGCTATGTTCTTATGCCAAAGTTTAATGATCTCACTTGTCCGTTAAATGCGCAAAATGATTATCCTGTTAATGATCTGATAAGTCTAAAAATTACACTGCTGCACATAAAAGTATTCTTATCTGTATTTTTGGCACCATATTGATTTCTTTAGAAATCTGAGTTTGGTAACACTTATATTGTAAAAAATAACGCCTGAATTTCCTACTATTCTGAATGCTACAAATGTGTGTTTGCAAAGCAGGATATTATACAGCACTGCCATAGTTGTCAGGAAAGTTACCATGGGAGGGCCACCAGCATACCATCTAGTCTGGTTATATTAAATTGGTTTCAGTTAATATAGGGCAAAGTGATGGACAGTTTGCTTGGAGAAGTTTAATCAGCTGTCTGCTTGGCTCCTACTCTCCTGACTAAATTAGTTTCAGCTGAAGGGGGTTTCTGGGTGGGTCCTGCAGGTGATTGCTGCCACTTTGACAGCAATTGCCCCCAGTTTCCCTGACTGAGACATACCTTAAGAAATATTTGCTTGATCCTGATGACTATAACAGCGGCCATCCTGTCACCCACAGACCTCCTTTGGTGTTCACTTCCAGGGTTCTTAGAGGAGCTGACTTGCATGGACCCTTTTCAGGAAGGGATTTCATACTGAAATCATTGTGGTAGTGGTGCTACCCTGCTTTTTCTGACTCTCTTGGTAACTTTGAGGTAAAGGCCATGGTCATTTATCAGATTGGCTCTGTGTTGAGGTTGGGAGGCGGAGCGGTTTGTAATTCCAAGATAGAAGAGCAAGTGCATTCAGGCCAGAGGAGTCAAAATACAGACGGTAATCAGGCCAGGGTGCAGTTGTCCAGAGGCGTGATTTGGATCGGCATTCTAGGAAGGTAAAGACAAGGCTACAACAGCCCTGGACTGGGGTGCTTAAGTCTTGCTCAGAATGCAGAGCTCCTTGGGAGTAATAGTAGCTCCTAAGTAGACCACTACTCCCACAAGGTTCTTCCCTGCAACATTGCCCTTTCATTTTTTTCCAGCCTTTTATTATGCCATCTACTGCAGGTGCTCTTGTGGGCTTGGGTGGTTAGTGAGCAAATCTTGTTTGGAGTCAAAGGAAACAGGCCCAGACCTGCAGGTTGTTAGTTCTTTCCTAATCCCTGTACCAGCAGGGACTTGGCTGTTTGGATTTAGCAGCTTCTGACGCCACCTTTGGCTCATCTTCTTTTTCTGAGAATGAGCCATCTGAGGGGGCCGTGACCAGATCCCCCAGTGAGAGCCTTTTCAGATGGCAAAATACATTAAGTTTATATTAAAGAAAGTGAGTTGCATTGCTGTTTTTGTGAGGCAACTTGGCCAGGGCTTCCAGACCTGGGCTGCAACAATCCAGAAGACCACCAGATGACAGAAGAGAGCTAGTTTTCTCTCTTTGCTGCTATATAGTGTTTTTTAACCACATACTACTCTAGGATCTCTTAGGAAGGAAGTAGTCTTGTACTACTTCAAATTAATAACAAGGTATAGTTGATATCTTCATCAAGAATTGCAAATAGCCATGATTGGCTGCAAGGGAAAACTTGGATTTTATTTGTGAAGGTCGCTTCATTACACAGAACAGTTTTTGAATGTCCATATATGTGTTTTATTTATTTATCTGTTTGTTTGTTTGTTTGTTTATTTTTCAGATTTAATTACCGCCCATCTCCCCCAAAAGAGGGACATGTTATGTTTTGAAAGCACTGGAGCAAACATGTGAATCTCCCTAACAAAATCAAAATTTGCAGTATTTGTGGGATAATTGCCTGGTTATTCTGCCATGTGTGATTTAAGTGCTTCTGGAATAATATTTGATGTTTAACCCCTTTAAAAAAAATCTCAAGAATAACATCTGGCTCTGTTTATCTTCTCCCTCCCTCCCTCTCTCCCTCCCTCCCTCTCTCTACCTCCTTTCCCCCTCCTCTCTCTCCAGGTATTTCAAGAATTGTGGGGTTGTCCAGCCTAATTCAGAGTGCTAAAACTACCCTAACAGCTGGTAAGAACATGTGTGCAGTGTTTTTCCAGATAAATCTTGTACTCAAAGATACAAGAGTGTTTTTTGCAAAAGGAAAGGCTGAAAAATGAATAAAAGTTCACAAGAGAGGCCATTGATTTAAATGTTTTAAATGCTAATCCTGTGGCTAAGTTGCTTTCTGCACCCTGTGAACCTAAGTAGTACAGTGTACAAAGCAGTTGGAAAGCAATTCTTGTCTGCTGTTGAGAGCCCCCACTCTAATCTCTCGGCCTTTGGGCCTTTCTCTCTCTGCTAACAAAGCTGCTGTGTGCCGTTGAGCTAGTGAAAAATAATTCTGCGTTTACTGGTTAAGATGATAGGGTGTATGAGTTTGTGACTTGCTAAGCTAGGCACTGTGTGATCTAATAAACTGTAGTTCTTGAAAGCACTTCAGCAAGTATTAAAGAACACTTAAAAATCACAGCTTTAATTGCAGTTACTTTAGTTTGCTTTATTTTTTGCTATTCTATGTTGCTTCTTGATGTGGCTTTTTCAAACCGCCTCTAGATAGAACACTACTAAAACTGGAAAACTGAGCCTAATTTACACTTTATGATGGGAGCTATGTTTATTAAAGCAGTAGAAGTAGTGTTTGTGATAGTAAAACTACATATTGCTATCAGTGTGACATGTGTTCCTGCCACTGTAAAGTGTGATTTGGACAAAATTAAAAAAAATTTTTTTTTGCAGAACTATGTCTTAAAATCTAGGCTTAAGGAAAGCTGTTGTCTACTGAGACTGGAATCTTTTCCAACCCTTTGCAGAGGCTGAATTTGAGACCTCCTGCATACAAATAATATTTTCTATCACAAAATTGCAATCCTTTCCCAGCTGTAGCTTTTTCCATGGAATGTGAAGTTAGAGCTTCCCATAAGGAGAATGGGGTCTGCTGCCAAAAACACAGTTCTGTGTTGCATTCCTCCCATCCCCTCTGTAATGTGTAGCACAGTTTAATTCAACATCATAATATTGACCTATTCCCCTGTCACTAGCAGTAACTGATCGGAAGCAAGGGTAAGAAAGTTAACAATATAATGGCCATAGGTCAAGAGGTAAACCAGGCTACATATTACTGGGAGGGTGAGGAGACTGAGGAAGCAAGACGTGGCATTGCCTTTTCTGGAAGTGTTAGAGATACAGCCCTGCTTTGAAAGGGACACTTAATGTCAAGGGCCTGCATGTTTTCAGTGTTATATTTTTGTTGGGATAAAATATATTTCTTTCCTCACTGCGCCTGTGCATTTAGGAATTAGTTTTTCCATGTGCTTTACTGTCACCCTTAATTGTTATGCCAATAAAAAAGAAAGGAAGCATATAAAAAAGCGAAGGTGCTGTGCTGTCTTGTTGCATTGCCTTCCTGGGTTATGAATATTATGAAGCCTTCTTTGTCAAGTTTCTAATAGTCTGCGGTGCTTTCTGTGATGAACTGATCCCAGTTGAGATAATACCTTCTATGTCTGCCACTTCAGCCAGTTGCTAGTACCTGCATAATGGAGCATTAGCCCTCTGGTCAAAACTCTTTAATTGGTAGGAATCCCTGTATAACTTGACTCTGGATTGTTAACTCATTCTGATTTACTGTTAAGTTGGATAGCCTCTCTGCATCAGTGCATTGATTGTAGCAGTGCAGCAGATGTTTTAAGATATAACCCCAATTAAGTTTGGCTGTTGTGTGGGTGTTTTTCATATATTTTGCTGTGTACAGAGATACCGGTTTAACCACTTAACCATCCTTCTCTTGTTACAGCTATAATTCTTCTAATGAGGCTTTGAACTAGCACAGACCTGCATGACTATTATTTATCGTTCTACATTATCCACCCATCTCCTACACCCCTTTTCCTCTTTCCCACACCGACTGTATTCGGATTTTAATAGCAGCAGGCTTGAGGCAGAATCTTCAGGCCAGACGTTACGTTAGGTAACTTGCCTTTTGCCTCTCTATTCTCACCCACTACCATCGTCTCAGCAGGATTCTGAACGTGGTTGGTAACTAGATCCTGCTATGTTGTGAATGTTAGATGTTGCTGCGCTGGCAACCTCTTTCAGTCGAATACCTGTATCTGTAACACTTGCGTCAGCACCTGTGGAAGTACAGGTAAAATAGCCCTTGCTAAGTTCATACAGACCATCTGGTATGCAGTTAGACTGTAGATGGTAGTCATTATGTGGCTGGCAGGTTCTGCTTCCAAACACTGGCATAGAATACAACAAAGGCCTTCAACCATCTAACAGGATTTCCCTTCATCTTGCACAGCCCATGTGGTTTTAAACTAGCTTGAGCCCTATATTTTTGTTTACTTTTGGAGGCCCTATTTAGCTCTTCGAGAAAAGAGCCTGTATGTTTTCTAAAATCTGTGGCAAGACTTTTGGTCTGGTTTCTATTAGAAGTAGCACCATCCACTGATTTATTTTTCTTCTTGGACTTATGGCATATAAAGCTTTGAAATGCTTTCTGTTTAGATGCTTCACAAAGAGAGCTGCATGGTTTGTGTCTTTAAAAATATGGTGCATTTGGCAACCTTATGTGAAATAAAATAAGCTTTCATATACTTGCAGTAATGATCTTGTGTCAGGTATAGCTTTCTGCGAAAAGCATGCAGTCCTGTGGACTCTTGAGTATGAGTGTGGGGACGGGGGTTAGAAGGAGGAGAAGTAGGTGATCGTATTTGCATGTGTAAAAATATACACACACACATGTATGTATGTATGTATGTATATGGGAAGCATCACCTCCCTGATACTGGTGCTATGTTCAGGACAAGATCAGGAACAATCTTGTCTAGTTTGCATTCCCTTTCTTTTGCTCGGTGTCACTCTTACTGTATATCTTGTTGTATATCTTAACTTTGTAAGCCACCCGGAGTCACCGTGTGTGGGTTGGGCAGCCTTATAAATTTAATAAATAATAAATAAAATAAACATCTGGTCTGTGACCTCTCCTACTTTATGAAAGAGATTGCGCAAAGGTAATTCAAAAGTGTCCACCCAAAGGTGTTGAGGATGTCAAGTATCTGGTGTCCTTGTTCTGTTTTGAGAGACGGAGTTGTTTTTTCTGAGGTTGGATGTTCTGTTTCCCTAAATAAAAGCTCAGATGAAGAAGTGCTATGAATTGTAGGAAAAGAAGGGAACTAGCTGAACTGTCATGACGAATTTCAGCATAATACCATTTAAATTACATAACATGCATATAAAGCATTGGATAAAATATGTTGTTTTGTATGTTTCTCTGAGCACTAGAAGTTCCAAAATAATTTTTTATATTCTCCAGATATTAAAAGCTTGCCTGGTGGCCAAGCCCCATGATCAGCTATACAGCCCATTAGTGTATAGAACAAAGGGTGTCTTTGTGTGAGGCGATGCTGGTTGGCCTTGAGTCCTACCTGAAATGGAGACCTTCCATAAAATATATTTTGCACTGACCAAATGCACAACAGCAGCTGCATCAACTTCAGGGAAAAAGCGACCTGCAATCTTGCTGAACCTCATTAATTGAGAAGAAGGTTTATTTTAAACTTTCTAAAAGGTGCCTCTAATGGGCTCCATTTTCTTGAGGGAATTCCTGAAGAGTTTATAATATTTACTTACAAATATAGTGGTTGAACAGGCAGGGTTAGTTCTAAAACAACAATGGTATCCAACAGCATGTAGGCCAGAGGATTCCAAACACTGCAAAATCTAAGCGTTCTTTCAACAGCTAAATCTGTAATGTATGCCCCACCTGGGTGGGTGGGGAGATAAGACACCTGGAGAAGTTGTGTAGTCTCAGCATGGCTCATCTGTCCTTGGGCAGATAATGATTTTTGAGAAAACACACACAGGAAGACTCTCTACCACATTTTTAGAATGCAATCAAAATCAGAAACCTGAAGCTGTATAAGCTATGTTAGGCTATCTTGGGATTCCAGACTCTTGTGCCACATAAGTACAGTAACACTGATTTTGTCTGCAGTTTTGTGCATGTATTGTTGTTTGTCTATAATTCACATTTCTAAATCCATCTTTAGTACAACATATATACTGATATTCATAGCCAAGAAAATTGACTAGCTTGGAACTAGTAACACACTACAACAGGGTCTGTAATGAAATAATGCGCCTGTTCACGGTATCAACCACCCAGTTTGTTTGTTTGATTTCTGTAGCCACCCATGTCAGCAAGTGACTCTGGGTGGCTTACAACAATAAAACTATAAAACAGTTACAACAATTACAGTTAAAACAATTAAAATATAAAATAAATACAAAACAAATATACATGGCTGCCAAGTAGGCAATGTATGGGTGTTAATACATCCAAGAGGTGGGACCATCCACACGCTTGAGGCTCCAGGCGTGGGCACAAAGCCAGGTCTTCACAGCCTTACGAAAGGCCAACAGGGTTGGGGACATCCTAATTTCTGGAGGGAGAACGTTCCAGAGGGCAGGCGCTACGGAAAAGAAGGCACGCCTTCTGGTTCCCACCAACCGACACTCCCTGACTGATGGGACCTGTAGCATACCCAACCTGCTAGATCAAATTGGACGGGTAGAAACAACTGGGAGAAGACGGTCCCTTAGGTAACCCGGTCCCAAGCCATGAAGGGCTTTAAAAGTGACAACCAGCACCTTGAATTGCACCCGGAAGCACACCAGCAACCAGTGCAGCTCACGTAACAATGGTGTTACATGTGTCGAGTATCTGACACCATTTACTATCTGTGCAGCTGCATTCTGCAACAGGTGAAGCTTCCAAATGCTCTTCAAGGGCAGTCCCATGTAGAGCCCACTACAATAGTCCAGATGGGAGGGCATGAGGGCATGAGTGACTGTGAGCAAAGCCTCTCAGTCTAGGAATGGGTGCAGCTGGTGCACAACCTGTAGGTATGCAAATGCCCTCCTAGCCACGGCTGCCACCTGCTCTTCAAGCAGGAGCTGTGAGTCAACGAGGACCCCCAGATTGCACACCGGGTCTGTCTGGAGCAGTGCAACCCCATCCGGGACCAAAGATGGAAAAACCTTACCACTGGGAGGCCCGCCAACCCAAAGCCACTCAGTCTTGCTTGGGTTGAGTCGAAGCCCATTGCACCCCATCCAGGCCCTTACAGCCTCCAGGCACTGGGTCAGGACATCCATGGCATCACTCGGGCGGTCTGGGGTAGAGATATAAAGCTGAGTATCATCAGCATATCGATGGTATCGTACCCCAAACTGTTGGATCACCTCCCCCAACGGTTTCATGTAGATGTTAAATAGGAGAGGGGAGAGAACTGAGCCCCGAGCCACCCCACAAAGTAGGGGACGTGGGCTGGACCTCTCCCCCACTATCAACACCGACTGGAACCGACCCCGGAGGAAGGAGGAGAACCAGCACAGTACTGTGCCGCCCACCCCCAACTCCTGAAGCTGGTCCAGAAGGACCAGAAGAAGTTATGTCTTCTTTCAGAGTGTTCCATTCCATTCTCCCACCTCAGTTTTTTGCCTTTCCTCAACATTGTCCCCTGAACATATGCAGTTTTTGTAGGAGGAGGTTATTTCCAATTTGTTCTATTTCTCAATTTTATTTTTTTGTTGTTGCTTTCTCAGCAAATCTTGATTTCTCCCTCCTGTAAACATCAAGATGGGTAGGGGAAGAAAGAGTGAAGCTTCTGATGGAAAAGCCAGAGAAAAAAGTTTTTATTCCCTTAATAAAGAGATCTCCAGATGGTCAAAGACTGAAATATTTTGTAGACCCCAGATGTGCTTAGAACATTGGCTGTTCAAATTAAAATGGAGGATATGGGCAAGAGTGAAGAGAAATTCAAATAAGTCACGTTGTATGTAAGGGTCAAAACTTATTCTTGTCCATAGGGCTAGCCCTCTTGGAGTATGAATAGAATCTGTTTTCCATAGTGCTTAGAGCCTATGCTTGACAGCCATTTTAATAAATACTGCTCTGCTTCATTTTGAGTGAGTGTAATATATGCATTTAGCAAGTATTGATGGCACATAATAAAAATGAAGCAGCAGCTGTTTGTCAGGTTATATGGAAGTGAAAAATAGAAATCAGACTGCTGTATCAGATGTAGACATACTCTCAAAGGATGGGGGAATGGTTTCATTTACAGTGAAAGGTGTGAGGATACCAGGAAGTTTAGGAAGTGACAATAGGCAAAACTAGAAGGAAGTAGTTCAGCAATTCTGTACGTCCTGTACAGTATGCTATTTAATTACATGATAACACAAAAAGGCTGCCTAAAACCTTGAAGATTGCCTTCTCTTTCTATGGAGTCTGAATTTACAGGGGACAACAGGGTAAGATTGAGAAACTAAACTTTTCAGAAATGTATTGGGGACTATTTTAATAGATTAATGTACCAATGAGTATTGCCAAATAGGCTAGAGAGTTAACCATGAAATTGTAGGCTGCTTCACCAAACGATGCAGTATGGAGAAGTACCTGGAAAATTGACTAAAGATACTCTTCAGCTCTCCAGTTTCTAAATTGGTATTAACAGAGAGCAGGAATCAAGGGTATTCATGGAAAAGGAAAGCAACACATTTTTAGTGTCACATAAAATTATTCTACTTTGTTTTTCTATCAAAGAAGCTTAAGTTAATATGTACGAATGCTGGTAACATAAACAATGTAAAGTTGTCATAAAACCAATTATAATCATTTATAATAATTTGTAATAGCAGTTAAAGCAAGAAAGCAACTTAGTGAATACCAACTTGAATAAAAATCTGTTAATTTGTATATGAATAGTAAAAGAGAAGAGACCTAGCAGTTTTTAATGGGGAAAAGTGTTTCATGACCTCTGTGCAACTTCTGCAAACAATTATCACAATAAATTCTCTCATGAATTTATGCTGCAGTGTCCAATGTTAACATCTCAGCAGCTGATAGGTTGACATGGCTAAGTTTATGAATGTAAGGGGTTGAATTCTAGCCCATTAAAATTTTCCATCCGTTATTTACATAATATTTTTTTAATTTAAAGGGATGAAAAAGTCATTGATCTACAGCATGAAGAAGATGTACAAAATGTCAAAGGGATGGCTAAGAACATCATGACATCTGTGAAGCTAAAGCTTTGAAAAACCTGATCCTCTGGTGACTAAAGGTTCTTCTAGTTCTGTTTTTTGCATCACCTTTTCTTGGAAGACAAAGTGTATGGAGAAACTTTGTTGTGCTATTTATTTACAGACAGCTTTACAGAGAAGATAACAGATTAAATCTTCTTTTTCTGCTTCCTTGAAGACTATCTGGAGTGGTTTCCCCCACGCTTGTTAGCATTTTTCTGACTTTTTCACAGTCAGCTTGTTTTGCATGTGTTGTACATGTATCATCTTCAAAATGTCTCTCTTTCCAAGGCCTTATATTCTTGAGGTGTTTTTTCTAATCACATTTGGGGTAAGAGTTTTGTAGGACTCCTCCTATTCTTGCACCATTCACTTCACCAAGAACTTGTAATGGTCTCGTCGTACAGCTTAAGAAACACTAAATAGCACTGCGCTGAATTCTTTTGCTTATGGCACTCCTACTGTGTAGAGCTACGTATCAAGTAACTTTGAGAAAGGTCAGACATGTGTTTTCAAGGCACAGTTGACATCAGTGTAATTCACAGCCAAATATTGGTGAGTAGGTCATATTTCAAAACAAGGTCAGGTTATTGTTGAGTTGCTGGGATTAATAATAGGGGGTTATTTAGATATATAATGAAAGAGTTCTGCCTTGCTGCCAATTCACAAAATGCTTTTAATGTCAGACTGTACAGTCTCCAGGTAGTCCAACCAGGCTCAGTAATACCTAACTAACAATGGATAAAATCAAGGAACAATATTTTCCATCAGTGTTTAAGGTTGCTTTTCTTCCTCAATATCCAAAGCAATGAACTTCAGCTACTGGATCATAAAGGCAAACTGCTAAATTGGTTTTCTAAAATTTAAGGCTTGGACTAGGGGCAATGAAAACCAAGTGCTAGTCCTGCCTTAGGCATTGAAGCCAACTTTGGGTCACTCTCTCCCTCTTAGCCCTTGGAAGAAGGCAAGGGCAAAACACTTCCAAAAAATGTTGCCAGGAAAACTGCAGAGACTAGTCCATTTAGTCACCAGGAGGTGAGACTGACTCAAAGGCACAAGAAGGGTGGGTGAGAGGAAAAAGGGAAAGACATGCAACTGTCACTTTATTAAAAGAAGGATTTGAATTATGAAATTGATCCTAAACACAACTCCTCAAAGTGAGAATATGTAGTGATTTGGGGTGGGGCGGGGATATTTATTCTCTGTGCCCCATTCTCCTCCTTGCTTATGAAAGCTTCTGCATATGAAGTGTGATTTTATAGTTAAATCATTGCATGGGATTAGCTATGGAAGTTGACTAATAAAAAGGGAAATGGTATAAATTATGTGGAGGATAAAACCTTACTTCCAGTAGTGGAGACATTCTTAGAAAACATGAGGAAGAGAGTATTGTTGAACTCATCTCCTAGTTTGGCTGCTCAGATACCGTACATACGGAAACACCCCTCTAGGAACTGAATGCCTGTTACTAAGACAGACCTTTTACTTGCTGTATGCGTGCCTACAGAGAGATGGGAAGGGTTTGCTATATGTGCTGTGGCTTCTCCCAAAAGAAAAAGTAATGGGAGCATAGTGAAATGGCGCTAGGGAAATAAAAAGGATGTTCTCTCAAGAACTGCAGTTTTCTCTTTCAGCTATTGGCTTCAGCCAGTGTAGCTGGTAATCAGGAATGTTGAGAACTGAGTTAGAAGAAGACTTGCAGACCCAAGGTGTAATTTTCCCCAACCCACTCCACAGCACAGTTCAAGTTTAAATTGATGTAATAAAAGAAATAGTAAGCCACAATCACAGAAATGAGGAATATTTTAGAAATAATTTGACAATGAAAACAGGCATGTCTGTGTGTATATGGTATAGACTTTGACACAGATCTAGAGGTTCTCAACATTTTAATATTCTGTTTTCCTCGGTTAAAAAAACTAATTCCCGATTAATAATTGGAATCATGAAAATGGTGGGCTCTTGATGAAAGTTTTTAAACTACAAATGTCCAGGATTATCATATGGGCCAAGGGCTAATTATAAGGAATTGTTAATGCCAAATACCTTTATGGAAGAGTTCATGAAAATGAGATACATACTGAGCAATTTCTCTACTGAAGTTTTTTAATGTCATTTAAGAAGCCCTGGTGACCATTGTGGCAGGATGGATGGATATTGCACACTGAACAATGTAGTGGCTATGGCCCCTCAGAACTTCCTTGAACAATCTTTAAAAATTATGTGGTATGGAATAAGCCACTGATCTCAGTCAAATGGAATTAACAATGGCAGATGATAGCAGTAGAACCAGTCTTGACACATGAATGTGTGTGTGATGACTGCCCACTCAACTTACCATTAAATTCAATTCATACGTGATAAAAGTAGAAATCACTTTAATGGAGTGTAGTATGCAGTACAGTGAAAAAGTTGCGAATGGAAGTTTCCGCACTTTCTCTAAGAAACAGCCCAATGAATTCAACGCCTCCCCCTTCTTTGGTACGCAGCCCCCCTTCTTGTGCCAGTTCGTCCAGTCCTGTGCAGATGTCTCCAACGGCCCAGCAGCTTGACCTTGGATGCCAGAGATAGCCCAAACAAGATGCTTTCACACTCCTGGCTTGCCCCCTCCCACTTCTAGCAACTCGCAAGTCTCAACATGTATTGACTTCATTCATGCATGCCAGTCTGATCAGATGTTCTGGGAACATTTGATCTGGGAGCATGACAGTGCATGCTTATGCTTAAAGTGGGGTGGGTTAATTTAGTTGTTGGTGACCCCAAAAGTTAACTTTGGAAAAGGCTGCTGCGCTAAACCTGAAGAGCTGCTACTAATCTGAATAGTCATGACTGAGCTAGATAGAGGAATAGTATCCCTTACTACAAAGTAACTCCCTCTTGTGTGAATCAGTTACCAATTTTAAGGGGCAGAGTCTGTGTAAAGCCAATATGGAAATTGTACGCTAATAAAAGTTTTCTGTTCCTCATGCTATGTAAGGCAATTTAAATGTTTAATGGAAAAGTACACTAGGAAGGAAAAAGCCTGTATTTGACCCCTCCAAGGAAGGCAGTGAAGGGGATAGAAGAAAACATAGGATACACAATCGGAAATAGGGAATCCATATGATGAGCAGCACTAGCTAGAACTGCTGTTTCCCCTAAACGGAGTCTTGTATTTTTTAACAAAACTTCTTGAATGGACTAACACAATCCTGTTTCGTTTTGGGGTTTTTTTTGCATATTTATTTAAAATATAAGTAAATTAAAAACATTCCTTCGGTACTATTCTATTTAAAAGATTTTTAAAACTAAAACGTTGATGAGAAGGTGGTGGTTTTGTAGATTTGCTTGTTGGTCAACATCTAACCTGACTGCTGTTGTAACTTGGTTAGGGTCTCTGTTTCTGGTAAGAGCTGGGACTTCCAAAGAAGCGGAAGTTAATGAAAGACATGCAGCATTCTGTGAAAGGGCTGGATCTAATAACAACCCTATGAAGAGCAGAGCTCTGTTAAAAAATAGAAAAGAATTTCTCATACACACAGAATCTTTGGACATTACTTATTTCAAGTATGTCCATTGATATAACCATACCAATGAAGTTGATTTTCTTAATCAGCTCACAGTCTGCCATGTTGTCCATTATTCCAGATTCTGAATCATTCAAAATCTTTCCCATTTTCTTGGGAAAACTCAGTGCTGTTTAGCGACTGGTTGTGCTGTTCTCAGAGAAAAATAAGCTCCCTGCCCTGTCCCCAACCTTGAATGATTGACCAGTGGATACAAATGATACACAACAAATAACCCCATTCATACTTTTTAATTACTCATAGCATTCTTCACATAGCAAATGAGGGTTGAACCAGATGGGGAGCACTGTAACATAAATACCTTGCCATGGTCTCAAGATCTTTATTTGTCCAGAAAGAATAGAATTAGTTTGTAAAGTCTCTGGTCCTCATTACACCTGGATGATCTAAAAAGCCATCCTGATTTAGCATTAAAGGAACTGAGAAATTCAGAAGTATTTGTAAAGTCAGATTTCCCTGTGTCACTAGGTGGCCAGTGCAGTTTCAATGCCGAATGTGAGACAGAAATGGGATAGTATAGGATGGGAGTGCGTGCTGTTCTGCAGCAGATGAATAGTTCTTCCAACGGTATGAATTTAAGGACTGCATCATTAAGCTCTGGGATGGTTTGATTGGGAAAACTGCGGGGAAAAGGGATTAAAACTTTATTGCTAGAAGATGCAAAACTTCACATCTGAATGAAAGCTAGAGTCAGTCGGTTCTGTATCAATTACGTGTTTTTTAAAAGACACATTTAAGACATTCATATATGCATTCAGTGTAGATAGATATTTTGTTATATCGTTTTGAATAATAAAATTGTTTTTTTCCCAAAACCCTCAAGAGCAACTCTTTATTAAAATGTGTGCTAATATGCAGTTTCAGAGGCTAGCATAAGTTCTAGTGTATACTTTTGGAAGGTTGAATACACCACATAGGAACCTCCTCTTTCCTGAATTTCAACTTTCACAAAATGCCATTGGCCCTGCCCTGCCAATTTCTTTCAATTTTTTCTTCTTGTTCAAGTTCATGGATTTCGTACCATAAATTTCAAACTGACAAATTAAGATAGGGGCACCGGCTCATCTTATGCCTCTGTAAAAATTGTGAGTGTTATATATATTTTTTTAAAAAGGTCTTTCACCCTTCACTGAATCGGATGCCATTTAGAATGTAATCAAGAATTGATTCTATATGAATGTGCTGAAGAAGTGTGAAACGTGCCGGTCTAAACTATTTTCGGCATCAACTTTATCATGTAAATGTGAAATGGCACAACAGAACCAAAGTCATGTTAACTGGACAAAGACTCCTGATGCACATTTGCTTGAATGTCAAATCCTACAGGGGTTGTGGACAAAATAGAAAATACATTTTGTTTCAAACCCAGCTAAGCCATCGTATTTTGAATTGACTGCAGTTTGGCAGAAGTAACAGGTTGTGTTGGTTGGTCCAGGTTTCAGAAAAATAAAACCTAAAGGGCAAGGGATCTGGGGGAGGGGTATCAAAAAAGTGTGATTGAAGCCCCACCTCTGTTTTAGGCGCATGATGCTAGGGGAATCCCAGAGTGTGTTTTACAAGATGAGTAGACTCCAACGCAACATACCCCATTGTCTCATTTGCCCCCAAATCTTGCCAATGCTTTCCTTTCCTTACCTCTTCTCAGCTACCGCTGAGATCCTTGGCTTCTACCCCACTCTTACCCTTAGCCTCAGCAACTTTTGCCAGACCAACTCCAATTTGATCCCCATCTGGAAGAAAACCCTGGGAACATGCATGTTTCATCTCAGGCACGGACAATGTGAAACCAGCTGTTCAATGTGCAGAGCAATTTTTGTATGGAACGTTTTGCGCATTCCTTCAGCTTACATATTCAGTTGGAAATGCAAGGCAACTAGGTTGCTGTGCCAAAGGGGTTCGCAATAGATTATAAATAGATCTTTATTTTAGAAGTGTGAACAGACACATGTATAAAATCTCATTTGTATATTTTGATATCCAAGCATACTTGCCTTTCACATACTTGCTTTCACAAAGGCAGGCAATGCAAGACTAAGCAAATACACATATCCAGTCGTAAAGACTGAAAGGTTTACTTAAGCTGCCAGTATGGGATAAATTATTGTCATGAAAAATATGTATTAAAACATTAAAAGTAACTTGATTGGCTCTGTGAACCTGGAGATTGACCTCTACAGCTTGGTAAGGACTTAGTTGCTAGCTGAGCAGAGGAAAATGTAGTGTTCTGAAGGCAGAGAGACAGCAACAAATTAAGCATTTTATGTGCAGCAGATGTTCCACACAGAGCTAAAACACTTAAAGCCGTGGCATCGTATCTTTCATAGCACAGGTGTTTTTATTATACAGCTTGAATGCAGCTTTAACTGACTTCGTCTGATGTGCCTGAAGTATGCAGCGCCTCTCTGGGCTAGGTTTGCAATGAATTTCTATACTGGAACAAAAAAACGGTAATTACGTGTAGGAGGGGAGATTGTAATCATGTGGGGGCAGTTTATTCCAATTTTTGATCCCTTGGAAATACAGTAAGCTACTGCAGAGCAAATCCTTTAAACGTCAGAGCTTAAGAAAGTGTTTCCTCTTTGGCTAGGATGATCTTGAAAGCCTGCCTGCCTCCCTGCCCACCTCCCTCCCCACCTCCCTCCCTCCCTCCCTTCCTTCCTTCCTTCCTTCCTTCCAGAATACGGTCCACTGGAAATTACAGTACTTCAATGTATTCAGGTTTTGGTACAGTGCCAAGACTGAATCATAGTCTAAAGTTGTCCATGTTGTGAACTCCTCCTATTTTTCTTAATGGAAATCGTGCTGTTAGTTGTCACATGGAGAGTATAAAAGAAAATCATTCAGAGAAAATTATTTCTTTAGAGAGAAATGTACAAACATGCAAGAGATTATGGAGATAAAGAGATTTGGCAAGAATGTATGTGGTTGGTTGGTTGCATTAAAAATTCTCTATAAAATGTGGAAATTAACAGTTTACAACAGAAGCCCTTATTGCTAAATAAGCTCTAATTCAACGTCATGCACGTGTTAAAGCATTGTGTTGTATCACACTAACATCTACTTGTGCTTTCATCTTATTCTGCTGGACTTGCTCTCCTAAAGTTAATATAATACACAAATTATTTCTTCCTCTGTCTGAATCTTCCAGATTCAAAGTTGCAATAAACTGGATGTGTTATGCATTGTTTCACAGTATCAGAATGCATGGATACATAGATTGATCAACTGATAGACAGATTTTTATTTATATATTCATTTGCATAATTCCTTATCCTTATGAGTTGTTTACACTGGCTACCCCTGTAGCACAGATCACATTGGGAATACAATAAACACACACTGTGCTTCGTGCAGAACTGGTCGGCTGCCCTGGGGAGGAGAAATGAAACAGCAAGGTCAAGAAAGATTTATTGTTCTCCACCTGCTCAGTCCTCATCTATTTTTTCCTCTCTTGAAGCAATATGCGGAGCATAATTGCAGGGCTTGTTGCCTAAGGATGGTAGATGTCTAAGTTCTCAAGTATCTCAATCCTATATTTAGATTATTAGAATCTGAAAGTCAGCTGCTTTTCAAGCCCTGTTGCATATACCTATAAGAATCAGTCAAACATTCTGGCAAAGAATGCTAGCAGGGATACAAAATGAAAAGACGAATCTCAACTTTATGCAGCACATAAACACACACTTCCTATAACCAACTTCCTGAACTTACAGCTGAAAGCTCACTAAAATTTCAGTGGTGTGCTGTGGCAAATGGAGAAAGAAAATCCTACGTGTTCCTCACTTCTCCTTTACATTTTAATCTATTTCAGTTGGCTTTCATAGCCAAGTGATCTGTAAGGTCATGGAATGGGAAGGCCTTTTACTGTGGTAGCGCACATCTTTGGGGATTTACTAGAGAAATTCAAGTAGTCAAGTTGTAAATATATAAATCCTTGGCTTGAGAATATATCTTAGACTTTGTTACCTTTAGTTTTGTTTTGGTTTTCATTACACTGTACTATTTTGATGAAAGAAAACCTTGGAATTGGAATTGGAAATAAATATGGATGGTAGGAACTGTATTTTAGCATTAGAAAGAAGATAACAGCAAATATAAAGGCCATTTAATAAAGCTATGATTTGGTCACATCACATTAAAACTGTTATTCCAAAAGTCAATCCAGTCTTTTGTTTGATTACCGCCAAATAGTATTTCATACAGGTTGGGCTGTCTAATCTCAAACAAACAAACAAACAAACAAAAAAAGTCTGGTAAAAGGAGAGGCATGCCTTGTGTGGCGCAGAGCGGTAGGCAGCAGTATTGCAACCAAAACTCTCCCCACGACCCGAGTTCGATCCCAGCGGAAGCTGAATTCTTGGGCAGCCGGCTCAGGTCAGCTCAGCCTTCCATCCTTCTGAGGTCGGTAAAATGAGTACCCGGCTTGCTGGGGAAGGTGACGACTGGGGAAGGCCATGGCAAACCACCCCGCTATAGTCTGCCAAGAAAAGGTCGTGAAAGCGGCGTCCCCCCAGAGGGTCAGGCATGACTCGGTGCTTGCACAGGGGACCTTTCACCTTTCACCACAAAAGGAGAGGCACAAAAAAATTAACAAATGCAATCACAGGCATGTGAGTTTTTCTAACATGTTCAAGAAGTTATGGCCTTTAATCCAGGTAAGAAACCTCTGGAGAAAATTCAGTTAGAGAATTCAAGTTATACAGCTAAAAAGCTTGGCAAGCTGAAGAAAGGAAATCTGTGCAAAGGGTTACCTTCTAAGTTACAGCAAGATGTCTTCATTATTAAAAGATGTCATTCATTTCAATGGGATTTGAATAAAGGCTTAGAGTAGCCTGCAAAATAGATTTCCCTTTAGGTATTAAGTGAGACTGCTTATTCAGGTACAGTGTACATCATATGGTGAGGATAACCAACTGAAGATGACTTCTACCAACATGCTGGAACTTCTTGGAGGCTTCTGTTGGGCCACAAACTCAGGTAGATTGCTCTACCTGATCAATGGATTGCTCAAACCATTGATTCAATGCATCTACTTGGTTCTTAAATTCATTTCCCACAACACTTGTTGTTTCACTTTAGCTCTTCCTTAATAATTGCTAATACTATCTAACCCTTTCACTGTCTTAGCACACTAGCATGCAACTGATAATCCATTACAGTATAAAAGGTTATTAGTTTCAGCCTACTGGGTATTTATTCCCATCTTCACTGTGTAGTTTCCTTTGGGTGCACAATATAGAGGCATGAGCCTTTAGATGTCTGATTTCACTGTCTTTTGAAATATCTCATATCTGGAATGGAGGTGGGTGGAAGATAAGCAACATCTTAGAGAGACCCTTACATATGTCTGCCTAGAGTCTAGACATTTGTTATATACTCCTCATAATGCTATAACAGCACAAATTCATGCTAGGACATATCATACAAGAACAATGTGTATGTGTGTCTTTGAGTCAATGCTGACTCCTGGTGACTGTTTGGACAAGTCCCTGCAGTTTTCTTGGCAAGATTTTGGAAGTGGTTTGCCCTTTCCTGCTTCCTAGGGCTGAGAGAGAATGACTGGCCCAAGGTCACCCAGCTGGCTTTGTGCCTAAGGCGGGACTAGAACTCACAGTCTCCCGGTTTCTAGCCTGATGCCTTACCCACGGCACCAACCTGGCTGTCACAAAAGCAATACCAATATTTAGTAAATAAATCTAAGTGAGAGGCAATGCGGTACAGTTATGAAGCTCAGTAAGCAATTGTTGAATTTAACTTCTAGTCTGCTCAGTAACTGAAGTGGTTTGGGTAGATTACAATGTTAATTAAAACCTCTAAAGTTTCTAAAAATGGAAGAACAGTCAAACAAAACAAGGAAGTGCAATTAAAATAAATCACACATAAAATTCACTGTTCTTGAGTAGAATGGAAGTCACAAGATGCTGTAATTATTAAAAAAAAAGTGGGTAAAATGACATTTTAAGGTTTTTTTGAAGAAGGAATACCAACATGACCATATTGATGGAGGTGCAAATCCAGTGGCACTGATTGTTAATTCTGAGCTTACTTCCTTCTGCCTTTCTTCCCAGGCACATGGGCATGGAGCAGATGCCCAACTCTTCCCCTGGTAGAATGTGGTTATCTAGATGCTAGGCTTTGTCTATTCCTATAAGGTACTTCCTGTAAATACAATGTCTTTACTGTTATAAACCTGTTGGACTGATCACTGTCAGATTCCCACCCTCAGCAATATTCATATGCACAACACCTAGAATGCTTCAACCTCTAGGACAATTATGGGCTCCAGCAACTGAAATATAGTTGCAAAGAGGTTCCATAAATGAAAGAGAAAGGGTGAGTTTCCTGAACAGTTAAAGAAAGAAGAAAACTTTTGGGAATGGAGTCTGCAAAGTTTTCAGCTTATAGAGAAACTGGAAGGTCCACAATTCTCCCTCTGTTGATTCAAAATGAAAACGTTCCTGGAATCGTAAGGAATTATCTTTGTGCTGGACAAGGAGAGACCCATGGAAGCACAGCAGGAGCAAAGAGCCCGAGGTACTGGAAACAACACAAATTGACTAATAATTGCTCTGGGCAGATTTCACTCTCTGGAATGCTCACACACACACACACACACACCACTTCAACCCTCAAGAAATATATTATCTTCATTCTATTCCACATCTTCACAGTTCTGATACTTTAGGAATAGACACTAATCAAGCTTGTCTTAACTCTATTGATACCTTTTAACAGTGGTATGTTGAATACCACTGCCAGTGTTTTGATGCAGTTTTATGTTCTTATTTTGCTTTGCTTACTTTTCAAAGTAAAGTGGAAATTTTCAAAGGTTCCAAATGAGAAAGAAGCAAGGTATGTAGAAGATCACTTCTTTTCAATGAATCGTTCCTTTGCTTCTTTATAATGATTACATTCCTTCTAAGAGCTATCATTTTCAATTCATGTGTTGTGATATACAGTATATTGTATATTGTGCCTAATATGGAGCTAACGCTACATAATTTTAATCAATAAAACATCTTCAGTTGTATATGATGGTTTTTAGTTCTTCATCTTAAGTAGCTAAAACACATAGCTCATTTGTCCTAATTTTTATGTGTAAACAAAAATTTACTTCAGGCTATGCAAAGAAAAGAAAAGGTTAATTAACATAAAAAAATTTCACACTTTCCTCAGATGTGTAACTTGCTATTTCAACTTGGCCATTAGAAGATGTAAGATCAAAATAGACCTAAATTTAAAGACCTCTGAAGAAATCTACCATGTAGGCTGCTTCCTTGCTGACTAGTTCCATTCAAAGATTCTTCTTTTCTGTGCAGTCACATCCCACCTACAGGATGATGCATGATTTGTGTAGTAGCTAAATATGCCCTTAGAAGAGCTATTTCAGTAAAAGAAGCCTTTACATCGATGTATGGAGAAACCATAAAAGAGAACTGGCTTGAGGATGATTTGCTGTAATACATTGTTTGGCTGAAGAAATGTCTCAGTATGCCAAAGATTGTAAGCCTGTGCATACTTATGGGAATACCCTTTATTTCAGAATACGCATCTAAAATATTGCTCTGTTAGAGTCAAAAGAATTCCTCTTTCCAGGGTTGGAAAATATAAATGCACCTTTCAATGCACCTTTCTTCCAATATAATTAGGAAAGCTAATTTGTTATACTTGTTTGGAGAAACACATGTAGTAACAGAAAGTAAGGGATGCATCAGAATTGTGTGCACCCTGGTTTACCAAGTTGCTCTGGGAGATAAAGCACCAGAAGAGGCTCCTGGAGTGCTGTTGGAAGAAGATCTGGAGCAAATCTGGCCAAACACGAGTAAGAGCCCATGTTAGGGACTACCTTGTGGCAATAAGGGCAGCAAACCATCAATATTTCTCTGCCCTCTTTGTCAGATGTGGAAGGTTCTATGCTCTCTCCCCTCCTGTTAAACATCTACAGATAGTCCTTGTTTAGCGACCACAACTGGGACTGGCAACTCAGTCATTAAGTGATGTGGTCACTAAGTGGGAAATCATGTGACAGCAACTGTGCTTATGATTTTACTTCAGCTTTCCTTTTTCTCTACTTCTCTGCCCTTTGGAATGCTTAACCTGGTGCTGGGATAATTAGCAAGAAGGGAATTAATGTTTGTATTTACATTCACTGGAGAGGAAGGTATTACAAGAGAGTAATCAGACATACAATGGGGAATACACATCAAAAGGAATGCACCAGTGCCACAAACATGCTAGGGAAACAGCCAATGTATTCCCCATTGTGTGCCTGCTTGCTCTCTTGTAATCCTTTCTTCTCCAATCTCTGCAAGGAAGGAAAAAAAGAAAAAAAATAGGTCAGGCATAGGACAACATGTACTGACTCTGATGCTGATCACATGACTGAGGGATGCTGTGAAGGTTGTAAAAGTACAACTTGGTCACAAAGTTATTTTTTAAACACCGTTGTAATGTTGGTGAGTGAGGTCTACCCGTACATGAAACCACTGAGTGAGGTCATCAGTGTGCTGATGATACCCAATTGTATCTTTCAACCCCAGGCTGCCCAGCTGAGGCTGTTGAAATTCTGTCCCAGTACTGGAGGCTGTGTGGACCTCAGTGGGGAGAACTGAGGCTCTGGCTCAGTCCTACCAAGACTGAGTGGCTGTAGCTGTTGGGACCAACCAGATCTGCGGATCCTCCATCTTTACTCCTGGATGGGGTTGCATTACCCTAGTCAGGAGCAGTATGCAACTTGGGAGTACTGTTGGACTCACAGTTCCTGCTTGAGGAGCAGGTGGCAGCTATGGCCAACAGGGCTTTGCACAGTTCCACCTGGTGTGCCAGTTGTTCCCTTTCCTGGATCAGTTAGCCCTTCACACAGTCACTCACACCCTTGTCACCTCACACCCCTGTCACCTCATGGCTTGACTATTGCAGTGTACGCTACATGAGACTGCCCTTGAATATTACTTGGAAGCATCAACTGGTCCAGAATGCGGTGGTGCAAGCAGTGATGAGCTTGCCTCGGGATGCATGTGTGACATCTCTGCTCCACAAGTTGTACTGGTTGCTAGTCTGCTTCTGGGTGCGATTCACATAGCATAGGGCTCAGCAATTTGCTGCACTGTTTCTCTTCCATGGTTTCTGCCCAACTAGTATGATCTGGGAGAGTAGACATGCCCTGTGTCCCCTCAGTTAAACAGTGCAATCTTTCAGGATCCAGGAAGCACACCTTTTCTGTAGTGGCACCTGCCCTCTGGAATGAGGACACCTCTGTGATCTGTATGGGTCCCATTCTGATGAGATTCCGAAAAGCCTTAAAGACCTGGCTATTTACCCAGGAGAACCAGTAGGGTGTAGTGGTTAAGGCACTGGGCTAGAAACCAGGAGACTGGGAGTTCTAGTCCCGCCTTAGGCACAAAGCCAGCTGGGTGACCTTGGGCCAGTCCCTCTCTCTCAGCCCTAGGAAGGAGGCCAGGGCAAACCACTTCTGAAAAACCTTGCCAAGAAAACTGCAGGGACTTGTCCAGAATCAGACATGATTGAATAGAAAAAAAAAACACCCAGTAAATTTTTAGGGTAGGGTGGATGGGACTCCCCTGTTTTATGTTTACTTTGCTGTTTGATTGGCATCTTGTTATTATTTTGTAGTTATTTTTGTACAGTTTTAGTTATTTTTTTGGATTCCACTTTTTATGTATTATTTATTGCTGTGGACTACCCAGACTTGATTGGAGTCTGGTGGCATCCAAATTGAATAAAATAAATACATAAATAAACCAAAAAAAAATTAAATACAGCCTTTGTAGCTGGATTAGTCTCCATGCCCTGCTATATTATTATGGGTTCTTGAGTTATAATGGTTACAGCATGTCATGTCAGCACCATCCCACTGCATTTACCTTTCTTCTCCTGACATTAAAATGTGAATGTTATATGGAATCTTTTTAGTCAACATTTACCAGATGAGTGCCTTGGAAGAGAAAAATAATTTATCTGAAAGGCAGTATCTTTAAAAAAAACATTTTAGATATTTTTTTATAATGACTAGAACTCAATTTTAAAAAAAAAACTTGAGTCTGACATATTAAAAACTATTTGTGTCAACTTCCTTCAAAAGTTTGCAGAGCAAAGTACCTGAAGTACTTTTAGTACCGAAGTGCAGAGCACCCGAACAGTTCTTGATTCATGCCTGCATCTCTATTATCTTAACATACTGAATCTGAGGTCTGTTTACAGCTAAGAAGCAAATTATTCACCTAAAAGAACTGACAGGAAAATTCTGAAGCTGCAACTATAGTGCTTAAAAGAAAACAGTGAAGCCACTTGCCTGAAAATGATGTCTTGTTTGTTTTATACTCATTTCTTAGAATTAGGAATTGTTGTAATACTGTTAGGAGGAAATGGAAAAGTTATTTAAATACATTTATGGAGTCCTTGGTGTTCTCTGAGCTTGTCCGCCCCACCCACCCCCTTGGTAGAATGAAGGAACCAAGAACTCCACAGTTCAACCCTGAGCTATATATACTCTCTTCTATTGGCATATATTTATTCTAGCAATTATTTGTTGCAGTAGTAATATATTTTCTTATATTAACAACATTTTGAATACTCTCTCTGGAATTAGTTTGGTTTGACACTACTTGAAGTTGGCATTAATAAAGTCCCTATTTTATTTTTTTTACAAACAACTTTTGAAGGGTATCTTTAAATCTCATATGGACAATCCAGAGTGTTTTTGACACAGCTGGAGTATTTATTTAATTCAATGTCAACTCTGTAACAACTCTGGGAGGCTTCTAAGTAAAAAGAAGAAAACAATACATATAAAAAGATCATTGCTGACTGGAAGACTGCTTCAAAAATCAGTAAAAAACCACACTGTCCCTAAGTCTGGGAGAATGATTTTCTGAACATCATTAAGGAGAGAGCTGCACAAATCTCAAGGGGGGAGGGCTCATTCCAGAGGGCAGGTGCCATCACAGAGAAGGTACACTTCCTGGGTCCCATAAAATGACGCTGTTTAATCGACAGGACCTGGAGTGCACCTACTCTGCTTGATCTCATTGGATGGGTGAAAACATTTGGAGTTAAGCAATCCTTCAGATAGCCAGGCCCCATCCCATGAAGGTGATGAGCAACACCTTGAATTGTATGTCTAGATGTCAGGCTGTACATCAAGAGAGCTGAACTATACTTTAATATTTTCTCAAATTGTTTACATATGTAGTTTAGTTGTTTTAGATTAAAGATTCCTTGAAATACTTCTTATAAAGTTGTTATCAGTTGTAAACTGTGACCAATTTTATTAAGGCAAGTTGTGAAGACCCACTTTGGTGTAGCAGTTAAGGCACCAGGCTAGAAACCAGCGACTGTGAGTTCTAGTCCTGCCTTAGGCATGGACTCAGCTGGGTGACCTTGGGCCAGTTATTCTCTCTCAGCCCTAGGAAGGAGGCAAGGGCAAACCACTTCTGAAATCTTGCCAAGAAAACTGCAGGGAGAAGCCCCCGCCCCAAATTTGTGAATATAGTTAAGATGCAGTGTCTATATTACTATGATAAACATGCAACTATTTCAGGTACAGTATGTGAATGGTTAACTTCACTGATACCCATTTTATTTGGATTTTGTAATGAAACTTACTGTTGGAGATGTTAACAAATCAGCATGCCTCATTAGCATATAGATGAGTTGATCTCATGATGCAATTCTCTATGTGCGAGGAAGCTGTTGCCACTCCCACTTCCTCTTCCTCTCTTCCTCCTTCTTCCACCAACCAAAGAGGCAGCATGCATACTGCTCTCTCTCCCTCCATTATGGCCACATGCTTGGGCCTTGAAGAAGGATTTTTCCCATTTTCTGCACACAGCTCTTAGCAGCTATGAGGGCTAAGAGTTCATTAGGTTTAGGGAACAGAAAAAACAAAGAATCCTCTTTTTTCCACTGAAGATGAATGTAACTGAACCAAGAATAAAATCAGCAAGACTTTTTTTACTTTTAAACCTACTTTGTCTAAGCATGTGATTCTTTAGGCTTGGGAGGGCTGAGTGTGTAAGATCAATAACTGTATTTCTCTAATGTGCTCATTAAAGCTATTTAATATAATATTCTTTTTCTGTGTACAGCTTCTCCACTGTGTTAAGCTCTGCTCCATTCAGTGGTCCTAGCTATCCACTAATGGCTTCATCAGGTTATGGGCCCAGGTTTTTACAGAAAGAGATTTTTTTCTTTTTTTGGCTTGTTTTGTTTTGCATAAGCATTGTTGTTTTTGAGAGAATATTCAGTGTAAATTGCTGAGAAGGTTATCTTGCACAAGGAAATAGCCTTAAGCATAAAAGTTTTTTTTTCTTTTTGAAGTGATTTGTAAATCTTTTGCTTAGACAAGATGGCCAGTCCTGCCTTACAACCTGGTAATTTTTAAACTCAAACCTGGAGAGTTTTATCCCTGGAAAATTTGGGTGGAGAGGCAGGCAAAGATTCTGAATCTGTATAATATTATCCTCCTAATCCAGATTCAGAAGGCTATACAAATTGGGTAGCCAGTGTCCTGAAACTCCAAGGACTAATTATGAACTCCTTGGATGGATCAATGTTGGCACAGATCCAGCACAGAGAAACTGCAAAAGGAATGAAGGAGGAATTGTTTAAACTCCTTGGGGAAGGAGGAGATTCCCAAGTAGTTAATTTGGTGACTTATCAAATGTAAAACTGCATCCAGACACAGACATTGATGAACATATTTCCAAAGTTCAGTCATTATTGCACAGGCTTGCTTGTAATGATGTGATTTTGGATAATAGAATTCAAGCTGGATTTTTATTAGGATCTCTCCCTCAGAGTTATTCAAGTTTTACTGCAAGTTATAGGGGATCAAGACAACCCCTCTCAGACTTAATTCAACAATTAAAGTCTGAGCATAGCACGCAGGCCTCCTATACAAATTCAAAGCAGACCCATCATAAGGCAAGCTATTTCACATAGCCTCAGGGCAAAGATGGTGGTCAGAAGCAGAAAAGTGATTCAAAGACAAAGAAACCCATCAAGTGCCATTTTTGTGGAAAGAGTGGGCACTTAAAGAAAAATTGTTGGGCCAGGAAGGCAGATCAGAAAACCAACAGAGAAAAGGTTCCAGAAACAACTCTTGTTGCATTTTCAGCAAGTAATAAAAGTTGCTGTTCTTTCATAATACACAGTGGCTGCAGTATACATATGGTAAATTATCCTTCTTTCTTTATTGAATTGAACCCAAGTTCATAGGAAGGGATTGGTTTGGCTGATGGAAGAAGAATCCCAGTGAAAGGGGAGGGGCATGCCCTCCTAAGGTGTGGCAATGGCACCACCCAGAGAAATAAGATTGCAACTAGTTTTATATATTCCAGATTTGAGAATGAACCTCATGAAAAAGGGGCATGCTCTTCGATTTAAAGGTAACCAATGTGAAATAATGGATCAAAAAGGTGTCTTTTTAACTGGATTCCTAGATCAAGGTTTGATTTTTCTCAATTGTGAGTGGCCAGACATGGCGTGCATGGCTAGTCACCGAGGAAAGGAGGACGACAGCACTACCTTCTGGCACAGACGATTTAAACACAGAGATTCAAATGCAATTCTTCAAATGAAGAAAAGTGGATTGGCAAGCAATCTGGAAATCAAGGACTGTGGTAAGACTGATGCAAGGTGCAAAACCTGCATACAGGGAAAGGCTACTAGGCCTTCAATTCCAAAACAAAGCACCAGGCACTCCAAGCAGCCCCTGGAGCAAACTCACACTGAGCTGTGTGGGCCAATTTAAGCATCTGTTGGGGGTAACAGATGGGGGGAAGTAACAATGACAGTTACTTATCTACAAAATGACTTGTTCAAAGTACCTTGCCCAGTGTTTCCAGATGCAGCAACTAGGCAAGCCCAGAGAGAGGGGATTGAGACAGAGACTCTGCCTGATTGAGATGACGAGGAACCAGGAGGAACAGAAAGGGCAGAGATGCAGTACGATCCAGACCTGAGTTCTGTTCTCTATCTGAGATGCTCATCATGAGCCAACAAGGGAGTTCCAGCCAAGCGACTGTCCTACCTCGCAGGGGTGATGTTGCCAAATAGCCTACATCATGGAAGGAAGTGCAACAGCTGCCACCAGCTTAAGCAAGTAAGTGGAGGAAAGTAGCTCAAGAAGAGTTTGAGGCTCTGCAACACAACAACACTTGGACACTCACAAAGTTACCTGTTGGCAAAAAGGCAATTGGTTGCAAATGGGTCTTTAAGGCCAAACAGAATGAGAAGGGAGAAGTCCAAAGGTACAAATCTAGACTGGTAGCCAATGGCTATTCACAAAAGTATGGGGAAGATTACGACCAAACTTTTGTACCTGTTGTGACCCACACAACAACTCGACTTCTTTTAAGTCTAGCAGCCAGTAGGAACATGCAAGTGGAGCAAATAGGCATCAAAACAGCATTCTTGCATGGCAAAATTCAGGAGAAGTTGTACACGCAACAACCTGAAGGGTTTACTGATCCAAAGAAAAAGCATTTAGTGTGTAAGCTTCAGTAGGGGATCTATGGGCTGAAACAAGCAGCCAGGGCCTGGAATGTGAAATTAAACCAGATGCTAATAAAGCAAGGTTTCACTCAAGGCAAGCTGATCCCTACCTTTACACATGACACAAAAACGGCAGAGACACGTTCATTCTGACATTCGTGGATGATTTGATTCTCTGTTATGAGGATCAAAGGGACATTGATGAAACTGTATCCAATTTGAACAAAGAAGTAGAGGTGAAATGCCTTGGGAAGGCGAGCTACTACTTGGGGATACCAATTGACAGAGAAGAAGATGGAAGTTTTCTCCTTAGTCAGAGGCAAAAGATTGTAGAGTTATTGGAGAGCCTGGGGCTGGAAGATGCAGACATAGTGCCAACTTCAATGGAACCAGACTTTCATAAAGTCAAGGACACTAGTGAACTGTTGCCTCAGAACAATGGCCACCGAGAGGCCATTGGGAAGCTGTTATATCTGTCAACCACAAGGCCAGATATTTCAACTGCGGTGGGATCCTCTGCAGAAAGACCAGCGTACCCACCCAAAGGGACTGAACAGGCATTAAGCGGGTAGCAAGATACCTGAAGGAGACTGCAGACCTGAAGCTCAAGCTGCCAGCAACTGATTCTCCTGAACTAGTGGGGTACACCGATGCAGATTGGGCAGAGGATGCAACTGATCGCAAATCCACTGGTGGGAATGTGTTTGTTTGGGGGAGGGGCTGTGAGCTGGACTAGTCGCAAACAGACTATATTGGCACACTCAGCTACTGAAGCGGAGTATGTCTCAGTGGCTGAGACCTGTGCAGAGGTGCTCCATTCAGTGGTCCAAGTCTGCCACTGTCCACTAATGGCTTCACTTATTTGATGAGAGAACAAATAACTCCTGGATACTTCAACAATTCTGAGGAAGATGTTTGTGTCTCTCTTCCAGAGTAAACTGACTTCACACATTGTTTCCACAGCAATGTTTTGATGACAGCTTCATTAGTAGTAAACATGCAGCAATGCCAGATTGAAATTTGGTAAACTTGGTGTATTCTGCCTGACATATTTCTCAAAGGCTTTGTTTCTGTACAGTATCTGATTTCCAAGATTATTCATAAAGTATAACATACAATATTAACTGAAGACACAGATTCTTTTTCAAAAGTTTTGGTAAAAAAGAGGGATTGTTGAAAAGCACTGACCCTTAAGGGAAATGATTTTGGTGCAGATCTTAGGAAGCCCTTGGTCGTTCCAGTTTTGCTGTCTAGATGAGCAATACAAGGCAGTCGGTTTAAAAAAAGCTAATCGTCCAGGGAGGGAAACGAAGATAATTCCAGGTGATTTAGGAATTACAGTACCGAAACCAATTACTCCTCCTCTCGGGATTTGACCGTCACTCGGCGGGAATCGCTCGGAGCACACACAGAGGCTGTCGCTCGTGGCCGCCTATTATGCCCTCATTAGGAGCCCGCCTGCCACTTTAGCGGGCTTCTTCCGGGCAAGCGGCTCCAATCTCGTCGCTTTACTCCCGGTCAGAGTCGCGGCTGCGACAGACTAACAGCCTGGCTGCTGCTTTGTGTAGCCGAGTAGCGGGTGGGTGGGGGAGAATGCCAGCTGCGACCCAGGGCGCCGTGCACTCTCCGCCCTGAAGGAGGCGGCGGAGGGCAGACAATGAGGAACGCTTCCCGCCCCCGTCTCTAAATTCGGGCTTCCACTGGGACACATTTTATTCATTTTCTCTCTCAGCCGTCCCTCCTCCCACCTCCGGCTTCGATATTACCTGCTGAGGATGTGATGTCATGGACTTATTATCCTAATGTAGGCTGATCTCACGAGCTCCGCAGCCAATGGGGCAGCAGGGCTCTCCCCACCTGCTAGGAAGAGAATTCCATCATTCTTGGAATTCTTCCCTGGGCTAGTGCACCGCGGCGCGCGCCGAGCGGTTCCGAGCGCGGCTGCTGAATCTGCAAGGCTCTCATTGTTTGGGAACCAGCCGCCCGACCCTCTGCCCAATCAGCAGGCAGGGCGCTTCCCGGCTGGAGCCCGCGCAACCGAGCTTGGCGGCTGGAGAAACGAGGAACGCTCGGAGCGACCGCGGCAGGGAGCGCGCCGACTTTCGCCCCCCTCCTGGCCCGGCTCGGCCCGGCTTTGCAGGGGGGGCGCGACCGAGTAGCGCGGAGTTCGTGCAAACTGGTGAGTGAGGAGGACAACAGCGGGAGCCTGAGCTGGCGAAGCCCCTCGCCGTACCCGCGGTGCGGCAGCTTTGCTGGAGGGCTGTTGATAATCGTGCGGCACTGGCAGGATGCTCGTAGGCGCTTGGTGGACCCTGTAGGAAGCTCGGCGCTGGGGGTCGGAGCCTGCCCTGACCGCCTTTAAACGGGCCCTGTGCTTGGAGGGGGGCGGGGGGTGGGTTGCTTCTGGACCTGCCGCCTGCTCCAAGCCGTCCAAGCGTTGACTTCTCTAGGTGAGTAAAGCACTGGAGGTGAATAAAAAAATGAACATTAATTCCCGGCTGCAAGTGGGAAAAATCGCGTGTTAGACTTCGTGTGTCTGCACTCTGGAAAAGTGAAATCTGGGAGAACGGAGGCAGGGGGGATGGGAGAGAACTTGCAGTGGACATGTCGTGCTTCGTATTGTCCCCCCCTCCCCCTTTCTCCTGTTTGTTTTGCTGATGTGAATTTATCCTCGACTCCAGAATACGCTGATTAGTAGCTCACTACCGTGTTGTATTTGCTCCGCGCAAAAAACCGTTCACCTTGAGTCTTAGCTTTAAAGTGCTCGTTCTCGCTGGCCTGAACCAGGGAACCCTTCTTGCGCTTTTTCTTGGGAGAAGGGTTTTCTCGGGCGCTGCCCATTCTTTCTCTGTGCTTTCTCTTGCGAGATGCCTAGTCGCCTACGACTGCGCTCCCCCCTCCCCCCCCCCCCCCCCCGCTTTCAGCACCCTTTACATGCTGAACACACTCAGAAGTGCAAGCGAGTGTTAGGCTGGAAGCGAGCTGGAGAGAAACAAAGCCACCGTGAGTTATGTGCGGTTTCTGCCCTGGATATCCACTGCTTGCGGCTGAACTTGTGGCTGGCTAGCAAGAACTAGCAAGGCTGGGAATTCATGCTGGTATGCAGACTTCTGTGATGGACAAGTTTGGTCGGATTTGCGAAGTTTTGCAGGAGTTGTTTGTCTTGTCCATCTAGACGCTGGCAGTTGCAGGCTCTTGCCATTATCTCTGCCGTGTCCTGTCAGTGCTTACAGGATGACACGTCTCTTGTAGCCTTGTTTGGACTTGTCAGTGTCGGCTTGGCTTCTGCTCTTTCTTGAGCCCTTTTGATTTTTTAGACAGCTGCCTTCTGCAGGGTGCTTTACCCTGAAGAGAGTCATCCAAAGGGCTTTGTGTATTTCCCCTCTCCCAACCCCAGGGCTTTGCTACCTCCATGCAAAGTGGCATCTCCTGGCTTTTGAAACCTCCATGGATTGATTCAGATCCTACAAGATTGGGTCTGTTGGCCCGGTCTGGCTGCAGGTAGAGGGTCCCCCTTTCTTCAACAACTGGGATGTAATGATTTAAATTCTGCATATGTTCAGGTTGTGGTGTGGCATCAGTGTTTGAAAAGAGAGCTCAGAGGCCATGAGGTCTGTAGTGAAGACATAGTAGTGTTTTTTATTGCACAGTTAAGTTCTGAGAAGAAGACTTTGTTGCTTTTGTTGCTACTTGTTTATTTCCCTTTTCCTATGCACAGTGATTTTGGTGGACTCCTCCATCTGGTGATTGGATAAATGATGAAATGCTGTCCCTTAAGGAAAGAAAGCTGAACTAATCAGCCTTGTTTCAAAATGGAATTCTTTCAGGATTTATCCTCTACAATTAGCAGTTCGTTTACAGGCAATTTGTTGTTAGTAGTTTTATAGGATTTTTTAAATAAAAAAATCACATAACCTAGCTGTCAGTCTTAGGGCACATCCTGCTCAAATATTTCTGACAAATTAGGCCTTGCTCCCTCCAGAGCTATGAACCTCAACTCCCAGAATTTCCAGCAATGACCCTGCTGATTGTGGGATTCTGGGAGCTGAAGTTCATGCATCTGTAATACATTAACATTGGGGAAAGCTGGATTAGCCAGTTTTAAAAGGAGAAGGAAAACAAAGAAAACCAAGAAGTGTTTCCTGCATTGAATATATCTATATCTAGGTAGGCCTCCAGATTTAGTTGCTAAAGCAATCATTTTTTTCTGAAATCATAATGTTTTGGTTGTCCTAGAACTGAAAAGTTGATGGTCCATTTCACTGTTCTGAAGCAGAATCTTTCACAACTCACCCTCAGCAACACTGTACATTAGCCTATATCTGGTTTATAATCTGGAATAATCAGAGTGCAGGTGAGTTAAGAAAGAAGTCTGCCCTTTTGTTTCTCTACACTGAGTGCAAACCCTTTACCTGTATAAGGACCCTGGTAGGGTTGGTGGTTTGTTCCTTCTCTCCTGGATTCCAATTCAGAGTTGAAATTAACAATATATTTCTTGCCTGTGCAAATTCCATCTGTACATGTCTTGTGCTCTATGTGTGGGGCAAACTCCACTTAGGACTGCAGTGGGGACACAAGACTAGAACTCCTGCCTCCCATGCTGGAGTCCCACACCATATTGCATCCCAAAAGGTGATTACTTCTTTAAAAAAACCCCATGAAATTCAGGGCAAATGAAGTGATTGATATTTTGTGTAGTTTGTCTTTTAAGATATACAACATAGTGATGTTTTCTGTACTTAGATTTGTTGAACAGCTTTAATTTTCTCTTCTTGCCACTTTGTTGCAATTGTTTGAAGGTTTGAAATATGACATGTGTATGTAAGTAATTTGTTTTAATGCCTTGAGTAGTGATTTATTCTTTTTGTTTCTATTCTGGTTCTTCTCTAAAGATCTCAAGGTGGAAGGATCAGAACCCCAGTTTCCAAATACCTCAAGATTTCAACACCATCCTTGTAGTAGATCTCTTAGAGGATGAGAGATGGTTACTGAATAGGGTTAGGGTGAGAATTTGAACGTTGTCAGCTATAGTAAGATACTGTAGTCAGTATACAATATGTCTCGACATGATACAGTGTCCTTGCAGGCATGAAATTCAGTTTTGAAACGTGAATGAATGGTATTGGGGCTTGCCTTTGAAAACAACATTCTGGTAGGTCCTTGTTTGAAATTTTTAAGCTGCTGTGTCAGGAAGATGCAAAGGGGCTTTTCTGAAGTCTGTCTTCCAGCCTTAGTCTAGTACTCATAATTCCTGACCAGCGTGGTTAAGGATGGCTGCTGGGGAAGACTGCTTTAACTTGCAATATTCTCTTCTTACATTCTAAACTACATATAATCAGCATGTGGATATGGTATCAATTCCATGAACATCCTTGACCTCCACCTTGACTCTGGATCAACACATCTACAGGTCTAGGATGGTGATGAAGTTAGGAATTTAGACCTAGACTAATGATATTTTTGGAACCTGTCCTTAAAGTCCAAGTGATCATGGTCCAAATTAAAGATATGACCTATGAGTAAATCAGTCCATCTTCTGTGGACCATACTGTAAGAGTTAAGATGAGATGGTAAACAGTAGAACTAATAAAACTATTCATGTGAAATAAGCTCTCATTAAGTCATATGTATAAATAGATTTGCCTAAGTAAGTACAACATTGCTAGAATATGTTAAATTTATTTAGTCTTGGTTATAATCTTGGCCTTTGTATGTTGGGAAAATATTTAGAGAGGAGGATTTTTGTCATTTTGGTAGTCCTGGGAAGATACTTAAAATTCTTAGTAATCAGCATCAATTTTTTAGAGATCCGAGACTATTTTTGAGAACACTATCCTAGATCGTTAACTAAACGGTCTTACTTGAATATTGTATATAGTAATGAAGATTTGGTTCATCAGGCATCTAGTATTTCTGGAATTCAGTTGTTTCCCAAAGCAACAAACTATGATTGCTTTGGTTTGGTTGTTTAGTGTAATAAAATCATTTATTAAATAAGGGATGACAATCCTTTATTTAATAAATGAACCATCTTCTCCTTTCTAGCAATTTTAGGGAGAAGCATAAAGACAATAGTGCTGCAGTTTGGATGCAATTACTGCTATAATTCAGTAATCAAGAATGGTTTTTCTAAGGAATCACTTGGAGAAACAAGCAAGATATAGCGAACCAGTGATTTAACTTGGATTCCTGAAAGCAGAGGGTTTCATTTAACAAGCTTTACAGGGGGGCTTATTTTACAAGCTTTATTTTGGGGGCTACTTTTTTGCCTTTATAGTTTGGACTGATGTTATTTACAAAGTCTCATAATTAAGAACTGCTCTAAAGTACTTTTTTACCGATCTAAAGTAGCATGTTTTTCCTTGGATTTTAATGAATGCCACCTCTCATTGACTTGTAGAAGGTAGAGATCTCCCCCTTTATTAGGTGCAAAGGGTTATTCATTAAAGAAACCTGTGTGGTACTTGCCCTTTTAGATTCACAAGTAATCATGAGATAGAAGCCACTCCATATTTAATTACTTTCTCTGTTATTAATAATGAAATATGAGATAATAGGATGTGGAAATTGATGTATTGGGGATTCACCTCCTGATTGCCCCACCCCCACCCCTCGTTTTTCTTGGGAGATAATATTTATTTAGAAGTCTTATATGATTGATTGACTCTGTACCATCAAGTTGTTTTCAACTCCTAGCGACCCTATAGATAAATGTGTCTTATACAGCCTTACGTAGCCACCCATCTGGTGCACGGTAACTCTGGGTGGCTTGTAAACAAGGCAATACGCACAGAGAGGATTGATAACTAGTGGATGTCAATACCTCCTGTGTGCTACAGGCCTAAATGAAAAAGTACCTGCTCCTATGGATAGCTGATAACTTAATGAAAAAGGGATTTGCCTCCTTTTATTGTCTGAGAAAATAATACAACATTTATTTCTTATTCAGGATCCAGTCAGGAATGGAGACTCCATTGGATGTGTTGTCAAGAGCAGCATCACTTGTGCATGCCGATGATGAAAAACGTAAGTTAGAAACTTTCATTCTGCGCCCAGGTAGACTAAACCCTGTACCAACTGTGCTGAGCTGTATTATGCATGTATTTAGAATTTTTCCCCTTTTAGTATATTTTTAAATGTTTGTACCTTGCTGACAGATTGTATCTAAATATTGTATTGTATTGTATTGCATTGCTGACAGGTTGTATCTAAATATTATAAATCAGTCAGTCAATCAATGTGGTTTTAAAAGTTGAATTAAATGAAACAAAATTTCCCAGCTGGAATAGAAATTAACATTTTGGTTGGTGTTTGGCTGTTTAGTTTGATTTTTTTTTTTCTAGTAAGGTAGTGTAAGGTATTTTCTGCATGGAGTGGATGCAGTTCCATATCGTCATTTCTTTCAGTTAGTAGAAAGCTTCTAATCTGATAACTGGTATGTTCAATATGAGTTCTAAAGTTCTCTATACATAAAGATACATCCATTTTGGAAATAGGGGAGGGCTGAATCATGTACAACCTGACCAGGTTCAACCTGACCAGGTTCCTAGCTGTCCTCTAATTCCCAGCCTTTGTTCTTCAGATTCCAGCTGTAGCCATTGCCTCTAGAGTAAGAAACTAAAAGACGAGTGCAAGCTTTTCTTTGCCTGTTTTAGTGAAAAACCACCCTCTGGTTTTTGATACATATGAAAGTCATGCAGAACTATTGCAAAAAGAAGCACCCTCTCTTCAATAAAAAGGTATTGGTGTATAGGACAGTAACATCTGGCTCATAGATTATGAATAACTGATTAGAGGCCTGCTGGACAGAGAGCATATAAATTGCCCTGTAGAGTAGCTGCCTTGTTTTCCTAAGAAGTCATACAGATGTATTAAAAAAGAGCAGTAGTTGAGTTGCTGTTGTTAAGAAAGAATGGTAGTAAAGGAGGAAAGATGTATCTGAACAATAGGGACAGTGACAAGTAAAATTACATATTTTGGACCGTGTTTAGCCTTTTTCAAAATATAGACCAATGTTTTAAAACTCATTTCTGTAGAGCATCACTTCTGAAGCCAGTTCTCTGTGTTTTATTACAATGTTATTAAACAGTTAAAAGCTAATGTAAATCTGTATTGCACAAAAGCACATCAACTTCTAGGAAGGCTCTTCGAATTTGGGATGCAAACAATATGACTGAAGTTTTTTAGGCAAAAAGGGTTAAATTATTTTCTATTTCATGTGGCATATCTATGAGAAATTGAATCGTGTAGCATTTTTACACCACTAGCAGTAAGTATATTGTACTGTTAAAAATTCCAGTAGCATAGTATAAAAATGACTGAAAGGCAGGCATTCTTCTCCACGAAACATTGTGTGGAAATGCCAACTTGTTCATTTAGTATAGTCAGAACAGAAACCCTTGGGCTTTGGGGGGTGGGTGGGGACAGTGTCCTTATTGTCAGTCGAACCACTTGCCAAGGTCTTTCAAAACAAGACAGAAATGAAACATGGAACGCCATGCTGATTCCTTTATGAGGAATCATACCCAGTGATTATGCTAATGGGCATCAAGCTTAAGAGCAGCAGCAATAATAAAAAAACCAAGGCTTTAAAACAGACAGTTGGTCCATTTTCCAGTCTATTTAACAGCATGAAAATGTGACTGTGTCTGTAACGTTTCTCATAGCCAAATAAAAACTGCTGCTAGTTTTTGGAAAAAGACTATAGTTGAGTAAGAATTCAGGTAAGTAAGTATTTTGGTGAACCTTCTGGGAACATTTAACTTTCTGGCTTAAAAAAAATGAAATTAATGGTAGAGAAAGTAACATTGCTATGTAATGAAATATTTTCATAATAAAACAAATAGGGATAAAAAATTGGTCACAGTAATATCACCAAATAGAAGTAAGGGCCCTATCATTTCACTGACAGCAGAGAATTGTGATGTCAAAGTTGTGAATCTCAGTTTATCAGAGTGTCAATGTAAAGAATTTGCAAATTGGGTGTGGGCAATCACTGTACTGATGTGGGGATGCCTCTTTCATCAGTTTCTCATAAAATCTTTAACCAGAACTTCTTTTCCCCATGAGGCATGTTTTGGTTATTTCTTCAGTACAGTCATAATATTTGAATCTTAAATGATTACAGAATTGGCCTGGGAGTAATAGCTTAGAACTGAATCTGCTTTGCTAGGGATTTGGTGAATTCTCCATCAGTACAATGCTTGCCCACACCCAATCTTCAGATTCTTTACACTGACAAACTGAGATTGTCCCTAGATAGTGACTGCTGATCATTTTTTAAAAAAAGAATGTTACTGGGAGACAAGTCAAACCTGTTAAGATGTCACATGAGGTCTCATGACTTTTGGGCATTGTATGTTGAAAATGTGTATTTGTTTATATTTTTAGAGCCCACAATATACAGAACTATTTACCCCCTAAAAAGTTATTAGCTCCTATTCTGTTAGTGCAGTAATACTTGAACCAAAACCAGATACTTCTTTGAAGCTGAAAAATTGGGAGTTTAGAAGTAACAAGGTATACCTAAAAAGATTTTGGAATAAATAAGGTTCTTCTGTTTTCTCTATTTTTATGTTCTGCTCATTTTAAATGGTTGAGAATGATGTTGAGTCAACTTTATTAGTATAGCTTGTGATGGCAGGGTTTTTTATTGCACAATATGAAAGTTGTAAAACCAGTTATGGTGGAATTATGAATAAACTTTGTTGTGTTTGACATCTAGTAAGACTGCTGCTCTATACACATCTGTACATAGAGTTACTTGATTTAATATAAGGCATTTGAAATGTCAAAGTAATAACTCTACTGCAATGTTCACACTGTTCTCATTAGATTTAGTTTCATGATTCCTGAGAGAGAAAGATCTATGCAGATCAAAATAATTATGCCAGCTCACAGAGACTGTGTGTCGATTGAATCATAAATATGTTAGTTTATAATTGATTGCCAAGTGAAAGAAAACAAACCATGAACTTCAACAGAAGATGTCTTCATATCTGCTGACATAGCTGCTGGTGTGTAATGTGGCAGTCGTTCAATTTAACCATCAGCATATTATTTTAGTCTTTTGATATTTCTTCCTCCTTTAAAATATATCCCAAACTGCACTTGTTAAAGTCACTGTACTGTATTGACATTAACAAATAAGGCTATCCTATTCATTTGTTTGCTCTTTTCCTTCATTGTTATGACTTGATCATTAAGTAAATTTGGTTGGTAGGCATGGTTTGATAACGGAGTGTTTTCCTTATCGTGACTTAAACTAGAATTAGTTAAGGCACTTGCCATCACATCTGATGTAATTATGGAAGGGTCTTGTAACAGGAGCATAAAGAAAGAACAATGTAAACTGTCACTACAAGGTTTAAGACTTAACCAAGATGTATCTCAGGGGTAAAATTTGTTTAAGAAAATGGCAAAAACTTTTAAACATAATGATGTTGGAATTCTTTTAAAAAATGGGTTAAACTGGGTTACCCTTCTCCAGTGAGCAAGTATGTATATCTATGTATTGGATTGTCACTTTCCAGCCTCACCCAACATGAACTACAGATCATATATACAGCAACAGGCTTCATGACAGTGAGAAATATGACTGAGTTTCTCATATTCTTAACTAAATTAAGGGCTAATCCCATCATAATATATTTATTTATATATTTATTTAATTAAATTTGCATGACCGCCCATCTCACAAAAAAGTGACTCTGGGCAGCATACAACACTTAATGAATGTTTTTTATATATTTGTTAAAATATGTATTAAAATTTTAATTTTAATATTGTGAATAAATATTGATTAAAATATTAAAATTATATATATAATTATTAAAAACTATAAAAAGCACAAGAGGAAGAGAGGATGATGTTAGCCGCTCTAAGGGAGCCATAGCAAGGTCTCCCCGGTCCCCTGGGACTCCCAGGCCTGATGGCCTAGCCAGGAGAGACTTGTGGAATGTTAAGAGGGATGGGGCTAACCTCACTTCTGGGGGAGTAGGTTCCATAAGGTGGGTGCCATGGCAGAGAAGGCCTGCCTCCTGGGACCTGCCTAATGTAGTTCCCTGATAGGCAGGACCTGCAGAATGCCTTCTCTGCCAGATCTGATGGGACTAAGGTTTCAGGATAGTGGCTGCATTTGGATATAACCTTTATTCAGTCTTGTTTATTACAACAGCTTTATAAGTTAGCTCCAAAGTTATCTTTTTGTTTTAATTCTCTGTTGGGTTGGGAAGGAATCATGTGACCAAGGAAATTACCCTACTGCATATTTGCCCTGGATTCAAAGCACATTACTTGAAAATAATCTTCCTTGCTACATTGTCAGAGAGTACAAGTTAACAAGTCAGAGCTTTGTTATCCAATGCAATGTAATAATTCTCTTGGTTACTCACATTCGTCGTGCATAAAGAATTTACCAGCCCTTGGGGTTTTAATAAATTCATGTACTAGTGATCTGTCCTAGGATAGCATGCACAACAGAGTTGACAAGCACTGATCACTGCAAAATCACTGCAAAAGGTTTATGAATATTAGAATCCAGAGGGATTAGCCAGAACTATATGAATTAATGTTCTAATTCCTGAATTGCATTTCTTATTAGGAGATTGTAACCAACTCTAAATGTTTCCTGAAGTGTCTAATAAATGCTGTATTAATATAGATTTCATCTATTCCTTTCAGTTGAATGAATGAAAATTAAGTAATGGGCTCAGAAACACCCAATATGGTATCCCAGGCACTTAATATGAATGGAGTTTCAGAAGTTCCAATAGCATCAAGACGGAAAAGGCTTAAATACTAAATATTAAAGTTGGACAAAATGCGAAGAAGCACTTTCTTCCAAAGTTTTAAAATCTGCTTCTGGATAAGTAAAATTATACAATGTGATAATATTATAAGAAGACTATTTTGTCTCCCCAAAATATTTATGAACTGTTTTTATCCTGGCTTTTTCCCCAATATAAGCTTCTCATGAGAGAAAAGGTTAAAATAATATCTACAACTTAATATTATCCTTATGTATTTTGCAGCATTTTTGATCCATATGATAAAATAGATACTCAAAAACAAAAAATTCTAGACGTTTCAGTGGAGTTAAATAGTACATTTCAAGTTGAACACACAGAAGAACTGGGTTCTGAAACTTTTATTTCCAACTGGTAACTGAAACCAAAATGCACATCTAATTGCAAGCTTTAAAATGGGGGAAATTAAACTGACATCTATTCGCGGGCAATTGCTTAGTTATTGAAACCAATAATTTCAGGATATTTATTGGAAATCTTAGTGTCAACAATAAATTTGAAATAGTTTATGTATTTGCTTGAGATAACATGACAGGAAAAACATAGAACAACTTTGTAGTTAAACTAAACTTATTTTCCCTAAACACAACTCAAAGTTGAAGCCAATGCATGGATTAATATCTTCAGATTTTGGTTAGCTTGTTACTCTTTCTGTCAGCTTAACTTCATATGTGTTAGGTGATCCCTTTATCTCAAAATGGCAAAAAAGTTTGGAGGAGAAGCTGTACCACTAGGGCTTCTTTCCCCATGCACTAATATTAGCGGAGTATGACTTGGCCAGGAAGAACTTCAAACAATACACATTTGATATGGAGCATCAAAATGAGCATACACTCATTCCTACTGATGTCTTTTCAGGCAACCAAGTTACTAGTCATAAGCTTGCTAGATATCTAAATATGGTCACCATACCTTAATTCCAAAGAGTTCTGACACTTGCACACTGTAATGCTTTGCAAATTGTTCTTCTGGAAGGGAGATTCTAGTAAATCCCCTATATTGAATGCTTTTCTCATTGTAAGTCAAAAGCCATTGAAACAACAGCCCGTGTGGTTCTTTACAGTCAATCCTATCAAGATCTGCAAAAGAAATTTATCACACGTTCATTAATTCAATAACCAGGCTATACTGACTCTTTCTATCTCATATCTTTTTGCTGATCAGCATGATGCACTCTCTTAGAATGATGCTATTTTGTTTAATAGCCAGCAAGATTCTACAGGACCTCACTAGGAACAGTTTAACTTGATTAAACCTGCTTCAAGTCTAGTAATAATGACAACTCTTAATTCCTGTTTATCTGTTTCTAGCTTTATTTCTGTTGGTCTCTTCACTGAAGCCTTAGTGCTAACAGCCTTAGTGTTCAAAGTGATTTACCTGAATTAATAAAGTTTCACCCATATATTCCATTTATCTTTTTTATTCTATTCTCTTGTATTTATCTTATATAATCTTTTATTTTTGTCCTATGGTAAATGCTGGTCAATGACTGAAATAAATATTTAAACAAAATCTAAACAATTGCAAATTATACCCATTATTTATGGTCCTAGTTTCTGTGGTAGTGGAAAATACGTGAAAACTGATCATCTTCCCTTTGACACCTTTTTATGTATCTGAACACTTTCCAGATTGAACATCCTAAGTTCCTTCAGCCTGTCCTGGTAATTCTTGTCCTCAAGTTCTTGTATCATGCTTGTTCCCCCCCACCCCCACCCGATCCTAACTTATCAATATCCATCAGAAAATGCAGTGCCCAGAAGTGTATATAGTACTCCAGATGAGGTCTCATCACTGCAAAGTAGAGGGGAAAAAACCTTAATGTCTCTTTGATAGAAGACTTCTGTCATACCCCAGAATTGTGTTAGCCTTTCTGGCAACTGTCTCACAGTGCTGTCACGTGTTCAGCTTTTTTTCAATGATCATAGTCAAGTCCTCCTTCAGGGTGGTTCTTCCAAGCCATGAATCCCTCATCTTGTATATGTGCCCTATATTTTTTTCCATAAATGTAATACCTTAAATGTAATTCTTTAACCTATAAAGTCCTTTATTGCTTGGTGCCTAGGTACCTGCAGGGCCTCATTTCTTCACATTGGCCTTTCCACTTCAGTCCTGCTGGGAGAAGCAGCTGGTTGTCCTCCCATTTCCAGGGGGCCAGGGGGACTGAAGCCCGGAAGTACTGTCTTTTGGTGATGGGCCAGCCCTCTGAAATGATCTCCTGTTTGAGATTTGTCTGTCTCCAACATTGTCTGCTTTCTGCAAGAAACCAAAGATAACCGTTCTGGAGGGCTTTTGGGGCCATACACTGTGTTTGGCTTTTATTTGTTCTATGTTTTTTATTTCATTTCTTCCAAGAGTCCTCTGTTTGGGTTGGAATGTAAATTTGATTAATAAATAAAATAAATTTCTTCCTGTTGAAGGCCCTCTTGTTCCTCTCAGCCTAGTCTTCCAACTGTTCAAATTGATTGCAATCTCTGGGTGTTAGCTAGTGCTACAAATATTAATGAAAAGACATTGGAGATCTATGTTTGTCTTCTTAAAGTCATTTTTTACAAAAAAAGAAAAAAGAAAAAGAGGAATGGTGGTAGAATTGATGATGTAGAAGATAGGCTCTTAAAATGATTTCAATGTCCAGATCCTCAGTAAATCTCCATGTTTGAGACTGGTTTGATCTTTTAATCACAGATATATTTTTCCAAATGAAACAATGCTGAAGACCAGAACACCATGATGGAAGCAGCCATTTTGCTGCACACTGACCCTGTGTATTTGAAATAGAGGAAGTGGAATGAAGAGAAATATTCAAGATTAAGAGCAGATGTACCTCTTCATGAACTGACATAAGTCAGCAATAGAAAAGAGGAGGAAGAATGATTGTAGTAGAATGTTTACTTCTTAAGCTGTTTTTTTTAAACAAGGGATTAAATTCAGCAAATATCCACAGTTGCTCATATAAATCAAAAGTGGAGGCTAACAGATTTCATCTTGATCCTAACCATATATATTACAGGGATCTATCTTATAAAAAGCTAACCTGCAAGGTTTAGCCCCAAAAGTGAACTGAAAACACAAGTAAAGCAATTGATAGCAGGCAAACCAAGTCTTCCCTTTCTGGGGTGTCACCATCAGCCTATTAAAAACTTACTTTCCAGGCTGTCCAACAGCATATTTTAAAATGAATATCACTGAAATATATTCCAGATTCAGCAACAGAACAAACAAGCTTGTCAGTAACAAATTGCATATGGAAGGAATAAAGAATTAGGATCTATCACTGGAAGCTCTCTAAGGTTCCCCTAAAGACTGGGCCATAAATATTTAAGGATATTCAAATAAATCGTGGCTTGCAATCTATTATACATAAGTTATATTTGGCTTCTGCTTTGAAAGTAACCTTTTCAGTTCAGATACAAAGTATCAGTAGGGACCCTTATGAAACAAAGCCTAGATTAATACAATTGGAGAGCTTTTAACAAACAGAAGTCTCTGTATAGGATTACTTTGAATATAATACATACATTTTCCTTTATGCAGGAAAAAAATACATCTGGCTGCCTATAACTGCTCATTTAATTTGAACGTAATTGCAAAAATTCCATGATTTGTTAAAGCAGATTGATGTTTTAATAGATTTAGTGTCAATTTAACAACTGTTTAACAACAGATTCTTAATCAGGTCCTTATAAATTAGGAAGAAAGGTTCCTTCCAGCCCCATTAAAAAGCACAAGTTGTGGCTTGGTGTATATACTTTTATACTTCACTGGGTATAAAACTTGGAGCAAACACTATTGCACTGTCAGCTCCTGTTGTTTTTATGTTAAAGTGCTTGTACTTTGCAAGCTCTCTTGATTGGTGAGCAGCTGCCTTGCTCTCGGAAGCTGAACAATACCACTGTGAGCCCATACGCTTTGTTTATGCTCAGTTTTCTGACAGCAGCAATAAAGCTGAGGTCGGATGAGCCTTCATAAGTCTCTGTTTGTCTTCAGATAAGCCTGCATCCTGCTCAGTTTGCAAGGACAATGGAATTTCCCTGCACTTTGCATGTCATGTTCCTTTAGTTTTGAATGAGTTCATAAAAGTCTGAGCTAATACTTTTGAGAGTCAGAAGGGGTAAGCAGAATGTGGGAAGAACACTTTTACAAAACCTGTTTCGCTGTAAACTTGCAAAGGTATTGTTACTTCCAAGACAGACTAAGCATCTCACAGTAATGTGAAGTTTAGTAATCTGACAGGACAGGAATAAAGTTATTTATATAGGCACAATGAATATATTTTCCTCTTTCACACTTTTCAGGTTTTAACTCTATATGTAGCAGCTGAGACTACTCCCAAACTTTTCTGTTAGCTGTTCTTCTGTATGTATAAGGAAATAGCTTGGTTGGGGTAAAAGGTGCTCAAGATCGTGATGTTCCACATTTCCCTCTGGATCTTAGATTGATGGTTTTCATATTAAGATATTAGTGAAACCGTCATGTGAACTTAGAGCTTCCTCTAAGTTAATTCAAATATAGCTTCAGTTCATTATTAAAATGTTACGTGGAGAAGGGAATTTTAATTTAAGGGAATTTGTTTTGGAACAGAAAGAGCTGTATGAAATTTGGATTGTTGTTTATTTGTTTAGTCGCTTCCGACTCTTCGTGACTTCATGGACCAGCCCACGCCAGAGCTTCCTGTCGCACCCCCAGCTCCCCCAGGGACAAGTCCATCACCTCTAGAATATCATCCATCCACCTTGCCCTTGGTCGGCCCCTCTTCCTTTTGCCTTCCACTCTCCCTAGCATCAGCATCTTCTCCAGGGTGTCCTGTCTTCTCATTATGTGGCCAAAGTATTTCAGTTTTGCCTTGAATATCATTCCCTCAAGTGAGCAGTCTGGCTTTATTTCCTGGAGGATGGACTGGTTTGATCTTCTTGCAGTCCAAGGCACTCTCAGAATTTTCCTCCAACACCACAGTTCAAAAGCATCGATCTTCCTTCTCTCAGCCTTCCTTATGGTCCAGCTCTCACAGCCATATGTTACTACGGAGAATACCATTGCTTTAACTATACGGACCTTATGACATTTGGATTCTGTTTTCTAATTGTTATACACAACAGGAACTGGGTAACAAAATATATTTTAAATACATGTTGTAATTCCTGTATATTAAATTCTTCTCAGTACCAGGAATGGAAACCAAATATAGCTTCCTTCCAGTCAATTACTGCAGTTGCTTTGACTGGGTCTTTTGTCCATTTGTTTTTTGTCACCTGTTGCTGCTTGTCACATGCTAAGCTGGTAAGATCTTTAGAGCAGGAATGGAGTTTTGATTTAATTGCACACACAGTACCCAAGCAAGAAGGCAAACTTATACCGCCCACAGTCCCTCTGGTGGGAGGAGATGGGCGGTGACAAATTTGATAGATAAACAAATAAACAAGTAAATGTAGATATGTGCACAGTTCAGCAAATCCTACTAGTGCATGTGCTTTTGACAATACTGCCTATGCATAAACATTTTGCTTGAATTCCTAGGTATTAATGTCTGTGCTATCCTTGATCCAGGTTTTCAGATACAGCATACTTAGGTTTTCAATAGGTACTCAAGGAAAAATAATGCTGTCATAATAAGAAATCAAGCCTAGTATTTGTAGCATGCTTTATTAAAAGAACTCCCCCCCCTTTGTAGTTTTACTATAAACTAGTAGGTTTAAGAGTCGGACACGACTGGACTTAATGTCAAGGGAAACCTTTACCTTTACCTAGTAGGTTTAAGAAATGCACTGAGGAAGAAAGGAAGAAGCATCTGTGCAGATTCCTTGATGCAGCTTCTGACAATTAGAAGCTCTCTTTCTTGCTTTCCCAAGAAATGGATTAATAAGCTTGGCCTCTGGTTTTGCATTTCAAAGAGCCAAGCTATAGGTTATTTTAGAAGACTGAGGTATCTTTCCAAGATGATTGTGCTGAACAACTGGCTGCAGGTAAGAGATTGCTGAAGGACCGAGAATACCTTGGCTTTGTATGTGAGTTTGCAATCTTATAAGACAAAGTGATGGAAACAAATAGCACTATATTTGCCATTTTTTGGTGAGGCTGGGAATGGTTTTAATGTTTCTGCCACTGGTTAGAAATGTTCTACATGTTGTGAATAAAAAATGGTGCCTTATTTTTCATAACTTTTTAATCAGCTGTACAGGTAGTCCTCATTTAGGGATTTCCTGGTTTAGCAACTGTTTGCAGTTATGATGGTGATGAAAATGTAACTTTATGATCAGTCCTGGCATTTATGATCTTCGCAGTCACTTAGCGACTGCTTCGCTTAACAACCAAGTTGCTGGTCCCAATTGTGGTCACTAAATGAGGACTAACTGTAATTAGATTTTGATTATAGCTGAATGATGTATAAATGATTTATAGCCTTAATTCAAACTGTGGCTAGTGCGATGATCTGAAATAGCTAAATGAGAACAAAAGAGATTGTGATTCCTCTAAGCCAGGGTTTAACTATGATTTATTGAAGAAACCAAAATTGAAACATTTGCCACAACTCTGTAAGCTAAAAACTGGTTTACATAACAGTTGTGCTACTAAAGGTACTACTAAAGGTATACTACAGATGTACTACATAAAGTATAAAGTTGCTAACTTTAGTGTCACTGTGCCATTCCCCCCGTTTCAAAATCTCTCTAGAGTTTTATTCAATATTAGTAATGTATTTATAACATGTATCAACTGCTTCAGTCTGAAAAGACTCTAAGCACTGTATAATTGAGCAACAGTAACAATATACTAGTGCAGTAACAAATATTGTAAGTGAATTTATATATTATAAACATTAAACTTAACCATCAGAGTTGTGGTTGACAACATAGTGAGTCTAGGCTTCTGGAACAGCCGGTTTTTTTTACAAGCCTTTGGAAAAGAGCCAACCCTGCTTTTTCAATGTCCACTTTTGTGACCCGGTAGATGGGGGACCTTCAGCTGGTATTCTCTAATCACTCAAACTGGGAGGGGCAGCACAATCTATCAGGGAAAGGCAGTCTTGAAGATACCCAGGCCCTGAATCCTATAGCTCCTAGGATTGTACTTGTAAATACACCACCAGCCAATGTACCTCCCATAGCAGCGGTGGGGTTATATGTCAGTAATGAAACTCCCCATTTGCACAAGAGCTTCTGCATTTTGTACCAGTTGAGGTTTCTAGATGGTCTTCAAGGGCAACCCCATGTAAAGTAAATTGCAGTTATCTAGTAATATAGTCACTGACCATAATAAATTAACTGTTTTATGGTTTACACTACAAGCTTAGCTAATCCCAAAGGACTATATTTTGTGAATCCAAGTGATGCATGGCTGCTTACAGCTGTCCTGTCTGCTCTATTCCCAATCCAAAAAGCATTCACAAAGGAATTGCTGTTAGCAGGAATGGAGAGGGAAAAGGGGTTCTGGATGGAGTTAATAAAACATGCAAAGTCAGGCTTTTGCTAAAATATTTCTTACCGTCTCTGATGGTGGGTTAGATGAGAATTCTGATTTACTGATTTTTCTTTTGCATGCTTTTAATGATCTGAACATGTGAATCATTTGGTTTATATAGAGTTTTGTTACTTATGAACAAAAGTAGAATGCACATATTTATTCTGCCCCATTTCTGTGCTAGGAAAATATATAGTACATTTTTATAAACTTAGCTGAAGGGCGTAATAGTTTGAACTAAATAATTAGTCTGATTATGGTATGCATTTTTTAAAACTGAATACAGTTTACTGAATAAGGTTTAACCAGTAAGACTAGAAATACTGTTGATTTGTGTAAGTATAACTCTGTCATATTGGTCCTGACTACAGTAAATCATATAAATGAAAATAGATCCACGCCTATATTTATTTAAGAATAAATATCAAAACAAGGAATGGGTATTTGCTAATAACCCAGTAATAGTCTTTATGCATTCATGTTTGCTTAACAGTGGAACAAAGTTCAACAAATATATTCATCCATCAAAATCCTCATGCCGTTGTAAAGACTATTATCTCCCAAATTTTTGTGAATTTGCCATTGTTGTAGTTTTTATTGCACAGACTAAGATGGGTCTTTCTTCCTTTAGCATCAGCTGTCATTCCCTTCTGAAATAGAGAAAAAGACAATGACAGTTCCTTTTCCCTTCCTTGGAAGTGTGGAAGCCTTTTCAAAACTCCTCCACAGTTTTAGTATGATCTTTCCATTTGTTTTGGAGGAGATTGCACCCTGCTCCCCAACCACAGACTGTTGATAAGCCTTCATTTCGTTCCTGCCTTCAAAGTAAAGCTGCTTCAGTTTCTTGTAGCGAGTGGTTCCCACTGTTCTGTCCTATCAGTGAGAGACCAAGTCTGATATGATAGCAAAACCCCCTGTGAGTTCCAGGAGTCGAGCCTGACTCCTGTGACTACCTACCTGGATGGGTCCAAATAATCTTCTTGGCCACAGTCTGGAAGTTGGTTGCCACAACTGCCTTCTGGGATGTTTCTTCAACTTCCTGATTTGGCCTCTAGTTCTGGGATTTCATGGTGGCCTCCCCTCTGTCCTTGCTATGTCTGTCCCTTCTGAGCAATTTTTAAGTTTAGCTGGGCACTGTGATCTGTACTAAGGGGAACCTCCCCCCATCCCCATCTGTCTTGCCCAACCATTTTTCTCTTCCTAGCGGTAAGACGATCATGACTGTTTTCAGGGACAAGAACAAATTACATTTTACTCAGTTTTGGTTGTTTAATCTGACTGGTTTTGATGGATAGTTGCCCTTCAATGGACAATAGTACACCTAGGCAAGAAAAACTCTGGGGGAAAACTTAAGAGTTTACCTTTATTGCTCCAAGGTAAAGACTGTAGTCTTTGTCAGAGATCTGAAAAAATTGAACCCATGCTTGTTGAATTATGGCACAATAGAATCAGTGAACTGCTTTAAATATCTGGGCAGGGCTGTCTGCAGAGTATGGTCAAAAGCATGTGCGACACATAAAAAAACAGGCAGAGCTTTGATTGCACTAGTGTGGCTGCTGTCTTCTCTTGTTTGACCACATCCTTCAGACACTTGTGTATCTAGGTATACGCTTCTCTCGAACAATGATTTGGAACTTGCACAAAGCAAAGGCTAAGCTTACAGTAGTGAGAACTATGAAATCCAGTTGCACCTTTTTAAAGAGTGTCACCTTGTTTCCCCACAATAAAGATTTTCAGTGGGAATTTATTTCCCAATTGCTGTGTGGGGTGAAAATATGGGTAATGGGAAAACCAGACAACTTGTAAGTGATAAAGAATAGATAGAGGTCCCCTGGCTCTGCTACCAAGACCCCCTTTTCCCTGCCTTGCAAAGAACCGAAGTGCTACCCTTGTGGGTTCACAAAACCCCATGGCCTTGGGCTTGCTGAAAACCAGGTTTTATGACCTTCCTGAAGGACAGTAAGGTCGGGGCCATGCAGATCTCAGGGACGGTGCTGTTCCATAGGGCAGCAGCAGTAACAGGAAAATGTTAGCCACACTTTAAAAGCAATTACAGGTAGCTCTTGCTTAATGACCATTCATTTAGCGATGGTTTGGACTTATGACAGTATTAAAACCTGACTTACAACTGGTCTTCGCATTTATGACCGTTGCAGTGTCCTGCAGTGATGTAATTGCCATTTTCAATTTTCCAAGCTGGCTTCTGGCAAGCAAAATCAATGGGGAACCATGATTTTGCTTAACGACCGCTGAAAAATTGTCATAAAGTTGGGTCAGATTCGCTTAATACCATAGTGCTTTGCGACCAAAATTCTGGTCCCAATTGTGGTTTTTAAGCAAAGAGTACCTGTATCTTTATTAAATGGATATTTTCTGCAAACTCTTCTAAAGATACCACATAGGATATATAACACAATCACTGAGAAATGGAGAATATATGGCTGTTCAGATACTGATGAGCTAGAACTCTGTGCATCCCTCACTTACTGATTGTGGTAGCTGGGGTTGCTGGAAGGTATGGTTCAGTAGCGTCTGTGGAAGGCCATAGGAAGACCATCCTTGCAGTAAATGGAAGAACTAATTTATGACTTTATGTCCTCACTAGAAGATGATAAGCTGATAGAATTTTGCCAAGACAACTCACTCTGCATAACAAACACTCTCTTCCAACAACCTAAGAGACAGCTTTATACGTGGACTTCACCAGATGGACAACACCGAAATCAGATTGACTACATCCTTTGCAGCCAAAGGTGGCGGACATCTATACAGTCAGTAAAAAAAGACCTGGAGCTGACTGTAGTTCAGATCACAAACTTCTTCTTGCACAATTTAGGATCAGACTAAAGAACTTAGGGAAGACCCACAGATCAGCTAGATATGAGCTCACTAATATCCCTCAGGAACATGCAGTGGAGGTGAAGAATAGATTTAAGGGACTGGACTTAGTAGATAGGGTCCCGGAAGAACTATGGACAGAAGTTCGCAACATTGTTCAGGAGGCGGCAACAAAATACATCCCAAAGAAAGAGAAAACCAAGAAGGCAAAGTGGCTGTCTGCTGAGACACTAGAAGTAGCCCAAGAAAGAAGGAAAGCAAAAGGCAACAGTGATAGGGGGAGATATGCCCAATTAAATGCAAAATTCCAGAGGTTAGCCAGAAGAGATAAGGAATTATTTTTAAACAAGCAATGCGCGGAAGTGGAAGAAGACAATAGAATAGGAAGGACAAGAGACCTCTTCCAGAAAATTAGAAACATTGGAGGTAAATTCCAGGCAAAAATGAGTATGATCAAAAACAAAGATGGCAAGGACCTAACAGAAGAAGAAGAGATCAAGAAAAGGTGGCAAGAATATACAGAAGACCTGTATAGGAAGGATAACAATATCGGGGATAGCTTTGACGGTGTGGTCAGTGAGCTAGAGCCAGACATCCTGAAGAGTGAGGTTGAATGGGCCTTAAGAAGCATTGCTAATAACAAGGCAGCAGGAGACGACGGCATCCCAGCTGAACTGTTCAAAATCTTGCAAGATGATGCTGTCAAGGTAATGCATGCTATATGCCAGCAAATTTGGAAAACACAAGAATGGCCATCAGATTGGAAAAAATCAACTTATATCCCCATACCAAAAAAGGGAAACACTAAAGAATGTTCGAACTATTGAACAGTGGCACTCATTTCACATGCCAGTAAGGTAATGCTCAAGATCCTGCAAGGTAGACTTCAGCAATTCATGGAGCGAGAATTGCCAGATGTACAAGCTGGGTTTAGAAAAGGCAGAGGAACTAGGGACCAAATTGCCAATATCCGCTGGATAATGGAAAAAGCCAGGGAGTTTCAGAAAAACATCTATTTCTGTTTTATTGACTATTCTAAAGCCTTTGACTGTGTGGACCATAACAAATTGTGGCAAGTTCTTAGCGGTATGGGGATACCAAGTCATCTTGTCTGCCTCCTGAAGAATCTGTATAACGACCAAGTAGCAACAGTAAGAACAGACCACGGAACAACGGACTGGTTTAAGATTGGGAAAGGAGTACGGCAGGGCTGTATACTCTCACCCTACCTATTCAACTTGTACGCAGAACACATCATGCGACATGCTGGGCTTGAGGAATCCAAGCCTGGAGTTAAAATTGCTGGAAGAAACATTAACAATCTCAGATATGCAGATGATACCACTTTGATGGCTGAAAGCGAAGAGGAACTGAGGAGCCTTATGATGAAGGTGAAAGAAGAAAGTGCAAAAGCTGGCTTGCAGCTAAACCTCAAAAAAACCAAGATGATGGCAACCAGCTTGATTGATAACTGGCAAATAGAGGGAGAAAATGTAGAAGCAGTGAAAGACTTTGTATTTCTAGGTGCGAAGATTACTGCAGATGCTGACTGCAGTCAGGAAATCAGAAGACGCTTAATCCTTGGGAGAAGAGCAATGACAAATCTCGATAAAATAGATAAGAGCAGAGACATCACACTGACAACAAACGTCCGCATAGTTAAAGCAATGGTGTTCCCCGTAGTAACATATGGCTGTGAGAGCTGGACCATAAGGAAGGCTGAGAGAAGGAAGATCGATGCTTTTGAACTGTGGTGTTGGAGGAAAATTCTGAGAGTGCCTTGGACTGCAAGAAGATCAAACCAGTCCATCCTCCAGGAAATAAAGCCAGACTGCTCACTTGAGGGAATGATATTAAAGGCAAAACTGAAATACTTTGGCCACATAATGAGAAGACAGGACACCCTGGAGAAGATGCTGATGCTGGGGAGAGTGGAGGGCAAAAGGAAGAGGGGCCGACTAAGGGCAAGGTGGATGGATGATATTCTAGAGGTGATGGACTCGTCCCTGGGGGAGCTGGGGGTGTTGACGACCGACAGGAAGCTCTGGCGTGGGCTGGTCCATGAAGTCACGAAGAGTCGGAAGCGACTAAACGAATAAACAACAACAGAAGATGATGTTGATTTTGCTCTTTGAATAAAAAATTCATGCAGTTTAAATTAATTTATTGATTAGTCAATTCATTGTATCAAGATACAACCCAGTGTCAAATAACAAAAGGATAAAATAGATATAAATATACCAAAGTACAGAACAAAGTATATTCAGGTAGATCCATCACCTTTACATGTAGAATTTAAAATAGGAACTGGGAGTTGTCATATATAAAAACGAAGTTCCATGACTTTTTTCTAGTTGCCTGTCCATTAGTCCCAAAAGAAAAGAATTCAATGTTTAGTTGGGCCAGGTGTCCATTTGCAATGGGTTAGTACAAAACCGTTTTGTCTTTTTTGCTTTCTGCACTTTGAGATATTTTTTTTTCTTCATCTTTAATGATGTCACAAATTTTAGCTCAGCATTATTCAGACAATTTATTTATCAAGTTTAATCCTTTAAATTTATAATCTTCCTAATCATATGGAATATTGCTACAATATTGTTTGATAATTTTATTTGTTTTCTATAGTTTAAGTTGTAATTTTGCAGCTCTTGTGATCTGTTTTGGCTGACTGAATGGAGCTTCTACATCTTTGCTTGCAGAGTTTATAATCAAACTGATGTTGGTGTTGTCCATCCACTGACGTCAATATCTAGAGTTGTCTTTTACCTTGTTGGAAGAAACTGTTGGCTTTTCTTTCAGAATTTTATTAGTCTGCCTCCTGCTTTATGTCATATACTAAGGCCCACTTTTCCCATTATTTCAGATGCTGTTTTACTTCCAGCTTCAGCCCTTTAGTCTCCTATAATTGGTATGACATCTCTCCTTTTTTTGGTGTTGTGTCAACAAGCTGTTGCAAGTCACCAAAGGACTGTTCAACTTCAGCTTCCTCTACATCTGTGGTCAAAGCAGAGACTTGGATCACTGTAACACTGATTTGTTTTCCTTAGATTTGAATTGTGATAATTCTGTTATTTTGAGAGTTTGTATCCATGCATGATGTTCATAACTTAAAAGATGTAACATCATTTATGTTTTGCCTCTATAGTGCCAGTGTTTATAGTGATTTTCACCAGAAACAGAGCTAAAAAAAAACAAATATCTTAGAACATGATTGCCTTTTGAATGATATATCAAGTGGAGAGTTCAACTTCTTTGAGGGGGTATAAAATTGCAGCTATTTGTTCAGACTGTGTTGGGAGGGATTTGGACTTTTAAATACTGTAGGATAGGCAGAGAAAGGGCTAGATTTCTCCTTCCTTGTAGTTCACTGCTTCAAATTGCAGTCTCCCCAAGCAACTTTTTTAAACAAAAAGGGTGCAGGGATATGTCCTGGAAGATATGCTTGCTGGAACCTAGAGACTCTCATTTTTAGGTTGCTGAGCTACTTATTACTGTGTCCCTCATAAGCAGTGATTCCCTAGTTGAAACATGCTTTAAGCTTCATGTTTGCACTTGTAAATACCTATCTTCAGAATCTCCCATGTAGTAATAAAAAGGGAATTAAAACAAAAGGGAATTAGATGGCTTTTTTTTCATGTTTCGTAGGTCTCTGATGAGGTTGTAAATTCTTACCAGAAAATATGAGTAATTTTGCATATTAATATCTTTAACACAGTATCTAATTCCATCTGTCTCGCAAAGCAAAAGCAGCAACACCCAACCATTTTGATTGCAGAGATAAACCGGACTCTGGAATTCTGTAGGTATATACATATTGTGAACTGGCACATTTGAACTTATGTGTTTTTAACAGGTAATTTGTACAGGTTTTTCACTTTCTGGATAAAGCTGTCTGCCTCTTCTTTTAAAAATATGCCGCATTTTAATAAAAAATATCAAGTGGAATGTGAAAACACAATCTCACCATGGATAGAGTCTGTACTAGCACTTATGCTGAATGACTCAGTTTTCTAATATAAACTTTTAAAGGTGACAGATGACTTTCCTAACTCCTGTAATATGAAAGTTTACTCATGAGTCCAGCCACATAATACTGTGTCTAGCATGGGCTTATTTATATGAAAGAAATTTTAAAAATTAGAGCAGTAATGGTTACTTCTATTATTTTATACTGGACCATGATAGAATTTAAGAAAGTTTTAAGATATTGGTAATTATGCTTCCCTTTTTTAAAAATTACTTTGTTTGCAATATTGACAACTGAAAGGCAGTTAGAAAATCAGGGTTAACAATCTGACTTTTATTTCTTAACTCAGTGAGGTTTCCTTATGGTAGCAATTCGCTGAAAGGTGTTGCATTTGTAGCTTTAGTAAAGGTACCATAATCAGCTTGCTACTCCAGGAGAAGGACTGTGGCTAGTGTGATCAGTCATGTTGCTCTATGGCTGGCTGTAATTTTTTGTGATATTTAGAAACACAAGAATGTGTTTCTGACTTTTAAGCCATTAATGGATGGCTCTGTTTTTCTTTAACAGGGCAGTCCTATACATCGGTTTCCTACCACATAGGTTCAGATTCAGTTTCCATAATTCCTGGCCAGTAGGCTGGAGGATTATAGGAGTAATCCCAACCAGAGGACATCAGGTTGGAAAATGCTGTTGTTTGTATAGAATTCAGTTCTATACAATTCAGAGATTAATCCCATTGAATTTCCTCCTACATCGACTCCCTGGTCAATTGGTATAGGATATCAGCCTCAATCAAGCAGGGATTCTCATTTGTGCCTTCGCTTAATTAGGGTTTCTATTACCAAATAAATCTTACTTTTACAGAAGAAAAAATATTGGCTTGCATGCAAGCTAGTGAAGGTTCTGTGAGGGGGAATGAATGGAACACAAAAAGTACTCACCCTGATTTCATGGGTTTGTGAATTATAGACACATTCTGGAGCCAGCAGCAAAGGGTTAGTGCTTGTATACATGCATGATGTTGATAACTTATAAGATATAATGTCATTTATGTTTCTCCTCTATAGTGCCAGGGTTTATAGTGATTTTCACCAGAAACAGACCTAAGCGCTAACCCTTTGCTGCTGTCTAGTGGCTATTCAGATTTTTTCAGCCCAGTTCTGATTGCCCTGCCTTTCTTTGTGCCTCCCAGACTCTCTGCTCCACCAGCTGGATGCACGGATAAAGTTGATTTGCAGGAAAGCCTTTACATATAAGAGTCTGGTAAAATGGGGAGGATATTCTGTGAAAACATAGAAAATGTATTTGCTGACTTCTGAAGAGAATACTTTTATGCAATGTGTGTTTCAAACTTGTCAGAGCAGTTTTCTCTCCAGCTTTGCATTCTTGTTAGCCCCAGGAGGAATTCTGACTCAGCTTCCTTACTGGTGCCGTTGCTACAGTAGAATCCCTCCCCGCCTTCCCTGAAGTGCTTTAGGCTTCAAAATCAAGAATTCAGCTTGAAGATTTCATTAGCATCATTTTTTCCTCTTGTCTTCAGCAAGCAACATTTTAAATATGCATCATAATTACTTCTCCTTTTTTAAAATTATAGATTGGATCCCACATGTTCTCTCATTTTTGATAGAGCTTTTTTGCTTCTCAGCTGTTAATATCCAGTTGCTATGAATAGTGGTGGCATTAGAGGGAAAAAATTGACATGAGAAGAACTAAGGAAGGGTAATGTAAGCAGGGATGTGTTTTGGATGTGTTCAGATATTAGCCAAATAATGTTTGCAGAAGAAGGGGAGAAGGAGAAAGACTTGGTGGGAAAAGAGGATTTGCCACCCTGAAGTACCATCTAGAATTGCTCAGACAGGCATGTAGGAGTATCGTTGTAAGCCAGTTCTTAGTCTGGTGTCTTCTGGCTTTTCAGAACACTATAGCTCTACAGGACAGACATGTTCTACATGAAAGGACTCGTGGATTGCTAAAGTATTTTAAATGGAGAGCGAGGGTGTGGTACGAGCAGAAACTGGTGAGCAAGCAGATAGCTTCCTAGGGCAATTCTCATTAGTGTACTTTTTCATAATATTTCCTAATTTTGCCTCTGCAGAAGAGATAGTAGTGCAGATGGTATCAGCACGCTAGATTAATTGTAATCCTTTCTTTCTAAGTCGAACTCTGACCTTGTGTAATAGTGGTAATTCCTTAACAGGGATGGAGCATCTTCTGTGTTCTGGTTTTCCACTGCACGGCGGCTAAAGACAAGGCCAAATGTCTTACTTAATCTTTCCATTGGAGATGAAATACACCAAGCTCTTTATCTTTTGGAAAGACCTACTGCTTTGTTTAGTAAGCTGCTACTTTGTAATGTGGTGGATAGCAGAACAGAGTTTGGAGGGGTGGTAGTGGTAGAATGATAAAATAAGGAATCCAGAATGGCCAATATGATTCTTTTCAGTGTCATTCAAATGCTTGAAAGAACCTTGCTAGTCTAGAACATTTTCTGGTTGGTTTTTCTTCTAGCTGTCTGTGTACTGTCTTAATAGGTATCATAAATGTTGTTCTGTTATGAAACCTTCTGAACATTTACAATTTGGAGTTTATTTTAAAAATTCTTAATAGCTTTCGGTAGGGTAACATTTTCACATTTAGTTCTTCAAGCTCATGTATATTCCCAGAAGTTCTTATTTTATTTTCTTATTTATTTATTAAATTTCTACCCCCACTGCAGTATAACAACTCTTGGTGGCTTAAAATATGGCAAAAATTAAAATATTCAGGGCACAGTATGTTTTAAAAGATAGCAAATAACACTATACCCCCCAACTAAAGAACAACACAAACAGCAAACGAAAGGCAAAAATAAAGAAGTAAATGATGGCTCAGCACTAAGCCTGAGAGACTCACCCCCAAAATAGCACTGCTTTTAACATTTCCTGAAGACCACTGGGGAGGGAGCTTGATCTCTGGGAGACTATTCCACGGCATTGGTGCCACCCTAGGAAAGCAGCACCTTGTGGCTTCATCCCCTGCTCACCTCTCTGAAGTTTGGGATTATAATTAGTTTCTCCCTGGAAGATCTAATGGGTTGGATTGATTTTGCTTGGAGCAAGCAGTCCTGCACATATCTGCAGTAGGTACTGAGCCATAATGGGCTGTATGATTCCATACCAGCAGCTTCAATTCTATCTGGAAACCAATTGACAACCAGTGCAGGGCCCGCAGGATCAGTGTTACATGTCTCCAGTACTGGCAGCCAGTATGTACATGGGCCACTGCATTCTGGACCAGCTGCATTTTCCAAATAGACACCTGTAAAGCATGTTGCTGTATTCCAGCTAGGTGGTAATAAGACCACGAGTTACAATAGCTAGGTCCTCCTGTGCCAGGGAGGGTCACAACTGGTGGAATTGCACAATCATTCTGTGTGGACAAAGGCAAAACACACACATAGGACTCCATTAAATCCTGGTATGCCTTGGGGAAGATCCAATCAGATTGGTGCCATCCAAATCTCATGGAGGAGGCTGTCTCATGGGGCAAGGGCACTGTCAGAGAAGGCCCATTTCCTGGGTCCTGCCAAGCGACATTGCTTCATTGAAGGGACCTGGAGCGTGTCCACCCTGCCTGATTTGGTGGGACAGGCCAAAACCACTGAAAGCAGGGGGTCTGACCCCATGCCATGTAGGGCTTTAAAGGTGACAGCCAGAGCCTGAATTGCACCCAGAAACTTATTGGGAGTCAGTGCAGCTCACACAGCAGTGGTGTTACATGGGTGTACCCAGAACTGCCCAGAGTCGTTTGTCGAGATGGGCAGTGAGGAAACGTAATTAATATCCACCCATCCACCCATCCATCCATCCATCCATCCATCCATCCATCCATGCTGCCACATTCTGAACCAGCTGAAGCTTCCAAATGCTTTTTAAGAACAACTCCATGTGAAAAGCATTGAAATAATCCAACCTGAAAGAGAGTAAGGCTTGACTGACTGTGAGCAGTGCCTCCCAATCTAAGAATGGGTACAACTGGTACGTAAGATAGATTTGTGTAAAGTTCCTTAGGAGTCATGAGCCCAGGGGGATTGCACAGATTATAGTTTGTTCTTTTTTTTCAGGTTCTTGAAGAGTGAGCTTCACTGTTTAATTTTCATTCAGGAGCAACCTCAAAAGGAGCCTTATAATAACTGCCTGTTCTTTTTAAACTGCCATATTATCCAGAGCCACATCTGGCCCCTTCTTTTTTCATACTATAGCTGAATGAGCTGCTGTATATTAATGGGGCAGTGCTGCTTTTCAGTGGTTAGATTTCTGCCATTTTAGTTGTCCAACAGAGAGACGTTATACTGCGAGCCAAGCCAGAAACTGAAATATGGAATGGTGAAGAAAATAAAATTAGTAATTCAAAGATAAAGATATGCAGCTGGATACATAACTAACATTTTCTAGATTAATGTAAAGCAGCCAACTTTTAACAATATATGTGATTAACATTTATAGAAAATTGTAATAGCATGCACATGTTTTCAGCATTACCTGTAGGGGACAGTATTGTACTAAAAACATATTTGGAAAAGTACAGTTTCAGAAAACTTGTAATAATTCCTGTGCTGCATCAAGATACAATTTTCTCTCAAGCTAGAGTATATTTAATTATATGATGCAGTGATACTCTGAATTGGCAGTTGAACTTAAGTCACATGGATGCAGCCAAGACAAATTCTAAAAACCTAGGAAATCTAAGAGATACTAAAAGTCATTATCAAGTCTGTAACATGTGGAAGGAGAGAATGATCCTTATGCAATTGCTTTTTAGCTATTCTGTGTTTATGTAAGATTGGTAGTTTGAAAGAAATCCATATTGTCAAGTCTAGTTGGCATGTAGTGAAACGTGTTGGTGGACAGAGATTGCTCTAAATAGTACTTTTCAAGAGTGAATATTAGATCTCTATAGTGAGAAAGCCTTCCCATACATAGTTGAGTACATATTGGGTTTCACCAAACAGGAACCCTGTATTGTTGAAGGCTAACATTAGAGATGCAGCACTGGGAAGATGGGACTTCTCCTAATGTGGCTTAGTGCCTGCTGATATCTTCATGAACACAATTTCAGTCATAGCAAATGAGGTTCTTGAATTGTCTGCATGCATTACTCGTATGTATCCTCTCTGATTAGCTGTTGACTTTAAGTCAACTTTAAGTTGTATTTTAAGATCTGAAGAAATCACTCAAAACTAAAGAAACCAACACAGAGTAGTATGTTGTTAGCGTGTGTTGTTTTGTCTTAAATACTGTTACACTGTGCTCTATGTTATGGAGTGCAAAGCAGAAAACCAATACTACCGAAATGAAATATTCCATGGTTTGTACCTAAAATTAATGAAGATTATTACTAAATGTAAGTTATGAAACATGGCCATGCAATGAGCAAAGTTTGTAATGGATTTTTGAACATGTAATGCATTGTTGAACAATGCTGAACATTGACTGCATTTCAATTTGAGTGTTTTGTGTACTGGTTGTAATCTCATCAAACTCTTTTAGAAGACTACAGGGAATTACTTCTTTCAAAAAAGGGGATTTAACATGTTTTAGTACTGTAAAAGTTACTTCTTGGAGGTGATTCACAGGGTTTTTTGCAAGAACATTTATTAATATATGTGTATGAAATTTGGCACATACGGATGCCTTTCATCGATGTATTTCCTTCATTATCTGAAATGCAATGTACTAATCAAAATCAGGTTACTTAAATATTTAATGTTATGTAGTAGCTCTCTATGGCAGTGAAAATAGACACTTGAATAATATTTTCTGAAGTAGAATAATATAAAATATTAAAAAGAGAACAAATGTAGAGAGTTAGATCTACTGGACTGTTTCCATCTCTGTTTTCTTTTTTATAGAAAAGAGTCTAGGTTGGGCAAAAAACCACCATATCCTAGAATTATACTGCTTTAGTTTGGATAGCATTGCTACCATTAATTTAGATAGCATAGCTATTCTCGATGAAATGAGAAACCCGGGTTTTTGTCACATTGGCTGTGTTTTTGTGGAGGGGAGAGATGCTTCTAGACTTGCTAAATTGTGTGCATTGCTTGCACTGAAACCTCCCAAGAGGCTCTGTTGGGCTGTGCTGTTATTGATGATAAAATTTCCTTCTCAGTTTATTCTCTTCCCTCTTCCTTGCAAAATGCATGTTCTCACATACAGGCACTAAGAGACCTGATAATACACCCATATGGCATCCTGGCTATTGCACCTAGGTTTTTTGCCTATGAAGGGTTTGGGGTTTTTTTTGGCAGAGGCTCCAATATACTAGGCTATGTAGCAAATGGCTCACTGTGGCAGATTAGCACTTTTATCATTTCCGGTTTCATCCAAAGGGAATGACGTATTTGTTTGTAATCTGTTCCTGTCTTGGTTTAGTTTATCCAGACAATTCAGTATGTAGCTGTAGGTGTCAGTTGGTGTCATCCAGTTCACTGGGAATGAAGAACAGGTAGGCCTTCTCTGTCAGTGAATGTGACTTTTATGTGTGAGTGAGTGTAGGATTCGTTCCACAGTATTATTGCAATGTGTTTGTCGTTGCTGCACTTTGCTGCATACATTCATGGTTCCAAGTTTGATTGATGGATCGGTGATAAAGTTGCAGAGCTGTTCATTCCGTGGTGCTACTGGGGTGCAGAGAATAAGCAGTTTATATGCTGGCACCAGACTGGTATAATCCTAGTATTGCAGCCACCAGCATAATGGGATATTGGACTATTTTATCTATATCACTGAAGATAAATGAAATTAAGGTGAGTTAAAATATAGTAAGATAGAAATTGGAACAGCTGTACAGTTTCAACATTAACATTTCAGAATGAAAGAAACTTTAAACTGAACATGCAAATTTAATTCATGAATTATATTTTATTTGTTGAAATACATAATAAGCAGAAAGTAAGACCATTTAATTCTTCCTGAACATCATAACAATCACTTAGTTTCAATCAAATTGTTGCCAAATCATGAATCAGACAGAAAAATCAAAATTTAACTCATTAACAGAAGTGTGATTTGATTCTAAAAAGAATTGGATGGTAAAAGGATTTTAAAAGGCTTTTAGATACCATTCCACGTGACATGATAAATAAAGTGATAGTACAGAGAACAGACGTTCATAAAGGGTCATAAGATTGGATAAAGGTAATTATGTCCTCAAGTTGAGCTGAGCTCCAAGTGACTGCATTGGATATGGACATTCTGGATTTTCTCAGCAGTGGTATAGAAGTGGCTTGCTTTCTTGTGGGATGCTTTTTGACTTCCCAGTCTAGGCTATAGCTCTAGGAAATCCTGGTGATATCCCATCCCAGTTCTAACCAGGCCCCATCACCATTTAACTTTTTGGAGATCAGCCAAGGCTGGCCTGATGATAACACCCACTGTGGCATACATCTATATGTGTTTAAAAGTAATGATTGTTTCATTTAAAGGGATAGTTTTAAACTGCTATATATTGGTTGTGATTTGATATCTTAAACCTCAATTACCCCTTTATAAGCACTCATCCCGAGAAAATTATTGGGGTAACTGCTGGATATAAGTATGATTGAACTCCCTAAATTATAAATATGATAGAATCTGGTCTAACGCTTAAAAACAAAAATCAAGGATAAAAGCATTACAAAGGAGTTTTGTTTCAACCCCTTAACACAATATTGTCTCCAGCAGATTCCCATGCAATGTTTCTTTAAAGAGCTGCAAGAAAAAAAATTGAGTAAACTAGAAATGTTTATTGCTAGATTGTTTCTCAAAATGAAAAAAATTATTCTCCAATATCCAAAATAAATTTACCTTGCTTCAACTTGAACGTGACTGTTGGGTTTTTTCCCTCTCAAGGGCCCCTTGTGATGAGCTGTTCTCCCTCTGCAGTTTGGCACCTTTTAAATCCTGCTGTCACTGTCCAAACCTCCAGTTCTCAAAGAGTGCCATTGCTTATTCCAACCCATCCTAAGAAAAAGTTTGCTGGGTAGCAAACCAAGAATTAAACAATGCCTGAATGTATCTGACACAAGGATGCCAAATTCTTGTAGTGGATTACTGTCAACCACAACAAGTAGGCCAAGTCAGACATCACATTTCAAAATCGAGATAAAGATTGCTTTAATTAAAAGGTAAACTATAATTTTAGGACGGCCTTTTGTACCCTGCCAGACGTATGGACTTCAACAGTCAGAATTCTCGGTAATAGCCTGATGGCCTGGGGAATTCTGGGAGCTGAAGTCCATACATCTGATGGACACTCAGATTGGAGAATGTTGCCTAAAATAATCAATCCTTGGACCCAGAGTGGGCCAGGGAGAAGCACTCCAAAACAATTTTTCAGAATAAATAATACATCTGTTTGTGGCTGCAATTGCTTTTCTGCATTTTGGAAAGTGAAACACATAGTCTAATACTATCCATTACCTTTGAAACGATATGAAAGAACAAGCTGTTAGTGATTGTAACGTAACTTTGATCTTACCTATTTTGACCTCTGTCTTTCTTTTAAGGATATTTATTACTTTAAGGTCAGGGACCAGCTCACATTAACAAAAAGCAAAATAGAAAGGAAATAAGTAGAAGATTCACATACATTTGCATAAACCAATAGGAAAATTTAGGATCAGAGTTTGAAATCCAGGAAAAAAAAAAACCCAACATGCTGAAATAAGTGGTGGGGGGGTGGGGTAGAGAGAAATCTCTCTTGTTTCATTCAAGACAGAAAAGGCTTAATCATAAAATCACAAGATTGGTTCTGGTGCCTACCCAGCTTAAGTGATCCAGGCCATCATACTTCATAGGTTATGGAAGTTGTCTAACATATTTTGAGTAGCTAGGGTGGGGAAGGTTGCCCTAAATACCTCTTTGGTAACTTAATATTTTTAACAAAATATGTTAACAGAATTGATTAATTAAAACATCATAGAATAATTTTTTTCCCATATGCATTGTTAACTGTAGTGCAGATGGAATTAAATAATGGCTGTTGTATCAAAGCCAGCTAAGTTTTATTTGCAAGTAAAACCCCATCATTTTTGTTTAACTGTGTGTAGTGATGTTTTGGACTGGATTTGTTTGGAATTAGAAATACTTTAGGAATGTGAACATGGGGGGAAATGAACAAAGATGTTAACTTCTGTTTTCAGATGTGAATTCCCCCAGTAAGTTGATTAACTGTTTGGCTTAGATTCTGTCAAAAGCAGCTCAGTGTTTCTTTTTCTTCTCGAGTTCTGTAGTGGCAGCTGTGCTTCCTGTAAGGGCAGAGGCTGACATGGCCCCTTCTGCGCCGTCTTCAACAACCCCTCCTCCTCCTCCTCCTCTGTCTTGCTTTCTGTGCATTTAGAGCCTGATCTTGTACAGAAAATATCCCTGACATTTGAAGAGCTCCAGGGATTCAGTGAGCATGCTCAGTCCTGGCCGACTGCTAGAAAGAGGAAGCTAGTTTACATAGGAGTCATACCAAGCATAGCCTGCATGTCAGCGCAGTTAACTTGCAGCGGGCTGTGAGGAGAATTAGCATGTCTTTGTCCTAGGAAGCCTTGGCTCTTCCAGGCCTTACCCTCCCCCAGCCAGCGCAATTCAAGTGGTCTTGGTGGGCATAACCTACTCTCCATTTTCTGCCTCCAGATCTGAAGCTCCTGAAAGGGGATTTTTTTCCTCCCGCCCACCTTCCCCCCCCCCTCCATTTTAATATACTTTTGTTTTGATTAGTCGGAGGCTGGGCCTTGAGCTGGTGGAACTTGGGGAAGAGCCTGGAGCATTTGCCTGTGTTCTTGCTGCTGTTGCGGGGTGAAGCAAGCAAGCTGGTCTTCTTTGCTAGCCCACTAAATGCTATTTATGAAGATGGACCTGTTGAACTACCAGTACTTGGACAAGATGAACAACAATATCGGCATTCTCCGCCAATATGAAGGTAACTTATGATGCCTGTTGCCTGTAGCTTTTTCCCCCCTTCCCTTTGGAAAGTCTCGATTAAGTTTCCTCTGACTTGGTGGCTTTGGCTGTGGGGTGATTCCACCCCACACTGTTGGGTCTAGAAAAAAAAAATCACAATATTGATTCTTTTCAGTTGGAAATATTGGGTCTTTTTTCTTTGTACTCCTTCTCAAAGTGGGCACAAGGTGTATCATGCTAAGACAACAAATAATATTATAGATGAAATGCTTATACATTTTATTCAGTTGTGCCAGGAGACTTTGATTTCCTGTTTCTGTAGCCACTGAAAGCTTTCCTGTGCCGGGATGGTTTTCTCTTGACTTCTGCATGTTTCCCTTCTACATTAAGTACTGATGAATGACAATGGCTGAATGCTACGGTGGCAAGTTGTTTTTGTCTCAAATCAGTTGCTGGTTTTAGGGCATAATAACGGTTTTTTTTGTTTGTTTAATTACTCGGCTCCAGGGATTGAAGGGTGTCTGTATTACAGAATACAGAGTGGCCCTTTGTTTGACTTCTCATTTCCTGTACAGCTCTGAGAAAGCTCTGACACGGAGAACTGACTCCCCTCCCTTCCCCTTCCCCAGTCCCACATCTCCTCCCTCCAGATCTGCCCCAGCAGCCTGTCCCTTGCTGAAAAATCTACACAGCTGCTAGAAACCTAACTTTCTGACCATCTTCTGGGTGGTTTCACCTCTCTCCCGTTGTGCCTCCATGTGTGTGCTTTGCTGACATGGATTTTTTCCTTACCAATACTCAAATGTTGCAGTGGCATTCCCCACCCTCATCTCTACCCCGATCCTGGTTATAAGGGAGGCAGGACTTTGCTGCTTTTTAACAAACTGAGTTTTAGTTTGTGCAGTTTGAAGAGGCTGTAATGGCTTGGCGAAGGAAGGGAGGGAGGGAGAAAGGACAGACACCACTAGTTCTGGTTGGCAGTAGGGCTATTTTTCTATTCGTGTATGTGCAGGTACCAACAGACAGGCAGACACACATACATTGCACAGATCTCTCAATCTTTCTCTCTTCCAGTTTTTCAGTTTGAAATTTTTCCACTATTGTTCAGAGACTGCCTTTTTTTTTAGAGAGATCAGTGAAGAATTGATTGAGGATAGCAAAGTATAAATCTGCTAAGGGTAGGGGAAAAAATACAAATGACGCCTCACCAAAATGCTGGGATTGGAACCTTGTCAGCTAAAATCACAAGGCCTGCCTTTTCAATAAATTGGGTACTCCTTACTCTGCAATCTCCTGCTTTAATATAGCAAATATTAGAAGTGATTGTGGGAGAAGAGATTATTTTATCCTGGATGCTTTCAGAAAGTACTTGTTAAAGCCTTTCTTAACCTGGTAACTTCCAGAAGTGCTGGGAATTCTGATAGCTGTAGCCCCACAACATCAGTTGGGATACCAGGTCGCAGAAAGTTAGTTCCTCCTTTACAAGTTTGCCAACTTTCTTTCTTTATAAAAGTTGAGGGCTTGGCAGGTCTTGCTAATAGTATTTCTCCTTTAAAGAGCCTTTTGTTTGTTTGGATGGAGTGCTATTGCTATTTAATACTTTTCCTCTTTTGCTAAAAATCAAGAAAAATGCAACTAAATTTAAAAATTTAGAAAGTGTAAATAAGAACAAAATAAGGTTATAGAATGTCTGTGGAAGTGTACATTTTCTTCTACGTTAAAGATGTGTATACTACCATGTGTACCTAGAATATTGAGGGATCTTCCATGCTACTGTCTTGGGCTATAGGTTCAACATGAGTAGGATCATAAACACAATATAATCTTTTAAATTTCATTGATCTTAGTAAGAGATAATTGACTCTCTCACTGGAGGAGAAGGAATAATTTTTTCTTCCTTAAATAGATGCTCTCCCAACGTGGTGGGCTCCAGCTCCATTTGCCATGCCATGGATGATGGTAGTGGTAGGCCAGTGCATTTGAAGGATATGGGCTGGGGAAGTTCCGTCTTAAACACTTAAAGAATATCCTTCAGAAATAAATACTCTTCTTGTTTGTTTTTAACTTAGTTATGAATCATTTCTGAATTTACACATTTATTACAAGAGTTTTATGATAAAAAATTGTCACAGCAATTAGAATTAGAAAAATACCTGAAGGAGAGATATTTCCTTGATGAAAACTAAACAGATACTTGAATATAACTGCCTCTGATGCTGTTTAATATGTGTTCTCAGTTTTCAAGAAATTGTCTTTGAAAAGGAACACAGCCTGCTACATTATTCTTAACACAAATGCTTCCTAGAACATTCTGAGACTTTCCATAAGAGAATCATCATTGTGCTAGAAAGCAGAGCAGTGGAGAATTCTGGAACTCTTCAGATAACTTTACTATACCGAATTTTCCATGTAGAAAATACACTAATGCACATAAAGAACACATGAGCACCATAAAAGTGAAACACACTCTTCTGGATAATATTATTTTATGAACCTAGCCTTTAAATTGCGAGTAAACTCTTCAGAGACTTCCAAGCAATCCATCTTCTTTCTTACCTGATGCATATGCAGTTGTTCACCTGAATTAGGGATCCAGATGTCTGAAAGAGCACTTTTATTGTAGGGATAATGCAGCACTCAAACAGGTAATAGGTTGTTCCTTGTTGGAATGGTATTCTCATCCCTTATCCCCCCCCCCACTTCCCAGTCTTCAGTGAACATTATAATGGTTAATATCATTGCCATATGGGAGGGAAAAATAGTACAGCAGTATGGGAGGTGAATGGGGACCACTGCCATACCTCTTACTTCTCCCTGTGCCAGTTCTTAATTATTCACTTTTAAATATACTGGTTGAGGGCTTTCCTGCTTTACGTATCAAGGGCAAGTTTACTCAATAAGCTATATGGCAGTTTTCTTCTTTGTTTTTTCCAGTGTTGCAGTGCAGGCCCACTCCTTGGTATCCAGCCATTTTTTTAAAGATAACTAAGCTGTCCTTTGTCCCATGTTGTTGTTTCAGGACTCATTCATAGACTGGCTATGATGATATAGGGACAAGTGTAATAAAATATAGTGGGGACACAGTGAACTTTTGAGCACTCAATGTCACATTAACAATATGTATAGAAATAGCACCAGATTTGAACCTCACCAAGTCTTCTTTGATGCCCTGCCTATGAACTTTCTGTGGCAGTTGGCTAGGTAGAGGATGTAACTCCAAGAAAAGTGCTGGGTGAGGCTGTTGCTCCCATCTTAATTTCCCCAGAATTTCTCAGGATCTAGAGTTTTCTGGGGATATCAAGATGGCAGCTTATATTGCTACTTTACCCTGTTCTTTGCTCTGGAATGCTAGAGGTGTTATTTTTAATTTAAAAATTTAAAAGTAGGCCAAGATAGGCAGTAATGCAGCTGATGTTTGCAGTGTCATGCCAGCTGCTGAGGCTGAGACTGCACAGTTCCAGTTTGTTGTTTTAAGTGTATTAAGTTATGCAATGCTACTTTGTAATTACAGAAATGCAAACTACAGGCTTCATTTCTTTTGAGATGTGGATTGAAGTCAGAATCCAGTGAAATACTTGTTGTATAGCTGTGGGCAAAGTGCTGTGCAATTATCATAAGTTTCATCTGTAAAATGAGATTTGTATTCATGGACTTTGTTGTGAGAATACAGATCTGGTGAGGTTCTTGGGAGGATCTCAAAATTTCAGTGGTAATTTTGATTAATGTAATTCATCCTTGCTGATTTTTATCTGGATTATACACAAAGACCATAGAACGCTGTGCAAATTATGCATGCAGTCCAATTGAAAAACCCCTGTTGAAAGAAGTGGGAGCTGGGCAAGGCAGTGTAGCATACATGCTATTTTTATGTTCACTGGACCTTAAATAGCACTTTAAAGTAGAAAATAATGTGCCAGATTTTGAGAAGCTTCAAGGATCCATGCTACACTCACTTTAGAGTAAGATTTGATCTTTTTTGCAAACAGAGTGAAACTGGAGGGATGGTCCATGCTTCTATCAAACTTTGGATCTGTTATCCCAGAGAGGGAGAGAGAACCCAAGAGGGAACTAGATCCCAAAGTGCGTTCAACTCATGGCATGTTCTGCTTCTCTCTCTGTGCTTGGGCCCTTCCACATGGGGCTTTGGCACTGCTCCTGGATTGCTGCCTCACACCAGGATTCACATCCTGTAATTCTTCTTGGGGAACCACGTTCATTTTCTTCTGGTTTGGCTGTGGCACAGCTTAAATTGCAACACTTCCATTTTGAACCATTGTTATTCATTAACAGGAATCCCTGCCAATCCCTGCCTTGTGGCTTGGTGGCCCTCCTTGCTCCAGAGCACCATGGAATCCTTATGTCAGGATTCAAGGCTTTTAGTCTGGCTTTACTTTTGTCTTCACCTTGAAAACTCACATTGGAACAACTTACATCACTTGTGTGATTGCAGTAACTTAGAATAGAATGGTCCTGGTTCCACATCTATAGGGTTTTAAAATCCATTGTAAAGCAGCATAGGTGCAAAGGTTAAGAGAGATCTTTTTCTATATGTAGCCACAGGCCTATAAGTGAAGCAAACTTTTTCATATGTGTGTGCCATTAGACTGAACTATTCCTGTGCTTGTGTGGACATGATGGGGTCTGTCCTTCCTTACTCCACTTATTTTGGTAGTGTAATATTCTTGGAACTATAACTTGAGCAAGAAATAAGAAATGTGATAAGTTGAGACAATCCCCTTTAGGCATGTTTTGAGGCCCCAAATAGTGTTATTTCTACTGCGTTTTATATAGACAGAGTAGAAAACTGGATTTTATAACAAAAGAAATTAGATCCATATGTGAAGATCAGGACTGCTATTCCTTTCCTCCATTTTTGCATGACAGCTCACATTACTTAGTTGCATATTACATAATTACTTCACTTACCTCCTGAAACAATGAAGCATTAGTTGGCTGCAAACAACATTTGGCAGTGCTGTACAAATTAAACAGTTTTTGTCTCTTTCTTCCAGAGCAGCCCAGTGTATAGATATGTGATATCAGAAGAAAAGCGTGAGATCTCATGTGCAAACTTTAGTTTTGCATTAATGAGCAGTTTCTTTAAAGGCTTGTGAATTGCTTTCTTGCAAGTCAAATTTGTTAATAGAACTTAGCTTCTTTGTATGCAAATTGAATAATTTTAGGGGATGCTTGATGAACTTTACTACACAGGAAGAACAATGCCTCTCCTCCTTCAATTGCTTTAGGGACATAAACATTTCTGTCTCCAGCAGTGGGATTTTCCAACTGATTAAGAACTCAGAGTATTAGGTTCCAGGTCAGGGTCAGAGCTCTGCTCCCCACTGCAGACTATTGCACTTTGCAACTAGGAGAGAGAAGAGGCTACTCACTATTACTCTTCTGTTGGATGAAACACATGAAAATAAACCCTGAATCAGTCTTCTGTGTTGTGATTACAAGTCAGCTGGTAGTTTCCATGGTAACCAAATTAAAACATTCTATCAATTGATCTGTGCTGCACTTACACAATGTTCATGGGTCTGAAAGGCAGGTTGCTTGATGTATCTTTGTTTCCGTCATTCTCTGTTAAGTAATGAAGTTTGTTCTTTTCGGTTCCTTTCTGCTACATACTCAAGTCATTCTTAAATTTAGAGTATCAGATAGAGAATGGGTGTCCCCACCTACTTTTGGCCTTATCTCCACCCACTACCTACTTCAGCCATGGTCATCCTGTAACTCCCAATGCTGGGCTAGTATAATTCTTAGCTGGATGGAAGCACAAGTAAGTCTTGGAATTGTCATATTGGAAATAATTTCTAGAATTAACATAAGATGAAGTACATTTTACTTCTAAAGTGGTATGCTAATATTAGTTTATTCTAAATTTTTAGTGCCTAAGATAGATGGATGATTTAAACTCTTATTATTTTTCATATACAAAATACAAAGCAATTTTGGATGTTTAAAAATAGGTCAGCCCATTATGAAATCTCACCCTTGTGTGCCTGTCATAAGAATTAACAACTAACATTGTTCTCTAGACTTGATTTTCAATTTATATACTGTATTTTATTATACCATTCCAAGGACAATATGTATCTACATAGAAATTAAAAGTTGCAGTTGAAATTTTTTGGATCTTTGAAATTTCTTAAGTTAGGTGTGTCATGTATGTATGTATTTCCAGTTGTGCATAAAAATGCCTGTTGAAAAGTTGGAATTCCTGTAGTGCATCCACATTGTAGGGATGAAAAAGATGTTGTGTGACTGCTTCTAAGTGAATGTAAGCATCCTGGCTTCTTGGATTAGATGCAGATAATTATAGCATGGAAGGAAATTCTTTCTTGGATGCTTAATCTGGCTAAATAATTTTAGATGTTCTATGCTAACATCTGGTGTGCATTGCTTCTGTTTAGTTCCCCCATCTCATCCCCAGCTTGCCTGCTGTGGCATCTTAGAAAGCTATCACAGGCATTCTGTGGTTGGCTTAAATTAAATCACATGGAGCCAGCTAAAAGAATGCTGACATAGGCAATTTTCATACTGAACACAGTGAAACCACAGGTCGGAGTTAAAAAAAAATTCTAACTGTTTTTGTCTAGACTCCAGGCTACAAAAATGTATATGTTGCAAAAAGATAGATATCAAAATTTGAAAAATATGAAATATAATTAACAAAAATATAACATTTATAAGACCCCTGAAAGTTGTAGAAATTTAGTCATTTTACCCCAAGCATAATCACAGAACTGGAAGGAACTGTAGAGATCACTGTAACCAACCATCTTCTCAATGCAAGATCATCCATGTAGAATGCAGCTGCAGGATCCCTGGCAGACTATCCAGTATCTGCTTAAATATCTATATTCAGCATATATCTTTGATATTATTATTATTATTATTATTATTCCTTATTAATCTTCTTTAAAATTATTAGAGTGCAGTTAGGCTAATTTTAAAACAGCAAACACTCATCTTGGGTGAGTGTGTAGTTTTTTTAATCTTTACATGCCTTTTGGTCACTGATACTCACGTCCTGTTTCTTGTTTGATATCAATGAACTACTTTGTTGAAGGTTTGGGCATTGTTTATTGTATAGAATATTACTTATTACTTCTGCTTTATATTTTCATCATGAGCCTTAGTATGTGTAATTAATGTTATAAAATCTGGTGATAGGAAAAACTGTGTAAAAATGTTCCAAATGAATTAACAGCTGTCATTAGCTATATATCTGAAATATGATAGAAATGTTCTATGCTTGTAGAAATAATTCCTAAAACATTTCTAAGTGTATTAAGAAGTGCATATAAAGAGTTTTCTGATTTTCTGCTGCAGAATACAAGTAGTCCTCACTTAATGACCACAATTGGGACTGGAATTTTGGTTGCTAAGCAAAGTGTTCATTAAGTGAATCTGACCCGATTTTATGACCTTTTTTGTGGTGGTTATTAAGCGAATCACTGAAGCCGTTAAGTGAACCACATGTCATTAAGCGAATCACATGGTTCCCCATTGATTTTGCTTGCCAGAAGCTGGCTGGGAAGGTTGAAAATGGCAATTATGTGACCACGGGACGCTGTGACAATCATAAATGCAAACCAGTTGCCAAGTGCCCAAAACATGATTACGTGACTGCGGGGACGCTGCAACAGTCATAAGCGCAAGCACTGGTTGTAAGTCAGTTTTTTCAGCACCATCATAAGTCTGATCCATCACTAAATGAATGGTCATTAAGTGAGGACTACCTGTATGGTTTTGCACCATTTGTCCTTAAAATGATGTTCGATATTTCTGGATTAATTATTTTACATTCACAATAGAACTTACTTGATAGTGAGCTGAGTTGTATTAATCCCTAATCAGTATTACTTGATGATACGAAGCAAAATATGGGAAAATCAAAGAGAAGATGTAAATCCCTAGAATAAGGTAATATGGGAGCCTTTTTGGAACTTTAGCATCTTGGACAACTATTTCAGAGTGCAGAGATCTACCAGTTCTAGTTATTCTTGCTAATCTCAAAGAATTTGAGCTTGTGACTATTCCTTGGAAGGTGGGAGGGGCATAACCATGTTGCGTTCTGGATTACCTCCATATTTTAGCACAACTGTAAAAGTGAACTAAAACCTTGCAGTCCATTACTATTCCAAGCTAGTGGTGACCTGAGGTCTCATTGTCTCTCCTGTCTTCAGATTCAGCTAAATGCATTTCTGCCTGCATATTGTGATCTGTCTGATAATATTTCCTCAGTTAGGTGAGGTAAAATCCTGTATCAACATTTTGATGCTTCTTGGCAAGCTACAAATTTCCTTCAGTTTCCTATCAGGATTTACTTTCTGCCAGTAACTGTTTTAAACATGTGTGATGACCTTTATTATTTCAAAGAAATAAATGCTTTGTCATTAACTCTGGCTACCTTCCTGTGGCTTACTAATTTTCTTTTATCACTGAACATATTTTATATATAAAAAGATCAGGAAATAGGCCATGGGTTGGAACAAGGAGAACAATTAGTTGGATTTATTAACAGACTTCATTATATGGTTTAATGAACTTTTCCAAAGTATAAAACAGTTAAAAGCTTAATGATATATAACTGACTTTTTACTGAATGGCACTCTGAATTAATAAGGAGCTCAGTTTATTTTTGAAGAAAACAGCATTCATTGCCAGCATCTGATATATCTCCACTTCCTAACTGCTTCTCCTCCCTTGGCCAGTAACAATAGGCAGTCAGCAGATCATGTCCTGTTGGGGTTCCCATATTGCCTGAAAATGTCTGCAAGCATCTGTTTCAGTACTGGAAATGTTCCTACCTGCCAAGTAAGAGGAAGTGGCCTGGATGCTAGAGAAAATTGCAGAGAGCTTTCTTACCTATTGATCTTCTGGTTAAAAGGTGTTCTTTGATTGGCCATACTCAGGAAAACCATTTATAAATTATTATATTTATACCACCACTGTTTGATAAGAAATGTTCTGGAACTTACAAAAATGCATAAATGGGGCTAGTTGGTGGAGTACCCACTGTACCCCTCCAGTTTGTTTTTGACCGTCAAATATTTATCCTCAGGCTGATAGTCCTTTGGCTTTATCAGTTCTTTATTTAGTCCTTAAAATTGTTTCTCAACTATTCTCTAAACCTTCTGAATTGTTCATCAAGACCTTTTGTCCTTCCTTCTCAGACATCCAGCCTTTCTGGTCCTAAGAGCCCCATTTCACAGTGTTGTGGGAACAAACTTCCCCTGTGAAATTGACACAAACTGAGTCTTTTTTTTGCCATGGTGAAGACCCTTCACATCACAGACACAAGCCCTGTGAGGCAGTTGCTAAGCAGGCTCATTGAAATAATTTATTTTGGAAACAGATTGGTAGAATGGCATATTCTTTTGGCCTTGAAGTTCAACAGTCTTCTAAAATTGGAGAGGATCCACTGTGCCAGTAAAATGCTACTGTTTCTCCACTTCTAATTCCAGTAGTTCCAGGCTGGAGCAGCATGAGACTGTGGGCAAACCAGTTTCTATGCTATCAGTTTCTTGCCGTGTCAAAAATCAGGCTTGTCCTTTCTTATTCCGACACCAATCTCTTGACACTGTTCTAACATAGGCACAAGAGCGAGTGCCCCACAATCAACAACATTTTCAGCCACAAATAAGGAAGGCAGAAAATGGGACAGTCTCAGACACAAGTTACTCTCTTCCTCTACATGTATCATATTTATTGGAGAGGATATTGTAATTCTTATCTCTTGTGCCAGAGGATGAGGCAAATATCATTTTTTCAGACAGTATGTTTTGTCTAACAGAAATGAAATATGGCTCATCTTTCAGCTGACTCGGTGGCCAAAGTTATGGCATCTTCCATCACCTTGCATTGCCATGACTGCCTTCCATGAAGTTGGATTATAAAACTGATGACCTGGAGCTATAGCAAACTTCTTCTGTTCCCTTCCCACTATCATCAATGAACTCAGCTTTCTCTGGCAATTGTTGGGACTGAAAATGATCAATCCAGGGAAGTAGTCTGTCTAAACTCCTATTCATAAGATTGATTAAGAAAAAGGTTTAAAGTAACAACTCTGGATTTCTGTTATATGTTTAGGAGCTGGGACCATTTCAAAGAGTAAATGGAGGTTGGCGCTTCTTGGCCCCCCAAAAGGTTTTTACATGATCTTTTACATAAAAGATTTTGAGGACAGGTGTCAATATCCCAACCTTGCTTAGGGACCACACAGTGAGATCACAAGTCCCATTTAATTCTACTGTTTGGGGATCTAATATTATTCATATATGAGCAGCAGTAATAAATATACATTGTAGCCCATGTTTAACCCAATTCTGATTACATGTGATTTCTCTTTCCTGCTTCCCTACTCCTAGGTGGCAGAGGTCGGACAAACAAATGTTTAATAGCATATTTTGGTGACCAAAGCATTAGAATTAACACATGACAATAGAATGTGCTTTAAGTAATATTTCCCAGGTACTGCTTATGTAGTACCGCCAAGAAAGCTTAAGTAATTGGCTATACAGTATATCATCAACTGACATCCATGAAAAGTCCCTAAAGCCAAGAGTAATTTCCTAGCTTTTTAAGTGTTTATTTGTCATAAAGCTTCTGGTAAAAGCAGGACATGAAATGAATCACAGTGAAACTGTCTCTAGTACTCTGCTTATGCCTCAGTATGTTTGCATGTGTGTGTGTCTAGTAGTACTTACTTTTACCTTTGATATTATTCATAAAATTTTACTTTTTAATGCATAGCCCAGTTGATAGCTTTGTGTTTTAGGAAGAAACCTTTACAAATTTTTACATATCCTAGATCTGAAAATCGACTTTTGCTTGTTTTTTACAACCTCTCTGATTTTCTTCTATGGACTGTTTTGTCTGGATTTGCCAGTGTAATAGCTTCCAAACTGAAAATGAAATCATTTATTTGCTATCATTATTTTCTTCATCATCCTATCAGATTTAGAAACAGCATAGAAAATGTAAACAGTCCAGAAAACAAAAAATACCACTTGATAAGAACTGAGTTTCAGTATAGGAATTTTGGTTGCTTGAGTAGCCAATAATAGCTTTCTCACTTTTCAGAAAAAATCCTTACAGCCTTTGCAGATCCAAGTTAATTTTTACCCTTTAGATTTGCATATTGCTATCAACTGAATCTACCAGACAGGTCATATTTAATGCATGCAAAATAGTATCCAAAAGCATGCTTTTTTAATAAAGAATTTATATCCTTTCATATGTTAGTTTGCTTTGCTTTTAAAGAATAGTTGAGAGAATTGCCTCTTTTTCTCAGGAGAAAAGTGAGAATTCACTCTTTGCTTCCTTCCCTTTCAACTGGCCTATTTCCAAACAGCCAATATAAAGGAAAAGCCTTGACATGGAAGTCAGTGACTGATACTAGATTCTATCATTTTAATTTCATCTTAATTTCTTACAACTTTGTTATCCCTGGGTTCCCAATTTCTTTCTTGTGGAAACTTTGTCAGAATGGCCCAGAAGAAATGGCCCTATTCATAATGCAAGAGTTCTTGGTTGGTTTTGGCTTTTAGCTGTTCTGTACTTTTACCCAGTGTTAGTTTGGATATTTTATTGATTTTTCATACAGCACATTAACAGCATTTTACAACAGCAGTGTATTAAAGCTGATCTGAGAGAGATGCAAATCCGTATTTGTTCTTAGTAGTTTGTAATTGAACCGATTCTCACATCTACTGCCTTTGTTTTCTTTCTTTGCTGCTGCAGTAAAATAATGTGAAATGCTTTGAAGTTGACCTTCAAAGAGATGTGTTTAAATGGCTGTGATTTAGAAGAAGCTTTCTAGAAAATGATGGATGGTCTTATTTTCTAGTGTTTGTCTCTTCTGCAAAATATTGATAAAAGTGATGGAGATAGAAAAAAGTAGCCTGTTGCACAATATTGTGTTTCTTTCAAAAATAGCAACTTACATTATTAATAATCTATTAAAAGTACAGACAAACATTTAGTTTTCAAGGATACAAAACATTTAAATACTATGCTAGATGTGGCAGCTAGCATGATTAAGTCTTTTCTGAATATATTTGAATTTGATTCCAAACTAAAGATTCTTACAGAATTTTTCTTAAGAATGATTCATAAGGCAAGGTAAACTAAAAAGCAACTAAAATCCAATAAATCACATTAAAAAGTAGTGACAATAAACAGAAAACTTAAAATCTCTATCATATAAAATACTTTGGTTAAAAAGATGTTGTATGATAATATGAAGGGTTTTTGGAAATTAAAAACTACTTAAAACACAACAACACAAAATGAATATGGTGGTGGGGAGGGAAGCTCTGAGAGACTAAAATGCTCTCTGTCTAGCACTAGAAAGACAACAGATGTATTGCCAGGCCAGACTTTCTTTGTAGGGCTTCCAAAACTGGGGGAGCTGCTACTAAAAAGTCAGTTATTCAAATAGTCACCTGCCATAGTTCAGTATTCAAGGCCTTTGGTGACTATCTTTGGGCTCAAATCAGAACATGTGTGAAGAGATAACTGGTTAGAATATTTGAGCCCAAATCCTGAAATGCTCCCTAGGTTGGAACCTATACTTTCCATTAGGACATAAAACAAGTTGGGGCCTGAAAGAGAATCCTTTGCTGCCATTCTGTGATCCTATCTGCCATATTTGTATTAACCCAAAGTTTATAAGTTACCTTCAGTGTTAGCCAAATATACACCATGCTGTAATAATCCAAACAGGGGATCACTGGGGCATGGTTCACTGAAGCTTAGCTATTTTATCCAAATAGAGTTGTTGCTGTAAACTGTTTAAAGGATACTGGTGTTCCCAGGCTACATACTTAATCCCTTTATAGGAGTGTAATTTGTCCCAGAACAGGTTAAACTCCATGCACCCAGATTAATAAACTGTTCAGTAAAAGTGCCTCCATCTTGTTTGTAATTATCTTCACTTTATTGGCCCTCATTTTGTCCATTACCATGGCCAGACTCTGATGAAGCACTTCTACTGCTTCACCTAGATGTGATTAAAAAAGAGAAAGAGAGAGTGCCGTTAACATAGTGATGTTTCTGCACCCTAAATCCCTGAATGATCTCTTTCTGTGATTTTGCGTAGATGCTAAATATGGGAGATAAAACGAATCCCTGTGGACCGGAAGCATACATGACGTGGGTTGATACATAGATCCCCAGTTATGCACATTTTCAGAATAACCGTCCCAAGTATGAATGGAATCCCTGCAAAGCTGTAGTGCCCAGAGCCATCTCAGACAGCCTCTTCAGAAAAAATATTGTGTTTGATAATATCAAAAGCCACTGAGAGTTCCAGGAATAAAAACAAGATTACATTCTTCCTGTCTTTTTCCCAGCAAAGGTCATTCCATGGGATAACCATGGCTATTTTAGTTTCAAAACCAGGTCCTAAGTACCAGCTGAAGTAGGTTCGAAAATTTCATCCATAAATTCATAGATGTGCTGCCCATAGATCTTAAACACACTTAAACACCTTGCCCTGGAAGGGATATTAGTAGAAATATTTGATGTTGAGTTAGAAAGAATATTGTAGCATCTTTATCTATAGTTATACAACTGTAAAGCCAAAGTTAATTTCACCAATACTGCATTCCTTGTTTGTTGTTAAAAACTGGAATCCAAGGTGGTTGGCCTTGCAGAAATACAGTATACTAAGTCACCACGCAGTGCCCTTGATGCTGCTAAAATACAGGTTCTAACTTGCTGTTAATTTTGAATCCTACCGTTGCACAAATTTTCTTTGAAGTAGAAAGGGCAATTATTAAGCTTTGATTACTTTCACTTAACAACAGACAAATCTTTGATCAGTTTAGCTTTTCTGTGTCTTCTGTTTCAAACACTTTCTTGCACAACAGAGAAAAACCTGAGGATTCCGGACTGGTACGATTCTGGAAAAGCTGAGGTAATTTGGACTCCGTTGCTAATCTAATGCATACTTCAATGAACACACACGTGGTCACCTGTGATATTTTGCTTTCTAAAACCATAGGCTTAGAGTGTTTATATTGAGATCAGATTCAAAGACTAAACACAGAAATCTCATAATCTGTATTTGTAACTGCACCAATCTAAGATGTAAACTAAAATAATTTAACTATTTATTCAAACAAGCTAGACAAAATAAATTTCCATGGAATAGCCACGATTTAGGTTTTCAATACTCTTTAATTTATGATGGCCAGCATGTAAAATTTAAAGATGTAGGCAGTCATCATGGACCTACCTCAAAGGATGCCCCATGGAACAGCTGAAGAATGATTTTGATGTCCATCTTAATCTAGGCCAGTAGTTACATGCATTTTACTAGTTATTCACTGGTGGAGATTTGTATTCATTGTCTCCACCCTGTAAAAAAAATACAATATTTCTATATAGAACCTGACATTTATAAGTGCATCAGGAGTTTCCACTGAGTCACAACATGCAGAGGTTTTGTTACAAAGCATATTGCAGTAAATAGAAATATATTTTGACATAAATTTATTCTGAAAAAAAAATCCAAATCCATAGATAACATATTTTTATTAGGCCAAATGCACTTGTACTTTCAGCATAAATTTACTTTGAAAAGCATTTCAAAATCCAAAAGGCAATACCTTTATTAGGCCAAATTTTACAGAATAGTTGCAAACTTTCAAGTTTCCAACCATTATAAAGAATATGGGTCATTGTTTTATCTTTATAAACAAATGAGGCTGAAGTCACTAAATTTCCACTGTAATAAGAAACACATTTCAAAATTGCCTTCATGGACCAAAAAGCCATTACTCTCTAAGCACTCATAGCACAGTAGTTGTTACTGTTACGATATTTATATTGTTTTTCTAATTCTTACAGAAGCTCATGACAGGAAACATGAAAATCTGAAACTTTTTGAAGCATAGGCCTGAAAAAGGAAGGAGTAGCAGTAATTCGGGAAACAATTTTGTATTTCTCATATGTACACACCCAGAATGTTAGTCCCTTTCAGGTTAAGCAACATTATACAAAGTGCAGAAAAGCAGCAAGAAATAGCCAAAGAAATTTAAGGTATGTGATAGGAAAAGAAAAGGAAATATAGCTAAATCTAGTTTACATCGAGACGACTCACTGTACCTCTCCATACTTTTCCATTGTTGCAAACTATTCTTGCTTTGGACATGTCCATACATATGGCAAAAACAGGAATAGTTGGCAAAATGCTGCCTTTTGTTCTTTAAATCTCTCACCTCTTTTTAAGGATCTTACTAATTGCATTCAACCACAACTTTCACAGTCTTCCTCTCAACCTATTTAATTTTTTGGGATCTAAAGACAATAATTTAAAGTAAATGAAAGACATTAGTTTTCCTGTGGTTTAAAAGGAGGTGCCATAAAGCAAAATAAATGTAGTTTATTGTACATTCATCGACAGTATCACCTTTGCATCTGAAATTACTTGAAACAGAATGTAGAAAGGGTCGCAGCTGAAACAATCAGCTTTGTCTCTTTAGTACTGTATGTGTGAAGGAGAAGGCCAGGGCCATCTCAATGAACACTGAGTTAAGTAAGAATAACCAAGTTTGCCAAGATTGTGCAGAGACTTGGATTTAAATATTTATCTAGGGCTGTGCATAGCATTTGAAAGACTATCTAAGCACTTGTTATCTAGGCGCAGACATTCAGTTGGCAGTCCCAGTGGAACAGTTTTCTACGTATGCGCAGTGTCATGTTCATCGTTCCAATGCTTTGCCTACATCGTAACGTTTCGCATGTCATGTTTCTGATCCGCGTCTATCACCTGCGGGGTGGGGAATTCCAGCCCTGCCAGGCTGTTATCTTTGTGTTACCCTGAAGGAATGTGTGTTTGGGTTATGACATGTATTCAAGGTTACTTTCCCAGGCAGATGTGTGACGCTTGCCAATGCTGGGAGGGGGTGGTTGCGATGTTGGGGTGGGGGGCGGGATCGGCTTGGAGGCGAGGGTTTTTAGTTTGTATTTGGCGCGCTTTTGCTTATTCTCAGCTTTCTTCGTATTTGCATACTATCCTTTCAATAAATCAGTTTTATTCACTAAACTCTGGTGAGACTGACTTTGTTGGGATAAGGCAATCATTACATAAAGCTGAGAATCATCAAAGAACTTTACCCCGCTAGCCCCTAGCCAGGTTACCTGTGACGGGGAGCGCTAGCGATGTCTGTACTACGAGAAGCCGAGTGGATTGAGGAGGAGCTGGACACCACGATGGTGCGGGTGGCCCGGAGCGCCCGCGCGGAGAGGGCGGCTCACCGGGAACAGCTGGGGCTACAACCCGGCGAGCAGTTGGTAACGTCGGAGACGACGGGCACGTCAGGGGCCGAATATAGAACGGGGGACGAGGACGAGGACTCCGCTGTAGGGGACGCCCAAGAGGTCCGGAAACTAGGACCTCCTTTGTCACCTACAGTGGTAGTGGTAACCAGTGCGGCCGAAGAATCGGTCACCCCCGTGCGAATGAAGGCTTTAGAGGAGAAGTTGGAGTCTTTGGCGGTGATGCTAAAGGAAAGCCGTGGGAAGTCAGGGTCGGCTGAGGGAAGACGAAAGGGCACTAGGGAGCAGAGCGCTAACCCTGAGTCACCACCCCCATCCCCGCGGAGAAGAGGTTGGACTCGGTTCCGACAGTCAACGACAGGGAGGAGGACTCTAGACGTGACTGGGAAAGCCGAACGGCTGGTGGCGGCGGGACCCCCCCCTTTCCTGTGAAGTTTGACGGCGATCCTACAAAGCTGTCTTTCTTCATTACTAATGCTAATAGCTACATGGAGGATTGGGAGCAGAGCTTCCGCTCCGAGAGGGGGAAAATCAATGCCATTGCAAATAGGCTGAAGGGGAGGGCGGCGGATTGGTACGTCCAGCTGTGTCAGGCAGAGGCCCCAGAGCTAGAAGACTTCGAGGAGTTCCTGTGGGCGCTAAAACAACACTTTGAGGACCCTCTGGCACAAGAGAGGGCGAAACGGGCTTTGAAGAATCTGGCCCAAGGGTTGCTTTCAGTGGCAGACTACGCGTTAGAATTCAAAGCACTGGCCGGAAAAGTTGAGGATTGGTCCCAGTCCACCCTAGTAGAGCTGTTTAAAGATGGGCTGGAAACTGAGGTCCTTCGGTGGGGTCTGGGGCGTGATGACCCAAAGACTTTGTATGGGTGGATTCAACTAGCTGGCAGCGCTGAAAACGCCCTGGAAACCTTCGCCCATCGTAAGGCGGTGAAGCAAGGCAAAACCATCAAAAGCGCCCACGCTCCGATCTCTTCAGGACGACCCAGCCAGCGGGTGTGGGAAGAGGAGAGGGAGCATCACTTTGCTAAGGGGCAATGTCTGCGCTGCGGGAAGGAAGGGCACCGGGCGGCGGCATGCCCAAAAAGACGAGCCGAAGATCGCCCAGCTAAACCGGCTGGGAAATCGCCATCCCTACCAAGGAAGATGAAAGCCGCCCTGGCCGAGGCGGAACTTGACGGCATCCCCTTCTTTGGAGAAGAGAGGGGACAGGAGACCGAGGAGCCGGCGGGAAACGCCAGCCACCTGCTTTGAAGGGCGCCGTGGGGCAGGTGGAAGAAGAAGATGGGCGCGACCATGTCTCGGTGAGTGGGGATTTCCCTACCCTGACCGTTAGAGTGAAGTTGGGGTCTAGCACCCGAACCATAGAACTGTGGGCCATGGTTGATTCGGGGTGTTCACGGTCCTTGATGCACCCCGACGTGGTTACTGAGTTGGGTTTACCCACGTTCCCTTTAAAGAGGCCAATGATCTTTACCCAGTTGGACGGGACCATGGCAGGGGGGAAACCAGTTACCCACTCTACCGGGATGGTTGCCTTACAAATGGGCAGCCATTGGGAAAAATTACCGTTTATTGTGGCACCGGTAGGGGGACCTTTGGTCATCTTGGGGATGCCCTGGTTTGTACGGCAAAATCCCTTCATAAACTGGGTGCATCGAATGGTGATATTCGCAGATGGATTTTATAAAGCCCCTGCGAAAGACCAACTAGACGACAACGAGGTGGGACGGGCAGCAACCACTTCTCTGCAAGTCCTCGAGCCGCTGGAAGGGCTGCCGGAGCAATACCAGGACTTTACAGATGTGTTTGGTGAAAAGGAGGCGGATCGGCTGCCGCCTCATCGCAAAACTGACTGTGCCATAGAATGTGTTCCTAATGTGAAACTGCCTAGTCCAAAAATTTATTCTATGACCCAGAAGGAGCTGGCAACACTACAAGAGTTCATTGACAAAAATCTAGCTAGGGGTTTCATTGAACCGGCCAGCTCTCCAGTAGGCGCACCTGTACTGTTTCGACCAAAGAAGGATGGCACTTTGAGACTGTGTACAGATTTCTGTGGGCTCAATGCAGTATCGATATTAAATAAATATCCTTTGCCCCTGATAAAGGACATGCTAACACATCTGGCAAAGGGGAAAATATTCTCTAAGCTGGACTTGAGGGAGGCATATTTCTGTATTCACATACGGGAGGGGGATGAATGGAAAACTGTGTTTAATTGTCCTTTGGGTGCTTTTCAATATAAAGTGCTACCATTTGGATTGGCGGGGGCGCCAGGGGTTTTTATGCAACTTATCAATGAGGTCTTGCATGACCACCTATTTAAAGGGGTATTGGTGTATTTAGATGATGTTTTAATATATACTGAAACAATGGAAGAACATGTATATCTAGTCAGACAAGTTCTGAGCAAACTGAGAAAGGCAGAATTGTATGCTAAACTGTCAAAATGTGCATTTCATAAGTCGCAAATTGATTATCTGGGCTATAGGATTTCTGATAAGGGAATTGAAATGGATCACGCTAAAATTGAAGCCATTTTGGCATGGGAGCCGCCACGCACGTGTAAGCAGCTCCAAAGTCTCCTTGGATTCGCGAATTTTTATCGGCCCTTCATCCAGGGGTTCGCGGAAATTGCACTACCCCTCACTGAGTTGCTCAAAACTAAAGGTTTGGGGGACACACGGAGGGTGAAAAATCCAGGAGCACTGCTAAAATGGACACCCGCATGCCAGAGGACTTTTCAGACCCTTAAACAGCTGTTTACGTCCGAACCCATTCTGCAGCATCCTGATCCTGACAAACCATTTGTGGTACAGGTGGACGCTTCTGATTTCTCAATTGGAGCTCTGTTAATGCAAAAGGACAACCTGGGACAGTTAAAGCCATGTGCCTACCTCTCCCGTAAATTTTCAGAGACAGAAAGGAGATGGCACGTTTGGGAGAAAGAGGCTTTTGCGGTTAAAGCTGCTTTGGAAAGCTGGCGTCACTTATTGGAGGGGGCTACCCACCCTTTCGAGGTTTGGACTGATCATAAAAACCTGGAAGCACTGACTGCGTCTCGCAAACTGAGCCCAAAACAAATTAGGAGGGCTCAATTCTTTAGTCGTTTTGACTTTAAACTGAAATTTATCCCTGGGAAAACCAACTTCCTGGCTGACGCACTTTCGCGCCAGCCTCAGGATACCAGTACGGTACCAGATGTAATGGGAACTCTCTGGACAGAGCCCCAAATGAGTCTGGCAGCTGTAACTTGCAGCCAAACCCGAGCACAGCGTACAGATGCTTCAGTTTCACCTCGCTTGCCTGTACCCTCAGACTTGCAACAAAGGTTTCTTTCCGAGCTGAAAACTGACACTTGGTTACAAGCAAACCTCAACGAGGTTACTTTTAAACAAGATTTTGCATGGAAGCATGATCGTCTCTATGTACCTGAGACGTTGCGCAAAACCATTCTGTCACGATCCCATGATGACAGAATGGCTGGGCATTTTGGGTTTGGTAAGACCCTTCATCTGGTTAGACGCCAGTTCTGGTGGCCAACGCTCCGGCGCGACATCAAAGAATACGTCAATTCCTGCCCAGTATGCGCTGCTTCTAAACGAAAAGTGGGAAAGCCCCAGGGCTTGTTACAACCAGTGGCAAATCCTTCCCGCCCTTGGGAGGAGATCTCTATGGACTTCATTGTTGATTTACCTCATAGCCAGAGGAAAACTCTCATTTGGGTGGTGAAAGATTTTTTCTCTAAACAAGCCCATTTCATCCCATGTACCACCATCCCATCTGCACAACAGCTGGCCCGCCTCTTCATTGTACACATGTACAAAATTCACGGATGCCCCGCCCGCTTGGCGACGGACAGAGGCACACAATTCACATCCAAATTTTGGCGGGAATTTATGAAATTACTGGGTACTAACCAAGCATTGTCAACTGCGTCGCATCCGCAGACTGACGGAAATACGGAGGCGGTCAATTCTACCCTTGAACAATATCTGCGTGCTTTTGTCAATTATCAGCAAGATGATTGGGTCGACCTACCATTTGCTGAAGTTGCCTACAACAATGCCGTTCATCAAAGCACTGGCCAGGTGCCATTCCATACCGTTTTTGGCCGTGACTTTGTCCCGATCCCAGAACTGCCTCAGCCAGCCTCCCCCCCGTCTTCACCTGCTGATTGGGCTACACGTCTGGCAGCTGCCTGGCCAACAATACAACAAGCGCTTGCTGATGCTCAAGCCACTTACAAACGACATGCAGATTCCAAACGTTCCACCTCACCACCTTTCCGAGTGGGTGATAAGGTGTATCTTTCCACCAAGTTCATCAAGTCTACACAACCTTCAAAAAAGTTGGCACCTAAGTTTATTGGTCCTTTTCCTATTATTGCTCAAATTAATCCTGTTACTTTTAAATTAGATTTGCCTGCAAATCTTAAACGCTTACACCCTGTCTTTCATTGCAGCCTGCTTAAGTCTTTCCACGAATCAGCCCGCTGGCATCCACAGCCTCCACCCCCTGCACCTATCATGATTGATGGTCAACAACACTTTGAAGTCCGAGAAATCCTGGATTCCCGACGATGTCGTTCTGTCTTACAATACTTGGTTCGCTGGAAACATTTCCCTCATCCTGAGTGGGTGGCCGCCCATGATGTTCACTCCCCTATTCTAGTTACCCATTTCCACGCGGCTTATCCCACTAAGCCTGCTCCGTGAGGTCATTTCCTTTCTTTAAGGGGGGCGATATGTCATGTTCATCGTTCCAATGCTTTGCCTACATCGTAACGTTTTGCATGTCATGTTTCTGACCCGTGTCTATCACCTGCGGGGTGGGGAATTCCAGCCCTGCCAGGCTGTTATCTTTGTGTTACCCTGAAGGAATGTGTGTTTGGGTTATGACATGTATTCAAGGTTACTTTCCCAGGCAGATGTGTGACGCTTGCCAATGCTGGGAGGGGGTGGTTGCGATGTTGGGGTGGGGGGCGGGATCGGCTTGGAGGTGAGGGTTTTTAGTTTGTATTTGGCGCGCTTTTGCTTATTCTCAGCTTTCTTCATATTTGCATACTATCCTTTCAATAAATCAGTTTTATTCACTAAACTCTGGTGAGACTGACTTTGTTGGGATAAGGCAATCATTACACACAGCCAGACAGCTGGGGCAGCCTTATGAACCTACCAAAGAACATACCTGCTCTAATGCTGGGATGAGTGGTGCTTTGCTCACTCTAACTTGCTCTGAGAAGCACCCTTTCCAGTGCTTTGCACAGTCCTAATATTTTATGTCATGCGGCAAAAATGGATGCCTACAATAAGTACTGGAAATCTGTACTTTGGATTACCAAGTTTTGAAGTTGGTAGCTGATGTTTTCACAGGAGTTTGAGCTGCATCAATCAGCGGGTGATAATGTTTAGCTTCAGCTGCTGATTTTGTCATATTAAACTATCATTATTATTAAATTATACTGATCTAAAACTAGACTAGCTTGTTCCTAACCCTTTAATAATCACTACTTCACTTAAACATGGGAGCGTATTCCTGTAAAATAGTAACTTACAGATAGGACTGGCAGCAAAATTTGGCAACATAGTGTGTTTGTCTCCCTTTTGGGTTTATTCTGCTCCCACAGTAAGCAGCCAGGTCATAAAAACGGGATTATTGGAGTATTATGAACAGTTTTGTCCACTGCACCCCAAGGAACAGAAACTTTTTCCCTGTACTGAATAGTCAAGGGGATGTCATGATAAAAGTATATAACAGTGTACATAGTTTGAAGAGTAGGCAGGAAGGTATATCAATGGATGACCTATAGTCAATTACTTAATTCTCTTTTGAAATATTACAGCCCAGGTTCTTTCAATAAAGCTGAACGATGGAAGATTAAGGGCAGATAAAAACTGGTATCCCAGTACTGGGATAATTAGCAAGAAGGGGATTAATGTTTGTATTTACATTCATTAGAGAGGAAGAGATTACAAGAGAGTAAGCAGGCACACAATGGGGAATATTTGTCCTAACTCCCAGGAAACACTCTGAGACAAGGATCTGGTCTCTAATGTTTTATTGATAATACATAACAGTAATCCTAACAAACTGAACAAACTTGGGAAAACCCAGCCATATAAACCCAGCAGGTTAAGGCGGTCCCAATCTGTGCCTCTTGGAATGGCTCACCAATTCCTCAGTGCTACGCATGCGCTTAACAGTCTGGAAGGGAGCCCCCTGCTCGCCATCCTTACTCATGACAATATTCATCGAAAGGAATGCAGTGGTGCCAGCTGTTTGCCTAGCATGCTCGCAGCTCCCAGCACTTTCTTTTCAATGTGTATTCCCCATTGTGTGCCTGCTTATTCTCTTGTAACCCCTTCCTCTCCAATCTGCAATGGGGGGGGGTCAGGCATAGGACAACGTGTACTGACTGTAATGGCGAACACATGACTGGAGAGAGGCACTGTGAAGGTCGTAAATGCGCACCTTGGTTGCAAAGTTATTTTTTCAGCACTGTCATAACTTCAAATGGTCACTGCATGAGGCAGTTGGTAAGAGAGGTCTACCTGTATTACATACGGTGTCAGAGATAATATGCCTGTCAGTACAAGCACAGGTGGATACAACTGCATGTACTGTATGCTTGGTGGATGACCTTCCCATAGGCATTTGAGATTAAGCAGAATTAGATAGTTTATTGACTGACTAGTCTTACAGCCATCGAACTAAGCGGAGTTAGTTTTGTGATATTCTCACTGTCACATAGTCTCAAAAGGAGCTTCATTATGTTGTTTAAGCAGGGAATATTAGAGTTTTGGAGAGAGTTATATTTACTTTTCCCTTCTCCATGGGATTGGAGAAGTATAATACATTTACTACTCATGTAGCAAACTGAGAAATCCCTCCCTTATAACTTTCAGCTCTATCCCCTGAAGGACTTTTTAAACCCAATTAGATAATTTCTGATATGAGAGCTAATAGGGAAGGAAGAAGTGCTTCAAATAAATACATGGAAGTTATCTTTGAAGGTTGTGTTCTCCTTACCTGCATGGGCATTTTCTCGTCTGAAGCATGAAAGGACAATATATAAATTCATAAATAACAATGTCCACAATACTTTTAATTTTGTCCTTTTATCTGGGATAAGATAAGCGATAATAAGTTGCAAAAGTCCTGTCTCTCTTTGGCTAATAAAAAAACTAGGACTGTGCACAGAAATAAAAAAGAGATGCTTTTTAAAATGCTTTGGTGTGAGTGAAAGTACATTCCTGGAAGTATTAAATAGCTACGTTTTCTGGAAGACTCAATACAGCAGCCTCAGTGGTTCCTGGAAGTGTTCTTCGCATGTGGATGTACTGTTGGATGAACTGGGAAAGCCTTTGACACAGCTTGTAAAGTCTGAAGTCTGGAAGATGCAGCTGCTTTAATGCTTCACAGAGATACACTAAATTCCTGCAAATATGTTTTGTGGAACACCTTTTTCAGAAGTTTTGTACAGCCCTAAAAATGCTACTCTTTTATTGCTTCCAGATTGATGGCTCCTAGCACTTAACAACTGAAAAACCTTATGCAAGTACAGTATTTAACTTTTTGTCCTTAATGGAGTTTGATTTTCTGGTAAGAAGAGATGGGAAAAAAAAACCTGAGAGGATTACGAATGGAAGATGGCAGCCTTCTGGATTACCAGTAAAATTTCATGAGTGAGGCATAGCAATTTGCAGAATAAAAACCTCATCTGAAAGGACTTTTTAAACACAGAGATCAATTATGACAATATTCAAAGGCTTTTCAGCTGTCTTTTTAGAGTATGTTACTGTAAATTATGTGCAGGAGAAAGGGAAGTATTGATTGGGTTAAGGAAAAAAATACAAATGTAGATGCACTTTCATGTGTGAAGGGGAAAAAGACCCCCTCAAGCATTTACATATTATCAGTTAAGTATATTCATCCATCTTGAGCAAATAAGTAGATCAGTATTGCCAGGTAGGTGGTTGGAGGAAATTTAACTTTGCTTCTTGGAAATGATTAAACTTAGACTACAAAGCTTTTTGTTCTGTGCATTTGTAGCTATACGGCCGCAGTGATGTAGTATTATGACAGGTAAACACTATGTCACATTGTTATCTCTGGTGTCTTGTTTGTATTTCATCATACTGCCTAACATTCCGAGTCTTGGGGGGAGGGGGAGTTGTTGAATAGAGCTATAAGCACAGGTATTTGAGAGTCTGTGTCCCTGCCCAGCCGCTTGCTGAAACTAAGAGGAGCATTCTGAAGATGAATACTCTACGTGCTGTAGACCAGACATAGTGATAAATTTGGAAAACTGGGGTACGGCTCTGTGAATATTTAAAAGTATATATTATTTAGGCCAGAGCTTCTCAAGCTTGGCAACTTTTAAGATGTGTGGACTTCGACTCCTAGAATTCCCCTTAATTTTAAGATCCATCTTCTTCATAGCATCAAACAGTCTACTGCAGATCATTTGGGTTTTCAGCCAACAACATGATGTTAAAATCTGTTTACAAAAGTACACATACATTCATATCCCAAACCAACCTACCTCTAATGTCACCTCAGGCATCGCTTATACGTTTATCCCTAAGTATCCATCCATTTCTGATAAGTGTTGAACCATTTGCTAAGCTTCCATTTATTCATATGCATGCTTAACTACTATCATATACTGCTCTTACCACATTCAGCAGCCAGTTGCAACTCCAGCAGTCATATATATGTTATTTCTGCATTCAGCAGGAATACCGTTCTAAAGATTCACTGGGAAGTTTGCATAATGTGCAGATATAGATTAAAATTAAAATTCCCGCCCTCTCATCTGCAGTCTCTGCAAAGTTACCAGATATTCTACCAGGCAAGAATCGATTGTGTACTCAGATGATTGTGTACTTAGCTGAATAGAAATAAACCAAATTTCTCCAAGATATTCCTATATTATTTAAATAGAAATTTGGAGTATTTTCTAGTGCTGGGCATCATTGTTTGACTTAGCATGATGGCATGGATGCCAAAAGAAAATAAACAGACTTTTAAATGGCCAAAATCTCAAGAGATTTTGCAAGATTTTTAGTTTTTTATAAGTTTTGTTAGGACTTGTAGATGCCACTTGACAGTGTTGCAGACAACGTCTCATCTGTGAGTGCAGTGTAGTCAACTCTTGATGTAAATGGTAGAACCTGAGAAAGCATATTATACTGTTCACTAAATTATTTTGCCCTCCTTGTAATAATAGATAGTTACCTGACAAGCATTTATTAACATTTGGCATTGGGATGGCATAAAGCAGAAAAGTGGGAGAGAAGTATCGAAGTTAATAATAACCTGTGTATAAATACAGCAGGATGTTCAGATGGGAACCTTGTTTGCCATGGAGCACACCGTTTTTCTTTTAACATGTAGGTAGAAAGTGGAAAGTTACTGTTTAGTTTTTGGTGCCAGAATCTTGAATAGAAGTCATTACTTGTCGTATGTTTGTCGGCCACAGTATATTTGCTAGTTTATATCTTGCTTGCTAAATTGGCAACTGTTTATTTTTACTGGTAAACGTAGTGAAGATTAGTCCTGAGTGGTTTCTTTCACAACAAAGTTGTGTTTGTTGAACATATTAAACAGGGCTCTATTTATATGTCAGCTGTGCATTGAATAGGATATAAAATTGTGGAATTGCAAGGACAGTCTCTTGCTCAGGTATGATGTGCTGCTGTTCCAGCTTGTGATAATTATATTTTGGACATAACGAGAAGACGAAGACATCAATATTTCATGTTTGAAGCGAGACTGCAGTGTATGGCACTGCCCTTTGTGTCAAGGCAGAATATGGTTGGTTTGGTTTTAGCTTAGTAGGTTATATGAATTGAACCGGTTGTGACATATTCAGTAAACCACGAGTGAGACTGATGCGTCTTAAAATGCTTTATATAAGTATAGTACAAAACATTGCTAACTTGGGAATAACTGTGTTGTGTGAGGAAACCAGCACAAGATGCATGCATCTTATTAATAAAAAGTATCGATAACAATAATTGTGGTTATCTGAAAAACATAATGAGGTTTTAAATCTAATTATTTTTCTACCCTATACATCCCAGTGAATTAACACTGTCAGAATTTAGGATGCTTTCATGTTGCATGTTTTTAATCTGAAAAGGAAAAGGAGCCATTTTTTATGGCTAGATTGGGGGGAAAGTGGCCTTCTCTTCCGTTGAAGAATCTCTCTTGTCTCCAGTGGGAAATCCAATTTGTTTTCAAGGGACAGAAGCTAAATATAGTTATCACAGTGTTATCTCTATTTTTAACAAAGTGTATTCAGAGACTGAACAAGAGATGGGTAGTTGTATAATTGTGGTAACAGCATCCCATCTATTGCAGAAGGTAGCACTACGTGTTCAAAGTTTGTAAAGAGAAACTGTATGTTGAGAACATTCATGGTTCAAAATTCCATTTGGCTAAGTGTAAAAAATGTCCTTAAGCAAGTCCATGGTCTCTTGGCATAGCTTGCCAAGCGGGGATATTGTAAAGCTATCCTTTAGTCACTGAATCAGGGGTGAGTAATCTAAACCTTGTAAGTTCTCCCAAAGGCTTCTAGAACCCCTCTTACCACATTGCCAAAATGTGCTGCTGAAAATCAGTAAAGTGATTTTCTGCTGTTTTAAGCTATAAATAGAATAAGGTGGTTACTTAAGCCTTAGAATGGGCTTAAGCCGCTTAATAATAGGGGAAACCAAAGAAAAATATCCCACCCAAAGGAATATGAATAGAAAATATAAACCTTGCCTCTTATTTAATCCAATAGTCATTGCTCCACCGACTGGAACCATCAGCACCAAAGTACAATTTGCTTTCCTGTGTTACGCTTCTTGAAAACATAGTGTATAAATGCAGAGTAAGAATGGTACAGTGTTGAGTAGTGAAGGGTCCAATTATACATCATGCGTAGTACACAAGGCAGTTTATGACAAAACAGAAAACTACAATTAATATACTTTATTATTATAAATAAGTATAATAAGGTATAATAAAATAATAAATCAGGCCTGCATTGGGCAGGAGATTGGACTAAGTGATCTTCAAGGTCCTTAACAATCCTTACATTCTATGATTCCATGAATACCAACAAAGCAATTAGAAAGTAAATTGAATATAGTTGATCATTAATTTATGGTATCAGGACAATGAAACACTGTGTTTATGCTCTTTATGATAATCAAATGTCTGCCAGAAATATTTGGAAGATGTATTACAGGTAATCCTCGCTTAACAACTGTTTAGCAAATCATAACCAAAGTTATGACATACTGAAAAAGTAACTTTATGACCAGTCCTTACACTTACAACCATCACAGCATCCCCACGGTCACGTGACTGATATTCGGGTGCTTTGTAACCGTTGGGCATTTACCGCCATTGCAGTGTTCTGCAGTCATGTGATTGCCATTTGTGCACTTCACAGCCAGCTTCCAACAAGCAAAGTCAATGGAGAAGCCGGCAGTGAAATCCCAAGTCATGGTCATGTGTTGTCTCGTTTAATGACCTGTGGTGATTCACTTAACTACAGTGGCAGAAGTGAAGTTGTAAGTCCATCGTTGTCATGTTCGCCGTTCCAATGTTGCTGGTACATCGTAACGTTTTGCATGTCATTTCACTGATACGTGTTTCATCTGGGAAGGGAGGAGGATTCCATCTCGTGGAGTTGTTATCTCTTGGCTGCTGGGTTGGAATGTGTTTGGGTTATCTCATGTGTTCAAGGTTACTTTCCCAGGATCAGTAGAAAACGGTTAACAGCACCTGGGGGGGGGGGGAGTTTGCTACGGCCGGGCGAGGGGAAGGATTACGTTTTGAGCCGAGGGTTTTTAGTTTGTATTTGGCGCACTTTTATTCATTCTCAGCTTTCTCTGTATTTGTATACTATTCTTCTAATAAATCAGATATCATTAAGTACCTGCTTGTGAGTCTGAGTCTATTGGGATAGGCAATCATTACAATCATGGTAATGTGATGTCTCGATTAATGATCATGTCACTTAGCAATGGAGTTGCCAGTTCCAATTGTGGTTGTTAAACAAGGACTACTTGTAATTGCTTGTTTCTATTTTAAGTGAATAAACTGTATTTATAACTATAATCTCTGCTGTTTTTCCACAATAGTTATATTTTAGAACTGAATTTTAACGAATTATAGATTTGTAATCATCTAGTTTTATTTTAAAAAATGAATAATTAGCATTTAGCCATTGTTTTAAAAGGCTGACAAATATGAAGCATTTCTTTAAAACTTTAAGGGAGGTGATGACTTTATAGGGTGCCTTTTTCATGTTCCTATTTTTGTTCCATCTACTCTACCTTTGCTTTTTCTGTAGGTGAAGCTGCACTAAGAGGAGAACCCAGGATGCAGTCTCTCCCCGTATCTGCTGCTGTAACCAACCACAGGACAGGGCCACCCCCAATCAGTCCTTGCAAGAGGAGGTTCAGCATGGACCAAGGAGATGATGATCTAGACTGTGAAAAGGAACACTTATCTAAAATGAGTCGATTATTCAATCCTCATCTGTAAGTTTTTATTTATCTTTTTCATTACTTTGCCCTCAACTAAACCAGTCAGTGCTGTTATTATTTAGAAAGCAATGTGTTCAAGTTTTGCTCAAATATTAGTTTTTGAAAAGCAATAATCCAGCATGCATCACTGCATTAGTTGTAAAGACATGGGATATAGTTGCCTCCCAGAATTGTATTTTTGTGTCTTGTTATTTCTCTCACACTCTGTATCGGGTTGCACATTATGCTGTGCTCAGATAGGTAACATACATTCAGTTTTACTACATTGGATGATAAGGTGTTGCCACCAATGAGGACACAAAAAGGTTGACATGAGGATTTAGTTAACCGTAGCAGCTCTGTGACATTCGTTTATAGTTCTTTCACTGCATTTCACTTTAAGTATTATAGTGAACAGAGGCTGTGTATTTATGATGCCGCCATATAATCACTTTTAGTTGAGACTTATATGCTAGGCTGAAAACCAAAAACTTGAAAATATCTTGCAGGAGACCTCCTAATTTCATCGTTCAACAAAGCACAAACTCCATCCCTACATCTTAAGATAACTGAAATATTGGATGAAGACATGGACTGTTTATATATCCTTAATCTCCTTTTTATCCACAGTATTAGCTCTACTTATTCCTGCTGCTAGAAAATGCTTAGGTATGTTTTAAAATACCACTTCTGTTTGCTCCAGTGATCCTATATGTGTTGTCTTACTACTCTGAGAGGAAATATGTGTCTGTGTGCATATGCACATGCATGCAGACACAGGCCAGGAAACTTAGTAACAGCTGCTCAGCAAGCTATACATCAACAACTGGTCTCATAAAGATAGTTTGCTATACGCTTCCATTCTTCACATGACAGCAGAGTTTTGTACTGTTTGCTGGAGGAGAACGTTATTTCCACCTATTTTTTTTTCCCTTCCTAGGCATAGAACTGCATTTGGCCTGAAGCTGAGAGAATGCCTTTCATTCCTTACTAGAGGAAGCGATTGGAGTATTTCAGCCAAGCCAACTTGATAACTTTGTGCTTTCCTGGCTGCCTCAGCCCAACCAGCACTCCACATTCCTTACATTCCACTCAGCTTGGGATTGTTGTGTTCAGTCATAAGATGTAGACAGAGTATTTCTCCTCAAATAAATCACAGGAGTGTTAGTCAGAGGCTTGCAGACTGCAGGCTTGGAATGTGTGACTAATAAAAGCTTCAGCATTTGAAAGAATACAAACTCACGAACAGTGAAAAGTGCTCCTTTTTTCTGTTTTATATACTTTCGGTAAATTGCTTAAAATTGTTACTTAAAGTTAGAATTGTGATCCTTGGGAGAAAAATAAAAATAATGTTTCTTTCAACTGCCATGTAATTTTATATAGGAAATATTTATTTATTTAGATTTTTTTTTATCCCATCTTTATTATTTTTTATAAATAACTCAAGGCGGCGAACATCCCTAATACTCCTTCCTCCTCCTATTTTCCACACAACAAGAATCCTGTGAGGGGAGTTGGGCTGAGAGAGAGGGACTGGCCCAAGGTCTCCCAGCCGGCTTTCATGCCTAAGGCAGGACTAGAACTCTCAGTCTCCTGGTTTCTAGCCTGTTGCCTTAACCACTAGATACATCTGCATTATTATAGAATTTGAGAACTTTGAAATTAATAAAATTATAAAAATAAAATAAAAATAGTTATGGAGAATGTGTCATTTCATGCAGATACATGGAATTTTAAAGGCTAAAATCACATGATGTTTTGAGATTTACTTGTCTTGAAGCCATAAAATAGAATTCTGCTCAAAATGACATGTGGTTCTATACGTATTTACAAAAATTCAGATTTATAGCAGTTGCAGAAGTGACTGTAGTATTATTTTGATTTTTTTTTTCTTTCTATGACTTTTTGTGGAGTTCTTTTAAACATAGGAAGAGAGGTAAAAAAGTTAAGGGATCAGGTCAAATGTGAGAAACATTTGTATAAAAAATTATATGCAACAGTATTATGCTTGGCAACACCCAAATACACTTTGGCTGTGATTAATCTCTTTGTGCTCTTTGTATTGCATTTGTAAGAAATGGGGAAAAGCTATTGCTGGCATGATATAAGAGAATTACAAATTACAAATGAATTGGAGAGTATTATATTTTAGTCTACTGGTTAGGTGCTGGGCTAGAAATCAGGAGACTGAGAGTTCTAGTCCCGCCTTAGGCATGAAAGCCAGCCGGGTGACCTTGGGCCAGTCCCTCTCTCTCAGCCCAACTCACCTCACAGGGTTGTTGTTGTGGGGAAAATAGGAGGAGGAAGGAGTATTAGGGATGTTCGCTGCCTTGAGTTATTTATAAAAAATAATAAAGATGGGATAAAAATAAATAAATAAATGAATGAATGAATAAATAAATGTTTGGCCCTATTATGAGAAATCTTACTTAAGATAAGTAACTTACTTAAGATAAGTAATTTACCTAATCTCTTTAACCGTATATTTTATATTTAATTTATAAAAAATGCCTCACAGTTTAGTTTGCAAAAGTCATTGGAGTAGGAAGTTGTTTGCTTCTTTGCATATGTTACCTTATTTAATACAGGAAGTGGGAATTCTCATTGTCTGCTGATTTTTTCTTGAAGGGGAAAAAAATAACTGCTTAGAGTAAAAATGGAGCTAGAAAATGTTCCCTTAAACCCACAATTTGTTCATAAAGCAGATGTCTTTTGAAGACGCATTTTTTATTGCTTCTATGTAACTTTTCACTTATATCCTTGATTCATTCTGCATTAAAATAAGTTTGTGTTGTGTTAAATCATACCTATAACTACAGCGGTACGTTTTTACCTGAATTAAGTTTTCTTCCCTTCCTAATAATACTAGAACCTGGGGCCATCCAAGGAAGTGGAAGGGTCAGAGATTAAGGATGTATAAAATGGTCCATGCCTTCATCCAATATTTCAGCTATCTTAAGACGTAGGGATGGCCACAAGATGCATGACCTTAAAAAGGAATTGAATTTTTTAATATAGTCTAAGATTGCCAGTGGCGTAGGATGGGTATATATTGCCTTTGTTATTAGAGGCAGTGCTGCTTCCAGTTCCAGTTCCTGGGAATATGAGCAGAAGATAGTTAGTGTGCCCATCTTAAGCTTGTTGGCTTTCTTGAGGCATCATCCAGCGTAGAGCAGAATACTGAACTATGATAAATCTTGTTATGCTTCTTAAATTATTAGATGCAACTTTTAATGTTTATTCAGCTATCAGATCATCTGGTCTGTCTAAAAAATATCTTCATTGTTGAGAGCCATATAGTTTAGTATAGGACTTCTCCTTTCATTATTAAAACATCAGATAACATAAAGTAGCTTTGTGATGATTGAATAAGGCCAATTGAATAAAGACATACCTCTGTTTGACATAACCTATGAAAAATGCTTCACACGCTTTAAAAAAGACAGTATTGGGCACATTCAGGACGAGGCTATCATATGGTTTTCTGGCAACCCCCAAATGTGTAGTATAATATTGACTATTTAATTCATGACATTAGCTGTCAGCGAAGGGTTATCACCCTGAAGTGAGAGGAGTAACTGACAGTTTCTTCATGACCACTGAAGGAAAACATACATTACCTAAGATGCTGGCCTCATTTTGGTTCCTTGTTTCTTTCTCCATCAAAAAGAGAATAAGCAGGGATTTACAAAATAGTGACAGCACCATTCCTCTGAACTTTAAGTCTTCCCCAATGTGATGCTCCATAGATGTATTGGATGTTAATGCCCAAAATCCTTAGCCACCATGGACACCTCTGAAGGGCACCAGGGCAGGGAACATTACTGTAGACTTTTCAGTTCATTTTCATTCGTTCCTGCAGCCTGCTATCCCCCCACAAAAGACAAGCTGGAAAATTTTAATGACCTTTATAAAGTATCAGAGCTTTCAGACTGAAGAGGAATTATTTATTATGCTAACACCATATATTAAAATAGCCACAAAACGTAATAATATGTACTGATTTTATGCTTAATTTAACTTGCCCTCTAATATTCATAATAAAATTTTGCTATTAAACTTTCTCAAGTTTTGAGATATTCTTCCTTTTGGCTGGTAGTTATGCCCTGTGCAAATGTTTATCTTTTAGTGAAGCGTGGAGAAGAACCCATACCAACTATCCTCTTTAATTGCAGGATGTCTTTGCAGTTTTATGCATCTGGTCCAGTTTATTTTAGGTTGAAAGTATCTGGATGTTGCTGTCCAAATGGAATGCTAATTATGCGTTGTCCCTTAAAGTTTAAACAGAGGTCTCGGGCCTGACTTATATTGTATGCATTTTTTGTTTGTTAGATCGGAGGTATTTTCTCATTTTCACAGTTCAGCTGAAAACAAGGGTCCCTTTATCCTTAGAGAGAGCTCTTAATAGCTGACCTCAGCCTTTTCACAGGAGGCATAATTTCTGCCTTAAGAGTCTTCTATGCTGAGCTTTGTAATTTTTCTTTAGGTCATTTTCTGTCAAGAAATAGACCAAAATAACAACAACAACAAAAACATGAATCTAATAGTATCAACATTACCTCATTTTTGTAGCACTTTTAAGTAAGAGCTTTTAAATGCCATTGCAGTGAAATGTTTCGCCATATTTTGCTTTGCTTTGGTTTGCTTTGCTTTGCTCCATTATATTGTGTGAATGTATTTTATGTATTCATATGCATTTATATACCTCCCAGCTTCCAAGACTCCAGGTGGTTTGCAGTAGAAAACTGTTAGTTATTAATTATGAGTAATGAAATATATTAATCAGAATGATCGTGTCAAAGCAGAATGTAGATACTTTTGTAATTTTACCGCAAGACATACCTGAATCCTTTTTTATTGGTACCAAGATTTTAGTGTATTTTAAATTTTAAAATTAAATCCTTGGTGATTCTTGTGCAGATTTAGCAATGATCTGACTGGATAACTCCCAGATTTTCTGACACACATGGATCATGACATAGTTTTTCAAATATTATACTATACTGCAAAGGATACTTTGAACTTTGGAATGGCCGTACTCTGAACAAGGCTTTTGGGATGTGTCAGAGTTTCGTACGGTGACAAAATCAGGTCCTGTTTTGTTGAGTTTTGTGTTTGTTACAGTTCTGTTTACTCCAGTAGAATTGAATTACAAGCCTGGTGTTTTGAAATTGCTTGTGTTATTAGGGTTATCACACTGGACTGCAAAAATCCAAATTACCACTAACTGGAAGTAAAGAAGTACAGATTTTTGCAGCCCAGACTGGTACTCTCTTGTATGGCAAGGCTGAATGCTCTTTTTTTTTTATCAAGGCTATTAAGAAAATGAAATTCAAACCTTCAGAATTTGCATTTATGAAGGCAGAAGGGATCATAGGCTATATTTTCACAAGGCTTGGTTTGAGTATGATGCATCAGACACAATGTAGAGGATCAATCTGGAAATTACACAATTTTTTTAAAAAAATTACTGTTTTAGGAAATCAGCAAAATCCATGGAAATATTAAGCATATTTTAAAATACTTCCTTCATTTGAGAATAAAAGGTTCATTAGCTTATGATGATCTTAACAAGATCAATAGGAGCACATGGCTTAACAAATATATTTCTTCTGATCTCAGTTTGAAAGCTGGAGGTTTGATGAAATGCATTTTCTTGGTGAGAAGAACCTGAAGAGGTGATTGATTGATGTTGAATTTATTTCCAAATTGTTGCTTTTAAATAAATTGTTCTTAACTAATGACTCAATTAGGCATTTTATGTTTTATCCTGAATGTATGTCCATGAGAATTTTCAAGTCTGTTGTTGCTGTTTTTTAAAGAAATCTTAACAACCCTCTTGGCTTCAGAAATGTTGAAAAATTGGCATGCACTGCCTTTTCCATTGTTCTTATAGAGATTATGGAGGGAAGAGTGTTTATATCTCATGAATGAATTATGTATACAAATTCCTTTGCTGCCAGTAAGTGGATTGAATAGCATATACTTTCTACCTTGTTTATCCTCCAGTCCTATTCATAGCTAACTGCAAGTGAAGAAACTTGATTCCTATAGACATTTTGGACTACAGCTCCCTCAATTCCTTTCTGTTGGCCAATCTGACTGGCATTCATGGGGGTAGAAGTCCAAAACATCTGGAAGGCATCAGATTGCCAACCATGTCATGCAGTGGTAAAATAAAGGGCCTTTGGGAAGATGGCACTTGGACTATGGTACCTAAATAATTTACTCTCTTCTCAGCTTTTACTGTGAATGCAGTAGAACACATCTGCCGATTTTCATTTTAATACGGCAGTGAAATTAAAAGCAAATTGTGCAGTTCTAATATTTAAACTAACAGTGTCTAAGGTTCTTATGCTTACACCATTTATTCCTCTGTTGCACAATAGACACATGTATACAAGAAAAAATTAAAATACTATGCAAAGTATTTAAATCAGTGAATGCATAATTATGTTCATGTTCTCTGTAATAATCTATAAATAGGTTGGTGAGAGCTTAGGGCATCACATATATATTCTTTTTTTATTATTTATTTTTATTAGAAACTTTCAGTGTAATAAAATATACAAAACAAACAAGAACAAAGATAAAGTAAGAAATAGAGAAATAAGGAAGAAATGGATAAAAAGAAAAAAAAACATACAATTGTGCTTTCTACCCTTCTTTCTATCAAGTAATTGTCATCTTAAACTTTTCCACAATATCTTTGTCTCATTTTTAATTCCCAAATCCTGTAATCATCAATTCATTCTTTTCTTCTTTCAGCAAAAAAGTCTATATAAGGGTTCCAGTCTTTTAAAAAAGTCTTTATCATTATTTTCTCTGTCCAGGGCATCACATATGTATTCAAGCAGAAAGAGTTCGCAAGGAAGAAAAAAGTGTTTAAGGGACAGCAAAATGTTTAGACATTGGAAGATGAGAAGGCAAAGTCATGGGCTGAACTCTATTAGGATAAAAGAACAGAGAAAATTGTGTCAAGGAAAACACTGGAGGGTAGCTGAAATAGTGTATAATAGTGATTTATATTGGAGGTGTTTTTAGGGATTTCATAATCCAGCTAGAGATTATCAGTAAATTGATCTTTCTAGGTGGAAAATTTGTAGACAATTTACCATATTACAGGTAGTTCTCACTTAACAACCATTTGTTTAGCAACAGTTTGGACTTATGATGGTGCTGGAAAAACCAACTTACAAATGGTCCTCACACTTAAAACTGTTGCAGTGTCTCCGCGGACACATAATCACAATTCGGGTACTTGGCAACCAGTTTGCATTTATGACTGTCGCAGAATCCTCTGGTCACGTGATCACCATGTCTGACCTTCCTGGCCAGCTTCTGGCAAGCAAAATCAACGGCGAACCATGTGGTCTGCTTAATGCCTGTGGTGATTTACTTAACCACTGCAAAAAAGGTTGTAAAATCGGATTGGATTTGCTTAATGACTGCTTTGCTTAGCAACCAAAATTCCAATCCCAATGATGGTCATTAGGCGAAGACTACCTGTAAAAGGGTGTTAAATATTTACCAAATGTAAGAATGCATGGCATAAAGAAAAGCCATATGAGAATACAGATGAATTATAACGATAAGCCAGAAAAGCTTACAAGGGTGCATGGTTTTGTATTCACTGTAAACATAGATTTCTTCTAACCTATTTTTTTTTTTTTAACTTTTGCCAATTCTTTCTGAAAAACATTTATTTTACCTATTGCTATGATGGTGATTTTCTTTGAATCTGCTTTTATGCATCTAAAAATCAGTTTGTTCATTCTTCCTCAAACGTGGAAAAGTTATGTTGGCTCCGCTGTGACAGCATACGTGCCTATCTTTCCTTGTGGTCTGATGGGTGAGCAGGGAGCGCAAAGTTTTCTATAACCTTGTAATTGAAAATGGTTCCCTTGAAGATAGACCAGGCCAGTTCCCACCCAAGCCTCTGCTTTCTATCTGTATGGCTTCCTTCATTTTGTTTCTTCTCTTTTGACTGTAAAACTGCTATATCTGGTGCTGCCAGGGCCGCAACTGGGGGGGGGCACGTGGGGCATGTCCAAAATGGGCATGGAATCCATGTTTGCCCGGGTGACACAGACCCTAGTTGCGGCCCTGGGTGCTGCTGCTATGCCTTTTACCATCATCCAATCCTCTGTTTCATCAGCTAAGGAACTATTGATTTCCTTCTGGGGGCAGAGGGTCAAGGGGTCTCCTCAAATGACAGGCAGAAATTCAACTGGTGCAACTTTACCTGGGGCACCAGCATCTGTTTTGCATCACTTTGGCTGCCTGACAGTCAGTACTTCAGCCTGTGAAGTTTCAAAGGCCTACCAAGTTTTTCAGTTAGCTTTCAATTAGCTGTTAATTCCTTCCCTGTGCAGTTTGGCCTTCTGAGAAAGAGCACAAAAAGGGGATTTTTTTTCAGGGATGGGGAGATTAGACAGTAGAAATAACTTTAATACTAATCTTGTAGTCCTGACTTCTCTCATCATTTCTATATAAGCTTAATTGTTAATGAAAATATATGTTGTTGTGCTAGAAGGACAGATTTCCTGAATTTCCTTTCACATATACTTTTAATGAGTCAACGGAAATCAAGTCACAAATAACTCTCAAAGTCTACTCCTTAGGAAACAGAAGGGAAGTGGAACACCATGGATGTCATAACTGTCTTGGCTAGGGATTATGTTCTGCCAGGGAAATCTGAATCTCCTTGAGCAATCATGTAAGACGGAAAAATATTTCACAAATACTGAGCTGCTCAGTGGAGTAATAATATTCCACCAATTACAGATGGCCTACTAGAATTGTGATATGAGAACTTAATTTAAATGACGGCCGAACTTGCTGCTTATTCATTGTGGCTCTTCTGTGAACTCCATACTGTTTAAAGAAGAAGCAGATGTTTGAAAACAGATGGAGATAGATGATAGATGCATGTTGTTTATTCATTTAGTCGCTTCCGACTCTTCATGACTTCATGGACCAGCCCACGCCAGAGCTTCCTGTCGGTCGTCAACACCCCCAGCTCCCCCAGTCCATCACTTCTAGAATATCATCCATCCACCTTGCCCTTGGTCGGCCCCTCTTCCTTTTGCCTTCCACTCTCCCCAGCATCAGCATCTTCTCCAGGGTGTCCTGTCTTCTCATTATGTGGCCAAAGTATTTCAGTTTTGCCTTTAATATCATTCCCTCAAGATGCATACAAAATTTTAAAAAAAATGTCTTTAAGAGCAGCAGTGAACACATTGGTGGATTTGGAAGAAAAAACTTGGCTTAGCCATAAAACTCAATTTGGTGAACTTAGCCCAGTCACTGCTGGAATTGCAGAGTTTATGGAAAAGAGGAGGAAAGAGATTACACCTAAGTGCTTCTGTCTAACTTGCCTTGCCATTGGCAGCTGCTGACAGAAGTCATAGCAAAGACCTTTCTGAACTTTTGGGTGTAATTATAAAAGTATATGCAGGATTACTAAGACCAATGCCATCAGCCTTGGGACTATTTTGACATGTGTGACATGAGTGAAAATTGCCTATCCTGTTGACTTCCAGATGTTGAGATTTGTAATTCAGCAGTATCTGGAGGACCTGTTACGGAGATTGCTGGTAAAGAGGAAGGGGGCCCTCTCCAGGGAGAAAGCACACGTGGAGTACTGAATCTCTTCGATTTCCAGTCAAGAAGACCAGAAGAGAACGGCCTTAGCTTTCTGGGCTTTTCTGGTAGGGTTTGCTAGTGCCTTTTCAGTTTGGCAGGATTTTGTCTTGTAGAGTAGAACAATACACACTAGAGCTTAATCTTCTGGTCTCAGCATGGTTCTTCACTCTCTATCCTAACAGGACCACAGGTTCCCTGTCCATATTTTAGCATAGATCTTTTAATGAGGATATCTGATCAGGAGAAAGAGTATTTTCTACTCTTGTCTTCCTAAGGAGTCTGTTCCCTCACAGAAAGAGAAACTCCACAAGGAGAAGGGTACCTCTTTTGGCAAGTGGTGCAGCTCAGCTTGGACAGACTCCAAAACTCCAGAGCCAGAGGGCTGTAAGATCACCAGAGAAAGAGAGATACCCAGATGGTGTAGGACCCCAAGGACCTTTTAGAAGAACCTGGATCTGTAGGGTGTGGGGCTCCATTGTTATGGCAGACTGTAATATCCATTCTTCTTAATTTTAAAATAATTTATGTTGATGGAGCAGGAGGCTGAACATGGTAGTTTAAGATACTTAGTTGTTTTTTTTCAGTATGGTATCCTTTTCTAAACAAAACAATGCTTAATGTAATCAGTAGCAGAGTAAAATTGGTTTTAAGTCAGCTTAAAATTTAAAATTATGTATACTCAAGAGTTTTTGTTTCTGTATGAATGCTCTTCTCCTATAAGCTATATCTAAGCAGTCTCGCATTGCATAGAACTAAGGAAACAAGACTGAAATCAGTTGAGTTCATAGATTGTCCTGTGCTCCTTTTATTTCAGTGGATCCTGTGCCCATGATCCTATATGTCCAAGGCTCTAGCCAAGTAATTCCTTTAAAATCATAGTCCAGATTTTGTGTCTGTGGAAGAAAAGTTTTAAATTTGTTACTTTTTGTTCATCTATTTCCCAGATGTTTCCTGCAGTTTGACAGATGTACCATTTACCAGAGAGTTGCACTCTTGAGAGTTAGAATGTTATGGACACAGTTGCTATAGACAATGACTATAAAATCAGTATCTGGAATAAATTCTTACATTTGCTTTTAGCTGAGTAAGGTTTCTTCCCAGGCTACAAATGATAGATTTGAGAATATCATTTTATTTTCTCTTATAATATTATAATTTGCTACATGTTTCTCACACAAAAATGCTACCATTGATTCTATTTAAAACTGCCAGGTATTGATATATTCAAGACAGGAGTGGGCTTTAATAGTGCTATAAATTTGCTGAAGTAGTTTTGACTCTTTATTAAGTTAGTTGGGTTCAGTACTGATAATACTGATTTTTTTATCATGGTTATCCTTCATTAGTCCATCTGAAATTAGATATTTAGAGGCAATAAATCTGTACCTTTGTTGATCTTGAATGCTAAGCAGTTTTGGACATGGTTAATACTTGGATGGGAAGTCAAGAGGAAATCCCAGAGCCATAAGCTAGATTTGGAAACTGAAAAAAGCTATTCTGGAAAAAAGCAAACTGCTTCCATACTGTGGCCAAGAAAACTACATGGATATGTTTCTGAAATGACTGGCTGCTGAGCTTGACTTGAAGAAGTCTTTTCTTTATAAACCTGCATATATGCTAAAATATAGGAAAAGGTGAAAAGACAGTAAAAGACTGATTGTTAAGACATTGAGGTAGAGGGGAGATCAGCTGAACTCAGAGGTGTGTATTTTAAATCTTTATATTCAAGTTGATCTCACAGTAAGAGCAGATTTTGAAAGGGATTCAGTGTGCTTTATTTTTTGCAGATAATTTTATTTGCATATTTGCTTTTCCTTTTGTGATTTGGTTACCTGTTTTATCTGTGACTTTGCTCTCATGATGCTTTTCTCTTTTATGTTATATTTAATTCTTTTTAAATTGAAAGATCATGCACCCAAATTGTCCTTTATTGTGGGACCTTGATATTTAATCTCTCGCTTCTGTTTTATCTAATGGCAGCAGAGTTACTGGGAGTCAGGCAATATATAAAATTATTATTACTATTATTATTATTTCTACCCTGCTGGAGTCCCTACCTTTTTCAGGGAAATGTACAATGTGTGATGCATACCTACCTTCCTACCTATCTTTGTTGCTACAAAAGACTTGATGGGAGCCTTTAATCCTGTTACGATTATCAGGGTAAGAGGGTTTCCCTAAGATTTTGCAAGAATACATCAGATTTGACTTAAAACATATAAATGCTTTGAAAAATGTGCATCAGATGAGAATAGTTGTTTTTACAAGTGCTATTCACACTGATCATTCTCTGTGGGCAGCCTGACTACAATGGGATTAAAAAACTGCTGTATAGAAACAATCCAGGATAATGGACACAAGAGGTGCATCTTTTCACAATACAGTATTACCTATGAAGTTTATAGCCTAGCAACATCTGCTCTAGATTAGTTGTTTTTATTTATTTACTAACACAAAGTTTATACCATTTTCTTCTTTTTACAGAAATACACAAAACTATATGCTGTTCTGGTTAAAAAAAAGGTGCAGATGACTGTTCCCTTATATACAGTGAATTTATTTTGCAGTGAAGACTTATTAGGGGGAGGACTGTTTGGTAGCAACCATCGTGGTAACTTGTGTGCAAATTGGTCCTACTTAATATAGATTGCAGTTGTGTAAAGTAACTCTTCTTAGAGTTGTAGCTGAACAGTGTCTCCAGCTCATTCTGTTAACCAGTGCTGTATTGCATTAAACTGTGCTTGAAGACATTATGTTCTCAGCAAGATTAGGGCTGCCATAGTTGGACTGCAAAAGTCCAGATTATGAGCAGAGATTTCTGTACCTCTTTCCTGACATCTAAGGATCACCCAATGGTTTGCACCTCAATCTAATAGCCTAGTGAGGGTTGTGTCTGGGGGGATGTAATGACGAAGATGAATACTCATCCCAATGTTCTCAATTTATTTTAACAATATTATGTTGATTGGATTGTGTTAGCCTTTTCAAGAGGAAGAAGCATTGTCTTGAGTTGCAAATATACCCTAAGAACATGGAGTTTTTTCCTTTTCTCACTTGGAAAGTATACTGTAGTTTAGCTCCTCCCTCCTTCCTTCCCGTTTTTAAAAGAGATGTCACTGCACTTTTCAGTTGGAAAATGGATATGGTGTTTAACTTGGCATTTGAATTTGAAATTGTATGTGAATTCAAAACATTTCCATACGTGTTAGGTGGTTGATGTTAGCCTTTTCAGTGAAAGGAACACAAAACCTTTGTTAAGATGTCGCAGGCCTTTTTGCTGAATGTATTCCGATACCTCTGAAAATGCAGTGCAGAGTTCCTGTATCACAAAGGGAGAGACAGACCGGCTTGTGCAGGGAATGCTGCATTGTCCAAGGGTGGTACGTTTTGTTGTCGGTTAAACCGAACTGACTTGCAGTGAATGTGAGCGTTAAAAAAACGAGCGACCCGCGCAGGGCAATTGAAGGGAGAGGAGAGAAAAAGTCACGTGGCCATTCTAGGCAGAGAGCCAAATTGCAGCTTTTCTCTCCCTGCCATGTGAATTACAGTAAAATCGCCCTATCTCAGCCTTCTCTCTGGGACTGGAAGCATGACTCCCTCTGGCTTGGTCTCTCGCCTTTCCCTATTCATCTCTTAGCCGCTAGCTAATCGGTCTCCATGGTGAGAGGGGGTGCAAGTTTTCTTCTTCTCTGGGAAAGAGCGCGCCCATCTGACTGCCTTGGAGGGAGACTCCCTTCAGCCCAACGTGAAAACTTGCTCCGGGAAGGGAGAGCGGCCACCACAAAAGGACGGTGTCCGTCCTCCCTCCCTCGCTTGCTGGCTTGCTTGTGTGCAGCTTTCCGGAGAGGCAGGGCTCTTATTCTGACAGGGCCTTCTGCCTGTGGAGCTGTTTGTGCGGGAGAGACCTTGCCAAGTTTGTGAGGCCCAAGGCTTTCTTGTGGGAGGACGCAGGGCTGTCTTCATGCTCTTTGGCAATGATTAAAGTGAGGTTAGTATAAAAAAAGGGGGGGGGCTCCTTTTCCCCATGATCTTTGTTTTTCAGACTAGATCTTGCTGTTTAAAGCCATATGGCAGCGCCATATTTTCAGCTGCAATTCATTTAAACTCTTGTGCTGTACAAAGAAGTGTAAGAGTGGATCAGTAGCTTACTAATGGGGTGGGAGGGAGGATTGTGGGGAGAGGCAGCTGTGCTTTTCTTCTCAAATATATACCAGCTTCGTATTTCCAGCACCTTTGGTTACCTTCCTCTGCCCCTGAAAGGAAGAACCAGGACAGTGACAGCAACTTTCATGCAACGCGGTTGAGCTCCCTTCTGCCCGATTTGAAATACACAAAGGTGATTGTTTTTCTGATTGGGAACAGATAGGCTCAGCTGGCAAGGCGCTGCTGTTATTGTCATGTGACCAGCTTGAGGATGTAATTCTGCATTTTTCAGGCTAGGGTGAGTTGCTGTGTGGTCTTCCTTTGAATAGATTCGCATACTACTTGTCCTGCCCAGAAGTTCATCCCTTTGATGGTTTCAGCGTGGCTGCAAATGTTTTCCCCAGTTTGGAATACATGGCTTGGCCACGCAATGCGCACAGCTCTCCTGGGCCATCACACGCCTCCCCAAGCCACACTTCAAACATGACTGTACATCTGATGTTCCGTGTAGGTGGGGATCTTATCTGGGTGTAAGAAGTAGCATGGATGGTGTGGGTAGGCAGCTATGGGCAAAATAGCTTTATTAATTCTTGGTAAGGGACTTTAAAGCCCTTGATTAAGGCCCCTCCAAACTGTTCTGTGTTAAAAGTATAAGAAAATACAAGCCTGCAACATGAGAGCAGTACCAGGAAAAGAAGTTTATTTTGACACTTTAGTATATGGGCTAAGTTGAGAATAATCAAAAGCAGACTTGAGAAGAACTCGTAGAGACCCATCTTAATGATTGAGAAGCAGATGCAGTGTCATCAAGAGGTCATTCCAAATTTGAGGCACAGAGAATAGTCCTTTTCTTCTGCCAATGAACTAAGTCAGTGCTTCTCAACCTTGGCAACTTTAAGATGTGTGGACTTCAACTCCCAGAGTTCCCTAGCCAGCTGACTGGGGAATTCTGGGAGTTGAAGTCCACACGTCTTAAAGTTGCCATGGTTAAGAAACATGGAACTAAGTGATGTCAGAGGTTTTTTTTAATATTTCTTATGAGTGAAATTTATTATTTTGTGTATTTGACCACTTCCTTTTGTGGGAATTTTGAAGAACTCTTTTATTGCTGCCTCAGAGTGGAATAAATTAGCAACAACACATAGGAAAAAATTTCTTTTCAGAGTTTCTTCCTTGTTGGCAGACCTCAAATAAAACACTAATGTACTAATTCATTTAGGAAAAAAAGTAATTATTTTATATTTGCAAAGATTACATGACTGTTAATGGTATACAGGGTCATATATTGCAGCTGTATACTTGCTTTGCCTCCATTGCTATATTCCAAATACAGAACTGAATTCCATATACCATCTTTTTCATTAGTTCAGCCAGCAGCTGACTTTTCTCCTATAGGTGCAGAGAGCTATATGTGACTGACTACAACCCCAGGAGGAGGCAACATATGACATCGCTTCTCAGATTTTTAAGTAGCTTGTGAGGTCTTTCACAAACCCTTGAGAATTGCATATGTAAAAGACCAAAAGTGAGCATACTCTGGGTCCCACCAATCAAATACTGTCACCTGATTGGACGGAAGCAAACCTTCTCTGTCACAGTGCTTGCCCTTAGGAATAGGATCCCCCAGAGCTGCATGGGCCCCACATGACCCTGTTTAAAAAGCCTCTGAAAACCTGGCATTTCCCCTGGCCCTTGGGTTAAGGTGGTTAATGAGGCTCTTATAAGGTTTTTGTTTGTTTGTTTGTTTGAATGTTTTCTATTCAGGATGTGAATCTTCTCTTTCTTTTATTGCTTCTTTCTGTTTTTAATGTTGTATGCCACCCAGAGTCTCTATGGAGTTGGGTGGCCTTCTAAATTTGACAAATAAATAAGTAAAGTTGAAAAATACATGCAGATTTGCTAAAGTTCCCTAAGTGTTACATAATGATAGAGGATAGTTCCCTTTTCCTTGCCCACTATTTCTTTCTGTTTAGTTAGGACTAGGGAGCCCTGCTTCCTCCTCCTGACATACACTAGGCTCTGCTTCATTCCCAGAGGTCCGCAAATGCAAGATGTAATAGAGGGCCCGCAGCCTGCGTTTGAATGAATATCCCTGGGGCCTCTACTCTGCAAGTAGGGTCACAAACTAGCTATTCGTTTTGCTTTGAGATTCTCATATCCAAGCACAACACAGAAAGGAAAGTTATAATTAACCTTAAAATAAATGATGGGTTTCCCTCTCTGGCTTGTTCCAGTTGGCAGAAGCCATTGCTGCGCATGCGGATGGCGCAGCAACATCAACTCAGATGCTGGGCAGCTGCTTGCAGCTTGGAGGAGAGGGGCCTCAGCCGGTGTCTGTGTGACTAAGCACCATCAAATCCAGATCATCCCTCCCAAACACACATGCTGTTTATATTGTATGCCAGAGGCTGCATTTTGTTCCCTCAAGACCCCTTTGGCTTATGTTTAAAAATTTTCTTTTTCGCATCTATGATCCTTGCCCTTCTATCCCTGTATATACCTTTCATGACATCACAGTATGCTCCTTTTTTTATCTTACTTTGTCAGTACTTCTGTTTGTTATGGTCAGCAGGGCATGATGATACATATAGTGGCAGAGGTGCCAGAACTATCTTTTCTTTATGATGCAGTAGAAAAGGATTTGCCTTCTGTAGCAGCTACATCCTGTTAAGTGCTCCCCTTGGATGTGCTATGTGCTAGTGCTGGTGGCTGCCTGGGCAAATTGATGAGGGGACCTTTATTTCCTAGTTTTGCAGCAGATGCTTTCCTGATGCAGTGACAAAGATGCATGATTCAAATATGTTAGGTGACTCTAATTGCACATTTTCCCCCTTGAAATATGCTCCCCCAGCCTCACAAATAGGTGCAAGTAGCCCGATTTGTAAAAGAGGTGGTCTGTAGAATATCATAAATATAGGCCACCTTCTTTTTCCCAGTCAGGTTTCCCCAGAAAGAAGAAAATTGATGTGTTGGGTGCTCATGGCAGATCACACAGAAGAGCTCTGAAGGATCTAGACCTCTAGGAGGCCATGAATTAGTGACATGCATCTTTGAGAATATTGCCTAAATAGGTATTATAATTTGGATGAAGATGTAATTCCAATGTGTTTGGTTCTGATTGAAGGAGGACAGATTAGTCTTTGATTCAGGGAGGAAAGTAGAAGGAAAGCAGTAGTAAATTCTTAATTCTGATACATGTACTTAATACAGTATGATACAATATAATGAACCCGCTTCAATAAAAACTTAGTGACAGTATGGCATGGGAACAATTCTCAATTTGTGCTGAAAAAAGCATCATGGGAAAAACGGGGGAGGAGGGGTTTCGGAAGAATTTGGTAGCATTTTAATAGTGTTGAAATGGCCTCTTTAAGGTGCAGCATGGGACAAACAGTTTTTAAACAACAGAGATCTCTCAAGATAACAGTTGCAGGGAATGAATCTATTTAATAGATTTGAAAGAATTGTGAAATGTTATTTTCTAGATTTACTACTGGTTAGTTACCCTACTAACCACTAACCGCTAAATTGTGGTATGATAATTTACTTCCTCCAGTGTTTTAAATACTTACTGGACAGTGTATTAAATGGCTAGCTTTACAAACAGCTCTGAATTTTGGATCAGGTCAATAATCAAAATTATTGGATTCTTCTGTATCTTTCTTTTCTGTATTCCATGCATTGATTCTGTTAGGTTTCAATTTTGACTCTTATGTGACATGCTGGACTGAATTTTGAGATAGGAAAACTAATTTTGTCCAGAAAGCTGGAAACTTCAACACTTGACTCCTGGAAATAACATGTAATTGACCACTGCATGAGCTTTTGGCTAACATAAGCAAAACTTGGGTGCTTATTGAGCAGTAAACTCAGCCTGGTTTGGTCGAATCTGAAATTCGGGTGAATTTTTAATGAAATGAAATACAACCAGTTAAGCAAGAAAGAACATTTCTCATTTTTTTATCTGTGATTTTTTTGTGGGTGTGGAGAACAGAATAAAAAACTATTTCCTTTTAGAGTTTTTAAAATATTAGTTAGCTGTTGAGCAATTAACTGGTGAGCAGGAAAAAATTCCGAATGGGTTAGGGAATGGGGATGTAGGAACTGGAGGGTAAGAAAATAGCCTCCATGCATCAAAACAACAACAACCACCACCTGGGTTTTTAAGTACACTTATTGCCATTGCCTCAGTTACTTTTCATGAGGTGAGTATTTTAAAATCAAACCAACTTGAACATAGGTTCTATAAAAAGACATTGCAGGATGTTAGGTTTTTGTTTTTGTTTTTTTAGCAGCACTTTTGGCTGCTTCTAAAGAACTTGTGCACTAGAAAAGAGCATAAGGAAACTGTCCCCTTTGGAGGGCCTCTTTCTTGCTCTCTTTTTCCATTTTTCCTTCAACTGTTGGCACACTTAAGTTATTTCTCCAGGATGGGTGTGAATTACCATTGCTCTCTTCCAATAAAAGAGAGACAGCAATTAACAGCTCTGCAAACCAAGAATCGTTTGAGGATAATGTGTTGTAACTATCACTTGAACTTTTCAGTGCATGGGCTCAAAATATTGCTTTCAATTAAAAATATGAAAATCTCCTGCAGTATAGATCTAACAGTCAGGATGTGTGTGGTTTTGGTATGTCCATTTAAACACATGATGCTTGGGAAAGCTGTGGAGCCTGGATATGATTCACTGGGGAGAATATTGGAAAACAATTTTCTGTCTTAAACATAGAGTAAATAAAAGATTTAAGCTGTGTCAGAGTGAAGGAAAGCTGTGTTATTTCATACACAAAGATTTGCTACCTACTGCTTCATTATCTGTCATTCAAGAGATCAGGTTAGTGACATATAGCTGGTTTAGAAAGACTAAAATCAGGAAATGTATATTAAATTCACAGAGCAAGTGAAGTGATGTATTTTATTCTGAGGTCAGATAAAAAGGCAAACATATGTATCCAAAGATAGAGACATAAAAATAGTCATTAGATAGACATTATGTTGATATGCATACATGTGCATTTAGTTTTTAAAACTTTTTTTAGCTTTACTATTTTAAGATTATAAAAGAGGCAGTTTATCTGTACTTTAATTCAACAATATATTGTGTTTATGCCAGCCCTTCCAGAGGCATGCAAACAAAAGAGCTAATGGATGAGGACACTTTGGAATAATATAATTGTTAATTAAGAGTGTCTTCGAGTCAAACTCTCAAGTCTCTTAAGACAGAATTCAAAAGAAAGGAAAAAGATCTCTTAAAATTAGAGGAGTATCTGTACCTATCTCTAATTTGCCACTCCAGCATTCTGCTGTTGCCTGCCAATTAGCAGTGTGTGGCAGTGAAATGTTTTTGTATGAGCAGTCCCACACATTTCACTTGTAAGTATATATGCTTACATTTCCCAATAGGATATATTCAACTGAATATAAAAGAGAAGAGAGAGGATTTCCCCCCCTAAACAACTTATTTCTAGCTGTCTCCTTGTTAGATTAATACCCCTTGCCATACCCATATAGGCAGACTGTTCTTCCTAGTGGTGTTCATCAGATTTGGAGAAATTTCAGATTCCATTCAGCCATGGTTGCTGACTGAGAAACACATACTTTCCTCCATAGTAAAAGCAAAAGCATCCTGTAAGAAAGCAGTGTATTTTAAGGTTATGTGCACCTTAGATTCAAAGGCAAAGAGGTGCTTCAGATCATATGGAGGTGTGAATATAACACTTGTCTACAAGTGTTGCATCTTTTCCTGGGATCATGTAACTATTTCATGATCCCAGGTAAATACATGTTTCATTTAAGGAAGTTATAGAGAGGAGCACACAGTTTCACACACCGACATGCCGCAAAGTGTACTTTGCCTTTGAATCCAAAGCAAAATATCAAAATATCTCTGGACTGGAGTTTACTTACAGCAAATGTGAATGCTGCCAAATCTTTGCTAATGTTTTGGAGAGATACAATGAGACTGCAAAAATTTATATATTTCCCCGTAAGCTTTCCATATAAAGAAAAGATTTGTGGGGGAGGGAGGAAGCGGAGAAAAGAGTTTAGTTTTGTGACTGACAGCAGTAGCTTCAGCCAAAGTAAGAGGTTCAGCAGGACTTTCAAATCCCAGTGTTTGGGAAGAAGGCTGTAATAAAATGGTTGCATAGTTCCCATGCTCCCTTTGTTAGTTTCTCCCCAAGAGCAGAATCATTAAAATAGTTTGGTTGCACCTGAGGGGTTATGGCAATGGATATTTGCTTCTGCCTCTTTGTCCTTTTTGTGGGTGTGGGTGTTTGTGATAACAAGAAAATTTTAAATTTTTGTTCATTCACCCTACCTCTGCAGTGTTTGCTCTGATATTTTGCAGTTTTCATGGGACAGCTTTATGAGGTACATAAGCTTCATATGAAGTACCCCCTCTCCTCCCCACAGAAAACTCACATAGTTGAAGAAGGGAAGCAAATTCACCAATCTGAGGATTCTCTTTTCACAAATACATCACTGTTTTTTCTGGATTATTTATTTTTATCTGCATAAGGCCACTTCTGTGTTGTAAATCTATGTTCAGATATGTCTGGCACAAAAACCACTGTAACTTCCATCTCCTCATGCTCCTAAAATATAAATACACACACACACACACACACACACACAAACTGTATATATAAAAAACATTCAGAAGAAAATGTTACAGCCATCTTTGGTTTTCAGCGATAGTGAAAAGTACTTTGGCTATCTGAAAGTGAGATTTGGATTCGTTGCCAGAGTCAAATTGGATGGTCTGTGAATCAGCCCAAATAAAACTGGCTTGTTTTATAAAATGGATCAAGTCTTGCAGTAACACACATCTCTGAGTCTTACACATCAGCCTGATAAATATAACTGAAGAGACAGCAAATGTATAAATGTTACAGGCGTATATAGTACATAATTTCTATAAGCCCAGTGCAGTCCACCAGCTATGCCTTGGATCTCATCATAAATCCTTTAAGTTTTTCTTGCCTTTAGGGATCTCTGAAAACTTCAGTTTTGGAATGGGGAGGGAGGACTTCTCAGTACATGGAAGATCACAGTTTTTTTACTTTCTTTATACATTTCACAAAGCAGGAGGCAGAATGATAATTGATGGAATCCCAGACATATACACACAGTACATTAAAACGTCCTGTATTGGTTTGTTGAAGTCAGCAAATTAGAAAGTTTGTTTTTATAATACTCATTATAATACTCAAGTTTTTTTCAAGGCATTGCCAGTGTTTACAAGATCACATTGTTAAATGCATTAACATTTTATAAACAAAGCTTTATTTTTATTTCAGTGCAACATGTAATTAATACCTCTGTGAAAAAGGTATTATTTCACTGAGGCTAAGCAGAACTGCTAAATGACTATAACTGATGAAATAAATATAGCACATCCCCTTGTTGAAGTACTTGGATTTTATTCAGTTGGCAGCATCTCTATTCCCTAACAGCTTTATTACTGGATAATGAGATGTGGTACTCCCTGTTGTAAGAGTATGTCTGAGAGCCTTTTAACATGTTCTAACAACAGCAGTTTGAAAATTTAATTTATTTGATTTATATCTCACCTTTCTCCTGGAACTCACATTGGCTTACACAAAGTTCTTCATTTTATCCTCACAATACTGCCATGAGCTGGTGGGCTGAGAGAGAGTGACTGGTCCAAGATCATTCAGTGAGTTTCAGTGGCTGAGGGTAGACTTGAAAATGGAGTTCCTCACTCCTAGTCTACCACTTAGAATCTCAGAGTTGGAAGGGACCTTAGAGATCATCTGATACAGCTCCTCAGCGCAGGATATACTACAGCTTTTGTCAATCCTTCAGTGTAGACCAGATTAGGAAAACAATGCCATTGTAAGTCAATACTACTTTCATTGTAAAGCTTTAGTAACAGAATCTTGCATATCTGAATGTGCTACCACCCCCCCGCCCCCTTTATCTTTGTGTGAACTAAGGAGGTGCTTGGCTGAGGTGTGTACTCACATTCTTGGCCCAGGCTCAGGCCTCTTTTATCTGACCATTGCCTTGGAAGCAGCTCTTCCTCCTATCCCTCAAGGCAATTCCCTCCATCATATTCAGCTGTTCATTTCAGCCCACTTCTCAAGCCTGCCTAGGTGTTTTTGAATCTTTTCCCATTTCCCAGTTTTGTATCATCTGCAAACTTGAAAACATCTCAACTCCCTCATCCATCGATAAAACGTTGAAACAGCCCAGGGCCCAAGACAGAGCCCTGGGGCACTGCATTTGATACTTCTATCCAAGCTGAAGTAGTACCATTAGTGAATACTTTCTGGGTACAGTCACTCAGCCAACCCCAAGTCCATTTTACAGTAGTATTATTTAGCCCATATGTTCCTGTTTTGTGACAGAGAATATCATGAGGCACTCTGTCAAAGGCTTTGTTGAGATCTGGATACACTACATTTACAGCATTCCCCTGGTCTGCACACACACTCCTTGGTTGTTCTTCTTTAACCACTACACCATACTGGCTTTCACACTGATGTACATATTGATGAGTTAGTATTTTCTGCAATCAATATGGATTTGTTGCCATGTGGAATAAACCTGTGCTCAAGCATTCTTTCTGCATGCCTCATCCCTTCACCCCATGTGCTTACACTGAAGTCTTCTGTTCAGTTATAGACATAGGAACATGGGGAAGAAGACAAAAGAAACTCCCAGAAGCATAATGCCTGAGAATGTGAGAAAGATTATTGCAGTTCTATTTATGCAGCAGTTGTCTTCATGTTTTTCTACACCATTATCTTGCAGTAAAATAGTTGTTCTTCCTCACGCCCATCTGTCACCATATACCTGCTTAGATCAGCCTGCAACTTCCTATGATCTGAGAAAGTGCCACAAGTTTGATAGAGGATGATTTGGATTATCTTCAGAGAAAGTGTCTGTTCCTAATTTTTTAACAAAATATAACTCAAAGTCAGATGAAATTTAATATTTAATGCATGTTGATCATTATCAGTCAATGGGTATAAAGAAATGATATCTATTCATAGTAGGTAGGCATAAAAGTATATGCTATGATGAGATGTTGGATTAAGAAGATAGGAAAAATTGTCTTCTAACAGTGGTCCCAGGACATCTAAAAGTAGCTATCTCCATGCCACTTGCTCTGGAGGCGGGACTTCAGAATTCTCTGAGCCTGCTTCCTATGGGATAGAATAGCCCCTCCCCCAGTTCTGACCTCCCTTTCTCTCGCAAGCATGCAGTTCCACTACTCCATGTGGCCAGGCTTTCTAGACCACAGTTTTTCATTTTTTGTTCTTTTGCATAGTTCAGCAGTAGATGCTTTGCTGATCAACTCATGGACAGCAACTTGCTGTCCATGGACATGTTGGAGGACATATCTGACAGCTGCGGCCAGCCTCCAAAGGAGCAGCAACATGTTCCTTTGTCTTGCTGCCATGGTTCCCTTTCCTGGGATGTATGTGTGAATATGGTCAATGACACAACTGCTGAATTTCCAACCACAAGCTGCTCACTGCCTCTGGAAGGCTCCTTGCAACTCTTCTGGGAAGTCAGATGACTCAGGCATCAGACAGGATAGAAGTCAGAAGCACCAGGGACATGATTCCCCATTGAATCTGCACTGACGGAATAGCAGCATTGGAATTAACCAACTGGCTCCAACAAGAGATATCTCCCTACCCTGAAGGTTCCATACTCTTTTGGATGCTAGAGACCCCCAGAAGACCCTCAGCATCATTAATGAGTTCACAGTCTTGTTGCACTGAGCCTGCTCCAACAATCACTCATCCCCTGAAGGATGAAAATGATAGGAAACACCATCTTGGGCCTCAGTAGGGGTAATGCCTGTGGAAGAAGAGGAAGGAGATTGGGGGTGTGGTACTGATTGGGTACTGATCCCCACCTCTTCCTCCATTCTCAGATGCCAGTTCTCCAAATCCCCAGCATGGGGAAAAAGCCATGGCACCAATTAAGAGAGAGCCATCCAGTCTCCCCCACTTATGGGACAATAAAACTCAGATACCTCTCCTCAAGGCTAGTCAGATAGGGAGTATGGGGAGTTGTCCCTAAATGAGGAAACAGACCAATAGCCCATCCCTGAGTCCACTAGGCTTTTCCAGAAAGCAAGTTTCTCAGAACCATTCAGGAAAGTCTGCAGATTCTAAGACTAAAGGAATTTATATCTGTTCAGTCTCATGGACCCAGTGGTATTCTGATGGCTAACAATCCCAGCTCATACTTCCTGTTTCCCAAGGCATTTAACAAGGTCCTTGAGTCAGAATGGAAGGCTCTAGGAGTTATGATGAGTGATATTCTCCGGACCCCAAAGCTTTACACATTCCCACAATCAGTCTTAGACAGATTGTCAGGATACCCTTAGTGAATGCTTCCATGGCAGCAATGGTTTCAGGAACCACAGTGAATAAAGAAGGGGAGGATACCCAGAGGACAGGTGGATAGATAGTCTGCAGAATAGTTCAGAGCCTCAGACAGTGTCTTAATATCCTTCTAATAACCTAAGCAGAGCTGTGAAGCCTCCCCTACCATGGTCTCCAGATAGATTTACCATGAAGGTCCACTTTCTACAGCACACAGGGGGCATCCAGCCCATTCAGGTAGTTTCAGAATAGGGCAGAAAAATGTCTCTGGGGTCTTTAGCAGTATCTGTAGCTGAGTATAGTTACTTCATAGTACTCCCTGATTCCTACCTTTCTCAGGTTTTCTTCAGCTTGTCATTCTGAAACTGGGGAAGAGGCTAGTTCCTCCCACGGAAAGTCAACATAAGAATTTGAAGACCTGCCTGCAGAGCAAGTGGGAGGGAGATAGGCACTTCAGGTCCCCTGTCAGGTACACTGTAGAAAATGGTTCCTCACAGTAAGTCCAGTATACCATTTCCCCCCCTATTTTCTCCACATATAATTGTTACTAACAAGAATGTTAATATTTTAAGGTTGCAGATATTTGTTAGGTCAGATAGTGAATGTGTTTTGTTTCAGATACTTCGGAGTGTGTTCTTGAATTAAATGCACAACACTAGAGTAATGTTTTGTCTGTTTTTTCTCTTAGAATGAAGACTGCAAATGGGGATTACCGAAAAGAACATAGAGAAAGGAGTCGTAGTCCAATAGAACGGGCTGTTGCGCCAACAATGGGCCTTCACGCTAATCACATATATGCCTCAATCCCAAGCTTAACCATGGAGCAACCTCTAGCACTGACCAAAAACAGCATGGATGCTATTCGGTCCGTAAGCATGACTCCTACAATGACATCAGTGGAACGGCAGCAGGTACTTGGCTTTTTGGTGGCTAGGATGCATGTTTCTGGATGGCGATTTTATGTTTAGCTTTTCTACAATGTATTTATGTATATGTGGTTGGTTGGTTAGCTTTTTCTATGAGTCATCAGTGTGTACATAATTTTCCTAATTTCTCCTGATAATTTTGCAAATACTGAAGACAAGGGAATTTTGCAAATCTGGTTGTTTGAAAGAGATATATAAATAAACATTTTAAATATAGATAAATCTTTGAGAGATCTATTAAAACAAGCAACAGTGAAGGAATACTAGATATTTTTTAGGCATTGGGGAAGGGCCTTTTCTCAGCTGTTTAAACTCGCAAGGAAGCTCTCCTCTACCAGCTTCAAGACAAAAAAAAAACTTAACAGTTGTCTCTCTCTCAAAAATTTCAAGCATGGTAATTGCATGACTGGAAGAGGTTCTATATAAAACACTTGTAGAAAATATGATGTTGAGAAGGAAGGATTGTAGCCAAATTGGTTTGGGTTTTTTTTTTACATGCTTGCTTTTTTATGTATGTGATTGAAATGTTTCATAGTGCCCCTGATTTGATGAGGGCTGAAGTGATACAGTTCAGAAATTGGTTTCCTGGTTCATCAGTTGTTGGTGAAGAGCAGACCATAGTTATAGATGCTGGGGCAGACAGATGAGAAAGGATGCTTTTTAAAAAAAAAATTAACTACCTTGAGTTCATACAAGTTGATGGCAGACCAGTTGATTTCTTGATTCATGGAAAGGTAGGAATGTCATCCTCTTCAAGAACATGGTCCCCTCCCTCCCTTCCTCAAGTTGCAGTCAAGTTCAGAACTTCCACCCCCATATTTGAATGAAAATTTGAGCTGACCAGCAGTTTACCAGTTCCTGGTAAGGCTGTTAAATGTAACTTTGCAATATTTTAAAGTTGACTCATAACACAAGCCCTGGAATCATCTCCATTTTTTACTGCCAGACAGAATATGAGAGAATATGATAAAAGGTACTTGTTTTGACAAAGAAGTTGGCACATGAAAAATATTTATCACAGATCTCGTTTTTCACCTAAACACAAAAAGCTATTGAGCCAATGCTGTGCGAGCTACTGTCCATCTTACCCTTTTTGTAGCTGACTGATAAGCTCTTTCCTAGCATCTATTTGGAGAGTAGTATGAGTTCCTGCTCCAGAGTTACTTGCTGTATGTGAAATAAATCAGCATATATGCTTGTAGACATTGCCACTTTTTTCCTGCATTACTGTCATGAGTAAGGATGGCGAGCAGGGGGCTCCCACCCAGACTGTCAAGCGCATGCGTAGCACTAAGGAACTGTTCAGCCATTCAAAGAGACACAGATCGGGACCGCCTTAACCTTTGGGGTTTATATGGCTGGGTTTTCCCACGCTTCCTCAGTTTGTTAGGATTCTTGTTAAGTACTAGTAATAAATATTAGAGACCAAGTCATTGTCTCAGTGTGTTTCCTGGTAATCAGGACAATTACTGTCATTTTTGCCTCCTTTAAGAACATTTCTGCAGGTTTATCTTATCACCTAAATTAGATCCACCCTATTATTTTTTCACTATTTTTCCAGGTAGATTTTTTAAGCTGCTGCTAAGTTAAGAAGTTGCAACTGATGACAGTGAGGACTTTCTAACTCATGCCTCAACGTGCTCCTTTGCGACTTACAACAAAACACCGTACAGCTATCTTTCCGTACTTTTAAACATTTGTTTTAGAAATTAGCATTAAATTAGAAATTATACATTTTCCTTGAATTCGACAAGCTTCTCACTCAGCTGAACCAGTGTTCATTTGCCTTCTAATTGTTATTTGGCACAGATTGGTGTTTTGTACTTTCCCTTCAGGCTTCGTTCACTGGGATGTGACCTGAACACTTTTTGTCTTTTACATTATCGTTTGGTGTGTTATGTAGCATAATCCATTGTGCAAATCCAATGGCCTCTGTTCTGCATACTCTACCTCCTAAGCATAGTTTTATTGATGTCAGACAAGGAAGGGAGAGGCTTCCACTCATGACATTAGGGCTGTCTGATAATTCCTACTATCGTTTCTTGGCATGGCAATCAGATCTGCCATCTAAGAGTACCACAAGAACTGTTTTTACTGGATGATGACTATCATGTTTATGATGCTTTTAAAAACCATTTAGTACTACTAAAAATAGTTTCACTCTGTGTCAGCTTGGATATTACTCTGAAGAGCTTTTGGTTATTAACTATCTCAGTATTGACTGATGTCCTATTTTGTGGTATGTAATGTGGTGTATTACTATGTTTTTCAATGTTTTAATAATGTTTAATGGCTTATACGATGCCTGGAGAGTATGTTAAGAAATGATTATCATTAAAAAAAGCAATAATACATGGCTAAAGTAAATTATTAATATGATCCAATAAAGCAGTCATCTCTGAATATTGGGAACCAAACAGGTTGCTAGATGGATACAAGTACTTCCACTGCTAGCATTTTGGATGACCTGGAAGAGCTTCTTCCCAAACCATACAGTGTCCCTTAGTTCCTGTAACTAGCTTATTTGACACGCCTTTCACAGTTACATATCGAGATATGAATTGGGGCCTACAGTTACTTCAACTAGTCTTGTGAAGAAATATCTCAGGCAGCCCAGTATTGCTTGCAAGTTCTTCCTTACTAGTTGTGTCTGATTTTCTGTCAGTCTGAATTTGGGTTAAATGCAGCATGCTTGTGTGTTGTGTGTCTGCTCTCTCTGTATTGTTCCTTTAGCTACAGTTCACAAAGGCCTTGGCTCTGACTGTGAGTAACTTATTCTTAAGAGTGCTTCTGCTGGGGTGCAGCAGAATTAGGGCGGTACAGTGCTTTGGGTCCAGTGCCCCAGGGATGCTACCGAGTGCATGGGGTTATGAGCAGAGCTCTTAGCTGCAACTTTTAAAGCAGCCAGTTCTTCTCCCAGGATAGCACTCTTTGAAGTGCCTTTTCTTAATTACTTCCTTGGCACTGCACAGACCTAGTAGAGGTTAAGTAAATAAATCTGTATGAATAAGAGCAAGGCCATAACATTTGATAGTTCTGGATTTGGATCTCAAGTTCAGATTTCACATTAGCAGAGGCCAACAAAAAGTTTCTGGCCATAGTAGCCAGTCAAAAGCTTGCTGGTGCTAGAATTCCCAACCCACAAGACACAGAATGTTGGTATACTAAGCCTCAGCTGCAGTCTGTGTTCAGGTAAAAAGCTGCTTTTCCTAACTCCATTAGATGGGGAGGCAAGACAGTGCGGTAGCCACTGCCTCTTTTCGTCACAGGCAGGTTGGCGTTATGCAGGACACCCTTTGGCCCAGACACAGCTTTTACCTCTTCCCTGGATCTGTGTTGTGAGATGCTCATATGCAGAGCAGGTCTGTTTAGGAGTTTTTTTGTGTACTAAAGAATTAAGAATGGAAACAAGTTTTTTTTTTTCCTAAGTTGTGGGTGGAGGGAATTAACAGTTCCTGACTGTTTCTTCATCCTGGCAGTAATCTGAAAACTGCTGAAATACCTAGGACAGCCTACTTTGCATATTGGCAGTTCCATTCTGCATCGCAGTTTGGACTCTGACTTAATGATTCCTAAAATCGTTGTCTGCTCCCAATTTTTGTAACGCCTTGCCTGATCTGGGAATCTTGTCAGATTGTTATTTTAAATCATTAAAACTATTGCTAGTATGAATTTTGGAGAATGGAAATGTGTTCATCAGTTGGTTTCACACATTTTGTTCCTAGAACTCCCTAGGAACTGCTCTGTAATCGTAAGCACTATGTTAAATAACTCTTTCGGGATTTCTACTATTCTTTTACCCTCAGAACCGTCCATCTGTAATCACATGTGCCTCTGCAAGCAATCGTAACTGTAACCTTTCTCATTGCCCAATTGCGCACAGTGGATGTGGTGCTGCTGTGCCAACCAGTTACCGAAGACCATCTAGCAGTAAGTAACACTTCATTTCCACAATTTTCCTTCCAGGGACCCAAAAGGACCATTGTAGGTGGTCATCAAATAACTGTTAATAAATGTAATGAATTAACAGAAACATTTTTTAAACAAAATTTTAAGCAGGGTGAAAGTACACTGCAGTTATTTAATTTGACTGCAGTGTACTTTCACCCTGCTTAATTTTTTTAAAAAATGTTTCTGTTAATGTATTATGTACTAAAGGAGAACTCCTATTAAGATCTTATTTGTGTTAGGAAGAATGTTGAAGCGTGTCAGAATTTTTGCGATTTATTGAGAAAAGAAAATCTAGGTTGCCCAGTGGAAGATTATTTATAATTTTTGTGCATGAAAACTAGATCTGGACTTCTATTGATTTGATATTGTGTGTTTTTTCTAAGACTTCTGCCTTTATTATATTCAATAATACTAGACATATACAATTAGTTTTGTAGGATAATAAAGAGCTGAATTGAAAGGTTAATAGAGATAATCAAAATAATGGGTTTGTGGGGAGTGGAAATGAAATTGGAAGGATGTAAGAAAAGCCGCTTTGGGATTATGCCAAGGACCCATCTAGTTTAGCATTTAGTAATAGCCATTGGCCAGCCAAATGCATATCAGGAGTTCAGCAGAATGGATAGTAGACTAATAGCCCTCCCTTACTGCTGCTTCCCAGCAGCTGCTTGTGATTCAGGAGGTAGAACAATTAGCCCTACTTAGTAATGGTAAACTTAATCGTTTTATGGTTTTATTGTTGTAAGCCGCCCAGAGTCACTTGCTGAGATGGGCGGCTACAGAAATCAAATCAGATCAAATCAGATCAATCAATCAATCAATCAATCTTTTCACACTGGTTTTATTAGGACCTAGATCCAGCTAATTTAGATCTGAATGGAACTCCTATGACTTTGTGTATATATGACAGCATAATGTGGAATTGGTTACAGAAAAATATATTGAAGAGAGAACATTGAAATGCCTTTATTATTTCGTCTAGAATAACATGAACAAGAAATGCAAAGGAAAGAATTATGCACAATGAATTGGTTTTAAAAGCTTCAACATCTCTTAGTTCCTTTTTGGAACCTTCTGAAAACCTACATGATTTCCAGTTTTCCTGTTTTCTATGGGAACAGTGTTGTGAGCATACAGCAGTCAACAGGGAGGCAGTTCAGTCACATGTTCTGACAGCCTTCTCCAATTTGCATGCCTCCAAGATTCTCAGCAATGGCCCTGCTGACCAGGGAATTCTGGGAGTTGAAATCTATACAAGTGGAGGTTGCCCAGGCTGGGGACAGATCTAGTTTTTGACTTTTCAGGTAGCAATTTAAAATGACAATAATATACAGGCTTTTTCTTTTCTCTAGCTAATTTACAAGGCCTGAAAATACAAATAGTAGAAAAATATTCTGGACATTTCTAATAAAGCATTTCCATTAAAAACAGCAATTCACGGCATTATATAACAATACATACATAACATTAATACATGCATACCTTAAGAAGTAAATAATGCTTACTGTAGTGGTGCCTAAAAAGCAGAACAGCTGCAAGGGAAGTTAGAAGGTGTTTTGGTCATATGGAAAGTCACTAGTTTGTCCATTTCTTAATAACCCTCTGCGTTTCCCCCTTTAGCTACTGCTGCCTGTGATCCAGTGGTAGAAGAGCACTTCCGCAGAAGCCTTGGCAAGAATTATAAGGAGCCAGAGCCAGTGACAAACTCTGTATCCATCACAGGATCAGTCGATGACCACTTTGCCAAAGCTCTTGGAGATACCTGGCTTCAGATTAAAGCTGCAAAGGATGGTGTGTCCAATAGTCCTGAGTCTGCTTCCAGGAGAGGCCAGTCCTCTTCTCCACCTTCCTCCCATCTGGTCAATCATAATCATTCACCTTCAGTTGTCTCATGAACACAGGACCACAGTTTCTTCGTCCAAACATGAGTTGGTATTGTTTTGGCTGAGCTTGAACAGTGCTCAAAAGAGAAAGTGTTTGGAAGGGATGATATAAAAGGAGATAAGGATTCAGTACATGTTTGTTTGTGTTTGCTTGGGCTTTTTGTTAAAAAATACACATGCCCTTAAAATTGATAGCAGGAACTATTTGATTTTTAAAATTTTTTTAATAATGTAGCACTCTTTTTTTCCTGCCTCAGTTACCAAAGAAACCTCTGATGCAACTCTGCTGCCCCCCCTTTCTAAAAATGAAATATAGATGTGAGTAAATGGGGAAAAAAGAAAAGAAAAAAAAAGCCATTCTGTACAGTTCATTGACCCAAATGCTTGTATGCTTTGATTAGCTTCTTGAGGGTAGAATTGTGTCTGGACTTCGTCTCCATTACTTTCTTCTCCCTTTGTGAAGTAATTTTGTATGTATATACTTGAAAAGAACTGTCATGTATGATTTGCACTATTGGAGGAGGTCTAGGGTTGCATAGCAACTTCGTGCACGATGCTTCTATTCTGAGGGCAAACTGCTTGGCAAAAGCGTCTGGTGTCTCTGCCTCTTGAAAACAAGAAGCAGCATCTGCTTGGGAAGGGGAAGTCTCATACAGGTTATAGGTCTTCTCGGTGTAGGTTTAGGTGCTTCATGCTTGCAACTGGACTGCATAAGCAACAGACCATGGGCATTTAATTTTTTTTCCACACTGCAGTTTGTTAGAATAGAGCTGAGGTCAGAGGGTTCAATAGTGCTTAAAGATGCATGTTTTATTGGAAAAATAGCTGGTATCTATTAATGTGTAGACAGTAAGAAATATACTTATTAGCCTTTGTTGAGAACTAGTTTTTTTTTTCCAGTAACAGTCCTAGATAAACTTACTGCTGGTACAGTTGTACTCTGATACTTGTATTTGATAAATACTCATTTTCGTAGCAGCCAGCAACCTTGGACAGTCGCCTCTGGTCAGGCCTCAACTGAAGCAGTTTATATATCATGGAGTGTTCTGAGATACAGGATGCTACTGCAGCATTCATGACAAAAGAAACAATTTTCATGTGGAGAATCAACTGTTCAGTGCAAACTTACGTACTAAAATTAAATATATTTATCTGTGTACGTTCTAGTTACAAAAACTATCTTGTTAAATATTTTGCCTGAAAAACAGATTGCATTTCAGAATCTAATTTTTGAGGCTGCTTATAAACCTAGGCCAAGGCACCATACATTCCTCTTATTTTTTTTATAAAGGTGTTACTTGCATTTATTTCATTTGCTGTATTAATAGTCACTAACTAGGTAATAGAGGCAGGCATAAAGAACAGACTTCTTTTAGTAGTAACAGGCTCAGCTGTTTGTTAAATGTCACAACTACTCACCCACGCCTTACCCACAACCCCCACACATTCCAGCAGTTACAACTAGTCCTTTTAATGGTGGGTTACCTGAAAAGATAGATGCTGTAGAAAGCATGTAGGACAAGGCAAAAGTCTGAAGTGCACGTGATGTATTTTGGACTATGTTATAGCATTGGGGCCACAATTTATATTTTTGTAAAAATGAAAAGCATGCAGGGGAGAAAAGATCAGCAAAGGACCTGTTTTGTCCCTGTTCCATACAGAGTGTAGCTGCCTACTTTTAAAAGCAGGAAAAGACAAGAGAAACTCCTTCAACACTTTTTACTGTCATGTTAATGGGTAGTTAAATGCTCGGTCTCCTTTGGCATTCAGTACCCTGCCCCCTTAAGAAAAGTGCAGAAAAAAATACTTTTTTATATAGGTAACTTTAAGACCATCATTACGCTGTGCGTAAAGAATGTACAGAGAAATGTGTAGGTATTTTTTGAGGAACAATTAATTTGTTAATGATATGTAGCTATTTAATTTTTCCCTTTCCTTTATTGTAATCATTCTCTTTTGTTTTTGTCTGGAGAAAAAAGTTGATCTTTTTTTGTTGTTGTAGATGTCTGTAATACAGTAAAAGTGCAGGAACACAGTTATTCTATAAGAACACTGCATTAGCAATTAATAGCCACTAGTGTGTTGTTGCTACAGGCTACTGAGCGGTCTAACAAGAAAGTACTAATGACTGCAGATGGACTTTGTGAGATACAGAACTCTTTTGACATTTCTTTGAAGCACAATACTACAAAGTGAAATTTACTTATCTGTGATGAGTAAATGGGGCATAAAATATCAGCACTGCAGTCCTAACACACAATACTTGGATGTACACTTGTGTTGATTGTGGTGGGACATACTTTGAAGTAAGTGCGCTGAGGATTATCGTCTCAGTGTGATGTGTAGTGTATATATATAAAACCATTTGGGGAAAAATAGTCCAAGGGAAATAGAATTATTTTTTGAAAGCCAAAAGGGTTGGGAGGGGGGAGGAGGAGGGGGGAGGATATTAACCTCATTCTTACATGAAGTTTTTTTCACAGAGCCACAGGATCTACAGTCCAGCTTGAACAATGTTCTCCATGTTTGTAAATCTGTAACATATCATTCTTTTGTGGCCTTGTTTCACCTGGCAATTTTTAAAAAAGGTTTGGCAGGCCATCTTTTTTTTTTGTACTTAAAAGTAGCCTTAATGAACAATAAAGTGCTCTTAAATCTTACAGATGTGAGCATGTGGTGTTCGGTTTTCTTAAACTGTAATCAGGCATGCCTGAGCTAACAATGCCAAGTCACTTGGTAAGATATTTTAAGTGGTCCCTTTCAAATAATGTGCACAGCAAACATCTGTTACTGTAGTGATGGTTAGAATAAAACACATTATTAAATTGAGGCTCTATACTTGACTTAATTTCAGAAGATAATAGGCACAAGGATCCAGTGTTCCTTCTGACTGCAGGCTTAATAGTGAAAACCTATTTTTCCCAGTGTGGAATCTTAACACAAAAATCCAAGCCAACATGGGAGTGATATGGAAGCATTGGAAGGAAACTGGGTTGGAGAAGGCAAGTCCAATTTGACTTGCATGAAGCCATTTCAATGGATGGACTTGCATTTTAGTTGCCATTTACATGTCAGCAGAAAACAAGCTGCGTTACACATTTTCAGTGTGATCAAAACACAGTTTGCAACGTAACAGCTGCATTTCTTGTAAAAGAAGCACATAATGCTCACAATAGATAAACACATTTCATTCTCAGATATGTTGATCAGTAATGACAACTGTTATTTCTTGGATTACAAATCAGCCCACTCTATTGTTTCAGGCTGCTTTCATATTCAACACAGTGTATTGCTCTCTGGAAATCTTGCAAGTTATTAGTTAATACTTACTAGTTAATACACAGGTTAACTAGTTAGTTAATAAGAACTAATAAGTTTTTCCTTCTCCCCCAAAGATTATGTTCTTTGGCATGTCCCTCATACAGTCGTAGGGATTCAATTCACGTATTTTACTGCTATGCTGCTATACACTTGCCTTCCTAGAAGTTTTTGGGTGAAGGTCAAGAACCAAAGAATGAGACAATTGATTTTAGATGCCTGGTCCATTTCATCTGAACAGGCTATGTTCACCTGACATACTGAGCAAAAAATTCAGTCAGTGAGCATCTGCCACAATTTATTGTCATTATAGTATAACCCAATCCCAAAGCAGTTGTCATTCTGGGTTTACAGAATCTGGAATTCATAACATGATGAGCCTTTGGCTGCCTTCACAAATATTACATCAAAACCAAACAAATCACACAATGGCAGAGCATGCTGTGTGAACAGGGCCATATTTTGTCCTATAGTAGCTACATGCAACTTAGCATTATGAATGCAAAGGAATGCAAAGAACAACAACAAAAAACCCCCCACCATACAACACTATGTATGTAAAATCCTAGGTTATGGAACCTGTATTATCATCCTAGGAAAAAGGCCTGTTCAGCTGAAAACCTGAACAGAAATGCAGCAGGATCTACTTCAGTAAGAATAATAATGGAGTGGCATCAAGACTGCAAAGGAGAGTTGGTACTTTTGGATTACATTGCTCTGCTCTGCATTAAATCTGCATTATTTGGGAAAGCTGAATCAAGCACATCACCAGGAAACTTTTTTATTTTATTTTATTTATGTATTTATTTATTTTCTATCCCGCCTTTATTATTTTTATAAATAACTCAAGGTGGGGAACATACCTATTACTCCTTCCTCTTATTTTCTACACTGCGTGCACAATTATTAGGCAAGTTGTATTTCTGAGGATGAATTTCATTATTGAACAACAACAGTGCTCTCGGTCAATCCAAAATGTTAATAAACCTCAAACCTGAATATTTAAGAAAGTAAAAGCAAGGTTTTGGCTTTCTTAGGAGCATATCTGTGTGTGCACAATTATTGGGCAACTATTAGTGTGCAGAATTATTATGCAACTAAATGAAAAATGAAAATTCCCCCATCTCACTTGTTTATTTTCATCTGTTAAAGTGAGAATAATAACTCAAAATTTACAAATAAATATTTCTGACATTTCAAACAAAAAATCAGTGACCAATATAGCCACCCTTCTTTGCAATAACAGTCATAAGCCTTCCATTCATGGAGTCCGTCAGTTTCTTGATCTGTTGACGATCAACTTTTTGTGCAGCAGCAACCACAGCCTCCCAGACACTGTTCAGAGAGGTGTACTGTTTTCCTTCACCGTAAATCTCCCATTTGAGAAGGGCCCACAAGTCCTCAATAGGGTTTAGGTCAGGTGAGGAAGGGGGCCATGTCATTATTCTTTCATCTTTGAGGCCTTTACTGGCTAGCCACGTAGTGGAGTACTTCGATGCATGCGATGGAGCATTGTCCTGCATAAACATCATTGTCTTTTTGAAAGATGCAGACTTTTTCCTGTACCACTGCTTGAAGAAAGTGTCTTCTGAAACCTGGCAGTAGGTTTGGGAGTTGATTTTGAGTCCATCTTCAACCCGAAAAGGTCCAACTAGCTCATCTTTAATAATACCAGCCCACACCAGTACCCCACCTCCACCTTGCTGGCGCCTGAGTTGAAGTGGAGCTCTGTGCCCGTTACTGATCCAGCCACGGGCCCATCCATCTGGTCCGTCAAGAGCACTCTCATCTCATCAGTCCATAAAACCTTTGAAAAATCTGTCTTCAGATATTTCTTGGCCCAGTCTTGCTGTTTCAACTGTTGTGTCTTGTTCAGTGGTGGTCGAGTTTCAGCCTTCCTTATCTTGGCCATGTCTCTGAGCACTGAACACCTTGTACTTCTGGACACTCCAGGTAGGTTGCAGTTCTGGAATATGACAGCACTGGAGGATAATGGGTTCCTGGTAGCTTCACGTTTGATTCTTCTCAAATCTTTGGCAGTTAATTTGCGTCTTTTTTTCTCAACACGCTTCTTGCAACCCTGTTGACTATTTGCAACAAAAAGTTTGATGGTTCTGTGGTCACGCCCCAATATCTTAGCAATTTCAAGAGTGCTGCATCCCTCTGAAAGACTTTTTACAATTTTTGACTTTTCAGAGTCAGTTAAATCTCTTTTTTGGCCCATTTTGCCTGAGGAAAAGAAGCTGCCTGATAATTATGCACACCTTGATATAGGGTGTTGATCTCCTTAGGCCACACCCTCCCTCATTACACAAATACGCATCACCCGATATGCTTATATCCAATAAGCATTCAGGTTTATACAGCTTGGAGGTGAAAAATATGCATAAAAATGATGATATGGTCAAAATACTCATTTGCCTAATAATTGTGCACACAGTGTATGACTCAATACCATCTCAAAAGGAATTGCTCTGCTCCAGTAATAATACATGACATAGAAAAAAAGATCTAAACTACAGTCCTGTCAGTTATCAAGAATCAAAGCAGATGGTAGGGAGGAGGAGATCATTCAGCAGTACACTGCCCTTAAAAACTTTGCTCCTGCATACCTTCCACTTTCACACAAGAAACCTGTGATTCTTAACTTAGATGTAATAAACAAATACAGAAACAAACTTGAAGGAGCTGAGGTTTGGGGACATTTCTCTATGTAACACAGACATTATCTAGTGTTTATAGTAATTTTTAAAAAGTTGTGCTGCTTCCTTCAAGGTTAATGTATGTTAGCTGTAGAATGTACAACTTAAGCTCCCAAGAGGTAATATATACATACACAAAGATCAAGGTACAGATTCAGCAGAAGTATTTTCATAATTAAATATGAAAAATGAAAAAAAAACAATAATGAAGCAACCTAAGGATGTTCAGACATTCACTCCTTGGCCATCCAAAACAGTGGATCGTGGCTGCTGGCAGACTTAATTTTTTTTTTTAAAGCAGACTGGTTTGAATCTAGATTGATCTACAAAGAAACCGATAGGGAACTAGCTCTGTCCTGATTGGCTCGGAGGACAAAGTTCCATAAACGTGTAAAAAGAGTGCACATGCTAGTAATTGTGAAACTGCGAACATGTTTGCAACATTACAGCAATTACCAAGATGGGGCACATTCCCTCTGAATGTACACAAATGACCCAAAGATGCTGGTGCATGGTAAGTATCTAGCGTGCAGAGAAGTAATTTAGGCTATTAGATGGCACTGAACACTTTCCCCAAACCACATACTGTCTTGCAATCAGAGTCCCTTTGTCTTGAAGCTCAGCAGCCACACTTTTGATTGCTCCCAGAGAAGATGGATATATTTTCCTCCACCCTCTTCTAATTATATTTTTCTTTCCACATTCTAATCTTTATACATGAGGGCTTACACATACTTGTAAAGCTTGTATATGAGAGGAGGAAAGTGTGATTGTGCAGTTCAACTTCACTACCTATTTATACACCCATAAAGGAAGAAGGCCAAAGGTTGTCAGCTCACAGATCAAGGAGTGCCAGCCAATTTGGTCACTTCTCCCTAGTGCAATTTTTCAGACTGAGCTTCCAGATACAGCAGATGAGAGGGTGAACTCAAGCACCACCACTTACGCTGCAAGTGGAACCAGACAGGGAAGAACAGCCGTCATACAACAGAAAACTGGCATGGCAGAAAAAAATATCAGGTCTTCTCACTTTCTAGTTCTCTACATTTAGGGAACATTTTGCCTTGTGTTCCATTCTTCATGTATGGGAGTGACAAATGACCCATAAGATATAGAAATGATAGAAAATAATTTGATTCAGGAGTTCAATTCCCTGGACTTGGCAACATGGCTGAAAGATGATGAGCAGCTATTTCTATTGGAACTGATCCATTAAGTCTTTCAACAACACATTTAGGAGCCTACACTTCATAGAGCACAATAATATAATTCATCCATTCTGGCAATACTTTGGTTGATATTCATAACAGCTGACAAATTTCTCTGTTTGTAACAAGATATGTGGGAGGAATTCTAAATTGACATTCTGGGTATTTGTGACAGTCCAGAGGTAAAAAACAAAAACATCATTGCCACCACTACTTCTACAATAGACTTTTGAAATTTATGACAAAGCCATGACCCAATTCCAGCACATTTCATTCGACACAAGGCCATTTCAGCCCCTCTCATGATGGATGACTGGCCGCACTGTTCATTGTTGGCCTGTCATTTCAGAGGTCACGCTGAAATGTTATAAAACTTATCTTTCATAAAGGAGGACACTGGTTATTTTTTTCCTCATGTTTTTGGAATGAAATGCACCCCCCCCCCATTATGTTTATGTGTGCTTTCATTTGCATTCCCTATTCTGGTTCCTTAGACCTTCTTTTAGAAAAATGCAAGAGTCTTTCCTGTCCTATTACTACTACTGAACCTTTCCCTCTTGTGACCCAAAAGAGTGGAGCCATTGCAGCATTCCACACTGAATGTTGCCATTCAAGGGACAGGAACAAATGATGGTGGTAATTAAGTTTGCCTTGTGTCAGCAAGGTACCATATCTAATGTACATGCAACACTGAGTAACTATTACCAAGAATCACTTCTGTGCTAGTATGAGAATGACAAAAAAGAACCATGCAGTTCTCCAAATGTAGAACAGTAGTGTAACAGTTTTCCACATGGTCCATGCTTCCAAGTTCAAGCTCATTAGCCTGTTCCCATTAGAATTAAAGTGTGGAGCAGAGGTGGGCACACAAACCTTGGTCCCCATTTCTTCATGGACAATTCTTTGTAAAGCAAGGGGGCGGTCATGTGTTTCCAATGCCATCTGTGACTGGAAATGTGACCTAATCAGGGTAGGGCCCTCTGAATGTACAACAGTTTGGCAGTTAACTGTGATCTAGTCTACAGAAAGAGCCAAATGAATGCAAACAGAGTGCGGGTTTACACTCATGTAAGCCTGCGTGGGTGAACCCCTGCATCAAGCTAAAACTGGTGTGACCAGATTGTGGCATCTACAAATTAATTTCCATTAGCCCTAGCCAGCTGGGCTGACACAAAGAAGGATCATGGAAGTTGCAGTCCACTGAAAGGTCAAGCCACACATTGCCTCTTCCTTAGTTGTTTGAGGCACGGACCATGTGGAAAACTGTTACACTACTGTTCTATATTTGGAGGACTGCTTAGTTCCTTAGCTTCCTTTCAGAATGGTTCTTAGAATCAGTTTAGTTTATATTTCTTTGGCCCAAGGGCATACGAACTACAGTGCAGAATCTGGAAATTGCATAGCCTTATTCAAGGCACTTAAAATCTCCTGTCCATGGAAAACAAGGAAGAGAAGGGGTTTTGTGGCTGAATCAGTTGTGTGGCTGAGAGAAAGTCACAGAGCAGCGGTGATGCAGAAAAGACCAATGACATGGCACGATAACTGAGATGGAACTGTTGGGGCTTGCTGCTTACTGGGATGGAAAAAGGAGATATGTCAACAAAATCCAGAAAGGGAGATGGTTGTGGAAAGCTGGAAAGCAAGATTGGATATTGGATGTTGATGTGTAGAATGCCTGAGAACTCAAATGTGCAAAGGTGATTTAATCCCAAGTGGGACATGGAAGCTTTCAGTAAAAGCTTTTAAACACAGAAGTCCTTCTCTATATGCTAATTATGCATAAAAACCATACATACTCATTCCCATTAAACTGCATTCTGATAGCCCCCCCCCCAAAAGGAACTAAAAATTGAGCTAAGTTGATGGAGAGGCTACACAATTTAAATAAAATCAAGTGTTAGGATTGCCAGGAAGGGAGAATAAATTAAATAGATTGCCACTCTAATTATGCCTCCAATATTATCTCCTTCTATTTGCAAAAGGCTGCCATTCAGCTTGGATTTATTTATTGACACCTTAATCCTAAAGGACTCTAGGCAGTATACAAAATATACATCGAGACTAATGTTTTTAATAAGCTTACTTGAAATACTTAACTCGAGAGATCCACTGTGGTATAATATTGGACTAGGAATAGAGAGGCCCAGGTTCAAGTACACCCTCAGACACAGAAGCTCATCGGATGACTTTGGGCCACTCTCAGTCCAACAACATCACAGAGTTGTTGGTTTGGATAAAAATAGGAGGAAGAAGTGCTACATATGCCACCTTGAGTTCCTAAATGAACGTGGTCATGATAATGGATTGGATGAGGGCCAGAAAACTGAAGTTCAGTCCAGAAAAGACACGAGTTCATGTTAGCGGATGTTCATTTGCCTAGAGAAGTCCAGACCAATCTGTTCTGGATGGCGTTGCACTCATTAGGATGCTTCTGAATCCTGAGATCTCTGTGGCATTAAACACCTTCCACTACTTTGGCTCCTATGTGCCTAGAGATAGGTTCACAATAATGATCCATACCTTAATAGCTTCTTTTTATTATTACAAGGTGTTCTTTGTGGTGCTACCCATGAAAATAGAATAAAATCTATCTTCATGGGTAGCAAAGCAATTTTGAATCTGCGAATAAACCAGGGAAACAGCTGACTTATAAATTTCAAAAAGAAAAAGAAAATGAGATTGAAATTGAAATTATAAGAGGGAGATACTGTATTAACAGACAATGTAGCCATACAAAAACATTTTATCAATATTATTCTAATTTGTATAAAGGACATGATATTCTGTTGGAGAAAATAGATGAATATCTGAGAAAACAAAATTTACCAAGGATTACAGAAGAACAATTATGGTTATGGGATGGAAACGGCATTGGTCGCACTTATGGATGATCTCTGGCGGGAGCGGGATGGAGGCAGTGCATCCATCCTCGCTCTCCTTATCTCTCAGTGGCTTTCGATACCATCGACCATGGTATTCTTTTGGGGCGGCTCAGGGAGTTGGGGGTGGGCGGCGTAGTCTTATGCTGGTTCACCTCCCTCCTCCAGGGCCGATCCCAGTTGGTGTTGATAGGGGAGGAGAGGTCGGCCCTGCGGCCCCTCCTTTGTGGGGTGCCACAGGGATCAGTACTCTCCCCTCTCCTTTTTAACATCTACATGAAACCGCTGGGTGAGATCATCCGTCACCATGGGATGAGGTATCATCAGTATGCTGATGATATTCAATTGTATATCTCCATCCCGGGTGAAATAAGTGACGCTGTGACCACCCTCTCTGAGTGTCTGGGCGGGCCTGGATGGGGAACAACAGGCTTCAACTGAACCCTGGTAAGTGTCATGAGTAAGACTGAGTGGCTGTGGGTTAATGGTTCTTCTGTATCCAGGACATTAACATCTCTGGTTCTGGATGGGGTTGCACTGCCCCAGACAGACCCGGTGCGTAACTTGGGGGTCCTCCTGGACTCACGGATCCTGCTTGAAGAGCAGGTGGCAGCCGTGGCCAGGAGAGCCTTTGTGCAGCTACATGCTGTGCACCAGTTACGCCCCTTCCTGGACCAGGAGGCCCTTCGAACAGTCACTCATGCCCTTGTTATCTCTCAGATAGACTATTGCAATGCGCTCTACATGGGGCTACCCTTGAAAAGTATCCGGAAGCTTCAGCTGGTCCAGAATGCAGCTGCGCGAGCTGTTTTTGGTGCCCCCAGAAGGGCACATGTAACACCACTGCTGCGCGAGCTGCACTGGGTACCAGTTTGCTTCTGGGTCTAATTCAAGGTGTTGGTTATCACCTTTAAAGCCCTACATGGCATGGGGCCAGGTTACCTGAGGGACCGCCTCTTCCCCATAACATCAACCTGTCCCACCCGATCGTGCAGAGAGGGCATACTATGGACCCCGTCTGTAAAAGAATTTCATCTGGTGGGGTCCAGGAAGCGGGCCTTCTCTGCAGTAGCTTCCGCCCTGTGGAACATGCTGCCCCTGGAGGTGAGATTGGCCCCATTGCTCCTGGCCTTTCGGCGGAGACTGAAGACCTGGTTCTGCCGCCTCGCTTGGGGTGGAGAAGGGAATAGAGTTACATGGGGATGGTTGTTATAGACCACTCCTCCCACACTTGGACTGTTTTAGATGTTTCATCGCTTGGATTTTTATTCTTTATCTTTATTCTTTATTTCTATTTATAGTATTTTATTGTATTTTATTATTCTGATGGTTTTAATCATTTGTTGTAAACCGCCCAGAGGCCTCCGACGGGAGGAGATGGGCGGGGATAAATTAGATAAATAAATAAATAAAATAAATAAATAAATAAACAAAGACAAATTATGGATGGACCTATAATGATAAGGGAAGTTTCAGAAACAATTAAAAGGTAAACCAGGAAAAGTACCTGGAACAGATGGATTATCGAGTTTGTATTTTAAGTGCTATAATGATGAACTTTTACAACCTTTACAAAATATGATGAATTCTATTTTACAGGGAGGAAAAATGCCAGAGACTTGGAGAGAGGCTAATATAACATTAATTTATTGTCATTTATTTTTTTAATTTTCTATCCTGCCTTTATTAAGGGATAGAATAACCCAAGGAGGTGAACATACCTACTACTCCTTCCTCCTCCTATTTTCCCTACAACAACAGCCCTGTGAAGTGAGTTGGGCTGAGAGAGAGTGACTGGCCCAAGGTCACCCAGCTGGCTTTCATGCCTAAGGCATGAAACACCTAAAGAAGGACAAGATTTGACTTTAGCAAGAAATTATAGACCAATATCACTGCTGAATAATGACTACAAGTTGTTTGAGTTTTTGGCTGAAAGACTGAAAATAATTTTGTGAGAATTTATTCATGAGGATCAATGTGGGTTTTTACCTAAAAGATAGTTGAAAGATAATGTTAGAACTGTATTGGATATTTTGGAATATTTGGAACAACATAACTAAAAACAAGCTACATTGATCTTTTTAGATGCAGAGAAGGCTTTTGACAATTTGAACTGGACTTTTTAGTTTAAGGTTTTGGAAGATATGAATTTTGGAAAGAATCTTATAAAATGGGTGAAATCGATTTATACTTTGCAGACAGCACAAATAATTGTTAATGGAGATTTAACCAAACCATGTGAGATCCAAAAAAGAACAATATAAGATTGCCCACTAGCTCCTCTTTTGTTTATTTTAGTTCTTGAAATATTAGAGAGAGACATAAGACAAGATGAGAGGATTGTGGGTGTAAAGATTAAAAAAGAGTCATACACGTTAAGAACTTTTGTGGATGACTTGGTTCTGGTTTTGGCAGACTCTTTAAAGGAAATTGGAATTTTGATGAGTAAATTAAAAGGATTTGGGGCATTATCAGGTTCAAGACTGATAAGCAGTAGACAGTAAACAAAAAATATGAAAACACAAAATCAAACAGAATTGATGAATAAAACAGGTTTTAAGATTGAGAAGAAGGTAAAATACTAGGGTATAACTACAACAAATATGAATTGTAAGTTATTCAAAATAACTATGTTAAGACATGGAATTAACTTTAAAAAGATATGTCAAGATGGGTCAAATTACATTTGTAACTGTTGGGTAGAACCTCTGTGATTAAGATGAATGTTTTACCTAGAATGTTATTTTTGTTTCAGACAATACCTGTTTTGACAATTCAAATACCATTTAAACAATGGCAGAAGGGTATATCTAAATTTGTATGGCAGGGGGAAAAAACCACAAGTTAAATATAAGGTACTGTAAGATGCAAAGGAAAGAAGAGAATTGGATCTACCAGATTTGAAATTATATTTTGCCACCCGCTGTTTAGTTTGGATGAAGGAGTGGGTGTTGTTTAAAAACAGAAAGTTATTGGAGTTAGAAGGACATGATCTGAGATTTGAGTGGCATAGATATTTATAGCATGACAAAGCTAAGGTGAATGTAGATTTCAAAAATCATTATGTCAGGCAGGCCATCCTTAAAGTATGGAATAAATACAAACAGGTTTTGCCTGAAAACATCTTTGTGGCTTTCAGTGCAAGAAGCATTTTATAGATGAAAAATGTTAAGTAAACATAAATGATTAACTGTGATGTACCAGAATTTTCTCAAGGAGATTGTAAAATAAAATCAAGAGAAGATTTGACAATAGAAGGATATCCTTGTCAATGTTTTCCTTATATACAAATAGCAGAAAGATTTAAAGTGGATAAAAGATTTTATGGTTTTGAACAATGTAAGACTGAGTTTGAAACAGAATTATGTACTGATGAACATGTTATTTCTAAAATGTATAAACTTTTGTTGAAACATGAGACAGAAGAACAAGTGAAGGAATGTATGATAAAATGGGCTAAATGTTTGGTTACAATATACAAATGGAACAATGGGAAAATATGTGGCTGAAAGACTTGAAATTTGCATTATGTTCTAACCTTAAAGAGAATTTTATAAAATGATGTATCATTGGTATTTGTCACCAGAGAGAACTTTATCTGAACGAGATGGCAGCATCCAGGAATCTTTGCAGCATCTCTCTCTTTCTCTCTGTCTCTCAGTCACATGGTTCGCTTAGTAACTGCATTGCTTAGTGACCATTTCGCTGGAATGGATTGTGGTGGCTACACAAAGGCTGCCTGTATTGCTGAAGGTACCACTTTCAAGATGATGGCATAGGGCCTGGTTATTGAGAGACCACCAATCTTCTATAGAATCTGCCTGGCTGATTAGATCCAGGAGGGTTGATGCGCTCCAGGCTCCTTCAATTAAACAAGGCCATCTATTGGGACCTGGAAGTGCTCTTCTCTGCCATAGCATCTGCCCTGTGGAATGAGATTCCCCTCAAGATCTAGAGTGCCCCCACCCTGCTGGTCTTTTGGATCAGTCACAATAGGCACCACAAATTGCCACCAGTGAGAAAAGTTGAAATGGAACAGAGTCTGGTTACTGAAGCATTGTAAGAAAATGTTTTTGTGGATTGGGTAAAGTGCAGTTTTAAGCTTCCCTGCCATGCATGAACTTAACAGGGACAGCAACCATCACATGAATGAACTTCTTCTCACTGGAAGTCCTCAAATAGAATGAGCATCAATCATACGCAGAACTGGTTGCTTACATCTCATCAGGCACTCCAGTTCTGTTAACCCTAATTCACAGAGTAAGGATTTTTGTATGAATACCAACAAATCCATGCCCAAATTTGCAGACTATGAAGGAGTTAATATTTTCTACCCAGAATAAGGAAGAAAAATAGGTACATAAAAATATAACTACACCAGATATAACTACATATAACTATGTTGTGCTAGATAAGGAAGAGTTATTTTGATATAAAAATAAAATTTGTTATTGAGCTTATTCAGCAAATAAAGAGCTTGCTCCTGAAAAGGAGATATTACAGCCCATTATCTCTAATTAAGAAAGGAATTTCAACGGTACATAGAAGATACCTTAAAGCAAAACTGTCCATATTTAGCTTTGGGCCAGCAGAATCAAACAGGTCAATATCTAGCACTGAGCCAGATGGACCAAACTGATGGCATCACATACTGTAGCTAATCTTGGTTGATTTAAAAAAAACCAAACAGGACCAGACCTAGTTAATATTTGGAGAAGAAACCTCTAGGAAATCCTAGGGCTAAAGCTATAGCCTAGACTAAGAAGTCAAAGAATAAATCTAGAAGAGTGCTGTAGCAAACCACTCCTGTCCTGTTTCCAAGAGAACGACCCAGATATGTTCTTGTAGTCACAAGGAATCAAGCTCAACTAAAGGATATGTTCCCTCAGATGGACCAAAGACTGCACTGTCTGGTCTATTACTGTAAGCCCAGTATTAATACTTGAGAGGATATCCATTGGCAGAAGGAAGCCTTACTTTTGGTCTGAGTATGAAAAGTCACTGCATTTGTATTTTACTTACGCTTTTAAATAAAGCCAGTATTGCTTTCTTTTGCTACACCAAGTTAGAGTCCTAAGGAATGCAACACAGTGTTTAATTTTCAGGATTTTTGTCCTTTATTTGGGGAAGTCATACCAGCCCAAAATTAAAACAAAATAAAAAGCAATCATTTAAAAGCCCATACCCATTCTCCAAAGCTCGAATTTACATTTTCCTGTTATGGAAGCAACTGTGTGGGCGGTGTCAGCTGTGAGTAAAAGTGCTTGGAAGTTCTTTTAATGTACATTGCAGTCATTTGAATAAAAGCTTTCATTATGTCCCTTTCAATTAAAGTGCTTACAACATTTTACAAAAGGAAAAGTTTGGAAGCAAGCAAGCCATTCTGTTTTGTCATGGGAGAGGGAAAAAACAATGAAATTAAAGAACAGATTTTCTAAGTCACACTGGAGCACTTTTGCACAACACAGACATCTGGGAAGCATCTGGGCAGGAAGCAAGTTCAGTCTTATACAACTCTAAGTTACTTGAATTGCTAAGCAAGGAAACATATTACTTTGTGCTTAAAATGTCATATATAGGATTTTCTCTATGGGAAAAAACAGTTTACAAATTGAAAGTTGATAATCCAAGAGTCAAGACAGACATTTCATTGGATAGTATTCCTGGGAGACACCAAGCTGTTTTTGATCCTCAACTAACCAAGCCTGTAAAATTTCAAAACAGAGTTTCCTGCTTGCTATCTCCAAATGACGTCTGTGTGGGTGACTCAGAGCAAGCTGTAAAGTCCTGATTTTCCCCACTATTCATTTAATTTATTTTTTCAGTAAAATGAGCCTGAAAATCACTAGATAATTCTTTCATTAATTTTAATTACAAGTATTTCTTATTTAAAAATGAAAAGTAGTTAATTAAACTTTATGCTACTAGAATGGTTAACTATACAAGATGGGCTTTCTTTAAAATCATGCCTCTTTTTCAAATCTAGATTTAAATGATCAAGATATTTAGCCAGTAAATAACAATACTAGAAATACTGTACAGGAGCTAGGCTTCTCACTAAATACTACATCAAGAAAGTTAATTATAAACTTAAACAGTAGTATAAATTATACACTAAGTAACACAGGATTAAATAAGCAACTTGCACCATTAAAATAAACAATTAATATATCATGGGTTGCCTATTCTGAGCCTCTCCTTAGATTTGTGATTATAATTTACAGAAGGGAAAGTGGTACAATGTTGAAGAATATGAAATATTTGGTCTCCTTGTCTGAATATTTTATGTCACTATTTCACTGCTTCAGTACTAAAGAGGGAGGCTAAAAAAATATCATTCTTAAAAATAGGAAATAATAGATATCAATATTACATTTTTCACATACAGTTAAATATTAAACTTTATTTGGCTATAGCACTGTCCAGAAAAATCACTGAAAATGTTTCAGAAAATTAATTTGCACATTATTTGAAAAGTGTGACCATGGTCCAAAGTTTCAGTAATTTGCATGACCCTCATTATATCTTGAAGGTTTGCATCCGAAAATGTTCCACATGGCAATCTCAAAAACACTTAAAATGGGTTGGGGAGCTCTTCTGGGGGGAAGGCTAAGTCAACAGATGCTATGAGAATATGGAACTAATTGTACTGCTTTGGACAGAGACCAATGTAGTATTTCCTACAATGCTCAAACAATGACATATTTGCATTGCTGGTTATAAAGAAATGGACGAAAAGCAAGCCTTTCTTCTAAATCCAATCACACTAACAACGCCCACAGTTTCTACTTGCTAACATTCTGTGTCTTCAAGCAGAAACCAATTTGTCACTGTATTAAAGCATGTAACACAGTTGTTACATTCATTATTCAGAACTATTGCTGATCTATCAATCAGATTTTTAAAGTAAGTTAGAATTTCATCTCCTTATTTTATGGGGATATAAACTACAAATTATTTGCAGAAAGAAAAGGTGGATCTATGAAATAGTTTAAGGACTATCCTGTTAGATGGCTTCAGTCTAAATTGCTGTTCACGCAATCGAGTTAATAGAATGTTAGGGTACTTGATTTTCTTCAATCTCCCCTTTCCTGTCTGCATTGCAGTTTATTTCAAGAGTCCCTGATTCATGAGAGACAGGTGGGCGAAGATAACTCTGAACCGAGTGGAGAAGACAGAGCTTCTACCTCTTCCCTTGTACAGACAGAAATCAAGACAAAAAGACCCAGTGTCTTTTTGTATCCCAAAATATCTGGCCTTCTTTATTTTATTTATTTTTTATTTTATTTATTTTATTTATTCCCAGTGTGGCTAACTTTTTATGGTTCAGTCTTACACAGTAGTGACAAGTCCCTAAAACGCTGAAAAAATGTTTTTCAAATTAATTGTGAACATTTACTTAAAAGAAACACTCAAATGCGGGGGGCGGGGGGGACACAAAGATGTCTACTAAATAGAAATGTTAAATATAAGCTGTATTTAGAAACTGAAAAACCAGAAATAATTTTAATTTTAACTGTCTTACAACTATATGTGCATCAAGAACACAATAAAAAGAGAAGCAACCACAGTAGGCTTGCTTTGAGACTGTCACAGTGTCCCATCTTGATCAAAGATGTGGACTGAACATATTTATGTTTGCGATGAAGTTAAGGAAGGAATCATTAAATGACTGATAAAAATACATCAACACAACCTAAAATATGTCGGCTTGTTGGTCGTCTTCTACTTCATTCATTAGGTTTTCAGAGTGTTTCATCATCACTTATGTCCCAAATCTGTAAAGAAAAAAGGAGGAAAAAATTCCACTCATCACTAACTCTGTTTGATGTAAATTATACAGTACAATTGTTAATTTAACATAAATTATAAACCTTTGTCCTGGTTTTCCAAAAACTATGGTAATACATTTATTGCCAAAACTATACTTTTTAAAAACAAAACCCTACCTGTTACATTAATATATCATCTTTGGCTATATTGTAATTTTTAAAAAAAAAGATATTCACCCCCAACTAAGGTTTAAAAAAAAACAAAAAAACTAGTACCTTACAAGTACCAATACCTTAATATTTCATCACAAGCCTTTATGCCACAATAAATATTTATGTTTCAAAGTCTAGAGCTAAATGACCATCATATTTTTTTTCTTTTTTAGAACACTGGGTTGGATTTCTATGAATCAAATGGGTAGCCATATAAATTGTTTACACGAATGTTTTAAAAAAAAAATTACAAAGCTGAAATTACACACAGGATGATTTTTCAGGTGTGAGGAGACGAAGAGATGACTTTTAGATTCCTCTTTCCTCTGCATCTTTGGAAAGCTACTTTAGAGGACTAAGAATCCGCTAGAACAAGGCACGCAGTAACGGTGGGGAAGGAGCATTGGCAAAAACCAATGTTCTATGTCCTTTCTGCACTGACGAGGTTCCTCTCAATTCTGGATCTCTCCCCCAACAAATAGACCCTTTCAATTCACTGAGTGTTACCCTCTGGAGCCAAATCATGTTAATCTATTGAATTGTTAAATCTATTCTATTTGGAAAGGGTGAAATTATACCACAGCCTTTCATACGCAGTTATACTACAGTTTATAATATCAATTCAAATGCAGCTAGAGGGGAAAATGATAAACATAGCAATCTCACACTGATGCCTGGAACACTGGATTTTCTTTGGATTGTTTTTAAAAATCTTAACTTGACAGCTGAATGATAGACTAGGCAGCTGTTGAAGGCAGCTTTATTTCCTTCAAGACTAGATGTTTTGCATTTGGATAGTTAAAGTTAAAAGGGGATTACTTTTTATATTTTTTTTAAAAAAAACTTTTGCTTCTACTATCTCTTTTTAAATTGGCCTGGCTCTCAAGGAGAGGAGAAAGGGCCGAATCCTCCAGACACCATACTTCTACACTATGTAGAGGATGCTGTGTGAGGCACCACCTGAAAGACTGGAGATGGCAGAAGTATCTACGATGCTCTCTATCTCAAAGCAGGGGATGGGGCAAAGATGTGACCCAGAGAACGTCTGTGAGAGGAGTTTCCAGCCTTCCACCCCGTAAGACATTAAGCCTAGGAGGGAATTAGATTTGCGTAGACTGTATTCATGTCTCAAATCTGGGTCTTTTTTAACATACTGAAGTGGGGAGGAGGGTTATTTTTCTACTTCAGAAACACCCATCCCCTCTCCCTTTCCCTCCTTCCCATGTTTGTGAGATTATAAGTGTTTTCTTGCACAAAGGAAGGAAGAAAAGAATCCCCCCTCCCCAGTTTCTATTTATCCAGTGCTACAATACAATTGTAGGTGAATGGCTTTTTTTTTAATGTGGAACAATAATAGCTTTTCATCTGTTGCACATGTAAATGAAAACAATTATTAAATGGGAAACACACGAACAAGGACCTAAAGGATCAAAAGGAAGGCAATTTTGTAACAGCTCTCAGAAAAAGTACATTATAAAGTGACATTACTCATGGAGCATGATTACAATAACTATTTTGCAGCAGCTATCCTGTAGGAAGCAGGGATAACTAACCTAACACTCCTACCAGATGTTTGATGTAATGTACTTAATGCCTAATGTAATATGTTACTGGACTGTTGGGAGCGGTATACGCTGATTGCAACTTAATGAACAAAATTTGGAAAAAAACAGATGGAACAATCATGGCCAAAGTTCTCAATATGGCCCCAGACAGACACAATGGACATTTGACAATTAATCTAAAATCTGTTTCTCTTGCGTTGAACAAAGCACAGAGAAATAACTGCTGTAGTTGCTATATTGTTGAAAGTTGGATGTAACCAAGCGTAAGACTGAAAAAGGAAACAATATGAGTTTTAAACTAGAAGCTCTAAAAAACAAATTTCTTCATCTTATTTTCTTGCTGATGTTTCTAAAACTCAGTACCAAGATCAAACTTTAACTGCTAAAGAGGAGGTGGCTATGACATGGGCAAGCAATAATCATGTTTCCATAATACTTAAGTATAACGCTTTTTTTAAAAAGATGATCTATAAAAGAAAGCCACACCAAAGAGCTGGTGGAAGTCACTTAAACATTTGGATTCATAAACCACTGAAGCAGCAATCCAAATTTTAACAAAAGCTTCTTCTGATAGGAAGAATGCATTCTTCCATCAGAGTAATTCCTGCAGAATTGAGAAAGTGAGGACAGGAAAACTTGTCTTTATATTCTAGACACTGAATAAACAGCGAGACCCAGATCAGACATTCACACTTACTTTTTAAGTGTCTTTTCCTCAGCTCGGTTTTCAACATTCTGGTTTTTTGGGTTGTAATAATAGTCTGTGAGCCTCGTGTGGCACAGAGTGGTAGGCGGCAACATTGCAACCGAAACTCTCCCCACGACCCGAGTTCGATCCCAGTGGAAGCTGGATTCTCTCTGGGTAGCTGGCTCAGGTCGACTCAGCCTTCCATCCTTCCGAGGTCCGTAAAATGAGGACCCGGCTTGCTGGGGAAGGTGACGACTGGGGAAGGCCATGGCAAACCACCCCGCTCTACAGTCTGCCAAGAAAACGCCGCGAAAGCAGCATCTCCCCAAAAGGGTCAGACATGACTGGGTGCTTGCACAGGGGGCCTTTCACCTTTCAATAATAGTCTGTAACAGGAATTGACTAGTGGCAGGTTATCTTCTCACCTGCTTTTATCATCATCTTGAGGACTTCCTCTTCCTCTTTTTTCCTCTTTCTCTATATGTTGGTGCCTATATCTGCTTTTTAGAGTCATAACTATCATCAGAGATTCCATGGGATTAAAGCTATCAATTCCCCACACATCTATTTATAGCTGTTACTAAATTCACTATAAATATGTCCAGAGTTGGTTGTAAATCTAACAGCAGATCAATACTTTGAGCCCAAGGTACCCACTTGTTCTTTCAAGAATGTCCTATTCATGTCAAAGGCTATGATTTTGAAGTAAACTATGAAGATGAGCCAATATGCATCATAATAAAGTTTGTTATGTCAGGATAAACAAAGCAGATGAGCGGTTTGAATCATATTTTCAAGCTGGATGCAAGCAGGACTTTTCCAAACAATTCATCAAAAGAATTAAAGGAATTGGTATCTAACGGATCAGACAGCCCAAATTATTTCTTCAGCAACACACGTGAGATTAACAGCTTGCTTTGGTTCTCAACACTGCCTCCCATATGGAACCCACTTTGATCTTTTAAAGCTGTTGTACAAATGCAATGATATTCATTTTATGGGATCAACAGAGACTACAGAAATAACACACTAATCCAAGAGGGAGTGATAATATGAGAAACTATCATTTGTAATTTGAATAGAGAGGGCATCAAATGTCTCTAGTGTGTTTCCCAAATGGGACTATGATACAAAGCTGTAAAATGAATTCTTTCTGTAAAGAACCTTAATATATCCAGCACAAATGCAGTCCAAGTATTTGGCTCTTCTTTTTACGAATGTCCACAACTCTTGTGAAAAAAAGAACTGAATGTTCAGAATGTTTTATTATGACTATTAAACATGCTAATGTTACCTAACAACTAGTCTCTAAGAATTAAGATTATTAGCATACTTATCTAAATACAAATCAACAGAAGCAAGAAAATAGGAGCTATTCTAATGAATATTATTTACATATGTTAGGAGGCCTCTACCTGCCCTTTTCAAGCTAGACAGGGAGGCAGGGATGCACCAGAAGTCATGAAAAAAAAATGCTTTAGTGAATATCAGTCACTGCTTTCTAGGGCTGGGGAGGAAATTAATTAGTGAAAATCCTGGAAAAAGGATGGGAGTGGTTGCAGGGGAACACAGAGGTTCCTCTCCATCTTCATCTGGAGAGATGCTCACTCATAATAATGACATTATAGAAACTTACCACACATTGTAGGAGACACTATTTTGGGCAGAAAAGAAATTGCATTGCCAAGGATACCCAACTTACACATTATAGGAGGAGAATTGTGTTAGTCTATGGTAGCAAAAAATCTGGAGTCTGGTACCACTTTCTAACTAGAAAGAAAGAATTACTCCCGCTATTTTCTTCATGGTCTTTTAGGGACCAGAAAAGCAATGCTGCTGGTATACAGTTGTTAAACCTGCTGTTTCAAGGTAACTTGCAAGTTTTAGGGGGCAAGGCAAAACAAAGCTTTGTTTACCCCTATACTTACCATTGAGTGAAATCAAGCAGCACATTAGACTGTATGTGTGTCACAAATAGCAAAACTCCCCTTTTCTCAGAAATCCAGGTATATGAAGGAGAGGATAGTGATCACCAACTGGTTGCTGTAAAATTCTATGGACATTCAGACCTTAGAGCCCATCCTGCAAAAGACAGATGGGTTTTACACCATCTAGAGGTCCATCAGGACAGAAGAATAAAATGGGCCTGAGTGGATGCAAAGGCCCTGACTGACTATATGAATTCTACCCAAGCTCAGTCTTTTGTAGACACAGTTGTTGCATCTGACTCCGAGGCTGTCTCTATTTTTACAGCCTATCAAAACTTAAGCGAAGGTCTAAGAACATTCCTAACTGATAAGGCCTGCCCCAAGAGGCCCCCGAGAAAAGGCCCTCACTCAGATTGTTATATACAGAGGAAAAGATTAAGGCTAGCTATGCGGGCAGCACGGTCTCAGCCCTCAAATAATAATCATACTGCTATGCTAGCGCTCATAGGGACACGGTGGTGCTGCAGGTTAAACCGCTGAGCTGCTGAGCTTGCTGATCGGAAGGTCGGTGGTTTAAATCCGCGTGACGGGGTGAGCTCCTGTTGCTAGTCCCAGCTCCTGCCAACCTAGCAGTTCGAAAACATGCAAATGTGAGTAGATTAATAGGTACCACTTCGGCGGGCAGGTAACGGCGTTCCGTGTAGTCATGCCGACCACATAACCACGGAACTGTCTACAGACAAACGCCGGCTCTTCAGCTTTGAAACGGAGATGAGCACCGCCCCCTAGAGTCAGACATGACTGGACTTAATGTCAAGGGAAACCTTTACCTTTACTTATGCTAGCGCTCAGACAAAAGTACAAGAAAACCATCAAGCACAAGAAATCTATCTATCTATCCTCACTCTGGCTACTGTAAACCTAGAGTTAGCTGCCCAAAATACAAATCCAGTCATTTCCTGGCATTCGGTCACAGGAATACTGAAGGAACGTAGGTTTTCCTTGGATATTCCAATACCCACCGCCTGCTGGGAGGAATATTATAGCCAACTTTTCATAGCCCCAAGTGGTAATGGAATGGCAGATCTACAAAATGTAGTACAGAAGGCTTGCAGCCCCTTTCCATTATGGCCCCCAGTGACTGAACAGGAGATTAGAGGTCTCATACAGACTCTGAAGCCTAACAAGGCTCCCGGTGAAGATCTTCTTCCCCCTGAATTATTTAAAGGACACATTAATTGGTGGGCTCCCCTACTTGCAGGCTTGTTTACCCACATAAACAACTCCTGCCAAATTCTAGCTGGTTGGGAGCTCTCTATCATGATGCCCATCTATAAAAAGGGGGATAAGGATTACCCCTCTAATTATCAACTGATCAGTCTAATTGATACTGTAGCTAAATTGTATGCTAAATATCTTTTATATAAGATTGAGGATTGGGTGATTGAAAAGGACCTGCTACCCAAAGAGCAAGCTGGTTTTTGACCTGGATACTTTATCATTGATAATTGCTTTATCTTACACCACTTAATAGACAAATACACAACTAATGGGAATCAACTGTATACAACTTTTATTGATCTTAGTGCAGCATTTGACTCAATAAACAGGGACCTCCTTTGGAAGAAATTAACAGATATGAATATGGAACCCAGACTCTAATCATGGCATTATATTCAAGTTCCTGCCTAAGGGTACATACTGGAGCAAATGGTTCCTTAACAAAGACTATTAATACTCACAAAGGAGTCAGACAAGGATGCATACATACTGGCCCCTATTTTGTTTAATGTATATATAAGTGACATCCCAAAGTTTTTATATTCAATTGATACACATATGCCTAAAATCAAAAATAAACATGTAAACATACTGCTTTACGCAGATGATATGGTACTGATGTCATATACCCAAGTAGGAATGAGAAGATTGCTATGCAGGATTAGCACGTATTGCACACTTAACTACCTGTCCATCCATAAATCTAAGACTAAGGTAGTTGTTTTTGGGAAGAGGAGGATCATGTATAACTGGATCCTGGACAGGGAACATGGAGATCAGGTTAAGTCCTATCTATACCTAGGGCTTGTTTTTACTGAAACTGGATCAGGGCTCCCTCATTTCAAGAGGAGTTCCCTAAAGGCTACAACCTGTGCGAACGCCTCAACCACAGCTACCCAGGATCGTTAACCCCAGTTATAAAGGTATATAACAGTAAAATTATCCCAATGATCACATATGGTGCAGAATTGTGGGGTCACTTAAATGTCCCTTTGTTTGAATAGATACAGTCCTCTTTTCTGAAATGCATCTTGGGGGTGGACAAGTCGACATCAACTCGAGCAGTAAGAGGTATTGGCTGAAGATCCTATCCACGGACTCAGACAGATTACCCAAGCTTTGTTTTGAAGAGCAGATGCATAATATGCCTTCTCGTGCCTGGGCAGCCTGACTTACCACCAATGCCATTTCACAATATGGATTCTCAATTCATTTTCCAGTCCAATCAGATTTGAAGGCCAAGAAAAGCTTCCAACAAAGGGTTCTGGATGTGGCTGCCCAAGAGGACATAGCATCCCTTAAACATGTCACATCCTTGAAGTGGCTGGCCCAACATAAATCAGTCTTTCAATTAGAAAAGTATTTAACAACTTTCTTGCCCCAGTATCTCAGAAGAGCCTTTACTGGAGCTCATTTTGACCAATTAGACTCTACGGTAAGATATGGGAGGTTCCAAGGAGTTCCATACGAAGAAAGATGATGTATTTGTGGCGCCCCAGCTGTTGAAGATACTGCACATATCTTATTTGCCTGCAAATTATACTCTGGAGAAAGGACTGACCACTTAGATTTATATCTAAAAAACAAAAAGTAGTGCAGCAGCCAGCAGAAACTTTCTTATTTTTTACAGGGTAAGAACCAGCTCATTACCAGCAAGACTGCACTCTTCGTATCAAAGTCCATCTTAAAGGGGACAGATTACTTAGATCAGATTGGAGTTGACTGTAGGGGTGATGGTTTGATATGAATTTGTATTACAGTTTTATTTGTATCTACTCGTTTTTATGTGTATATTTATAACGGCTTTTATTTTATTTTCATACTTGATATGGTCAAAAGACTAAATCAATAAAGTACCTAATTCAATTCTAACTAATGTGTTTTATTAAAAGGCTCAGGATTTCATAAACTGCAGCTCACTTCATCAGATGCATAGAGTGGCTAGATTGGTGCAGAATTTAAATTGGGATGAATTGGTGGGGGAATAGAGAGGGGAACACAGGTTGGTTATGCAGATGGAGGTTACATGTGAGACAGATTACAAGTACTTTATCAATTAACAAGTGTAATAGAGCCAGTTTGGCCTAGTGGTTAAGGCAATGGGCTGGATACCAGGAGACCGAGAATTCTAGTCCTGCCTTAGGCATGAAGGCCGGCTGGGAGACCTTGGGCCAGTCACTTTCTCTCAGCCCAACTCACCTCACAGGGTGGTTGCTGTGGAGAAAATAGGAGGAGGAAGGAATATTAGGTATGTTCCCTGCCTTGAGTTATTTATAAAAATAATAAAGGTGGGATATAAAATAAATAAAATAACTGTGTTAAAAAAAACATCGTGTTTGTTGAGACCTTCTGAGATTTGCTGAAACCCTTGACATACGTGTTCAACAATTTCTTGCTTGATGGTGCTATTAAAGTGCCACTTTTCCAGAACAGCTACTTTAAAGTCTACTATGGAGTGTCCTGGAAGATTGAAATGCTCTGATATTCCTTTGTCCTGGTTTTGAGTCCTGATGTTAAACTTGTGTCCATCAATCCTTTTGCCTAAAGTTTGTCCTGTTTGTCCTACCTAGAATCCAGAGAGTCATTGCTGGCAAATGATGGCATATATCACATTGGATGAAGAGCATGAGAAGGTTCTGCTAATCTTTTGTGCATACTTGTTGGGATCTGTGTTAGTGTAGATGTGGGGGCAAAGTAAACATCTGGATTTGTTGCAGAGTTTGGTTCCCATGTTGGCATCATTGTCCTGCCTTTCTTGTGGCTTGTGAGAATCTGCTTTAGGTTGGGTGGTTATCTGTATGCAAGCATGAGCCTGCCATCCAATGCCTGGAAAAGTGCAATGTCACTGTCTAGTATGGGGTGCAGCTTATTAATAATATATTTGACTAGTTTGAGTTAGAAGCTGTAGGTGACAACTAGTGGTGTTATGGGTTATGTCAATGAGATAAACCAGGATCTAACATGGGATGCAGGCAACAGTATGTGGCCTGGCAATGTACAAGACAGCTTCAGATTAGAGACCCTAACTTGCACAGACTAGTGAGAGCACACCTGGAGTAAAATTGGGCTTGGGTTGCACTTGTAGTATACTAGTCAGAATGTGCCCAAATTGACCAATGCTGTCCTTCCCCAAGCAGGAATTATGTATGTGGCATGTGTATGACTAACCTGGCTGAAACCTAATCCACAGCTTCTTTATCTTGTTAAAAGTTATTATCTGAAAGCTTCAACTAACCAAAGCCATGATGCATGGCAAAAGTCATGCCTACGGACCCATCTGGTGACAACCATAACATAGAAGAATGCGACCTGGAATGTCAGGGGGATAAATGGCTGAAGAATATGAATTAATGAAATGGTAGACAAAAAAGATAATTGTATCTGTGAACTAAGAGAAAGGGGAAGGATTTAATAGATCTGAAGGAAGTGATGGAAACATTTGGGATGAAGCTGAAGTGAGTGAATGCTAGAAAGAGTATTTTAGCAATTTGTATAGGAATAAGAGTGATACGTTAAGAATAGAAGTGAAATGAATGTTATAAATTTTAGTGTTCAAGAAAAAAAAAGGGAGTAATGGATGTATATGAATGTTGAAAAATGATACAGCTGAAGGTGTAGATGGTATAACTGGAGAAGCTTTAAAACACAAGTGTGGTTTGCTTATACAGTGGCTGTGCAAATTATTTAACAGGCATGGGAAGATGTATTTGGGCCTGATTAGAAGAATGCCATTACAGTTCCCCCATACAAGGGGAAAAGTAGCAAGAGTAAATGAAAAGCTACAGGTGGATTAATTTGTTGAATATGCCTAACCCTTGTCCAAAAGTAGTCCAACTATTAGGTTGCAGATATGACAAAAAGGTGGCAGGCAGCACTAAGGGCACTCCCTCCCACTTCACCCACTGGCCTCCTCCATACATCTGTGTACTCTCCCTCAGTCTAATAGGTGTAGAGAAGCGGTGCAGGATAAAGCAGGAGAGAGTGATAAGTACGTATTGGGAGCCCATGGAGTAAGCACAAGGGTGAGCCTCCTGTCCAAAGTATATTTTGGAACTCTCCAAGAGATGTTAGGGTTCTTATCCAATAGTAAGAAGAAAAAGAAGTCATCTTCAGAACTAGTTAAGACTGCTATTAGTAAGTGTAGTTATAAGGAAAAGGCACAAGTTGCTATAGAAAAGACATCTAAGAAATATGTGAGCTAGAATTTCAGATTCCTCCAGGTCACACGGGCAGGTTCACTTTGAAGAAGGGGTACTATATTATTTATACGTTCCTTCCAAAATCACAGAGGGCAAGTCATTGAAGCGCTACTCCTTATCATGTTGGGCAGTTAATACCAAATAGATAATTTGCTGGCATGAAAGGTTTCCTATTTATATGTGGCCAGTGCTGGTGGCTTAATTTGCACTGCTCTGTCAAACACCTTCTGCCAGATCATGGCTCTAGCTATGGCGATAAGGGCGATATTTGAGATGCCATACTGGTGTAAATCACTCTGAAGTTTTCCTCCAAGAAGTGGAAAAATTATCAAGAAGGATCATGGCAGCCAGGGGACCACTTGGAAAATGAAGCATGAGCCACAAATAAAGCAGGTATTTGTGAGCTCTGAACAGGCTTGGTTCACCACAGAGAGAATTTCTGGTAGGCAATCACACATCTACAAGATCTGCCTTGCCATGAAGACACTGAAAGAAATATGGTATCTCAACAATTCTAGCAAGGTAAGCCAAGTTGATAAGCCTTGAGCTACGTTCCATAAAACATCTGTTTTAATAACATGTTTACTCATTGTATTGAGAGCCAGTTTGGTGTAGTGGTAAGGCATCAGGCTAGAAACTGGGAGACCGTGAGTTCTAGTCCTGCCTTAGGCACAAAGCCAGCTGGGTGACCTTGGGCCAGTCACTTTCTCTCAGCCCCAGGAAGGAGGCAGTGGTAAACCACTTCGAAAAACCTCACCAAGAAAACTGCAGGGACATGTCCAGGCAGTCTCCGAGACTTGGACATGATTGAATGGTAAAAACCCAAACTCATCATGTAAACAAGAGTGAAAGTACACAGATACTAAAAATATTTTTTCTAATGGGTGAAATGTTATCAAAAGAAAAATATAAATGCATAATTAGGAAATTTAATCATAACTGTAGTTATCAAAAACTGTAGCACCATATATGTAAAGTTTAATTTCATCAGACTTACCTGTATGAGAAAAAAAATGATAATCCTAAAATATTGTGCCATTGATTAAAATCCATTATTCTGTTTCACCATCCAGGAACAATTTTCTCAGTAGATTAAAGTAAAATTTTAAAAAATTAGAAGTTATATTCCTGAGTTGCAAAAACTGATTTATAATCTGTATTCTGATGAAAAATTGCAGGAAATTCTATTAAAGTAAGTGAAGCTTCTGGCTATATAAATCCACTGAGAAAAAGTAATTTCCAACTGATGGGATAAAAATCAGTTTCTGAGCAAAACATAGCTTACATAATCAAGATTTGACATGAAGAACAACATTAATTGCAAAACTGAGTGCACTTTGGCAACTGGTGCTCCCCAATGAGTACAAAAGTCTGTTTCTTTGCAATAATTTACTATGTTACCATGAGGCGGCTTTCTTGCAAATAACTACGACATATGGACATAGCAGTGATTTAGTATTACATGTGGCAATGGGACCCCACAATAAAATGTTGCACTAATATTTATGTATTTATTTACTATTCACATTTCTATCACCGCCCATCTCCCCCCCAAAGGGGGGAGATCCTAATGTATATGTGTTTTCTAATTGTGGCTGAAAAAAAGTTTGATTAAAGACAAAACTGCCTAATTTAACATGTCTTACTGCATAGTATATGAATTTGAAATTCCAAAGTAATTACAAAGTCCAAAGACTTAATTTTTAAGGCAATTTATGAGATTTACAACTGAATACTAAATTTGGCCTGGAAACTGTTAGAGATTTAAACCAATTTACCTTTGGTGTGACCTGCAAAGAGCAGGGGAGTCAAGCATTCTCAGCCTCATCTCTGATACGAACTGATACTAGTGGTTTATACTGCTGGCAGCTGCTGTAAGCTACTCTGTCAGCATGGTTATAGGAGCAAAAGAGTCACCTCTATTGCAATACATTACTCCCTCAGGTTAATATCCAATATGGGGATGAAAGCAATGAATTAACAGTGCATGGATATTATAAGCTACTCTACCAGCTCGTACTACCTATATTGAGGCTTAAATTTCTCTTGAAACACTTCAAGCAGTTCAGCTACTCAGAGAGTAAACTCTGTAAGAGTTATGTAAGAGTTGCTATGGAGTTGGATTTAGCATGGCTTATTTTTAACAGTTTCACAGCCGAACAATAAACATGATCTTTCTACCATTTTGGAGGGAACAATGGCATGAAATGGCCATCTCTATTAATACAGTGCATTAAGGCATCAGGCTAGAAACTGGGAGTCTGTGAGGTCTAGTCCTGCCTTAGGCACGAAGCCAGCTAGGTGACCTTGGGCCAGTCACTCTCTGCCCTAGGAAGGAGGCAATGGCAAACCACTTCTGAAATCTTGCCAAGAAAACTGCGGTGACTTGTCCAGGCAGTTGCATTAAGAGGAAGTTTTTTTTTTTAAGAAAGTTTCTGAGTGAGAACTTAGAATCAGATATCCAAAAAACAAGAGTCCTCTCCATACAATGTGACCCCCTTAAATCATATACAGGTAGTCCTCAACTTACAACCATTCATTTAACGATAGCCCAAAGTTATGAAGGCCTCAGAATGGGTGCTTTACACGCAGTAAAGCACTTCCGAGTGTTACAAAATATCATACCACCCCCCTCATGGTCACATGATCACATTCCAGGCACTTGGCAACTGGCTCGCATTTATGACTGATTGCAGTGTTCCATGATCACGTGACTGCGTTTTGCGGCGTTTTTTGCCATTTTCCAGCAAAAAACACCCATTGGGTGTTGGATTTGCTTAACAACTGCAGTGATTTGCTTAACAACCTGTGATTCACTTAACAACCTGTGATTCACTTAACAACTGCCAAAAATGGTTGTAAAATCAGGTCCAGTCACATGGTGACTTGACTTATGACTGCAATGACTTACAATGGAAATTCCAGTCCCAACTGTGGTTGTAAGTTGAGGACTACTTGTAGCAGAATGTTGCATCTCATGGTAAATCTCAGAGGTGTAGGAAAGAGTTGTTAATTGCAATCCCAAAGAGAGCACATCATGGATCCTTTTCAAACTGCCTGGAGCTCTCTTGGCAATTAAAAATTTTAATAATTTGTTGCAGGTTTTACTGGTTCTGTAGCTATGATTTCTATGAATGATCTCCCCTTGCCTTTAAAAACACTGACAACAGCACAAAGAACAAAAGCACAATAGAACTTTTTTTTTTTGTTACCTTCCACATCTTTGGTACAAGAATTCTCCATTTGGATGATTTTTATGTCACAGTAGGATTCTGAGCCACGGAGCACAAAAACATGTCTCCAGAGACTCCATGGTGGCAACAGTTCATTTGCAGCCAAAGATTTAAAGAGGAATTTAATTTGATTCTTGGCATCCAAACTAGCAGAAAGATATTTTTAGGACACACTCCATCAAGCATTGAGACTGAACAGCCTATATTAATAGGATTATATATTTATCACTTTAATATGAAAGACTGTTCTGAATGAGCCAATCTTGCATTACTACAGAAAGGTTCCTATCGTAACTGAAAAGATCAGAAAATTAGGTTCATAGAAATGTAAAACTTCTTGCAAAATCACCATTTTCCAGTGGATATGTATCAACCTAAAAAAAATCCTTAAATGGTTTTAGGCCAAAGAGCAAAAAAATAAAAACAAAGAAAAACAAAGAAACAGTTTTGAAATGAAAATCGTGATGCTCCACGAGCAGAACCTGTTAAATATGTCTTCTCATTTAACTAGAATGATGAAAGCAAGTGATTAGTGGTTCTCTAGTCCAAAACATTCTGCTAAGTTCTTCACAGGCACTGTAACAGCATGTAGGCTATAAAGGCTAAATTTGTTATTTCAGAACTAGATCAAACACACGGGATATGGGAGTGAACAAGTGAACTGATGCTGGAAGGGGGGATGTCCATCAGGTGACAAGCAAGAAGAGTGCAGCTGAACACTTGCTGGAAGATCAACAGTGTCACGATGAGAATGGATTGCTTCAGTATTTGTGATTGAAGTCATATTCCCAAAGGCTGAGTAGTAGGAATTTCCTTCTGAACATGGTTTTTTAATATTGCTGTGTCTGTTTTGGCTTCAGGCTACATATTAGAAATGATAAAAGTAGTTCTTTCATACATTTTAAAGTCAGAGTTGTTGCACTGCCAGTATCAACATGAGAAAACGCTTTTGGCTAGGAGAAGAACTCCGCCGTAAGTACCGGACAAGTGTGAACAGAAACTTTCCTAGCCAATCAAAGCACAGGCTTATCTCATCTCAGACTATTTTCCCTCTACCTTTTTATATTTTAGCCTGATGTAATCACTATTGCTTTGGCAATAATTACAAGACAAGTTCAGCACAATTATTCTCTTACAGGAAGGTGAAGTAGTGTTTTTTTCTCTCTCTTTGGTTAGCATGTGAAAGGACAGCAGGACTGACACCCATCTATATTTTATTCATCAGTTATTCACAATACTACAGTCAGGGGCATGGGGGGAGTCAAAAAAGTCAAGATGGTGGCTGCAGTTGTGTGATCAAAGACCCGATCCTTCTTTACATGAATCACACATGCCTCTGGCTACATAGTACCATGAAAGGTTTGTTTCTATTCAAAGAACCACGATACAGGTTCTGTGAGACCAAAAGAATCTGAATGCAATTTCACATGGTAGTTGTGTTTAAAACTTGGGAAAATTTGAAAAGGAGTTTATGATATAGCATTTCAGTCACTTGATAAGAAAAAGCACACCACACATCAAAGCACACCACATTTCCTCAGGTTAGCTAAACGCCCTTGCACAATCCTGTTTAGTTCTTGCAGTCCTGGCCACCAAATATTATTGGCCACTTCTAATTTATTTTAATCATTGGGCTATAATCTGTTGTTCTGTTACACATATAACTTAGGCAATGTACAAAGAAGACTAAAAATACAATTAAATAATGCCCACTTGATCACAACAGCTTTGTACAGGGCAAGGATTAACCCATAGCTTCTACTCTTAGCCAAAGTCCAACTTATGTTTAAATGTGAAGGGAAAAGAACATAGCAAGAAGGCACAACACTGACTTTACCTTTGAACTGCAGGTAGTCCTTGCTTAACGACCATTCATTTAGCAACCGTCTGGAGTTATGATGGTGCTGAAAAAAATTGACTTATGACTGTTCCTCATGCTTACAACTGTAGCAGTGTCCCTGCGGCCATGTGATCACGATTCGGGCACTTGGCAACCATTGCGCATTTATGATGGTTGTAGTGTCCCGCGGTCACATGATCGCCATTTTTGAGCTTCCCAGCCGACTTCCAGTAAGCTAAATCAATAGGGAACCCCGTGATTCGCTTAAAGACCGCATCACTTAGTGACCTAAATTCTGGTCCCAATTGTGGTCATTAAGCAAGGACTATCTTTCCTCTTTTTAAGCCATTAACTTCAGATAACACAATGCTTAATAGTTGGAAATGCCTATTTTAAAATCAGTCTTGTTGAAGCACTTTTTCAGGGCTCTTTTTGTCCTTTGGTATAAAAAGACTGGAAAGTATAATGAAGTGGTTTGTATTTTAGAATCAGATTTTAATTGTTTCAGTTGGAACAGCATAAAAGGAATAAACTACCCATTAATTGCCATTATTTAGTTTGAATAATGCCAGAAACTTAAATAAATAATTTTAACAGTCAACTGTAAAAATTTTACCCCCACAATAATTTCATTAAAATACTGTACTTTTTATATTTCCCATTTAACATTAACCAATTTAGGTCTAACAGAAAAACACAGAGCTAAAAAGAATTCATGAATTATACTTCACTGCCTTGGCAGATGTTTCAGTGGGTGTGGGTCAGTTTGCAGTTTTAATATTCTCAGAAGTCCTGTTTGAACATGTTTGAGGAGAATTAAAGTTATACCTTCCTTATAAGCTCTTTTTCTCAGATCTCACTGAACAAATTATGTGTAATTTAATTTGCCAAGTTTTTGATTTCCATCATCTCAGATTATGTCCTAGAATTCTAAATGCAACCCTGATTAGCTCTACTGAAAAGATGACAAAATGCCTACAACTGCAGTTCTACAGTTGGGAAGAAATATTTCTGAAGTAAAAATATATAATTTCAAATTACAACAACTCTTTTACACAACACATACTATGGAATTTTACTATTTCATTATGTATAGGGCTTTTTAAAAACAATGTAGAAAGTACAGATTTTTATAAAACAGAAACTATTAAAAAGTTAAAAAGTATAAAATACAGCCTCTGCCAATTGTGTTTAAACTTGGATCCATTTTGATTACCATTCTTCCTGCTCAAATTCATACAATTTCTTGCAAGTAATTAATGACAGTCAGGAAATGTAGTCTAAATTTTAACTAAAAGCCCTGGCAGGTATATTAGTATTATATTATTTCCAAAACTGAATGGGAAAGAGATAGACAGAAAAAACAATGACTTGGGTAAGATCAGATGGTGAGTTTACAGTACTGCTCAACTGCAATTTCAGTCAGGAACTTCGAAGCTCACAGCCTGGGTTATATTAGTTTTCAATGTTATATAGCTTATTCATATTTAGTTTTAAATTTTCTAGCCAGCTTTTTCATTATTAAACGTAACTCCAAAGTAGGAATTGCTAAGGAATCAAATAATTAAACAATACCAATATAATAAACACTCTAAAAACTTTTTAAAATATTAAAATACAGGCATACCGCATTTTATTGTGCTTTATTGCGCTTCACAAATATTGTGGGTTTTCTTTTTAACAAATTGAAGGTTTGTGGCAACCCTGTGTCAAGCAAGTCTATTGATTCCATTTTCTCATTCAGATTAGCATTTTTTAGCAATGAAGTATTTTTTAATTAAGGTATGTACATTGGTTTTTTAGACATAATGCTGTTGCACACTTAATAGACTGCAGTATAGTGTAAACATAACTTTTATATGCACTGGGAAACCAAAAAATTTGTGTGACTCGCTTTATTGCGACATTCACTTTATTGAGGTGGTCTGGAACTGAACCCGCAGTATTTCCAAGGTCTGCCTGTCACTTTAAAGACAAGTAGCTCAGAGACAAGTAAAGATGAACTCAACAGCTCAAACATTTGCACTGTGTCCTCTCCTGTGTTGTACACAGCATATCCTTTGAAGATGTGGTCTCTCAAAATACGCTGTTTAATCTTAACTAACAAACCGCAACATACTGGAGAAGATACTCTGTCAGATATCCAGGCCCTAGCTGTCAGAAATATGCATTTTATAACAACTGAACCGTACTTTTCCAAATTTGATCAGGCAGATGTTAATATATTAGAACATATATTCATATATAGTGATAGCTTCACACATACACACACACACACACACACACAAATAATTCAAACAATATACTTCCTTTCCCTAAAGCCAAAGACTTTAGTTTCTAAAAGTTAACAGCAGCAAAAAGAGGAAATGCAGAGCCTGATCATTTTTTCATTTTTATTTTATAAGTTAAAGAGGAGAAAAAAGCAACCTACAAAAGCAACTCTTTCAAATATTAATCAAAGCTAATTTGACACACACACACACACACTAATATTATAGTAAGCAATTTAACTCCAGAGTAAGGGTGCACCCTGCTGATCAGATAAGAAACACAGAATTGAGTGTCCAGGGCATACCAGGCTGAAGAAGGCACATTCCAGATGATAAATTGTAACTGTACATATGAACCTACAAATTTGAAACTATACCTCTCTAGCAGAAGGGTATAATTCTGACAGGCTGCAATTTTTAAATCGGATTAGCTAATGCAAATAATGGCCTGGGAACAATAGTGGGTGTTGTTTCCTGAAACAGGGTGTTGCTTGATGCACTTGAAGGGACCAAAACTATGTACATCTTCCACTTCATGGTAATGCTAAATCGCTGTTCGACGTTTGAACAGAAGTAGCAGTAGAAGTAGCTATGTTTCACTGGATTTCAGTGAATGAAATGTTCATTTTCCATCTCATGTCATTTAAAATAGGCAATTTGAATTGTTTTTAAATGTAACCTACTATGTTAGCTACTTTGAACTGCTTAATAGGTTATTAACAAGGAGCTACTGATACTTTTCTAAACATAATACAAATATAATGCCATGCCTTAATTAAGAGTTTAAACATCTTTCAGCTTATTGCTTTATTTTAATTGAGTCACATATAAATTCCCCTTCCAAAATTGAGACTCCTTCTCCTTACGAGACAGGCTTTGATCTATCAAAGGACTCTCTTGGCAAAAGAGGGAGAGAACGTTTTTAACAATTCTTCCTCCCCCTAAAGGTCCCAATGGTACCTCTCATGCTTCTCTGAATATGCATTATTCCAATGGAGCAGAGTTCAGAAAGCATCATCAACAACTAAAACTCTCCTCCCTCCCTACCAGGAATATTTTAAGAGTAGAGTTCCATTTACGGTGCCTCAGGACCCAGCCATGCTTAGTCAGGCTGACTATGAAGTATTGATGTGAAGCGGTGAAAGTGCTAGATCTTGCCTTACAGAGCTTAAACTAGTTCTGATTAAGATGACTTTTGCAAAGCAGTGACCAAATTCTTAAAATCCATTCCCAGGGAGGGTACTATTGCCTTCTTGTCTGGACAGATGGCAAAGACCATACTATCAATTATAAAGAATATACATGTATTATTTTGGGAAGTGCAAGTAGGTTTTGATTTGTATCTTTTAACAGATGCAGTGAAAGCCTTTAGTATCCCTAGTCATTAATACTGGTCCATGAGAGATGTATATAACTTTGCATCGTTGCAGACTAGTGACCAGCATTCACTAGGTTGAAGGTTCTGAAGACAAGTTTACTTAAACTACAGCTGTCCAGTTTGGAGGTAGCTGTTGCCGTAAACTTTAGTGTACAGTGAATAAAGAATGAAAGGAAGTATCAGAATGCATGAACGGGGGCAGAAAGTTGGAACTCATCTTCTTCTAATGTTCTCAGAAGCTGGAAGTGATGTTTTGACAAGCCTGCTACTATTGCAATAGGACAGGTTTTAGAAAGCGACCAACCTGTAAGAACTTTCTTATATCCAAGAACCAAATGAGTGGACAAAAAAGTGTTCCCTGAAAAATTGCCCGTGTTCATTTATTTGGGTATCATGTTGCTTAAATATGGTGAATGTTGACTACTCACCAACCTCAAGTGTTCCCTCATACACTATGTGTGCATAATGATATATAGGTGACAGACAGATAGATAGGCAGATGGAAAGGCTTCCTCTACTTGCTTCAACACTTACTCCTGAATTTGAATCTCACCCATCTTTCACAGAACACAAAACAGAATGATCTTCAAATGATTTTCATGTCATCTTTTCAGTCACTTCAAGGGAAATTGCCTTATAATAATCACTTTTTCTAAAACTTCGTTTTAATCAGAAATGAATCATAGTAGTACAGCCATTTCAAAATTTGAAATAGAAAACTAATAAAGGAAAGAATAAAGAACAGGCACATGAACTGTTTCTTTTTGCAATGCATAATTAAATTAAATTCACTGCCTGGGATGTTATTTAATTTAATTAAAGTGAAGGCCAAACAGCATGAATAAAATGCAGGGGAAAAGAACAAGATTTAAGGAGAAGGGAATGTGAATTTCTGATCCAAATATCAGTGATATCCAACAGATTTAATTAAAAAGCTCTGGATAAAGGAAACATGCAAGAAAAACATCTTCAGATTTTAAGCCTTGGAAATGCATTTCTCCTTTAAGGCAGTGGAAAGAAATAAAGTAGGAAATCCTGCTACACACACTTAGTGTGGAGGAAACAGGATTTGGATAAGAACTTCTGTTTTTTTGTGTCATAAGAATCTTTATTGTGCTCTTTGGAAATGCTAAGGACTGAAACTCAAAGTGCTTCAATAATTCTATAAAAAATGTAAAATTCTATCAATCGTATTTTATTCTTTCAGCATTTCTAATCAATTTTGGGCAAGGGTGCTTTCTTCAGAAGGGTGTGGAGGAGGAGCTAGTATTTGGGTACAGTTTATTTCCTGATGACATAAGATTTCCCGTACTTGGGTTTTTCTAGTATAAATCTCTTTGGGATTTATTTTAAGTAGGAAAGTAGGGTATAACTATTTAAATAAATAAAAGTGCCCCCTGTTACAAGTATCCTATATGAATAGCGCCATTATACCAAATGAAGTGATAAAAGCTCTGTGTTGGAATACAGCAAATGCCTCCATTGACTTGGTTGCTGATCATCTCCTATTCAGACACCATGACTTAAAGGGAAAAGACAAGATCTAAATTGTTGATAGCCTGTAACTCAAGTCTTTATATGCAAACAGTTCTCTTTAGAACTGCACACTTCTAGACCTTCCATTCTCTGGTTCTCTTATTTAACATTATTCTCCTCCCATATCTTTTAAAAAGAAAATAAGATGCCTTGCTCAACATAACTATTTTATTTATAATTTACAGAAAAGTTAGCAAAATGCCAGAAGCCAATTTTATCTAATGCTCTGATTCTAATACCAGGTTTTCCAGCTGTGCATTTCAAAACAAAGACTTAACTGTCCTATGATTACATTTGAAACACCTAAGCTCAACATAACCACAGAATAGTTTAGTCAAATTGAAATAAAATGCATTATACCAGGACAGCATGTAATATACACAATATTTCATACCGTAAGTATTATTGTGTTTGGTCAGCATTTTATATTTTACATATTGGATTTTTTAAAAGGTGATGTGGTTATTTTTTCTATTGCTTGTTTTTGTGGTACACAGTCCAGAGTCACACTGTTTGAGTTGGGTGGCCCTATAAATCCCACAAATAAATAAATACAAATTAAAAGAAAGGATTCTATTAGTTCATAATTACAGATGGACTACTATTGAGAGTGGCTTGACTACTTCTAATTACTTTTAGATCATTTTCCCCCTTTTTAAATGCTTCAGTAAAAATCCTGATTTCAAGTGCAGTAACAAGTTTCCTGGTAACCTGAATTCTCTTCGTTGGTGTCTATCTCCTATCTTCTAGGCAAAATCCTTATTGCATTATTCTCATCTTTCTCATACATGTTGTCCATTCAGCTCCATATTTTGGTCTATTATCTCTTCCATTTTTTTCCTTTGTACTTTCATCTTTCCCCTAGGCCATTTCACACAAAGCCATTTTCCAAAGAAGAAATTATATGGAGAAAAATCAGCAACATTAAATCTTAATAAGTGACCAAATGTTTGTATCACCAGATAAAAGCATCTCAGCAGATAGCACTACCATAATCAAGCCACTCTCAATAGTAGTCCATCTGTTTATCAATATTATTTATGTATTTAAAATTTGTTCAACCTTTCATTTTTAGTGAAAAAATTGAGACGCTTTTATTACATTAGGACCACAGAACAAAATCTGAGCAATTTTCTCAAATAAATGTGCCATCGCTATCTTTTAAAATTGAATGTGCATCCTTGAGAAAATATATCCATCATTCCTAAAAGAGGCCATGATCAGCACAACTAAACATGGAATTTGAAAGCCTTAATGAGTAAGCAAAGTTGTACACCACTTACCACACTTATGCTATCTGCTCTTTTATGTTCATGCCAAATTCCCATCCCTTACTGTCATAGCAACTTACAGACTAGACCTGTTTAGTTTCAGTCTTAGAAATGCATTGACTTTGAAGACATTCTCTCTGAAGGCAAAATGGAATGCTTTTTGAAATGAGTTTATCCTTGGGTTAATTGTAATGCCTGGTAGCCTAAAGTCATGAACATTTAGATGCAGTGGCTTCCAAAATCTGTTTTGAAATCAGTGATCTACATTCCAGGAGATGAGCTAGAACCAGTACTTCAGTGCAGAAGGCAGTTTATTGGTCAATGTCTGAGAATATAAAGTATGGATAGATGGACAGTCTTAAGTCTTCAAAAGAAATTCTTGACTGCTATGGGACAATAATAGAAAATTATCCATGCCAGACATCAACCACCAGACAAAGTTCAGGAAAACAGTAAAGAACAGGACCTTAAACGTAATCTACTAAATTGGAGACTAATATACTACATCATTTTACCTTTATTCAGCAATATATAAGAATTCCTTTAGCTTACTATAAAATTAAATGCTTGTTCTAACTTCAGCAGAAAACAGTTCATAAAATATCGTTTTCCCCAGAATCCATACACTACAGTGAGAACTACCCAGATTTTTTTCCTCCAGAACCTCCAGAACCTGTTATAACCTCAAGCTGCTCACCAATTAAAGGGGTTCATCTATGGTGTCCAATCAAAGCTGAAGAACTGGACCACAAATAGATGTTGAAAGGTGACAGAAGTTGAGCTTTCCTAGAATTAGGACAACGTTGGCTAGAGGAATGACCATTAGGTCAAAGAAAGGATCCTCAAAAGAAGGTGGAGTGAACGGAATGGAAGAACGGAGAGTGGCTAGGTTGTTGCATTGTGTCACAGGCATATTATACCTATCTAATTATGGTTTATTGAACAATCAATAATAGCCTGGTTCATGCATAACATTAAGCCAAAATCAGACAAACCATATTAGGAATTAAAATGATGTAGGAAGTCTCGAAAGAAACTCTTCCACAAGTAACAAAAAAAGAAGAGTATGTGCTGTTCTTCAATGTTGCCCCAATGGAATCAGGATCTCTTCCTGAGCAAGGCCTCAACTTTCCCTGGTTCCATTGCTAAACCAGCACGAGAGATTCGATGTCCTAAGAAATCTATGGTATCTTTGGCGAACTGACATTTCTCCAATTTGGCATATAAATGATTCCCCCAAAGCCGCTGCAATGCTGCATGTACATCCTGATAAGGTTCTGACAGGGAGGAGGAGAAGATTAAAATGTTGTCAAGATAGATGATTAGGTTATGATCTAGCAAATTCTGGAACACACCCGAAGCACAGCTGGACTGCACCGAAGGCAAGCCATGGGGCTGAAGATCACAGGCACAAGGAAGCTGCACGGAAGATGGCGGAATGTCAAGGCTGGATGCAAGGCTGAGATTGCTGGGCACGGTAGATACAGAATCCTCGATGGCAGCAGAGGCAGGATACAAGTCCTCTTCAGAGCGGCACTGATTCCTCTTCAGCAACAGATGCTGTCTCTGATGCAGGTAGGGACTCTTCTGCTGAAGCTGCAGGCTTGAGGGATCGGTTGTCTCTGGCAGCTCGCTCTTTGTGCGTCTGCCTTTTATCCTGATCCTTCATGCGCCTGGACCCTTCTGCAGCCAGTCAGGCTGCCTTCTCCTTTGCGCGCTTTTCTGCCCATCGTTGGCGTGCACTGATTGGAGGATTCAAATCCTCCACCGAATCCTGGCCAATCAGCACCTTGGAATCTTTCCATGCTGCTGGCTCATCTTCTGGTTTTGTTTTCCCGATTTCAGCCCGGTAAGTTTCTATTTCCTCCTCTGACTCAGAAGGAGTTTTGCTTTCTGAGTCAGAGGCTGGCTTGACTCTGACACAGATAATATTTTTAAAATCTTCCAAAGTAAAAATAACAATATGAATGCAGTGAGGTATCTTCTCTAATCTGTTATTCTCCCAAAGACTCTGAGTATAATTCTCATCATTCCTACTCTGCATACATGCATACTGCTTTTATACATTAAAGCAATATCTGAATATTGATTCTTCCAAGCATATGCAAAAGCAAGGGAGATGATTTCTCTGTGGCTTTCTTCAGGTGTTCAGTTAAACATGAGAGGGCTTAAACTGGATACTGAACACCAGTGTGTCTGCAGCTCCTTTTGCTAGGGCCATAGACTGGGCAGAGATTTGTACTCAAGAATACAGTATATCTCCTTGGGCCCTCTGACTTTATCCAGTTCAAAGCTTTTCATCAGTTCATCAGATCAAGGACAACAAGTGATTGGCCTGAATGATATTCAGAATTAAATATACACTAAAAAGGAGGTTGGGGAGGAATACTTAATCCAAAACTGAAGCAATAACAAATGTTCCTCTAAAAGGTGTCATAAACCATTGCCTTTGTTTCATAACTGCCTTTGTTTCCATCAAAAACGCTTTTATTAAAGAGAAAGGATTAAATCTGGACAAAGTAAATCTATTGAAATTTGATGTTAGAGGAAACTCCTGAGAATACCATGGACAGCCAAGAAAACAAATACATGGATCACTGAACAAATCAACACAGAGTTCTCACTTATTTCGGACACATTATGCAAAGTCCTAGCTCCCTGGAGAAGGCTCTGATGCTGGGAAAGGTGGAAGGAAAGAGAAGATGACTAACAGCAAGTTGGATGGACTCAAGTTACAGTCCATCATTGGAAGATCCAGGTTAGGGACAGATTGTCATGGAGAAAATCTATCTATATGTTGCTAAGAATCAACACTAACTTGATGATACATAATCAATAAATCAATCACCATTGCGACTAACTGTTAGAGCAAAACCAAATCTTTTAAGAGTGGTGAACTAACCAAGTCAGTGCAGCCTTGGGAACCCTGACATAGATCTTCATGTAGACAATGGGAAGTATCATTGATACTTATGCCAATTACTTATTTTGTCATGTTGCTTCTGTTTATATTTCACTTAAAACATCATTGTGATTAACTTTTTCTCTGAGTATTGGCTTGATATCGCTCTACATTTTGAACAATCTATAAAAGTGTATCATTTTTAAAAGATAACATATTTCAAACATTGCCTTCAAACCTGAAAAGCCATTCAGTTGCAGGAGATGACTTTTTAGAGATAACTTTTGTTCTTCTCTTTTGTTGGAGGGAAGTAATATACTTCTAATTTGGAAAGTGACTTTGTGACAGTTGAATTTCTTCCTTTCTTTGGCTCTCTAGGTTGTGTAGTTTTACAGACTGTGATGCATTATCACATGATACTTTACTTCTCCAGGAATAATCTATAACTTAGTATGAAAATACTTCATAACCAGGGACACTTGCATCTTTAAAGTCAGCATAGTACATGCCAGTAAGATTTAAAATCTTAATTGCTTGCTGAACAAAAGTTATTAATTGTTTACCTTTCAATGGCAGCATTTTAAAAAATAAAACTCATACATCCCTACCCCCACCCCTTATGTACCATGGGCCAAATGCATTTCACATATGTGAGCAGAAAATACTGGCATTATCCACATGTGAAATAAACTGTTGGCAGGAAAACTAGAATTGTGTGCCATTTAGAAAATTGGAATCAGAAGAAATGTGGCTTTTCCAGAAATGAAGAAACTCAACAAAAGAAAAGAGGAAGTGGTAATGCTCTGTGGCAAAGTTAAGAACTTCATCCAAAAAGGTTGGTTTACTTAACTATACACTAATCATTAAATCGCTAAAGATTTAAGATTGTCAACTTAAATACAAAGATAGGAGGATCATTATATACTCCTTCTGTTGATATATAATTTGCAAGCTAGCAATTGCCTCATCTGACAACAGTAATTCAAAAGATTGCATGAACAGATTATTTGGTGTCTTTTCCATTCTGTCAAGCAACCCAAAATTTCTGAAATTCCTATAGTGCTACCCTTCACACACTCACTGGGGCCAACCACACATCAAAATCACTTTCAGTTATTGTGAGAAAACTAACAAGAGTAGGAGCTGTACTTACCTCTAGAGGAGAGTGTTCCAATGGGTGGGGGCTACAACATAGGTTGCTACTTAATCCACCCCCTCCCCCATACTCTTCTCAGAGGGGTTGTTCTCAGCAGGTTCTCTCTAGATCACTGGGCCAGGTGGGCAGATTCAGTTCTGATGAGGCTCTGCCAGATGTATCACAATGCAATAACCGCCCAGAGTCACTTCAAGTGGGATGGGCAGTGACAAAATTTGAAATATAAATAAATAAATAAATGCTCTGCTGCAAAATTTTAGAAACCAGGTTTTTGAACTATACCTGGAAGCTTACTGGAACAAATGTTAAAACTTGTGTTACATCTGGTGGTGTTCAGGCAGACTGATCTGCCAATATCCTAGTTTAGCTACTACTTTTGGTATCAGTTACCACTTCCAAGTTGTTTCTAGAAGCAGCCCCATTTACAGCATGTTGCAGTAGTCTCATCAGGTGGTGATCAAGTCACTGACTGCAGGTCATTCTGGTCCAGGTGCACCATCCAAAGCTGGGCAAAGGCTTCCCTACCCAGGGCTTCTGCCTGCTGCTTGAGCAGGACCCAAGAATTCAGGAGAACCACCAAGACACAAGTTACCTCTTTTAGAGGGGGCATGACCCTGTCCAAAGTAATTACCACAGCCAATATTTATTGACTGATTTATTCATACCTCATATTTATGAAAACACCCAAGTCCATACAAAAATAAAAACAAAGTATGAAAACAAGTCAATCAGAATGATGGTTAACCCCATGTAAACAATCTCACACTCTCCCAACACAATCACATCCTCAAAGGAGCCACCCACTCACTCTGGCCCAAAGCCTGGGGAAAGAGCCAGGTCTTTAGGACTTGTTTAAAAGAAAGCAGGGATGTTCAAATGGGGGTTGTCTGAATCTTTGAGGAGATAATATTTCAGAGAAAGCCCACTTCCAGAGTCCCATCAGATGGCACTGCTTCATGGGCAAGTTTGTTGGTGTATTATGCTTGCCAGGGGAAGTCACAAAGCAGTTAAGCACCTGCACACTCCAAGGGCAGGAATCAGGAGCTCCCGATTAGAAAGAAAAGGTGGCTGTTGACTCACAGTGAATCAGGTATAAAAGCAGTTATCCATCGGTATGTTGGTTTGTTCCGGTATGTAGAGGTGTTACTTGTGTAAAGGCATTTTTGCAGCCATTCCTGTATATGCTGACTACGGGAAAGAATCTGTGGGAGGTTCTTCAAGACATATGGTAAAGAGTCTGAGAACTTTTTGATTGTCGCTGAAAACTATTTGCTTGTAGCTGTTGTAAAGATTTACAGCCCTTCCAGGGAGCTGGAAGAGAACTGTATACAGTGTATACCTGCATAAATAACTACAACTGAATTACTGAAACACCTGAAGTTGTTAATGGTCTCAACTGCTAAAACGCTTTCGGATACTCTGCATGTGTGCCAATAACACACACCAACAAAGTTTAGGGTTAATCTGAACCCATCCAGAATTGGAGTGGGCACCTATATTAAATAATAATAATAATAATAATAATAGGAAGTCTCCAGACCCAGATGGCCCCAACATCCACAGCAACTCAGTTTTGCTAGGGTGAAGCCTGAGTTTGCACTTCCCCATCCAGACCGCAACAGCCCTGGGACAAGACCTTGATATAATTAGACTGTTCAGATATCTTATACTTTGTAGCATCAATATTTAATACAGGGGCATACCAGTTCAGAATAGGGGATCTCTATGTGGAAGCACTACTACAATACTGATTTTTTATTTACTTTCCTGCAACAGTTGGAACATTTAAAATCAATCCTTAATTTATTATGTCCTAGACTCTAAGCATGGCAACCCTATTGGCTTCCACATGTTGATGAACTCCAATTCCCATTAGTTATACTAATAGTTAGATATAATGTGCTACAATGCATCTGAACAGCCAGTGTAGATATCTTTCCTTCAAACCAACCCCAAATAATTAAAGCTTCTTAAAAATTATTCAGTCACGAACACTAGTATTTTAAAATTCTCTTTTAGGATCTGCTTTTTAATAAAGTATGTGTCCTTCCTGGGTGTAGTACTGATCTATTTTCTGTCACTTGATCCATAAGATTACCTCTAGTATTTATGAGTACTGTACCACTCTACCACTGAAATATTATAAAAGAACTGATAACTTCTGTTCTGAGGTATAGCAAGGTATCTCAAATAAACCCACAAGTATCTCCACCTGGGAAACCAGCTCAATAGATTATTTTTAAGTAAGAGGCATACTTCCTTGTAACCAGCAGAGATTTCTACTGGATTAGCAGCATACCCAGGACATTTGGATTAATCCCCTCTACCTCTAGCAAGATAGAAGATGCATAAATGATAAGGGAGGAATTTGGTGGATACTTTTGTTTCTCAAGGAAAGGGAAAAGCGGGGCCCACGCTGGCTTTATATGGAATGAGAATTTCCAGGACTCAGGATGGAATCAAACACATGCAGACTTCTAAGAGCCATAAGTAACTAGAGTTCATAAGTTTTGACCAATTCTTTTCTGGTTGTCTTTTCTGAGATTTAGTATCTTCTTGGATGAATCTATGTACTGTTTCTTTGTCTACATTCACTCCTGAATCCTAAGCCTTTTCATGAACCTAATGACAATCCAACTTACCTTTGCTGTTGTTTGTTTTCTAATGTATGAATGAATCACTGACCAACACAGTAAACATTTTTACAACTAAAAATATGAATCCCAAATAAAAATTAAGATTCTCTATAAAAGGACAATAAATAAAATACAAAGTACATACAAATAGTGAGATGATAAGGAAAAACAGGACAGAACTAAAATGCTTATATCCAATGTGATAAGTTATTATGCAACTTTGTATTAACTCAGTATTACACTCCTATGCTGCCTAATGTTCAGATCCCCCAAAAGCTGACCTACACATTTGATAACATACTATACCTATACAGTGCCTTATACTACTAAAAATTTGAGTAACTAAAATATTTAAAATTAGAACTATTGATTAATCACACAGTTCATCGAATTCTTTGTTAAAATTGCAAGTTAGTGCCACTATTAGGCTTCCAGGAACAGAATAGAACCTAAAATATTTGTTAACTACATCTGATGCATATTAAAGGATCTCCATTTTTGGCAACTTGTTAAGCAGAATTTTGCCACTTGCCAAGTAATGTTTAGATCCTTATCTCTGAGTAAATATTTCACATAAATACTGTCAGGCACATTCAGAATGTTTTTTATCAAGGGGACTAACAAATTTCTGCAAGTATCCATATATAGGTGACACTACAGCGGTGGCGCTGCGGGTTAAACCGCTGAGCTGCTGATCGGAAGGTCGGCGGTTCGAAACCGCGCGGCGGGGTGAGCTCCCGTTGCTCGTCCCAGCTCCTGCACACCAAGCAGTTCGAAAACATGCAAATGTGAGTAGATTAATTGGTACCGCTTCGGCGGGAAGGTAACGGCGTTCCGTGAGTCATGCTGGCCACATGACCCGGAAGTGTCCTATGGACGCCGGCTCCAAGGCTTTGAAACGGAGATGAGCACCGCCCCCTAGAGTCGGACACGACTGGACTTTACGTCAAGGGAAACCTTTACCTTTTTTACAGAAGAAAACAAGAGAGGATTTCTAATGCCTCGCCCCTATGTAAACATTACTACTATTTACCAATAAAGAAAATATTATTTTATACTGAATTTTTTGATGCCAGTTTGTGTTTTGGGAGTGGTAATCTGGTGACAAATTCAGAAAACTTCGACGTCTGTAGATTGACTAAGTTTCTGCCTTAAACTTTGCTTGTACTTTTCAAATAACAGAAAGGGATTTGGTCTTATATTCCCAGTTGAAAGGTGAATGGAAAGGAGGTGGTAGCAGTTAATACAGGTGAAAGCAATCACTATTGAATCACCCTACACTGTCCTGGTTGAGTGAGGCTGGCCTGAACAGATGAGTGAAAAACTCTTACTTTACTATTGCAGTGCTGGAGTTGAGACAATTTAGAAGAGTTTAATAAAACCCTTAATAAAAATGGATATGATAGCAACAAGTAACAACAGAGATCAAAATCTATATTGATGGTAGCCCAAACATCAGTAAATAGAGTAGCCCATCCCTGTAGAGGAAGCAAGAGCTTGAATCAAAGGTGCTGCTAAGGCCTCTGGAACAAACAACTCCAAAAAATGGAAATGATGACTTGACCTGCTAAGGAAACGTGTTCCTGATAATCAAATCAGTTTGGGATCATAGGTGGGACCAAAAAGAAAGTTCCATAGTTGCTGAAGATGCTGTTTATGAGTCACGGTGTGCAGCTTTTGTCTCCTGCAAAAAGTATCAGTGGTAATATTAAGCAGACCATCACTATCAAAAGGTAGAGCCTCAATCCTAAATTTAACTTCAGGAATCTTAGATGGCCAGAGATCTAGGGATGTTCCCACTGTTGAAGGCAAAGACCCTGCAACCCTGATCAGCCAAATAGTTCACAAATGGAGAAGTAGCCTTAGCAATGTCTGAGGATGGCTGAGTTTTAAGTTAATGGTACTGACAAATGGACACCTTTGCAGTTGGGAGCTAGTGGCCTTTAATCTCTGTTCCCAAAGAATCTCTCTTAACATGAAGAGTGGTTTTGATGGGCCTATTTTATAAAGCTTCAGCAAAGGATCGTTACCTTGTCGTGGTGCTGGAGCTTGAGCACCTCAATGATGCCATGAGCTAAACCGTGAAGGGCCACCCAAGACGGGAAGGTCATGAGAGAGAGCTCAGACTAAATGCGATCCCTGGGGAAGGTAATGGCAGCCCACCCCAGTATTCTTGCCGTGAAAACTAAATGGATCAGTACAACCAGAGATATGTTGGTATACCATCGGAAGATGAGACCACCGGGTCGGAAGATGGTCAAAATGCTACTGGGGAGGAACAGAGGATGAGTTCAACTAGCCCCAGATGTGATGACGCAGCTAGCTCAAAGCCGAAAGGACGACTAGCGGTCGACAGTGCTGGTGGTGAACGGTGAATCCGATGTTCTAAGGATCAACATGCCATTGGAACCTGGAATGTAAGATCTATGAGCCAGGGCAAATTGGATGTGGTTATTGGTGAGATGTCAAGATTCAAGATAGACATTCTGGGCATCAGTGAACTGAAATGGACTGGAATGGGCCACTTCACATCAAATGACCACCAGATCTACAATGTGGAAAAGAGGACCACAGAAGAAATGGAGTAGCCTTCATAATTAATAGTCAAGTGGCTAAAGCAGTGCTTGGATAAAATCCAAAAAACGATAGAATGATCTCAATTTGAATTCAGGGCAAGCCATCTAACATCACAGTGATCCAAATATATGCCCCAACCACAGATGCTGAAGAAGCTGAAGTAGAGCAGTTCTATGAGGATCTGCAGCACCTACTGGACAACATGCCTAAAAGAGATGTCATTTTCATCACAGGAGACTGGAATGCTAAGGTGGGCAGTCAAATGACACCTGGAATTACAAGCAAGCATGACCTGGGAGAACAAAACGAAGGACATAGGCTGATAGAATTTTGCCAAGACAACTCACTCTGCATAACAAACACTCTCTTCCAACAACCTAAGAGACGGCTTTATACATGGACTTCACCAGATGGACAACACCGAAATCAGATTGACTACATCCTTTGCAGCCAAAGGTGGCGGACATCTATACAGTCGGTAAAAACAAGACCTGGAGCTGACTGTAGTTCAGATCACAAACTTCTTCTTGCACAATTTAGGATCAGACTAAAGAGATTAGGGAAGACCCACAGATCAGCTAGATATGAGCTCACTAATATTCCTAAGGAATATGCAGTGGAGGTGAAGAATCGATTTAAGGGACTGGGCTTAGTAGATAGGGTCCCGGAAGAACTATGGACAGAAGTTCGCAACATTGTTCAGGAGGCGGCAACAAAATACATCCCAAAGAAGAGAAAACCAAGAAGGCAAAGTGGCTGTCTGCTGAGACACTAGAAGTAGCCCAAGAAAGAAGGAAAGCAAAAGGCAACAGTGATAGGGGGAGATATGCCCAATTAAATGCAAAATTCCAGAGGCTAGCCAGAAGAGATAAGGAACTGTTTTTAAACAAGCAATGCGCGGAAGTGGAAGAAGACAGTAGAATAGGAAGGACAAGAGACCTCTTCCAGAAAATTAGAAACATCAGAGGTAAATTCCAGGCAAAAATGGGAATGATCAAAAACAAAGATGGCAAGGACCGAACAGAAGAAGAAGAGATCAAGAAAAGGTGGCAAGAATATACAGAAGACCTGTATAGGAAGGATAACAATATTGGGGATAGGTTTGACGGTGTGGTCAGTGAGCTAGAGCCAGACATCCTGAAGAGTGAAGTTGAATGGGCCTTAAGAAGCATTGCTAATAACAAGGCAGCAGGAGACGATGGCATCCCAGCTGAACTGTTCAAAATCTTGCAAGATGATGCTGTCAAGGTAATGCATGCTATATGCCAGCAAATTTGGAAAACACAAGAATGGCCATCAGACTGGAAAAAAATCAACTTATATCCCCATACCAAAAAAGGGAAACACTAAAGAATGTTCAAACTATCGAACAGCGGCACTCATTTCACATGCCAGTAAGATAATGCTCAAGATCCTGCAAGGTAGACTTCAGCAATTCATGGAGCGAGATTTGCCAGATGTACAAGCTGGGTTTAGAAAAGGCAGAGGAACTAGGGACCAAATTGCCAATATCTGCTGGATAATGGAAAAAGCCAGGGAGTTTCAGAAAAACATCTATTTCTGTTTTATTGACTATTCTAAAGCCTTTGACTGTGTGGACCATAACAAATTGTGGCAAGCTCTTAGTGGTATGGGGATACCAAGTCATTTTCTATGCCTCCTGAAGAATCTGTATAACGACCAAGTAGCAACAGTAAGAACAGACCACGGAACAACGGACTGGTTTAAGATTGGGAAAGGAGTACGGCAGGGCTGTATACTCTCACCCTACCTATTCAACTTGTACGCAGAACACATCATGCGACATGCTGGGCTTGAGGAATCCAAGGCTGGAGTTAAAATTGCTGGAAGAAATGTTAACAATCTCAGATATGCAGATGATACCACTTTGATGGCCATATTTACAGCAATCTACAAAACGCTCCTTACCCAGGCATAAAAGAGATTTTGCCTACTTCAGAGGGAATTTGCATTACTATCTGTGGACGCAGGCTTTTAAGGTTACATGGAGTGAGGCAACTGCAGCTTTCTCAGAGGAAGGAAGAAACTAGTATGAGGAGAAGCAATAATTTGAACAAGTCTCATGGAAAAGAAAAGGAAAACTCTCCAGAGAAGCAAACAAATAAGGTACCATTGTGGAAAGTGAAGAAAAACTGAGATTAGTGGGGGTCAGGCCTAGAGTGAATGTGTATCCTCACAGCTCATGCCAAAAATGTCTATGCTCTGGAAGTTTTGAATAGAGCTCTATGCAACACAAACCCTTGCATGAGTTGTCACCGAGACAACAGGGCAGAAGCAGTAGATGCTTAAATATATAGCTTTGTGCCTGGTAATGTAACATCACCATTAGAGAATTACACTTCCCTCTTCTAGTCTCTCCTATTATTATACTTTAATTATATTCCATTCTGGAGAGAAGCCAGTAAGCAAGGCATGCTGAAACAAAGGGAAAGTATCCTGTTTCACATAATATTGAACAGGGTTCTTTTTAGAATGCTCTAACAATCAGTTTCAATAAAAAGAACATAAAAGCAGCAGTAAAATGAGCATGTTGAGATAATAGAGGGATACTACTTATAGGCAGATAGTTCAGTTGTTACCTTTTGCTATCCTAACAAGAGCCAAGAATAAATGTAGATTAATTTGTGTATCTTCCTTCACCCCCCAACCCGCTGTTTTTTAAAAAAATCCTGGGACAAAGTCAGGCAGATGTTTTCATTCAGGATTATTATTTCAGCCCCAGCCATGCAATCCTAGCCAGTTTGACTGAAGTTATTTATTTATTTATTTTAAATTCAGTGTTGAAACTCTATACCAACTTTACCCAATCTGGCTCTTCCAGACATACTGAATTACACCCTTCTGTTGATCATACTGACTGGGGATGATGGAATATGCATGCCCAAACCAACTAGATGTTGGTGCCCCTCAGGTACTGTATGTTAGATTAAATTGGGAAGGGCTGCTCTGCACCTTCTATATAAACTAGGAAGAGCAGTCAAAACTTAATTTTATGCTAGCAAGTGTCTACTGGAACTTCATTCTAAGTTTGCATTTACTTTTTTGACAATCTGATTTCTAGTTCAATGCACTTTTTTTTTTTAAAAAAAAAAGCATGTTTGTAAAGTATAAAAGAATCATACCCTTTAAGGTTTTCTTCATCAGTCTTCACATGGCAAAGTGCCAGAAGAATACTTGAATGCTTTCTCTTCTCTCTACACAACCTAGCTGGTCATACCCCAGGTATGTGATCTCATGGAAGAATAACAACAAAATGTGCTAATAAAGAAAGGCTTAAGCTTCAGCCCCGTAAAACATTGTAAATGTTTTAAAAATGAGATGAGGAACTCAGTCACATAGGAGTCACTCTTCCTTGTTACTGGACTGCAGCATCAAACCCTACCCCATCTCTGAATTTCAGAAGAGATACTCTTCACTTCATTTCTATTTGATACTTTAAAATAACTTTTGATACTGATACATTCATATCCAATATTCCAAGATTAGAACTATAAACATAAACATTAAAATGTACTCTACCTGGGCCTGGCCTTGAGGACCACTCAGAAACACAGATGGACCAGAATGCAGCAGCTCAAATATTTATGAGTGAGCCTCTGTTTGCCCATGTAAAACTGCTATTTGAACAGCTGCACTTGTGGCAATTCAAGGTGCTGGTTGTCACTCTTAAAGCCCTTCATAGCTGA